>NC_069501.1:79262020-79944520 GCF_027579735.1 Bombina bombina
ACCCATTTCAATTATTTATTTTTACCAGTGAAACCAATATAACATCTCAACATTCACAAATATACATTTCTGACATTCAAAAACAAAACAAAAACAAATCAGTGACCAATATAGCCACCTTTCTTTGCAAGGACACTCAAAAGCCTGCCATCCATGGATTCTGTCAGTGTTTTGATCTGTTCACCATCAACATTGCGTGCAGCAGCAACCACAGCCTCCCAGACACTGTTTAGGTCAGAAAAGTCCATTGCGGTGATAAATCCAGAACAGTTCACATGTGCTGATATTCATTTTTAAGGCTTTTGGTATATTTCCTTTTTCTTTCATATATAGCTTTGTTGACTTGAAATTTAAATGATTTAAAGAATTTAAACAATTAGGTACCTTGTTAAAAAACTAACAAAAACATTATCTACTACAGATGTGGTAAAGATATGTATATCTAGGTTATCAAAACATTGCGCATACCTGCGGTGCCGTGCTTTTGTTGGCCGGGGGGTCATTACCGACCCGTACACACATTACTTGGGTCGTTCAGAACCCATGTGGGCTATACAACCATTTCACCCCCAGTCAAGAGGGGGGCAGGAGAAGTAGGAGGACAGAGAGAGGGGGGGGGGGGTCTGGCGGGGGGGGGGGGGGTCTAGTCTATATCTGGGTTGGAGGGGGTATTATTGTTGGGGGTACAGTGTGGGAGCGACTGTGTAGAAGGACCATGTGAGAGCAGATTCAGTGATCCATCCAAGGGATCCAAATATTCCAAAATGTATCTAGACTATACAGGGAGTGCAGAATTATTAGGCAAGTTGTATTTTTGAGAATTAATTTTATTATTGAACAACAACCATGTTCTCAATGATCCCAAAAAACTCATTAATATCAAAGCTAAATAGTTTTGGAAATAGTTTTTAGTTTGTTTTTAGTTATAGCTATTTTAGGGGGATATCTGTGTGTGCAGGTAACTATTACTGTGCATAACTATTAGGCAACTTAACAAAAAACAAATATATACCCATTTCAATTATTTATTTTTACCAGTGAAACCAATATAACATCTCAACATTCACAAATATACATTTCTGACATTCAAAAACAAAACAAAACAAATCAGTGACCAATATAGCCACCTTTCTTTGCAAGGACACTCAAAAGCCTGCCATCCATGGATTCTGTCAGTGTTTTGATCTGTTCACCATCAACATTGCGTGCAGCAGCAACCACAGCCTCCCAGACACTGTTCAGAGAGGTGTACTGTTTTCCCTCCTTGTAAATCTCACATTTGATGATGGACCACAGGTTCTCAATGGGGTTCAGATAAGGTGAACAAGGAGGCCATGTCATTAGATTTTCTTCTTTTATACCCTTTCTTGCCAGCCACGCTGTGGAGTACTTGGACGCGTGTGATGGAGCATTGTCCTGCATGAAAATCATGTTTTTCTTGAAGGATGCAGACTTCTTCCTGTACCACTGCTTGAAGAAGGTGTCTTCCAGAAACTGGCAGTAGGACTGGGAGTTGAGCTTGACTCCATCCTCAACCCGAAAAGGCCCCACAAGCTCATCTTTGATGATACCAGCCCAAACCAGTACTCCACCTCCACCTTGCTGGCGTCTGAGTCGGACTGGAGCTCTCTGCCCTTTACCAATCCAGCCACGGGCCCATCCATCTGGCCCATCAAGACTCACTCTCATTTCATCAGTCCATAAAACCTTATTTCTTGGCCCAGTCTTGACGTTTCAGCTTGTGTGTCTTGTTCAGTGGCGGTCGTCTTTCAGCCTTTCTTACCTTGGCCATGTCTCTGAGTATTGCACACCTTGTGCTTTTGGGCACTCCAGTGATGTTGCAGCTCTGAAATATGTCCAAACTGGTGGCAAGTGGCATCTTGGCAGCTGCACGCGTGACTTTTCTCAGTTCATGGGCAGTTATTTTGCGCCTTGGTTT
The DNA here is from genome assembly GCF_027579735.1 of Bombina bombina. NCBI lineage: Eukaryota > Metazoa > Chordata > Amphibia > Anura > Bombinatoridae > Bombina > Bombina bombina. Next base: position 79,263,960 of record NC_069501.1, read on the forward strand.
TTCCACACGCTTCTTGCGACCCTGTTGACTATTTTGAATGAAACGCTTGATTGTTCGATGATCACGCTTCAGAAGCTTTGCAATTTTAAGAGTGCTGCATCCCTCTGCAAGATATCTCACTATTTTTGACTTTTCTGAGCCTGTCAAGTCCTTCTTTTGACCCATTTTGCCAAAGGAAAGGAAGTTGCCTAATAATTATGCACACCTGATATAGGGTGTTGATGTCATTAGACCACACCCCTTCTCATTACAGAGATGCACATCACCTAATATGCTTCATTGGTAGTAGGCTTTCGAGCCTATACAGCTTGGAGTAAGACAACATGCATAAAGAGGATGATGTGGTCAAAATACTAATTTGCCTAATAATTCTGCACTCCCTGTATACATGGACCTATGATTATATATAGGTATAGATATATACAGATATATATATATATATAGGAATATCAATTTTAAAATATTCAGAACATATTCTGCTATGTGCCGAACATTGGAAAGTGGAATTTTTACAATAAATACATACCGTATTTTCTGGTGTATAAGACGACTTTTTAACTCATGAAAATCTTCTCAAAAGACGAGGGTTGTCTTATACGCCAGGTGTCGTCTTATAAGCCTGTATACGGCATACTGAAACTTCAGAGACAGGCGCCCTCTAGCTGAGCCATTGGCTGAATGTTGTATACTGGGATTGGCGATTTTGAGGGAAGGCAGATACATGTGGTGATGAATACAGTAGGCAGTCTATCTGGTGAGCAGATACATGTGGTGGTGAATACAGTACATATTTGTTTTTTAATTTTTATTTGGTGTGCTGCATTGAGAGGGGTAGTCTTATACGGCGAGTATAGCCTAAACACTATATTTTAACAGGAAAAGTATGGGGTCGTCTTATACACCCAGTCATCTTATACACCGGAAAATACGGTAGTTCAAACCGTTATTAAAAATTATTATTGCATAAATATGTTTTTACATGTTTTCATCTACTTAACGGCAAAGGGCTCCAATGCACACATATATATACAGTATCCCACAAAAGTGAGTACACCCCTCACATTTTTGTAAATATTTCATTATTTCTTTTCATGTGACAACACTGAAGAAATGACACTTTACTACAATGTAAAGTAGTGAGTGTACAGTCTGTATAACAGTGTAAATTTGCTGTCCCCTCAAAATAACTCAACACACAGCCATTAATGTCTAAAGCGTTGGCAACAAAAGTGAATACACCCCTAAGTGGAAATGTCCAAATTGGGCCCAAAGTGTCAATATTTTGTGTGGCCACCATTATTTTCCTGCACTGCCTTAACCCTCTTCGGCATGGAGTTCACCAGAGCTTTACAGGTTGCCACTGGAGTCCTCTTCCACTGCTCAATGACAACATCACGGAGCTGGTGGATGTTAGAGACCTTGCAATCCCCTACCTTCCGTTTGAGGATGCCTTACAGATGCTCAATAGGGTTTAGGTCTGGAGACATGCTTGGTTAGTCCATCACCTTTACCCTCAGCTTCTTTAGCAAGGCAGTGGTCGTCTTGGAAGTGTGTTTGGGGTTGTTATCATGTTGGTATACTGTCTTGTGGCCCAGTCTCCGACGGGAGGGGATCATGCCCTGCTTCAGTATGTCAAAGTACATGTTGGGATTCATGGTTCCCTCAATGAACTTTAGCTCCCCAGTGCCGGCAGCACTCATGCAGACTCAGACCATGACACTCCCACCACCATGCTTGACTGTAGGCAAGACACATTTGTCTTTGTACTCCTCACCTGGTTGCCACCACACACGCTTGACACCATCTGAACCAAATAAGTTTATCTTGGTCTCATCGGACACCAGGACATAGTTCCTTTCTTGTGCATCATCTTTAGAAGAGGCATCCTACAGGGATGTCAGCCATGCAGACCAATTTGATGCAGAGTGCGGTGTATGATCTGAGCACTGACATGCTGACCCCCACCCCTTCAACCTCTGCAGCAATGCTGGCAGCACTCATACGTCTATTTCCCAAAGACAACCTCTGGATATGACGCTGAGCATGTGCACTCAACTTCTTTAGTCGACCATGTTCTGAGTGGAACTTGTCCTGTGAAACCGCTGTATGGTCTTGCCCACCGTGCTGCAGCTCCGTTTCACGGTCTTGGCAATCTTCTTATAGCCTAGACCATCTTTAAGTGTATGTAGAGTAACAATTTTTTTTTCAGATCCTCAGAGAGTTCTTTGCCATGAGATGTTGAACTTCCAGTGACCAGTATAAGAGAGTGTGAGAGCGATAACACAAAATTTAACGCACCTGCTCCCCATTCACACCTGATACCTTGTAACACTAATGAGTCACATGACACCGGGGAGGGAAAATGGCAAATTGGGCCCAATTTAGACATTTCCACTTACGGTTTAGACATTAATGGCTGTGTGTTGAGTTATTGAGGGGACAGCAAATTTACTGTATATCTATATATAAATACTGTATGTCTATATATGTCTATATATAAATACTGTATGTCTATATATGTCTACATATGTATTTATGTGTTTATATGTCTACTGTATATGTATCTGTAAATACATATATACACATATAAATACATTAATACATATGTACACATATATATATACATATACAGGGCCACCACTAGAAATTGTGGGGCCCCTGACTCAACCATTGATCAGGCCCCCCCCCCCCCCCTTTGACATGTGCAATTTTTGACCAAGTGACTAAAACGTATATGCACTTTATTCTTAAGTGTCTATTAAAACTTGGAAATGTTGTAAAGGTAGTAACATACACACACACACACACACACAGACACACTCATATACTGAAACACACACATAAGGATTCACATATAGACACTCTAGAAGACGCGCAAAGAAACACACTCAGACACAGACACCCAAACAGACACTTAGCACTTGTTTACATTGACCTGAGGTAAACTACAGTTTTGTAAAAAAAAAAAAAAAGGAGAATTAGAAAACAAAATATGGAGTTCTGATGAACTTTTTGTAAAGGAAGATGACAACTAAATTATGACAACAGCATGCAGTGGCTGACACAGACATACTTACATATACACACACACCCTCACAGAGACATCCACAGAAAACACAGACATACACACCCACCCTCACAAAGGCATCCAAAGAAAATACACAAAGACAAACATACACACACCCTCACAGAGACACCAACAGAAAAAGCTCAACGACATATGCACACACCCTCACAGACATCCACAGAAAATGCACAAAGACAAACACATCCACCCTCACAGAGAGACCCACAGATAAAAAATACATACGCACTCAGAGACACAAACCAAAGCACAAAGACAAAACACAGACACCCACAGAAACACTCACAGGAGGAAACATTTATGCACCTTGCATCCCCTAAATCAACAGTGTGTGACATAAATGATAAAATATTTTTTAGAAATTAAGAGATCACTTTTTATAGAATCATATTTGTAAATGTGCAAACAAAAATAATTCTGTGAATTCAAAATTGTACATTAATGAGCTGGGTAGATGACTAGATGAAGAAAAGTACTTTTAAAAGGTTGACATATGATGTTTGTTTTTTCCCCATTTTCCCCAACCAAGAGCCCCACTTCAAATATAGTGTACACATTTTCCCAGCTGTCAGCTGTACTTATGGATTTTGAAAATGCTGTACTCTATATGGTCTTGGTGGGACCATAAGCTGTGGTACTCATACCATTGGATCTGGATAAATCCAGGATTTAGGCTTGCTGGTATGTATTTCAAAATTAAGCCAGCTGTAGTGTAAACTGAACAGTTTTAAGTTAACCTGTCTTATTTCAAACACTGAGCAATCTTAGTCTGAGAGTATAAAATTTTATGCAGATGTAAAAATCATAGATAAAATGCCTCCTTGCATCTGGAAAGTCCTTGCATGAAGGGGCAGTAAACTGGAATGTAATATATATATATATATATATATATATATATATATAATGCATATCTGCCAAAAGGGCATCTACCATTTGTGTATTGAGGAGGAAACATTTCTGCATGGTTTTAAATATAGAATTTCTACAGCATTGTCAAATAATCATAAATGCACTGCTGCTAAAAATAATTGTTTTTATGGACCCCTAGCCCCAAAAAAACTACTACCACTGACACACACTGTACAAAGTGCCAAGTCTGTCTCACACTGCGCATAGTGGTTTAGTGCACACTCAAATGCTAATACTTTACTTCTTGTAATAAAATTTCCCATGCTCAATTTGCACTCTGCTGTAGTACCCACTGCACTGGTGGCTGCCCAAATCTTAAAAAAAAAAAAAAAAGTCACCCCCTGATGGCGGCCCTGTACATATATATTGTTACAGAAGCATTAGTTATTTTGTTGTGAAGAGCTTATTTCCCAGCAGCAATGCCTGAACCAGCCAAGCCAGCGCCTAAGAAGGGCTCCAAGAAAACCGTAACAAGTATCATTTCATAAAGAGTTAACTTTTTTTTCAGCTTTTAGAAACTATTTTCTAAATACAAGTTTGCTGGCCTCAGCTCTAATTAAGTTTAGTGATAAACAGTCCCATTGTCTAATCACCTCCGGAGTCAGACTGCTAATTTATAAGATGGACTGCATTGTTTTCTTATGTGTAACTTGTTATCTGAAGTACTGTAATCCTATTGTGGCCTGTCCAAGGACATTGTCTCTCTATCTAAATGTGTGAGGGGGGATTTTATGCTTCCCCTCCTGGGAGTGCCCTGTGTGCATGTAACCTCAATAAAAAGCAGGCTGGGCATCCCAGTCCTGAGTTCTTGGTTGACCCTCAATCGCAGCGTTGACTCTTTTTGTGGGCAGAAGGGTATCCTAGCTGTACTACAGCTAAGGGGGATTATTCTACATTTGCGAGACTCATATAGAATACTATGGAAAGCAGCTTCTCCCCTCTTCATCAATAGGGATCCAGGCTACTAAGCGGTCCATCTCTCAGCGAGACTAAGGGTAACCGTAACATTTGGTGGCAGCGGTGGGATTTTCCTGGATTTCCTAGGAGAGGTACAGAACGGATGGAGAGCGTTTACGAAAAATTGAAGCGTACAACCCTAAAGGATTTACTTGAAAGCAGAGGGGGGTACGCCAGCAACCGGCCGAGGAGAGAGAGCTGATCGCAGAATTGACCGAACTGGATCAGAGCTTTACAATGGCGGAAACACCGACCACGATTAGTGACGAAAAAACCAGGATTGTTCGGGAGAGGCTCTCACTGTATGGGCCGAACGCCTCCATGGAATTGGTACGGCAGTTGATGGCAGAAGCGGACGAGGATATACGAAAGACTCGAGCCCACGAACTCAACCTAGCGAACGCACACCGCAATGCTGAAGCCCCGCAGGTAATCATCCCTGTCGAAAATGCTGGGAGGCCCAAGATACCCTATGCGGCATTTCGACCCTTCCTAGAGAGCGAGACAGGGCTTGATGAATATTTGGCGGACTTCGAAAGGCAATGTGCCCTGCACCAGATTCCCAACAGAGAGTGGCCCACGATATTGTCTGGGAAACTATCCGGGCGAGCCCTGGAAGCCTTTCGTACTCTGGGTGCTGAGGAAGTGACACAGTATGAGCTAGTTAAGGAGACACTGTTGCGACGGTACGCGGTAACTCCGGACACGTATCGCAGACAGTTTCGGGGCACGAAAAAGAAGCCTAACGATACCCATATGGAATGGGCGCACCGAATGCGGAGAGCGGAAAATCACTGGATGAGCGGAAGTAAAGTGGTGACTGGTGAGGAAATTTTACAATTGTTTCTCTTAGAGCATTTTTATAATGGCATGGAACAGCAAGGGAAGGAATGGCTGCGAGACAGGCGGCCTTCTACCTTAGAAGAAGCAGCCAAATTGGCCGATGAACATTATGACTCCCGTCTTCACAAACCCACGAACTACCGAGCTCCAGCACGGGTCAAACCCAGAGAGGTTTACCGTGCACCCCCTCATGCTGAATTCCGAGCCCCGGTGCCCACAGGGCCCGCCCGACACTCAGGACCACCCAATAACAGCTCTGAGCGTCCCAGACCGACTTGCCACCGATGCAAGCAACCAGGGCATTTCATGGCTAGCTGCCCCCTTAATATGCACCAGACACCCAGGAATTACAATTACCCCTCTGGGTCATATCGTCCGGCCCGGGCCCTCTGTGTTAACCAAGAGGCCCCTATGGAGGAATATTTGGGGCCGCTTCACGAGGCGGACCCTGTATATGCTGCCTCAGATAACCGCCAGCACCATCGGCAGAAGGTATGGCTCGAGGGGCGATCTACCGAGGGATTGAGAGATACAGGGGCTACTATCACGCTGGTACAGAGTCATTTGGTGTCGGAGCACAAGCGATCCGGACAGACTGTGGCCGTTAGAGTGGCGGGGGGGGGGATGTGTACAAAATTCCAACAGCTAAAGTGCATCTTGATTGGGGAGCAGGAAAGGGGGCTGTGAACGTGGGCATAATGGATAATTTACCTGCCGAAGTACTACTGGGCAACGATTTGGGCCCCATGACTTCTGCCTATGCTCCAGTATGCAACAACGAGGCGGACCCAGTGACTTCACGGGCCCAAGCCCGGACGGAGCGAGAGCTCTCACCAGTGCGGGAGACACAGGTAAGAACTACCCCGACCTTGCCTGACATGTTAGGCCCCATACCCTGGGACACCCCAGATGCTTTCGAGACAGAGTCTAAGACTGACCCGACTTTACAAAAGTACCGGGAACGAGCAGAGACCGGAGGGGGTGGGGCAGATAACGAAACATTCTTATGGGAAAAAGGTAAACTATACCGCTGGACAGAGAAAAGGGGACAGCGTAGGCGACAGCTAGTAGTGCCCCACAAATACCGTCAAGAAATCCTCAAGATATGCCACGACATCCCCTTAGCAGGCCACCTAGCCGTAACCCGTACCCTACACCGCATTACTCACACGTTCTTTTGGCCAGGGGTACACGCTGACGTTAGAACTTACTGTAACACCTGCGATGTGTGTCAACGAGTAGGAAGGCGAGGCGATCACCCTAAAGCCCATCTAGTAAATATGCCCATTGTAGAGGAACCCTTCAGCCGGGTTGCTATTGACCTACTGGGACCACTGGCTACCCCTAGTCCCTCCGGTAAGCGCTACATTCTTACCATAGTGGACTACGCTACCAGGTACCCAGAGGCTGTCGCCCTATCCAACATACAAGCGGATACGGTAGCGAATGCACTAGTACAGGTGTTCTCCCGGGTAGGATTTCCAAAAGAAATCCTATCCGACCGAGGCACCCAATTTACGGCTGAATTGACCCAACAACTCTGGCAGGTTTGCAAAATTAAGTCCCTCCTGAGCTCCCCATACCACCCCCAGACGAACGGGCTGTGTGAGAGGTTCAATGGGACCCTCAAGCAAATGCTCAAGACGTTCATTCAGGAATACCGAGACTGGGAACGCTTCCTGCCGCACCTCCTATTTGCTTATCGGGAGGTGCCCCAGGAAACGACAGGGTTCTCTCCCTTCGAGTTGCTCTATGGAAGAAAGCTACGGGGACCCCTAAACCTGATCCGGGAGCACTGGGAGGGAGAGATGGAGACTGATGGTGTCCCCATTGTGCCATACGTGCTGGAACTCAGGGACAGAATGGAGCAATTAGCCAAATCCGTGCGGGCTAATCTCCAGTCGGCCCAGAGAAGACAGAAAGTATGGTACGATCGGGGGGCCCAAAAGAGAATCTTCACCATAGGACAAAAGGTGTTAGTACTTAAGCCGGTGAAGACAGACAAATTGCAGGCGTCCTGGCAGGGTCCCTACCAGATCGTAGAGAAAAGGGGAGACACCACTTATGTGATAGCTAGCTGCCACGACAACAATCTTAGAAAGACATTCCATGTAAACATGCTCAAGGAATATTTTGAGCGACCAGAGAACGTGACAGCCGTATGTTGTTCCCCTCAGGAAGACCCCGACAGTCTACCCATTCCAGACCTATTAGAAAAGAGTCTCCCCACAGGTATAGTGGCTCAGGTTCAGATAGGAGACCGACTTAGCCCCACTGAAAGGGAGCAGCTCAACCAACTCCTACAGTCCAAACACCTCACCTTCTCCCCGAAGCCAGGGTACACTACTTTAACCACCCACCAGGTAGATACTCTGGGACAAGCTCCCTTGCGCCAGGCTCCGTACCGAATCCCTGAAGCAGTTAGGACAGGAATGAAGAAGGAGATCGATGAGATGCTCCAACTCAGGGTAATTGAGCCCTCCGATAGTCCCTGGGCCTCCCCAGTTGTCTTAGTGCCCAAGAAAGATGGGACCACCCGGTTCTGCGTAGACTATCGGAGGCTCAATGAAAAAAAACGTGACGGATGCTTACCCTATGCCCAGGGTAGACGAGCTACTCGATCGTATAGCCAGGGGAAATTACCTGACCACTATTGACCTCTGCAAAGGTTACTGGCAGATTCCCCTGGCCCCGGAGGCTATCCCCAAGTCGGCATTCGTCACCCCATTCGGCTTATATCAGTTTAGGGTAATGCCGTTTGGGATGAAGAATGCCCCAGCTACATTCCAGCGCTTGGTGGATAGGCTCCTGGATGGCTTCCAGAGTTTTGCTTGCGCCTACCTGGACGACATAGCGATCCACAGTGAGTCCTGGGAGGACCACTTAGCTCACGTAGGGATGGTTCTGGATCAGATCCGGGCTGCTGGCCTGACTCTGAAGCCAGAAAAATGCCACTTTGGGATGGCCGAGGTACAGTACCTGGGTCACCGGGTGGGGTGTGGAAAGCAGCGACCAGAGCCGGCCAAGATAGAAGCTGTCGCCAATTGGCCCACCCCCATCACTAAAACTCAGGTCCTAGCCTTCCTGGGCACGGCAGGGTACTATAGACGGTTCGTACCAGACTACAGCACACTTGCCAAACCCCTGACTGACTTGACCAAGAAGAACTTACCTCGACAGGTCCTGTGGTCTCCCCACTGTGAAACGGCTTTCCAGGCTCTCAAAAATGCTCTAATTAACGCTCCTGTCTTGGTGGCCCCAGCCCTTAACAAACGTTTTATCGTCCATACAGATGCTTCCATGTTCAGGCTGGGAGCCGTCCTCAGCCAAGTAGGCGAAGATGGAGGGGAGCATCCAGTTGCCTACATCAGCCGGGAGCTCCTGCCCCACGAAGTCAGCTATGCAGCGGTCGAAAAGGAGTGTTTGGCTTTGGTGTGGGCATTAAAGAAATTGACTCCCTATTTATATGGGCAGGGGTTCACTCTGGTCACTGACCATAACCCGTTGGTGTGGCTGAACCGAGTCTCTGGAGATAACGGCAGGCTATTACGTTGGAGTTTATCGTTGCAACCCTTCAATTTCACCATTACTTACAGACCTGGGAAACAGAATGGCAACGCCGACGGGTTGTCCAGACAAACCGACCTCAGCCCCGCATAACCAGCGGTCTGGACAGCCTTAATCTGCCCCGAAAAGGGGTCAGACCGTGTCTGCCAGAGTGTTCCACAGAAAGGGAGCACTGTTACAGAAGCATTAGTTATTTTGTTGTGAAGAGCTTATTTCCCAGCAGCAATGCCTGAACCAGCCAAGCCAGCGCCTAAGAAGGGCTCCAAGAAAACCGAAACAAGTATCATTTCATAAAGAGTTAACTTTTTTTTCAGATTTTAGAAACTATTTTCTAAATACAAGTTTGCTGGCCTCAGCTCTAATTAAGTTTAGTGATAAACAGTCCCATTGTCTAATCACCTCCGGAGTCAGACTGCTAATTGATAAGATGGACTGCATTGTTTTCTTATGTGTAACTTGTTATCTGAAGTACTGTAATCCTATTGTGGCCTGTCCAAGGACATTGTCTCTCTATCTAAATGTGTGAGGGGGGATTTTATGCTTCCCCCCCTGGGAGTGCCCTGTGTGCATGTAACCTCAATAAAAAGCAGGCTGGGCATCCCAGTCCTGAGTTCTTGGTTGACCCTCAATCGCAGCGGTGACTCTTTTTGTGGGCAGAAGGGTATCCTAGCTGTACTACAGCTAAGGGGGATTATTCTACATTTGCGAGACTCATATAGAATACTATGGAAAGCAGCTTCTCCCCTCTTCAGCAATAGGGATCCAGGCTACTAAGCGGTCCATCTCTCAGCGAGACTAAGGGTAACCGTAACATATATATATACATACATATACATCTTTAGACACATATGTATATATCTCAAAGCCCTTTGCAGTCTTTCTTTGAGCCCTTATAACTTGTGTGTCTAATAAATAAATAATTTTTATTAGACAGTGTTAATATGAGTGTAACTGTACTTTGTAATGTATTTTTTATGTGTTTTGTGCAACTTTTTTATATTGTGAAACATATAACCACAGCTCTGAAGTCGCGGTAACGATTCTAGTGATTGGGCTCAACTTATCATATGAGAACAATTTAACCTGCGTGCAAATGATCGCAAAAACCCTTGCGCAATTGTTTGTGCTCCACTCGTAATCTGGCCATGTATGTATTTAGATGCCGGCCCATTTTTGATGAACAACCTGGGTTGCCCTTGCTGATTGGTGGATAAATTCATCCACCAATAAAAAAGTGCTGTCCATAGTACTGAAACAAAAAAAAACCTTAGATGCCTTCTTTTTCAAATAATGATAGCAAGAGAACGAAGAAAAATTGATAATAGGAGTAAATTAGAAAGTTGCTTAAAATTGCAGGCTCTTTCTGAATTACAAAAGAAAAAATTTGGGTTCAGTGTCCCTTTAAGTAAATTTGCCTAGTTTTTAAATGCCAACACAATGCTAAAATAGGATAGTTTTGGAGTGCTGTTTACCAATAAGGTGTTGTTGTACCCTCAGATTGCGCTTGCATAAAACTAGTTTCCACCAGCACTGAATATGTTAATAGAGAACTAAGTTCCATCTGGATCAGAACATCACATTCATTAAACCATGATACATTGATTCCGCTGGGATAATCACTGCACAGCTGGCTGTGAGTCATTTTCTTAAACATGAGGCTGGCAATACTTCAGTGACTGGCACTGCAAATCCCTATCTATAGCAAATCAAGGGCACTTGTGGCACTACTCAAGCTGGGGCACTTCACTACAGGATCTTTGCCCATGATACTTTTATCTGTCAAGTAAATTAGTATTAGAATCTGGTACATAAATTAACGAGATGAATATGACATATTCAGTTATATATTATGAGGCTATAGAAGGAATCAGAAAATGTTATTAAATAAAAGAACAAACAAGCTGTAGTAAATGATATCAAGGGCAAACAATTGCATGTGTTTAAATTTTATACAATGTAGACTGTCTGGTTAATTTTATTGTTGTCTACTCCAGAATTTTGTTTTTGTTTCAGAAAGAAAGCCAATCCCTTTATTACCCATTCCCTAGTTTTAACCAACGCTGTTATAGTAATACAATTTTACCTCTGTGATTACCTTGTATCTAAGCCTCTGCAGACTGCCCCCTTATTTAATTTCTTTTGACAAACTTGCATTTTAGCCAATCAGTGCTGAGTCCCAGGTAACTCGATAGAACAATGTTATTTATATGGCTCACACAAACTATTGCTGTTCAGCTGTGAACAACTGTAAAAATGCACTGAGATAAGAGACTTCCTTCAAGGGCTTAAAAAGTAGCATATGAGCCTACCTAAGTTTAGCTTTCAACAAAGAATACCAATAAAACAAAGAAAATTTAATGATAAAAGTAAATTGGAATGTTGCTTAAAATCACATGTTCTATCTGAATCATGAAAGTTTAATTTTGACTAGACTGTCCCTTTAATGATATTAAACTGTTGAGTATAACTACAATAACAGGATTTCCTTCTCACCATACTGGTGTTGGTAGTCTAGCTCCATATCTTCAGCCATCTTTGTGCGTAGCTATTCTTGCTCTGTTTGATAGAAGCAGTGCACTTTACCAAATCTGGGACGTTGCTGGCCTTTTCACAACTGTATTGTGCATTTTGGCCTTTTCTTACGTGATACAGAGCGGGAGCTTTACATTTTCGTAGGGTCTCTGCATTGCTCTATATTATTCATGTGGTATAACTTTTAAGCTGTGTATAAAAACTAAACCAATGAAAAACTTCCTGTTCTGTGTTGTATGCACACAACACAGCTGATCTGTCTTTATCACTTCTGTCACATGGTGCAAAAATACTTAAGTTCCAAGATGGCAGCGCTCAGTATTAAAATGTGGGGTTTCACCAACTGGCACCTGTAAAGGGTTATAATAAAAGAAGAAGAGAGCTGCAGGCAAAGGAGGAAAGACAACAGAATATTGAGTTGTAACCAGTTTATTGAAGTTGTGTCCAGCAGTTTAATGTCCGTTTACAGTTTAGGAAAAGGAAAACACATAGTTGCATATCACTTTACTGAAGGAAAGAGTGGCTGAAAACTATCAGATATAGAGATAAAACAATTACTGACCTTGTCTCCTACTTCCTATTCATTGTCTCACTATTTTACATATATCTGTTAGGCACTGGCCAGGTAAACATTTTCATACCCTTGTATATTCAGAGCATCTGACACATTGCAGAAGTAAAATATAGCCATGCTTAGCACCAAAGACCATTCTAGAACTGCTACTGATTGCAAAACCTCACCTTTTCTGTACCAAGTTTTCCAAAATTATAAATAAAGAGATATGAAACCCCACAATCTTATTTTGTGACTCAGACAGAGCAAACACATTTTTAAAAAGTTTCCAATTTATTAATTTTGTCAAATTTGCTTCGTTGTTGGTGTTCGTTGTTGAAGAAAGACTTACGCCTAGATTTAGAGTTCTGCGGCCAAAGGGGTGCGTTAGCTACGCGTGCTTTTTTCCCCCCGCACCTTTTAAATACCGCTGGTATTTAGAGTTCACAGAATGGCTGGGTTTTCAGTGCGTTAGGCTCCAAAAAGGGAGCGTAGAGCATAATTTAACGCCACTGCAACTCTAGATACCAGCGGTGCTTACGGACGCAGCCAGCTTCAAAAACGTGCTCGTGCATGATATCCCCATAGAAAACAATGGGGCAGTTTGAGCTGAAAAAAAACCTAACACCTGCAAAAAAGCAGCGTTCAGCTCCTAACGCAGCCCCATTGTTTTCTAAGGGGAAACACTTCCTACGTCTGCACCTAACACTCTAACATGTACCCAGAGTCTAAACACCCCTAACCTTACACTTATTAACCCCTAATCTGCCGCCCCCGCTATCGCTGACACCTGCATATTTTTTTAACCCCTAATCTGCCGCTCCGTAAACCGCTGCTACCTACATTATCCCTATGTACCCCTAATCTGCTGCCCCTAACACCGCCGACCCCTATATTATATTTATTAACCCCTAATCTGCCCCCCACAACGTCGCCTCCACCTGCCTACACCTGCCTACACTTATTCACCCCTAATCTGCCGAGCGGACCGCACCGCTACTATAATAAAGTTATTAACCCCTAATCCGCCTCTCTCCCGCCTCAATAACCCTATAATAAATAGTATTAACCCCTAATCTGCCCTCCCTAACATCGCCGACACCTAACTTCAATTATTAACCCCTAATCTGCCGACCGAATCTCGCCGCTACTGTAATAAATGGATTAACCCCTAAAGCTAAGTCTAACCCTAACACTAACACCCCCCTAAATTAAATATAATTTTTATCTAACGAAATAAATTAACTCTTATTAAATAAATTATTCCTATTTAAAGCTAAATACTTACCTGTAAAATAAACCCTAATATAGCTACAATATAAAGAATAATTATATTGTAGCTATTTTAGGATTAATATTTATTTTACAGGCAACTTTGTATTTATTTTAACCAGGTACAATAGCTATTAAATAGTTCATAACTATTTAATAGCTAAAATAGTTAAAATAATTAAAAAATTACCTGTAAAATAAATCCTAACCTAAGTTACAATTAAACCTAACACTACACTATCAATAAATAAATTAAATAAACTACCTACAATTACCTACAATTAAACCTAACACTACACTATCAATAAATTAATTAAATACAATATCTACAAATAAATACAATTAAATAAACTAACTAAAGTACAAAAAATAAAAAAGAACTAAGTTACAAAAAATAAAAAAATATTTACAAACATTAGAAAAATATTACAACAATTTTAAACTAATTACACCTACTCTAAGCCCCCTAATAAAATAACAAAGCCCCCAAAATAAAAAAATGCCCTACCCTATTCTAAATTAATAAAGTTCAAAGCTCTTTTACCTTACCAGCCCTGAAAAGGGCCCTTTGCGGGGCATGCCCCAAAGAATTCAGCTCTTTTGCCTGTAAAAAAAAAACATACAATACCCCCCCCAACATTACAACCCACCACCCACATACCCCTAATCTAACCCAAACCCCCCTTAAATAAACCTAACACTAAGCCCCTGAAGATCTCCCTACCTTGTCTTCACCACACCGGGTCCCGATCTGTCCAGAAGAGGGTCCGAAGTCTTGATCCAAGCCCAACCGGGGGGCTGAAGAATGACGTCCATCCTCGGGCTGAAGTCTGGATCCAAGCGGCAGCTGAAGAAATCCATCATCGGGCTGAAGTCGGAAGTCCATCATCGGGATGAAGTCTTCTATCAAGCCGCATCTTCAATCTTCTTTCTTCCGGAGCGGAGCGGAACCATCTTCTTCCCAGCCGATGCGGAACATCCTCTTCAACCGACGCCTACTCGCCGAATGACGGTTCCTTTAAATGACGTCATCCAAGATGGCATCCCTCGAATTCAGATTGGCTGATAGGATTCTATCAGCCAATCAGAATTAAGGTAGGAATATTCTGATTGGCTGATGGAATCAGCCAATCAGATTCAAGTTCAATCCGATTGGCTGATCCAATCAGCCAATCAGATTGAGCTTGCATTCTATTGGCTGTTCTGATCAGCCAATAGAATGCGAGCTCAATCTGATTAGCTGATCGGATCAGCCAATCGGATTGAACTTGATTCTGATTGGCTGATTCCATCAGCCAATCAGAATTTTCCTACCTTAATTCCGATTGGCTGATAGAATCCTATCAGCCAATCGGAATTCGAGGTACGCTATCTTGGATGACGTCCCTTAAAGGAACCGTCATTCGTCGGGAAGTCATGGGAAGAAGAAGATGAGTCCGCGGTGGAGGTCTTCAAGATGGAGCCGGTCGTCATCGGATGAAGATAGAAGATGCCGCTTGGATCAAGATGGTTGCCTGTCCGGATCGCCTCTTCTTCCCGGATAGGATGAAGACTTTGGAGCCTCTTCTGGACCTCTTCAGCCGCCGGATGATGGATGTCTAGCCCCGCTTGGGCTTGGATGAAGATTTCGGAGCCTGGAACGATCGGTGATACCTGGCATGGTGAAGACAAGGTAGGAAGATCTTCAGGGGCTTAGTGTTAGGTTTATTTAAGGGGGGTTTGGGTTAGATTAGGGGTATGTGGGTGGTGGGTTGTAATGTTGGGGGGGGGTATTGTATGTCTTTTTTTTCAGGCAAAAAAGCTGAATTCTTTGGGGCATGCCCCGCAAAGGGCCCTTTTAAGGGCTGGTAAGGTAAAAGAGCTTTGAACTTTTGTCATTTAGAATAGGGTAGGGCATTTTTTTATTTTGGGGGTCTTTGTTATTTTATTAGGGGGCTTAGAGTAGGTGTAATTAGTTTAAAATTGTTGTAATGTTTTTCTAATGTTTGTAAATATTTTTTTATTTTTTGTAACTTAGTTCTTCTTTATTTTTTGTACTTTAGTTAGTTTATTTAATTGTATTTATTTGTAGGAATTGTATTTAATTAATTTATTGATAGTGTACTGTTAGGTTTAATTGTAGATAATTGTAGGTATTTTATTTAATTAATTTATTGATAGTGTTAGGTTTAATTGTAACTTAGGTTAGGATTTATTTTACAGGTAATTTTGTAATTATTTTAACTATTTTAGCTATTAAATAGTTATGAACTATTTAATAGCTATTGTACCTGGTTAAAATAAATACAAAGTTGCCTGTAAAATAAATATTAATCCTAAAATAGCTATAATATAATTATAATTTATATTGTAGCTATATTAGGGTTTATTTTACAGGTAAATATTTATATTTAAATAGGAATAATTTATTTAATAAGAGTTAATTTATTTCGTTAGAATAAAATTATATTTAACTTAGGGGGGTGTTAGGGTTAGAATTAGCTTTAGGGGTTAAAAAATTTATTAGAGTAGCGGTGAGCTCCGATCGGCAGATTAGGGGTTAATACTTGAAGTTAGGTGTCGGCGATGTTAGGGAGGGCAGATTAGGGGTTAATACTATTTATTATAGGCTTATTGAGGCGGGAGTGAGGCAGATTAGGGGTTAATAACTTTATTATAGTAGCGGTGCGGTCCGCTCGGCAGATTAGGGGTTAATAATTGTAGGTAGGTGGCGGCGACATTGAGGGGGGCAGATTAGGGGTTAATAAATATAATATAGGGGTCGGCAATGTTAGGGGCAGCAGATTAGGGGTACATAAGTATAACGTAGCTGGCGGTGGTGTACGGAGCGGCAGATTAGGGGTTAAAAAATTTTAATAGAGTGGCGGCGATGTGGGGGGACCTCGGTTTAGGGGTACATAGGTAGTTTATGGGTGTTAGTGTACTTTAGAGCACAGTAGTTAAGAGCTTTATAAACCGGCGTTAGCCCAGAAAGCTCTTAACTACTGACTTTTTTCTGCGGCTGGAGTTTTGTCGTTAGATTTCTAACGCTCACTTCAGACACGACTCTAAATACCGGCGTTAGAAAGATCCCATTGAAAAGATAGGATACACAATTGACGTAAGGGGATCTGCGGTATGGAAAAGTCGCGGCTGGAAAGTGAGCATTAGACCCTTTAATGACTGGCTCCAAATACCAGCGGTAGCCCAAAACCAGCGTTAGCAGCCTCTAACGCTGGTTTTCACGGCTACCGCCCAACTCTAAATCTAGGCATTAGGTAGGCATCTGGAGCACTACATAACAGGAAATAGTGCTGACATCTAGTGCTCTTGCAAATGGATAGCATTCATGCAAAACTGCTGCCATATAATGCTCCGGACAAGCACACTCCTGAGCATAGATCTCTGCTTTTCAACAAAAGATACCAAGAGAATGACGATAATTTGATAATAGAAGTAAATTAGAAAGTTATTTAAAATTCCATGTATGGGTGATACCCGGGCAAATGATCGCACATAGGAGGTCACACTGATGCTTGGGGTAACAGGGTGCTGGCAACAATGTGAAGGAACAGACCGCCAAAACTTGAGAAGAAGAAAAAGTGAATGCTGCACTCGTAAAGCTCAAAATCTTCAGATTTTTTCAACTATATGGAACAAACAAACTCAGGAGGCACCTCAACATCATTTCATTTTTTTGTGAGTCTTTTAGGTACATAAATGATATGGAGAAAGATCGCATTTAAACGAAAATCGAATGTCACGTAAAATTAATACTTTGATGTGATTGGTTGTAATACATTTAAAAATGTACCTTAGACTCTGTGTTGTTATCTATTACTAAGCGCTCTATGTAGCGTGAAACGCGTAAGATGAACGTCAGGTGCCTCCTGAGTTTGTTTGTTCCATATCGTTGAATAAATCTGAAGATTTTGAGCTTTACGGGTGCAGCATTCACTTTTTGTATTTAAAATTCCATGCTCTATCTGAATCATGAAATAACATTTTTGGGTTTTATGTCCCTTTAAATTTAGTAATGGAAAGTGCTGGTACCGTCAATGGAGATTTGTGGGTTGTTATGGCAATATAGTAACAGTGATGATTTGTTTCCAACATATGGAGAACTATGAAATCTATAGGTCTGATATAAGGTCTTTAGTTCATACCTACAACGTTGTCATGTCTGGGACAGGGACAAATTTGGTAAGAAGTGTGGTTACAAAGCTGTCTAGGAAAATGATTGGGGTCTAGCAACAGCCTTGAATAAAAATCTGAAACCAGCTTTAATAATAACTCAGTGTAGTTATATATTGCCTATTCTTCTTCTTAGTATTTATTTGAAAAAACACCACCAAATTCCATAGTACTGAGATTTCAACCCAAATTCAAGACAGTTCTGTGACCACATAAGACCACAGACATATTCATGTCTTCTGTACAAGCTTTATTCAAGTATATGCCCACATCAGACCTAGCACAATATGCACACACCCTTCATACCAGCTATACACCTGTATAGCCTATTTATGGTCACATTAAATCCATATTGTAAGGCATGTTTGAAGCCCATAAGAGAGGTTCCAAGTAGGTTTGTCATCTGTCTGCCATAAAAACACTGGACTGGGCATGATGGTCTGTGAGGTCACACAATGCCCCCCACCCAAGCTCTGCCTTAGACCCGACTCTTGATCCTACCATATATATTTTTTTATAACTAGGCAGTCATTTCACCCCTTTGGCTGACAATAAAATACAAATACCAGTAATAGATGTAAACTGATTTGACTCCCTTATCTGCCTCTCACTTTTTTCTGCCTTTATTTTTAAAATGCATTGAGACAATGGAGGCATTATACATTTAACACTCATGGACTTAAAAAATAAACAAACTGGATATTTAAGTGTTCTGTAGGTATGTTTGTGAACATTTTACTGACCAGCCTGCTAAAATACTGGACTGTCCAGTTGAATACTGGACACCTGGCATCCCTAGCACGTAAGTCCTTTTGTATCCAGTCAGTGAAACGTATTGAATTTCGGGTCATGTGCTAGAAGCTAATGTCTGAGAATGCTCCTGGTTTTCAACTCTGAAGATAATCCATAAATTGTTAAATTTCATTGTTTGGCCTTGAACTCTGGAACTCATGTTTCACCTATATTTGTTATGATCCTCTGTGCCTTTCCTGGACTCTGAATCATTTATCTGGCCTTGACTTTCCCTGGATTTTGAACATTCTCCTGACTTGCACTCTCTTCTCTGTGATCAATATCAATGTGATCAGTTCAGAAATGTTTGCCTTTAGCTTGCTTAATGTTTCATATATTTTTTTCCCTTTTGCTTTTTCTATAACACTGAAAATATGACTGAATTAAAATATAATATACATTGTATTGTAATAAAAAAAGCAAAACAATACTCGAATTAATTTAGCAGACAAATGTATTTTTGTTTAAAGGGACACTGAACCCAATTTTTTTCTTTTGTGATTCAGATAGAGCATGCAATTTTAAGCAACTTTCTAATTTACTTCTATTATCAATTTTTCTTCGTTCTCTTGCTTTCTTTATTTGAAAAAGAAAGTATCTAAGATAAGGAGCCAGACAATTTTAAGTTCAGGACCATGGACAGCACTTGTTTATTGATGCTGTCCAATCAGCAAGGACAACCCAACTTGTGAACCAAAAATGGGCCGGCTTCTAAACTTACATTCTTGCTTTTCAAATGAAGATAGCAAGAGAATGAAGAAAAATTGATAATAGGAGTAAATTAGAAAGTTGCTTCAAATTGCATGCTCTATCTAAATCATGAAAGAAATATTTTGGGTTCAGTGTGCCTTTAAGAGAATATTTAAGTGTTAACCCCTTGGTGCCTAATGTGTTACTTATTCTGTTGCTGAAACACTTTATTCAAAATTCAAGAAAGATGAGGATTTCAGATTAAAAAAATAAAAATATTTAAACTAATTTGATTCATATTTTTTTTTTTTATTTCCTAAGTTGTTTTCTTGTCAGGTGTATTTTAAGCTGTTTTTTAGCACCCACCCCACACTGCTAAGCCATTTACTGGTGCTTCTCCCGTTTAATGGGTTTCATCGCCTTAGCTGGACCAGTTCCGGTCTTCATTGCACACTTGGGTTGTAGCTCCTTTTTTACTTTTTATAACCGCTGCAGTCATTGAAGCTGTGTTTATGCAGTAACCAGTTAAGTTCATGATACTAACTGTATTTGTTATAAAGGAAGCAAACAGGATTTTGGAATGTTTCAGTACACCTGCTCTCATCCAACGTAATCCTGAAAATCTGGCCTGTTTGGGAGGCCTGAGCACAGGTTTGAAAACCAGTGCTCTGGATCAAAGTCCCTGGTCCTTGTCTTTAGTCTTCAGCACACAAGGTAAGCAATATTTGTCTCCTCCATACAGTATATTTATTGAGTTGTGATAATACTAATGATCCATAGAGGGAGCTGTTTTCCTACTTTTTGTACAAAGACTGTAATAATACAAAATGACAGTATAGTTGTTATTTCTTTGCACTTGTTAACATTTTCATTCTAATGAGATTAAAGGGGAAGAAGAAAAAACACATAATTACTAAAATAATAATAATAAGAAGAAGAAATTAATAAAAGAAAGTATATTTTATATTAAACTTTAACAGGTGCAATTTGATTTTCTTTTTTATGCAAATTTGACCATAAATTGATTGATTGATTGATCAGAAATTACATTTTGGCTACACAAAACTACTTTTTTTTATATATTAATAGGATAAATCTATCAAATATATGTTTTCTTTCAGGATATGGGAAAAATTAATCACAAAAACGAAATTTTGTCTATGTTCAAACCTCCCAAGATTTGCTAGAAAGGGAGCTGGTTATATAGTGAGGGGGTGGAGTCACAACAAACTAGGGTGAATAACGATATGCCAGGGAGGAGAGTAGTCTGAGCTAGGTAGGAAAGTGAATGGATAGGGGGTGTGGCTAGGTAGTCCTTAGCAAACAAACGGCTAGATTACGAATTTTGCGTTACGTTTTTAACACTGAAAAAATAACCATTTCAGCATAAAAACAGTAATGCAGTCATTTTAGTCTGTAATGCAACGTCAATCCCGCACTCAAAAAAATGACGTTTTTGCGTTGCCTTTCCATAGCGGCAGTATTACAGGTTGTGCGGTCTGGCTAAAATGCTTGCGTTACAGCCTATACCGACACGATCCATCTGAGAGCAGTAGTTATGGATTTTGTGTAACAAAAATGTTTTACAAAACTTAGAACTAAAGTGTTACAAAGTGTTACTACCTTGTATTACAAACAAAATGTGAATAGACACAATTTAACCAGAAGGGAAATAGAAGCCCTAGATAAACACAGAATAAAAATCTGGTAATCCGTGCCGCTGACAAGTGGGGCTCTGTGGTAGTGCAGGATAGAACTAACTTTATCGGAGAAGCCCTGAGACAATTATCTTACACACAAGACTATAGAGTCTTGAATTCAGACCCAACCAGAATCTTTAATAAAAAGCTAAAAGATCTGGTAGAGGATGATGTGAAACAGGGCTTTATTGATAAAGATACAAGTGAGTACCTCAGAGTAACACACCCAATGATACCTATATTCAACCACCTACCTAAAGTGTATAAAACCTTGGACAATGTGGTGGGAAGACCCATTGTCAGCGGCATTGGCTCTCTGTCAGAACATTTATCAGAGTGGCTAAACCAAATTTTGCAGCCTATGGTTTCAGATCTCTGGAGCCATGTAAAAGACACAAAATATATCTTCCACCTAGTGTCTGATATTGAACAATTACATTTGGTTCACAGTGGATGTTCGAGCATTGTACTCGCCTATTCCTCATGATAAGGGTTTACTGGCAATAGCATATTACCACAAATATTGTGAATATGTGGTAAATGTGACGGAATATCTATTAAAACACAATTATTTTCACTTTGAAGGGGTGTTCTATCTCCAGAAATGTGGGACCGCTATGGGGGCTAAATGTGCCCCCTCCTACGCCAACCTCTTTATGGGGTGGTGGGAGCGGGACCACATATTTGGAGATGAAACCCCTTTCGGGAGCACATTATATTCTATAAACGTTTTATAGATGACCTTTTATTCATTTGGAAGGGAGAGCAGATGACCCTGGATACCTTCACACAGGGATTGAATATAAATGACGTGGGGATTAGTTTTACTTCAGAAAATAACAATCACACTATTAATTACCTTGATCTGACTCTCACTGGGAAATGCAGAAAAAAGATT
Source organism: Bombina bombina (assembly GCF_027579735.1). Taxonomy (NCBI): domain Eukaryota; kingdom Metazoa; phylum Chordata; class Amphibia; order Anura; family Bombinatoridae; genus Bombina; species Bombina bombina. The sequence goes on from NC_069501.1 coordinate 79,285,931, forward strand.
TGGACGTCAGTCTACAGAAAGCCCTTTTCAGGTAACACACTTTTGCACGCATCTAGTTCCCATCCAAAAAGTGTGTTCAAAGGGATAGCAAAAGGGCAATATATACACCCTAAAAAGAAATTGCCCAGAGAACAGAGGCTTTGAGGATCAGGCAAGTCTGCTTACTGAAAGATTGAAAGAACAAGGATACCCAAAAACCATGATAGAGTCAGCCAAACAATCAGTAATTCAATTGAATTGACAAGACCTTTTGATTAGGGAAATACGAACCAAAAATATTACGTCCAAAGGGATTTCCAATGATTTTCTGTTCATAACCACCTACATTAACAAAAATAAATAGATTTGTGATATCATTAGAAAACACCTACCGTTACTGAGAGCAGATGACAGTTTATCAAATTTGTCAACTAAGAGATGTAAGTTTGCCTTTAAGAGAAATAAAACCATTGGCAATCTAGTTTCCCCAACAAAATTGCCCAACAACATGTTACCTCAATCGTCATGGCTCACTATGAGTGGCATGTACAAATGCCACTTTCTAAACTGTGTGGCTTGTGAAAAAGTCAACGTAGGATCACAATTTGTATCCACCATTACAGGACAAGAATTTCAAATGCGTACCTGTATGAATTGTAGATCCACTTTTGTTATATATTTAATAACATGCACAGAATGCAGCAAACAGTACATAGGACTCACAACCGATGAGGTCAGATCAAGGATTAGGGAACATCTTTCTACAATAAAGATAGGCATTGCCAGTACACCCTTAGTGCAACACTATGTCACTGTACACAATAAGGATACCAAAACCTTCAAGTGGACAGCCATAGAAAAAGTTTTTCCACCACACAGGGGAGGAGATAGAGAAAAACTATTAGGTCGCCAGGAGGTGTTTTGGATCTTTAAGCTCCAGACCAGGTTACCAAAAGGCTTCAACTTGGATTATGATCTTATAAACTTCTTGTAAAAGACACAATAGTTGAGGGTACTACTATATTAATTGTAGTAAGGGCTATGGTAATGATGATAACATTACTAAGGATACATATGTATCTACCTCTCCCGCTAATATTGTGGTTCTGTGTCCCTTTGTTTTGTTTTGTAACGTAAAGTGAAGATCTCTCCAACCCTTAAGATTATATTGGATAGCGGAATGCAGTTGACCTATTATGCCCCCACAAAAAGCATAGAAAGCAGGATTTTCAAACATTTCTGAATTGATTCAGGGTAATCATTGCAAGTTGGGTTGCCCAAGTATTTGTGTTTGATAAACCTATAAGGTATCTAATATTATATATTATTGAGGAGTGATAACATAAACGAATACATTAAGTCCCATTACTTATTGGAGCAAATGTATTGTTCTTAGAGTGTGTATGTTGCATTGCATTGTCTATATTCATTATACAGATTGACCTGCATTAAGTTTGCCAATTCTGTGTAATCATGGTTACAAGATAATCTGTTTTTGTTACTGATTCATTTCGCTGTTGTATATATCCTTATGGATTGCATTGATTTGTTCCGTATTAGTATAAGTATGAGTACTTTTAGGTCCCAAAAATTGGGATCAAATTTGGAATATCATTACAAATATCAGGTTTAACAGATGTCTCCACTGCACGTATATAAGTGTATCCCTTGTAAGTAGGCTCATATAGGTAACTGAAAGAGGTTAGCTAAGGGTTAAGCTGATTTCATGTAGCATACATTTGAAGCATGAGTATGTTTAATTAACAGTTTGACCAATAAGAGGAGGGCTTTTCTGTTTAAATATGTGCAGGTTTTATGTGGCAGGAAGCAGCTTTTGAGTACGGCTATTCAGCCGAAACGTATATATACTATATACTTTTATCTTTTGTCTTCCACTTTTGTGCTGAGATTGTGGACATTTTATATTACACTATTTGTGAATAATAAAAGGACTTTTTAATTTTCTACTACTCCCAAGCCGGTGCTCCTATTCTTTTGTTTGTTGAGATTCAATGGGGCTCTAAGTGTAGCACGGCTTATGGTAGAATAGCTCACCCTGTATTCATGTTTGCGATCCGGGACATGGACACAGCTGAGAATGGAGGGGATCGTTGATGTCATCATTGAGATCAAGTGCCGTATGCATTCATTGGAGCCAATATACCACACCCCTGTTGATGGCTGAAGGAGGGTATGGGAAGTTAAGGCAGTATAACGGAACTGCATGCTGGAGTTGTGGATCCAAATAGGACCAAGAGAAGGAGACCAACAAAAGATTTAAGCATAATCCAGCCGCAAACTTCTACCCCAAGACCGGCCACGGCACAGGAGGGCAGTGGTAAGGAAAATTTGTCTTTTTTATATTTGAAGACTGCTATATACGTCCGACCATTCTGTGTACTACAGCTGTACAGACTCTAATATTACCGAATTGGGAAACCCAGCTCACATTTTTAGTGTTCATGTTTTATTGGTTATTGTTTAAAGTACACTAACACCCATAAACGACCTATCAACCCCTAAATCGAGGCGCTCCCGCATCGCAAACACTATAATAAACTTATTAACCCCTAATCTGCCGCTCGGCCACATCCCTGCCACTATAATAAAGTTATTAACCCCTATTCAGCCGCTCCCCGATACCGCCGCCACTAACCAAACCTATTAACCCCTAAACCGACAGCCCCCCACATCGCCACTACTAATTAAACCTATTAACCCCTAAACCACCAGCCCTCCCACATCGCCACTAATATATTAAACTATTAACTCCTAAGCCTATCACCCCCTAACTTTAAATTAAAATTACAATATTTCTATCTTAAAATATATAAAAACTTACCTGTGAAATTAAAAAAAAATATTAACCTAACATAACTATTATATTAAACTATTATACTAAAATTAAAATAACAACCAATTAAAAAAACTAAATTACACATTAAAAAAAAACTAACATTACTAAAAAAAATTTCAAATCAGCCAATAGGATTTCAGTAGCTCTCATCCTATTGGCTGATTTGAATTTCAAGAATCAAATCAGCCAATCGGAATGCAAGGGACGCCATTTTGAAAAGGCTCCCTTGCATTGAAGATCCAGTGTACGGCGGTGACTGGATAAAGACTTCTCGCCACCTGGATGAAGATGGATGTCAGGACTTCAGAAACTGTCAGTGGATCTTCGGGGGTTAGTGTTAGGTATTTTTTTTAACTTTTTTGGGGTGTTTTTTTTTTTAGATTAGAGTTTGGGCTTTTTTAAAAGGGTGGAATGCCCTTTTCAGGGCAATGTAAAAGAGCTGAATGCCCTTTTAAGGGCAATACCCATACAAATGCCCTTTTCAGGGCAATGGGTAGCTTAGGTTTTTGTATGAGTTAGGTTTTTTATTTTGGGAGGTTGGTTGGGTGGTGGGTTTTACTGTTGGGGGCTCTTTGTATTTTTTTACAGGTAAAAGAGATTTCTTTAAAGCAATGCCCTACAAAAGGCCCTTTTAAGGGCTATTGGTAGTTTATTATAGGTTAGGTTTTTTTTTTCATTTTGGGGGGCTTTTTTATTTTTATAGGGCTATTAGATTATGTTTAATTGTTTTTATTTTTGATCATTTCGTTTGGTATTTTTTGTAAATTAGTGTTTGTTATTTTTCGTAATTTAGTATTTTTTATTTTTTGTAATTTTAGACTTAAATTTATTTAGTAGTGTTTAGTTTTTTTTAATGTGTAATTTAGTTTTTTTAATTGGTAGTTATTTTAATTTTAGTATAATAGTTTAGTATAAGAGTTATGTTAGGTTTATTGTAAGTTTAAACTTAGATTTTTTTTAATTTCACAGGTTTTTATTTATTGTAAGAGAGGGATATTGTAATTTTAATATAAAGTTAGGGGGTTGTTAGGTTTAGGGGTTAATAGTTTAATTTCTTTTTTTGCGATGGGGGGGCTGGTGGTTTAAGGGTTAATAGGTTTAGTTAGTGACAGTGATGTGGGAGGCCAGAGGTTTAGGAGTTAATAACTTTTATTAGTGGTGGCAATGTCGGGGAGCGGCGGAATAGCGGTTAATAACTTTTATTAGTGACGGCGTTGTCGAGAGCGGCAGATTAGGGGTTAATAACTTCATTTCGGTGATGTTGATGTTGGGGGCAGCAGATAAGGGGTGTTTAGACTTGGGGCTTATGTTAGGGTGTTAGGTTTAAACACAACTGTTTTTTCCCTATAGACATTAATAGGGTTGTGTTACGGTGATCGCCATTCCGCACTTCAGGTGTTAGTTTTTTTTCTAACACCTTCTCCCCATTGATGTCTATGGGGAAAGTGTGCACGAGAGCGTATTCTCAGCCCTTAGATTTTGTGCGGTATGGAGCTTATCGCCATATATGTAATCTTTGCCATTAAAAAGTATATGTGTACCTTTTTTGTTTTTAATCCATCTGTCAAAAGGGTTAAATTATTTCATATATAATGCTTCCATTGCAATGTTATGTCGGCCCACTTGAGTGAACTCTTTTTTTTTATGACAATTCCAGTGAACATCCAATCAACATGTGTGTCATATGACAATCGTAAAGTCCAGCCCCTTTAAAGCCCCTAGAAATCCTATGTAGAGAGTGGGTGGGACTGCTCTATACATCACAGCCCAGCCAAAAGAGGAAATGAATGGGGGGCGTAAGAACAGACAATACCAATTAGGATTATAAATCTTTTATTATAAAATATATATACACTTTATACAAAAAATATTATGTGGTTTTACCTGCAAACTAATATATGTTTTATTGCAACATTCTTATAATCTGACATTTACCATTTTTACACCATGGAGTCAATTTCAATCTTCCCAAATTTTTCGTCCAGTATAAAAAACAAAAACAAAACAGCATTAGCCTTCTTTTTTCTTACAATCTTTCTGAGGGCTTGATGATCACTGATTCTCCATCTTGGAGAGAAATTATAGTGCAGACCTCACTGGGACTGAAAGGGACACTCAAGCCAAAATTAAACTCAGATAGAGCAGCAATTGTAAACAACTTTTCATTTTACTTCCATTAACAAAATGTGTACAGTCATTTTTTATTTACACATTTTGAGTCACCAGTTCCTACTGAGCATGTGCAAGAGCTCACAGAATATTCGTATTTGCATTTGTGATTGGCTGATGGCTGTCACATGGTACAGGAAGAGTGTAAATAGCTATAACATTGAAATTGACATAAAAAAAATTCTACTGCTCATTTGAAGTTCAGACTAAGGGGCTGAATTCCGTGATTTTCAGGCTTGCCGGAAACAGCAGTTATGAAGCAGCAGTCTTAAGACCCCTGACCCTTAACTGGTCCGCCTGCTCCAAAGCTACGGACATCAATCTGCCCCATCTCATACGATCGGGCTGATTTACACCCCCTGCTAGCAACCAATTAGCTGCGTATCTGCAGGGGACGGCATTGTACAAGCAGTTCACAAGAACTGCTTGTGCAATGATAAATGCAGACAGTGTATGCTATCGGCATTCATCGATGTCTGTCGAACATGATCTGCTTTTCTAATTTTTATTGAAGGGCCTCTCCATACCAATGAGACTTCTTAGAATATCTTGCCTGAGCGACGAGGTTTTGGTATCAGGCCCTAAATGCTATAAGAAAAAAAGGCAGAGGGGCCGAATTATCATTGTACGAGCGGACATGATCCGATATTGCGGATCATGTCCACTGTGCATCGATAAATGCCGACAGCATATGCTCTCAGCATTTATCATTGCACCAGCAGTTCTTGTGAACTGCTGGTGCAATGCCGCACCCTGGAGATTCGCGGCCAATCGGCCGCTAGCAGGGGGGTGTCACTCAACCCGATCATATTCGATCGGGTTGATTTCTGGCGATGTCTGTCTGCCGCCTCAGAGTAGCCAGACAGGTTATGGAGTAGCAGTCTTTAGGCCGCTGCTTCATAACTTGTGCTTGATAAATATGCCCCAGAATCTGGAAGTCTCAGAGAGATGAGAGATGCCTTTCATAAAGCTCTCGCTCAGATGAGATGATCTAAAAGGATCTTCCAGCACTGAGTAATCTTTCACAAGAATCTAGACAAGCAAATTTGCCTATACTCGTCAAAGGAGTGTTCTCTGCATTTCTGTACATGAAGGAGAGACAAGCCCAGTGCAATATAGCACTGCGTAACATGAGAGTTGTGTAACAGGTTGTGCTTTGTATTGTATATTACTTTACACTTCAAATTGGGTTGTGATATCAAACCTAACATTTCTGTTTTACTTTACTATATTAGGATCATAATTCATATATTCCTGTGTAACTTTTACAAATTACATTGCACTTTTGTTTATTTTTTATGTAAAAAAAACCTGACAGTTTTAGAATGTAGGAGGACCAGAGAAACAGGGGAGTTCCCAGGGTATGTCTGAAGCTCTCTCACAATTCTTATGATATGCTCTAAAAATATAACAATAGCAAGTCGCAATGATTTATCTGGCCAGCTCTATGCAGCTGAAGTTTGATAAAAAATCATAATACACCAACCTTGTTCAGAATGTGATCAAGAAAAGGAGAATTGATGGAAGGGCACTAAAACACAGCACTGGCAGCAGTAGCGGAAGCAGAACCAAACAGGGGTGGAGTCTAAGAGGAGCAGGGGTGGAGTCTAAGAGGAGCAGCAGCAGTATTAAAGGTGGATTTTACTTGAAGCATAAGGAAGGTGAGCAGCAAAATCCTGAGACAGGCAAGCAGCAAACAGACACATGATTGACAGGGATGCCTGTCACCAGCTGCTAGCGATGAAATTATTGGGCCTTAGTAAGACAGGATTTGGACTTTCCACTTCAAGGGATACTGAACCCAGATTTCTTCTCTCATGATTCAGTTAGAGCATGCAATTTAAGCAACTTTGTAATGTACTCCTATTATCAATTTCTCTTCATTCTCATGGTATCTTTATTTGAAAAAAAGCTGGAATGTAAATCTTATGGGCTAGCCATTTTTAATTCAGCACTCTGTATAGTGCGTGCTGATTGGTGGCTTCATTTTTTTTTTTTTTAGGAATCTTGGGCCCCTCAACAAAGACTGGGCCCTGGGTAGCTGCCCCTTTTGCCATGTGTTAAAGACGGCCCTGCCTAAGGTTTTGGCATTGACTGAAAACCACAGAGCAAGAGCAACAGAAGCTGGATTAGCAGGAAAATCAGCAGCATCGGAAGTGGTGGATTTTACGTACATATTATTACACCATAGCAGCAAAGTTGTCTAGGAGGGCAGTAGTGGTACTGAAGTAGGTATCTAGATTATAGTAAAAACAAACAATATACACCACAGTGCTGCTTATTAAGACAACATGCTGCCTATTGACATCTGCTGAAGAAATGCACACTACATCAAGCTAACCCTACTCTCTCTCTTCTGAGTCCCTCTCAATATGCAAACTATTCACTGCACTCTGGTGTTTTTTTCCTCTCCGGTAACACTCTTTTGGTATGTGAATAGAGTCCCTGTCAATCTGCAAACTATACACTGCACTCTGGTGTTTTTTCCCTCTCAGGTAACACTCTTTTGGTACGTGAATAGAGTCCCTGTCAATCTGCAAACTATTCACTGCACTCTGGTGTTTTGCCTCTCTTGTAACTCTCTTTTGGTATGTGAATAGAGTCCCTGTCAATCTGCAAACTATTCACTGCACTCTGGTGTGTTTTTTCCTCTCCGGTAACACTCTTTATATACGTGAATAGAGTCCCTGTCATTCTGTAAACTATTCACTGCACTCTGGTGTTTTTCCTCTCCTGTAACTCTCTTTTGGTATGTGAATAGAGTCCCTGTCAATCTGCACACTATTCACTGCACTCTGGTGTTTTTCCTCTCCTGTAACTCTCTTTTGGTACGTGAATAGAGTCCCTGTCAATCTGCACACTATTCACTGCACTCTGGTATTTTTCCTCTCCTGTAACTCTCTTTTGGTACGTGAATAGAGTCACTGTCAATCTGCAAACTATTCACTGCACTCTGGTGTTTTTCCTCTCCTGTAACTCTCTTTTGGTATGTGAATAGAGTCCCTGTCAATCTGCAAACTATTCACTGCACTCTGGTGTTTTTCCTCTCCTGTAACTCTCTTCTGGTACGTGAATATAGTTCTTGTCAATCTGAAAAGTATTCACTGCACTCTGGTGTTTTTTCCTCTCCTGTAACTCTCTTTTGGTACGTGAATAGAGTTCTGTCAATCTGCAAACTTTTCACTGCACTCTGGTGGTTTTTCCTTTCCTGTAACTCTCTTTTGGTACGTGAATAGAGTCCCTGTCAATCTGCACACTATTCACTGCACTCTGGTGTTTTTCCTCTCCTGTAACTCTCTTTTGTATATTGAGCAAATGATTTTAGGTTGTTAATTTAGTCCTGCATTTGTTGTAATTTTATCCAATGTCTTACTTCTAATGTTTTGTTAATTGCCATGTGATGTTCAATCCTTATCAATACTTGCTATTATTCTTAAACTTATAGCTGTTTTATGCCATAGTTTTAATCTCCTCCAAATTTTACTGTCTATTTACTTAACTTATCTCACCCTGACCAGCCCAGATTCTAACTTTCCAATTGGCTTTAGATTGTCTTTGACTTATCAATCAAGTAATTAAGTGGACACAGCTGACTTCCCTGCCTATATATTTAACATTAGCTTGGGCTGTGCATTGCACTGGGCAGTGTGCATTGTTACAACAACATATGGTCACATTTTTAAAGTGAACATTTTATAAGTAAGGCATTAAGAAAGAATTATACAATAATTAAGTCAACATTTTATAAGTGAGGCATTAAGAAAGAATTATACAAGAATTGAACAAGGATTGGGCAAGGGGCAAGACACAAGTCAAGTACTTTTGTAATATTACGTTCTATGTACCTCATTCTTTCCTTATGCAATTGCTGCTGTAATTCTGTGTCTTATGTGTTTAATTGGTTCCCACTTTTGTAAAAATGCTCAATATATTCATAATCCTTTTTGCTACCTCTTGTCTCTATAACAAATTACATTATTCAATTACTCCTTCTCCCTCTCCACCTGCACTGTTCATTAGCCCATCTCTCTTAAGCTCACCTTACTTTTGTACTCATGAACTTTACCTATTCCTAAACACTCTCTCTATCCCCCCTGCACCTCGTCTCAAAAACAGTCTTATTACTGCAAATCTGTATCTCATCTCATGTCACTCTCCCTCTTGCTTTTAGTAACTGCTGGTGACATCTCCCCTAATCCTGGTCCCCAACAACTTCCTAGCTGTGCACATCCATGTGTACTCTTCCATAGACTCAGAAAACAAAACTCTAGCAACCTTACTCACATTCCTCTTGCATCAAAAGCCACTACCCCTTTCACTTGTGCACTCTGAACTCTCGCTCTGTTTGCAACAAGCTCACTTCTATACATGACTTCTTTATCTCCCACTCCCTCAACCTTCTGGCCCTAACAGAAACCTGTCCCTCTCCCCTAGACACAGCATCCATTGCTGCTCTGTCACCTGGGTGTCTCCACTTCAGTCACACTCCAAGGTCTGGTAATAGACACAGAGGTGGTGTAGGTATTTTACTTTCCTCTCGTTGCACCTTTCAACAAATACAACCCATCTCTTCCCTCACATTTGCCTCATTCGAAACCCACATGATTCACTTTTTCCTTACCCTCTCTATATGTGTTTGCTACCTCTTGTCTCTTTAACAAACTACCAAACCCCTGGCTCCTCAACTAAATTTCTAGATCACTTTGCTGCCTGGCTACCTTATTTCCTTTCCTCAGACACCCCTGCCCTCATTCTTGGTGACTTTAACATCCCTCTTGACAATCCCACTGCCTCCTCTGCAAAACAACTTCTGCAACTCACTTCTTCTTTTGGTTTGTCACAATGGACTGATTCTCCAACTCACAAAGACAGTCACTCCCTTGACCTGATCTTCAACTATCGATGCACTATTTCAAACTTCACAAACGCCCCTTTTCCTCTTTCTGACCAGCATCTCCTCACTTGCAACATATCATCCCTCTCTACAACTCTCTCTCCTTCTACTCCTCACACCAAACTTCACAGAAGCATTATGTCATTAGATCAGCAACAGCTTGCTAATTCCCTCGAACCTCTCCTCTCATCCTTCTCCTCCTTTTCCTGCCCTGATCAACCTATCTGCCACTATAATTCCACCCTTACATCCGTCCTTGACAATCTGGCCCCTCTTACCATTGCTTGGAAATCACACACTCATCCTCAGCCCTGGCATACTCCTCTGACACAGTACCTACTCAGATGTTTCCATACTGCTGAGCGGCACTGGACAAGATCTCGGAGTTCAGCTGATTTTCTTCATTACAAATTCATCTTGAACTCCTACTATTCTGCTATTAATCTCTATAAGCAACATTACTTCTCTACTCTTATCGCTACTCTTTCTTCAAACCCACAACGTCTGTTCTCCACTTTCAATACCCTTCTCCGCCCACCCCATCTCCTAATACAACTTTTCTGTCAGCTCAAGAACTTTGCCAGCCACTTCAATAACAACATTGACTCCATCAGAAATTAAATCAGCTCTCAACACACTTCCATTCTCTCACCCCCCTCAAATGCTCGCAATCATCCACAGCCCACATAGCCATAAACTTAGCTCTTTCTCCCCTGTTACTGAGGAAGAAGTTTTGGCACTTATACTGCACTCTCACCTCACTACCTATCCCCTTGACTCTATCCCCTCACAGTTACTCCCCTCCCTCTCTTGTACCCTTACCCTTATACTTGCACACATTTTAAACCTCTCCCTCAGCACCGGTATATTTCCCTCATCTCTGAAACATGCACTGGTCGCACCTATGCTCAAAAAACCTTCCCCATCTAACTACCGACCTATTTACCTTCTCCCTCTTGCCTCAAAGCTTCACGAAAAGCTAGTATATGCACGCCTATCCCATTTCCTTACATTAAACTGCCTCCTTGACCCACTACAATCTGGATTTTGTCCCCATCACTTCACAGAGACAGCAATTGTCAAGGTTACCAACGACCTACTTACAGCAAAATCAAAAGGCCACTTCTCTCTGCTTATCCTCCTTGATCTGTCTGCAGCCTTTGATACTGTTGGCCACCCTCTTTTGCTCCAAACCCTCAAATCCTTTGGCATTTGTGATACAGCCCTCTCATGGTTTTCTTCCTACTTGTCAAACTGTACCTTTAGTGTAGCCTTCTCTGGGGCCTCCTCTGCCCGTCACAACTTTCTGTCAGGGTACTGCAAGGCTCTGTCCTCAGTCCTCTTCTCTTCTCAATCTACACATCATCATTCCAATATCATTTGTAGTCCGATGACACCCAAATCTACTTCTCTGTACCAGACCTATCTCCTTCCTTGCTAACCCGTTTCACTAACTCTCTTTCTCATATCTCTTCCTGGATGTCCTCTAACTACCTCAAGCTAAATCTCTCCAAAACTGAGCTCCTTATTTCCCCCCCTTCTTCTAAAATCTCCAGCCCCAACCTCTCTATAACTGTCTACAACTCCACAATTACCCCTACCCCGCATGCCCGATGTCTTGGGGTAAAATTTGACTCAGATCTTTCTTTCTCACATTTAGTCCCTGGCTAAAGCCTGCCACTTCCACCTTAATAACATCTCTAAAATTAGATATTTCCTTACACAAGACAAAACCAAGATTTGAATCCACTCTTTCATCCTTTCCCGCCTCAATTACTGCAACTCTGTCCTCTCTGGTCTCCCCAGCTGCTGCCTAGCTCCTTTACAATCCATAATGAATGCCTCTGCCAGGTGGATCTTCCTTACACGTCGCTCTTCATCTGCTGCACCTCTCTGCCCATACCTTCACTGGCTTCCTCTTGCCTCTAGGATTAAATACAAAATTCTCACTCTGACATACAAAGCCCTCAACTGCACTGCTCCCCCCTATATCTCAGACCTTGTCTCTAGATACTCTCCCTCCCATCCCCTTTGCTCTGCTCATGACCTCCTCCTCTCTTGTTTTCTCCTCACACTCCTGTTTACAGGAATTCTCCAGACTGGCTCCCATCTTGTGGAATTCTCTGCCTCGCTCCACAAGACTCTCCTTTAGTTCTGAAAGCTTCACGCACTCCCTAAAGACTCTTCTGTTCAGGGATGCATACAACCTACACTAACCTTTCTTTATATCAGTTCCTCTCCTCCATTGCTATCTCCTGAACCCCCTTAGCATGTAAGCCTAAGAGTCCAGCTGTTTGTCGATCACCTTCTTAAGAGCTGACTACAACAGTGCGACTCTTGGCACGGCCCTCTACCCGTTTGATCCTTATAAATGTTTTATTGTACTCTGCCTTTGTTTATAGCACTACGGAATCTGTTGGCGCTCTAAAAATAACCGATAATACTAATAATAATATACCTCGAAAGAGGGTGATCAAAGAGATCTGCCAAAAACTCCCTTGTACACAGCCGATAGCTAGTCCCTAAGGATTTGACTTTGGCATTCACTGACAACCAGAGAGCATGAACGGCAGAAGCAGGATCTGCAGTATCAGCAGCAGTACTGAAAAAGACTTGTACATAAACCACTGCAGCAGTACTGAAGAAGACTTGTATATAAACCACTGCAGCAGTACTGAAGAAGACTTGTATATAAACCACTGCAGCAGTACTGAAGAAGACTTGTATATAAACCACTGCAGCAGTACTGAAGAAGACTTGTACATAAACCACAGCAGTACTGTAGAAGACTTGTACATAAACCACAGCAGTACTGAAGAAGACTTGTACATAAACCACAGCAGTACTGAAGAAGACTTGTACATAAACCACTGCAGCAGTACTGAAGAAGACTTGTACATAAACCACTACAGCAGTACTGAAGAAGACTTGTACATAAACCACTGCAGTAGTGAAGAAGACTTGTACATAAACCGCATCAGTACTGAAGAAGACTTGTACATAAACCACATCAGTACTGAAGAAGACTTGTACATAAACCGCATCAGTACTGAAGAAGACTTGTACATAAACCACAGCAGTACTGAAGAAGACTTGTACATAAACCACAGCAGTACTGAAGAAGACTTGTACATAAACCACAGCAGTATTGAAAACTTGTATATAAATCACAGAGGTACTGAAGAAGACTTGTATATAAACCACAGCAGTAGTGAAGAAGACTTGTACATAAACCACAATAGTAGTGAAGAAGACTTGTACATAAACCGCATCAGTACTGAAGAAGACTTCTACATAAACCACATTAGTACTGAAGAAGACTTGTACATAAACCGCATCAGTACTGAAGAAGACTTGTACATAAACCACAGCAGTACTGTAGAAGACTTGAAAATAAACCACATCAGTACTGAAGAAGACTTGTACATAAACCGCAGCAGTAGTACTGAAGAAGACTTGAACATAAACCGCATCAGTACTGAAGAAGACTTTTACATAAACCGCATCAGTACTGAAGAAAACTTGTACATAAACCGCAGCAGTAGTACTGAAAAAGACTTGTACATAAACCGCATCAGTACTGAAGAAGACTTGTACATAAACCACAGCAGTATTGAAGAAGACTTGTATATAAACCACAGCAGTATTGAAGAAGACTTGTACATAAACCACAGCAGTACTGAAGAAAACTTGTATATAAACCACAGCAGTATTGAAGAAGACTTGTATATAAAAAAACAGCAGTATTGAAGAAGACTTGTATATAAACCACAGCAGTAGAGAAGAAGACTTGTACATAAACAACAGCAGCAGCAGTACTCAAGAAGACTTGTACATAAACCACAGCAGTACTGTAGAATACTTGTACATAAATCGCATCAGTACTGAAGAAGACTTGTACATAAACCATAGCAGTAGTACAGAAGAAGACTTGTAAATAAACCACAGCAGTACTGTAGAAGACTTGAACATAAACCGCATCAGTACTGAAGAAGACTTGCATATAAACCACAGCAGTACTGTAGAAGACTTGAACATAAACCACATCAGTACTGAAGAAGACTTGTACATAAACCGCAGCAGTACTGAAGAAGATTTGTACATAAACCGCATCAGTACTGAAGAAGACTAGTACATAAACCGCAGCAGTAGTACTGAAGAAGACTTGTACATAAACCACAGCAGTACTGCAGAAGACTTGAACATAAACCACATCAGTACTGAAGAAGACTTGTACATAAACCGCAGCAGTACTGAAGAAGACTTGTACATAAACCGCAGCAGTAGTACTGAAGAAGACTTGTACATAAACCGCAGCAGTAGTACTGAAGAAGACTTGTACATAAACTGCATCAGTACTGAAGAAGACTTGTACATAAACCGCAGCAGTAGTACTGAAGAAGACTTGTACATAAACCACAGCAGTATTGAAGAAGACTTGTACATAAACCACAGCAGTACTGAAAAAAACCTTGTATATAAACCACAGCTGTATTGAAGAAGACTTGTATATAAACCACAGCAGCAGCAGTATTGAAGAAGACTTGTATATAAACCACAGCAGCAGCAGTACTGAAGAAGACTTGTACATAAACCAAAGCAGTACTGAAGAAGACTTGTACATAGACCACAGCAGTACTGAAGAAGACTTGTACATAAACCACAACAGTACTGAAGAAGACTTGTACATAAACCACAGCAGTACTGAAGAAGACTTGTACATAAACCACAGCAGTGCTGTAGAAGACTTGTACATAAACCACATCAGTACTGCAGAAGACTTGTACATAAATCACATCAGTACTGCAGAAGACTTATACATAAACCGCATCAGTACTGAAGAAGAATTGTACATAAACCCAATCAGTACTGAAGAAGACTTGTACATAAACCCAATCAATACTGAAGAAGACTTGTACATAAACCGCAGCAGTACTGAAGAAGACTTGTACATAAACCACAGCAGTACTGAAGAAGACTTGTACATAAACCACAGCAGTGCTGTAGAATACTTGTACATAAACCACATCAGTACTGCAGAAGACTTGTACATAAACCGCATCAATACTGAAGAAGACTTGTACATAAACCGCATCAGTAATGAAGAAGACTTGTACATAAACCGCATCAGTACTGTAAAAGACTTGTACATAAACCACAGCAGTTCTGAAGAAGACTTGTACATAA
The DNA here is from genome assembly GCF_027579735.1 of Bombina bombina. Lineage (NCBI taxonomy): Eukaryota > Metazoa > Chordata > Amphibia > Anura > Bombinatoridae > Bombina > Bombina bombina. The sequence goes on from NC_069501.1 coordinate 79,301,017, forward strand.
ACCACAGCAGTGCTGTAGAATACTTGTACATAAACCACATCAGTACTGCAGAAGACTTGTACATAAACCACATCAGTACTGCAGAAGACTTGTACATAAACCGCATCAATACTGAAGAAGACTTGTACATAAACCCAATCAGTGCTGAAGAAGACTTGTACATAAACCCAATCAGTACTAAAGAAGACTTATACATAAACCCAATCAATACTGAAGGATTCTTGTACATAAACCGCAGCAGTACTGAAGAAGACTTGTACATAAACCCAATCAGTACTGAAGAAGACTTGTACATAAACCGCATCAGTACTGAAGAAGACTTGTACATAAACCACATCAGTACTGAAGAAGACTTGTACATAAACCGCATCAGTACTGAAGAAGACTTGTACATAAACCACATCAGTACTGAAGAAGACTTGTTCATAAACCACATCAATACTGCAGAAGACTTGTACATAAACCACATCAGTACTGCAGAAGACTTGGACATAAACCGCATCAGTACTGAAGAAGATTTGTAAATAAACTGCATCAGTACTGAAGAAGACTTGTACATAAACCGCATCAGTACTGAAGAAGACTTGTACATAAACCACAGCAGTACTGAAGAAGACTTGTACATAAACCACAGCAGTACTGAAGAAGACTTGTACATAAACCACTGCAGCAGTACTGAAGAAGACTTGTACATAAACCACTGCAGTAGTGAAGAAGACTTGTACATAAACCGCATCAGTACTGAAGAAGACTTGTACATAAACCAAATCAGTACTGAAGAAGACTTGTACATAAACCACAGCAGTACTGAAGAAGACTTGTACATAAACCACAGCAGTACTGAAGAAGACTTGTATATAAACCACAGTATTATTGAAGAAGACTTTGTATATAAATCACAGCAGTACTGAAGAAGACTTGTATATAAACCACAGCAGTAGTGAAGAACTCTTGTACATAAACCGCATCAGTACTGAAGAAGACTTGTACATAAACCACATCAGTACTGAAGAAGACTTGTACATAAACCGCATCAGTACTGAAGAAGACTTGTACATAAACCACAGCAGTACTGTAGAAGACTTGAACATAAACCACATCAGTACTGAAGAAAACTTGTACATAAACCGCATCAGTACTGAAGAAGACTTGTACATAAACCGCAGCAGTAGTACTGAAGAAAACTTGTACATAAACCGCAGCAGTAGTACTGAAGAAGACTTGTACATAAACCGCATCAGTACTGAAGAAGACTTGTACATAAACCACAGCAGTATTGAAGAAGACTTGTATATAAACCACAGCAGTATTGAAGAAGACTTGTACATAAACCACAGCAGTACTGAAGAAAACTTGTATATAAACCGCAGCAGTATTGAAGAAGACTTGTATATAAAAAAACAGCAGTATTGAAGAAGACTTGTATATAAACCACAGCAGTAGAGAAGAAGACTTGTACATAAACAACAGCAGCAGCAGTACTCAAGAAGACTTGTACATAAACCACAGCAGTACTGTAGAATACTTGTACATAAATCACATCAGTACTGAAGAAGACTTGTACATAAACCATAGCAGTAGTACAGAAGAAGACTTGTAAATAAACCACAGCAGTACTGTAGAAGACTTGAACATAAACCGCATCAGTACTGAAGAAGACTTGCACATAAACCACAGCAGTACTGTAGAAGACTTGAACATAAACCACATCAGTACTGAAGAAGACTTGTACATAAACCGCAGCAGTACTGAAGAAGATTTGTACATAAACCGCATCAGTACTGAAGAAGACTAGTACATAAACCGCAGCAGTAGTACTGAAGAAGACTTCTACATAAACCACAGCAGTACTGCAGAAGACTTGAACATAAACCACATCAGTACTGAAGAAGAATTGTACATAAACCGCAGCAGTACTGAAGAAGACTTGTACATAAACCGCAGCAGTAGTACTGAAGAAGACTTGTACATAAACCGCAGCAGTAGTACTGAAGAAGACTTGTACATAAACTGCATCAGTACTGAAGAAGACTTGTACATAAACCGCAGCAGTAGTACTGAAGAAGACTTGTACATAAACCACAGCAGTATTGAAGAAGACGTGTACATAAACCACAGCAGTACTGAAAAAAACTTGTATATAAACCACAGCTGTATTGAAGAAGACTTGTATATAAACCACAGCAGCGGCAGTTTTGAAGAAGACTTGTATATAAACCACAGCAGCAGCAGTACTGAAGAAGACTTGTACATAAACTACAGCAGTACTGAAGAAGACTTGTACATAAACCGCAGCAGTACTGAAGAAGACTTGTACATAAACCAAAGCAGTACTGTAGAAGACTTGTACATAGACCACAGCAGTACTGAAGAAGACTTGTACATAAACCACAGCAGTACTGAAGAAGACTTGTACATAAACCACAGCAGTACTGAAGAAGACTTGTACATAAACCACAGCAGTACTGAAGAAGACTTGTACATAAACCACAGCAGTGCTGTAGAAGACTTGTACATAAACCACATCAGTACTGCAGAAGACTTATACATAAACCGCATCAGTACTGAAGAAGAATTGTACATAAACCCAATCAGTACTGAAGAAGACTTGTATATAAACCGCATCAGTACTGCAGAAGACTTATACATAAACCACAGCAGTACTGAAGAAGACTTGTACATAAATCACACCAGTACTGCAGAAGACTTATACATAAACCACAGCAGTACTGAAGAAGACTTGTACATGAACCACAGCAGTACTGAAGAAGACTTGTACATAAACCCAATCAATACTGAAGAAGACTTATACATAAACCGCAGCAGTACTGAAGAAGACTTGTACATAAACCACAGCAGTACTGAAGAAGACTTGTACATAAACCACAGCAGTGCTGTAGAATACTTGTACATAAACCACATCAGTACTGCAGAAGACTTGTACATAAACCGCATCAATACTGAAGAAGACTTGTACATAAACCGCATCAGTAATGAAGAAGACTTGTACATAAACCGCATCAGTACTGTAAAAGACTTGTACATAAACCACAGCAGTTCTGAAGAAGACTTGTACATAAACCGCATCAGTACTGTAAAAGACTTGTACATAAACCACAGCAGTTCTGAAGAAGACTTGTACATAAACCACAGCAGTGCTGTAGAATACTTGTACATAAACCACATCAGTACTGCAGAAGACTTGTACATAAACCACATCAGTACTGCAGAAGACTTGTACATAAACCGCATCAATACTGAAGAAGACTTGTACATAAACCCAATCAGTACTGAAGAAGACTTGTACATAAACCCAATCAGTACTGAAGAAGACTTATACATAAACCCAATCAATACTGAAGAATTCTTGTACATAAACCACAGCAGTACTGAAGAAGACTTGTACATAAACCCAATCAGTACTGAAGAAGAGTTGTACATAAACCGCATCAGTACTGAAGAAGACTTGTACATAAACCACATCAGTACTGAAGAAGACTTGTACATAAACCACATCAGTACTGAAGAAGACTTGTACATAAACCACATCAGTACTGAAGAAGACTTGTTCATAAACCACATCAATACTGCAGAAGACTTGTACATAAACCACATCAGTACTGCAGAAGACTTGTACATAAACCGCATCAGTACTGAAGAAGACTTGTAAATAAACTGCATCAGTACTGAAGAAGACTTGTACATAAACTGCATCAGTACTGAAGAAGACTTGTACATAAACCACATCAGTACTGAAGAAGACTTGTACATAAACCACAGCAGTACTGAAGAAGACTTGTACATAAACCACAGCAGTACTGAAGAAGACTTGTAAATAAACTGCATCAGTACTGAAGAAGACTTGTACATAAACCACAGCAGTACTGAAGAAGACTTGTACATAAACCACTCAGCAGTACTGAAGAAGACTTGTACATAAACCACTTCAGCAGTACTGAAGAAGACTTGTACATAAACCACTGCAGTAGTGAAGAAGATTTGTACATAAACCGCATCAGTACTGAAGAAGACTTGTACATAAACCACTGCAGCAGTACTGAAGAAGACTTGTACATAAACCACTGCAGTACTGAAGAAGACTTGTACATAAACCACTGCAGTAGTGAAGAAGACTTGTACATAAACCGCATCAGTACTGAAGAAGACTTGTACATAAACCACATCAGTACTGAAGAAGACTTGTACATAAACCACAGCAGTACTGAAGAAGGCTTGTACATAAACCACAGCAGTACTGAAGAAGACTTGTATATAAACCACAGCATTATTGAAGAAGACTTGTATATAAACCACTGCAGCAGTACTGAAGAAGACTTGTATATAAACCACTGCAGCAGTACTGAAGAAGACTTGTACATAAACCACAGCAGTACTGTAGAAGACTTGTACATAAACCACAGCAGTACTGAAGAAGACTTGTACATAAACCACAGCAGTACTGAAGAAGACTTGTACATAAACCACTGCAGCAGTACTGAAGAAGACTTGTACATAAACCACTACAGCAGTACTGAAGAAGACTTGTACCTAAACCACTGCAGTAGTGAAGAAGACTTGTACATAAACCGCATCAGTACTGAAGAAGACTTGTACATAAACCACATCAGTACTGAAGAAGACTTGTACATAAACCGCATCAGTACTGAAGAAGACTTGTACATAAACCACAGCAGTACTGAAGAAGACTTGTACATAAACCACAGCAGTACTGAAGAAGACTTGTACATAAACCACAGCAGTATTGAAGACTTGTATATAAATCACAGAGGTACTGAAGAAGACTTGTATATAAACCACAGCAGTAGTGAAGAAGACTTGTACATAAACCACAATAGTAGTGAAGAAGACTTGTACATAAACCGCATCAGTACTGAAGAAGACTTCTACATAAACCACATTAGTACTGAAGAAGACTTGTACATAAACCGCATCAGTACTGAAGAAGACTTGTACATAAACCACAGCAGTACTGCAGAAGACTTGAACATAAACCACATCAGTACTGAAGAAGACTTGTACATAAACCGCAGCAGTAGTACTGAAGAAGACTTGAACATAAACCGCATCAGTACTGAAGAAGACTTTTACATAAACCGCATCAGTACTGAAGAAAACTTGTACATAAACCGCAGCAGTAGTACTGAAAAAGACTTGTACATAAACCGCATCAGTACTGAAGAAGACTTGTACATAAACCACAGCAGTATTGAAGAAGACTTGTATATAAACCACAGCAGTATTGAAGAAGACTTGTACATAAACCACAGCAGTACTGAAGAAAACTTGTATATAAACCACAGCAGTATTGAAGAAGACTTGTATATAAAAAAACAGCAGTATTGAAGAAGACTTGTATATAAACCACAGCAGTAGAGAAGAAGACTTGTACATAAACAACAGCAGCAGCAGTACTCAAGAAGACTTGTACATAAACCACAGCAGTACTGTAGAATACTTGTACATAAATCGCATCAGTACTGAAGAAGACTTGTACATAAACCATAGCAGTAGTACAGAAGAAGACTTGTAAATAAACCACAGCAGTACTGTAGAAGACTTGAGCATAAACCGCATCAGTACTGAAGAAGACTTGCATATAAACCACAGCAGTACTGTAGAAGACTTGAACATAAACCACATCAGTACTGAAGAAGACTTGTACATAAACCGCAGCAGTACTGAAGAAGATTTGTACATAAACCGCATCAGTACTGAAGAAGACTAGTACATAAACCGCAGCAGTAGTACTGAAGAAGACTTGTACATAAACCACAGCAGTACTGCAGAAGACTTGAACATAAACCACATCAGTACTGAAGAAGACTTGTACATAAACCGCAGCAGTACTGAAGAAGACTTGTACATAAACCGCAGCAGTAGTACTGAAGAAGACTTGTACATAAACCGCAGCAGTAGTACTGAAGAAGACTTGTACATAAACTGCATCAGTACTGAAGAAGACTTGTACATAAACCGCAGCAGTAGTACTGAAGAAGACTTGTACATAAACCACAGCAGTATTGAAGAAGACTTGTACATAAACCACAGCAGTACTGAAAAAAACCTTGTATATAAACCACAGCTGTATTGAAGAAGACTTGTATATAAACCACAGCAGCAGCAGTATTGAAGAAGACTTGTATATAAACCACAGCAGCAGCAGTACTGAAGAAGACTTGTACATAAACCAAAGCAGTACTGAAGAAGACTTGTACATAGACCACAGCAGTACTGAAGAAGACTTGTACATAAACCACAACAGTACTGAAGAAGACTTGTACATAAACCACAGCAGTACTGAAGAAGACTTGTACATAAACCACAGCAGTGCTGTAGAAGACTTGTACATAAACCACATCAGTACTGCAGAAGACTTGTACATAAATCACATCAGTACTGCAGAAGACTTATACATAAACCGCATCAGTACTGAAGAAGAATTGTACATAAACCCAATCAGTACTGAAGAAGACTTGTACATAAACCCAATCAATACTGAAGAAGACTTGTACATAAACCGCAGCAGTACTGAAGAAGACTTGTACATAAACCACAGCAGTACTGAAGAAGACTTGTACATAAACCACAGCAGTGCTGTAGAATACTTGTACATAAACCACATCAGTACTGCAGAAGACTTGTACATAAACCGCATCAATACTGAAGAAGACTTGTACATAAACCGCATCAGTAATGAAGAAGACTTGTACATAAACCGCATCAGTACTGTAAAAGACTTGTACATAAACCACAGCAGTTCTGAAGAAGACTTGTACATAAACCACAGCAGTGCTGTAGAATACTTGTACATAAACCACATCAGTATTGCAGAAGACTTGTACATAAACCACATCAGTACTGCAGAAGACTTGTACATAAACCGCATCAATACTGAAGAAGACTTGTACATAAACCCAATCAGTGCTGAAGAAGACTTGTACATAAACTCAATCAGTACTGAAGAAGACTTATACATAAACCCAATCAATACTGAAGAATTCTTGTACATAAACCGCAGCAGTACTGAAGAAGACTTGAACATAAACCCAATCAGTACTGAAGAAGACTTGTACATAAACCGCATCAGTACTGAAGAAGACTTGTACATAAACCACATCAGTACTGAAGAAGACTTGTACATAAACCGCATCAGTACTGAAGAAGACTTGTACATAAACCACATCAGTACTGAAGAAGACTTGTTCATAAACCACATCAATACTGCAGAAGACTTGTACATAAACCACATCAGTACTGCAGAAGACTTGGACATAAACCGCATCAGTACTGAAGAAGACTTGTAAATAAACTGCATCAGTACTGAAGAAGACTTGTACATAAACCGCATCAGTACTGAAGAAGACTTGTACATAAACCACAGCAGTACTGAAGAAGACTTGTACATAAACCACTGCAGCAGTACTGAAGAAGACTTGTACATAAACCACTGCAGCAGTACTGAAGAAGACTTGTACATAAACCACTGCAGTAGTGAAGAAGACTTGTACATAAACCGCATCAGTACTGAAGAAGACTTGTACATAAACCAAATCAGTACTGACGAAGACTTGTACATAAACCACAGCAGTACTGAAGAAGACTTGTACATAAACCACAGCAGTAGTGAAGAAGACTTGTACATAAACCGCATCAGTACTGAAGAAGACTTGTACATAAACCACATCAGTACTGAAGAAGACTTGTACATAAACCGCATCAGTACTGAAGAAGACTTGTACATAAACCACAGCAGTACTGTAGAAGACTTGAACATAAACCACATCAGTACTGAAGAAGACTTGTACATAAACCGCATCAGTACTGAAGAAGACTTGTACATAAACCGCAGCAGTAGTACTGAAGAAAACTTGTACTTAAACCGCAGCAGTAGTACTGAAGAAGACTTGTACATAAACCGCATCAGTACTGAAGAAGACTTATACAAAAATCACAGCAGTATTGAAGAAGACTTGTATATAAACCACAGCAGTATTGAAGAAGACTTGTTAATAAACCACAGCAGTACTGAAAAAAATTTGTATATAAACCACAGCAGTATTGAAGAAGACTTGTATATAAAAAACAGCAGTATTGAAGAAGACTTGTATATAAACCACAGCAGTAGAGAAGAAGACTTGTACATAAACAACAGCAACAGCAGTACTCAAGAAGACTTGTACATAAACCACAGCAGTACTGTAGAATACTTGTACATAAATCGCATCAGTACTGAAGTAGACTTGTACATAAACCGTAGCAGTAGTACAGAAGAAGACTTGTACATAAACCGCATCAGTACTGAAGAAGACTAGAACATAAACCGCAGCAGTAGTCCTGAAGAAGACTTGTAAATAAACCACAGCCATACTGTAGAAGACTTGAACATAAACCGCATCAGTACTGAAGAAGACTTGCACATAAACCACAGCAGTACTGTAGAAGACTTGAACATAAACCACATCAGTACTGAAGAAGACTTGTACATAAACCGCAGCAGTACTGAAGAAGACTTGTACATAAACCACATCATTACTGAAGAAGACTAGAACATAAACCGCAGCAGTAGTCCTGAAGAAGACTTGTACATAAACCACATCAGTACTGAAGAAGACTTGTACATAAACCGCAGCAGTACTGAAGAAGACTTGTACATAAACCGCATCAGTACTGAAGAAGACTTGTACATAAACCGCAGCAGTAGTACTGAAGAAGACTTGTACATAAACTGCATCAGTACTGAAGAAGACTTGTACATAAACCGCAGCAGTAGTACTGAAGAAGACTTGTACATAAACCCAATCAGTACTGAAGAAGACTTATACATAAACCCAATCAATACTGAAGAATTCTTGTACATAAACCACAGCAGTACTGAAGAAGACTTGTACATAAACCCAATCAGTACTGACGAAGACTTGTACATAAACCGCATCAGTACTGAAGAAGACTTGTACATAAACCACATCAGTACTGAAGAAGACTTGTACATAAACCACATCAGTACTGAAGAAGACTTGTACATAAACCACATCAGTACTGAAGAAGACTTGTTCATAAACCACATCAATACTGCAGAAGACTTGTACATAAACCACATCAGTACTGCAGAAGACTTGTACATAAACCGCATCAGTACTGAAGAAGACTTGTAAATAAACTGCATCAGTACTGAAGAAGACTTGTACATAAACCGCATCAGTACTGAAGAAGACTTGTACATAAACCACATCAGTACTGAAGAAGACTTGTACATAAACCACAGCAGTACTGAAGTAGACTTGTACATAAACCACAGCAGTACTGAAGAAGACTTGTAAATAAACTGCATCAGTACTGAAGAAGACTTGTACATAAACCACAGCAGTACTGAAGAAGACTTGTACATAAACCACTCAGCAGTACTGAAGAAGACTTGTACATAAACCACTTCAGCAGTACTGAAGAAGACTTGTACATAAACCACTGCAGTAGTGAAGAAGATTTGTACATAAACCGCATCAGTACTGAAGAAGACTTGAACATAAACCACTGCAGCAGTACTGAAGAAGACTTGTACATAAACCACTGCAGTACTGAAGAAGACTTGTACATAAACCACTGCAGTAGTGAAGAAGACTTGTACATAAACCGCATCAGTACTGAAGAAGACTTGTACATAAACCACATCAGTACTGAAGAAGACTTGTACATAAACCACAGCAGTACTGAAGAAGGCTTGTACATAAACCACAGCAGTACTGAAGAAGACTTGTACATAAACCGCAGCAGTACTGAAGAAGACTTGTACATAAACCGCATCAGTACTGAAGAAGACTTGTACATAAACCGCAGCAGTAGTACTGAAGAAGACTTGTACATAAACTGCATCAGTACTGAAGAAGACTTGTACATAAACCGCAGCAGTAGTACTGAAGAAGACTTGTACATAAACCCAATCAGTACTGAAGAAGACTTATACATAAACCCAATCAATACTGAAGAATTCTTGTACATAAACCACAGCAGTACTGAAGAAGACTTGTACATAAACCCAATCAGTACTGACGAAGACTTGTACATAAACCGCATCAGTACTGAAGAAGACTTGTACATAAACCACATCAGTACTGAAGAAGACTTGTACATAAACCACATCAGTACTGAAGAAGACTTGTACATAAACCACATCAGTACTGAAGAAGACTTGTTCATAAACCACATCAATACTGCAGAAGACTTGTACATAAACCACATCAGTACTGCAGAAGACTTGTACATAAACCGCATCAGTACTGAAGAAGACTTGTAAATAAACTGCATCAGTACTGAAGAAGACTTGTACATAAACCGCATCAGTACTGAAGAAGACTTGTACATAAACCACATCAGTACTGAAGAAGACTTGTACATAAACCACAGCAGTACTGAAGTAGACTTGTACATAAACCACAGCAGTACTGAAGAAGACTTGTAAATAAACTGCATCAGTACTGAAGAAGACTTGTACATAAACCACAGCAGTACTGAAGAAGACTTGTACATAAACCACTCAGCAGTACTGAAGAAGACTTGTACATAAACCACTTCAGCAGTACTGAAGAAGACTTGTACATAAACCACTGCAGTAGTGAAGAAGATTTGTACATAAACCGCATCAGTACTGAAGAAGACTTGAACATAAACCACTGCAGCAGTACTGAAGAAGACTTGTACATAAACCACTGCAGTACTGAAGAAGACTTGTACATAAACCACTGCAGTAGTGAAGAAGACTTGTACATAAACCGCATCAGTACTGAAGAAGACTTGTACATAAACCACATCAGTACTGAAGAAGACTTGTACATAAACCACAGCAGTACTGAAGAAGGCTTGTACATAAACCACAGCAGTACTGAAGAAGACTTGTATATAAACCACAGCATTATTAAAGAAGACTTGTATATAAATCACAGCAGTACTGAAGAAGACTTGTATATAAACCACAGCAGTAGTGAAGAAGACTTGTACATAAACCGCATCACTACTGAAGAAGACTTGTACATAAACCACATCAGTACTGAAGAAGACTTTTACATAAACCGCATCAGTACTGAAGAAGACTTGTACATAAACCACAGCAGTACTGTAGAAGACTTGAACATAAACCACATCAGTACTGAAGAAGACTTGTACATAAACCGCATCAGTACTGAAGAAGACTTGTACATAAACCGCAGCAGTAGTACTGAAGAAAACTTGTACTTAAACCGCAGCAGTAGTACTGAAGAAGACTTGTACATAAACCGCATCAGTACTGAAGAAGACTTATACAAAAATCACAGCAGTATTGAAGAAGACTTGTATATAAACCACAGCAGTATTGAAGAAGACTTGTTAATAAACCACAGCAGTACTGAAAAAAAATTGTATATAAACCACAGCAGTATTGAAGAAGACTTGTATATAAAAAACAGCAGTATTGAAGAAGACTTGTATATAAACCACAGCAGTAGAGAAGAAGACTTGTACATAAACAACAGCAACAGCAGTACTCAAGAAGACTTGTACATAAACCACAGCAGTACTGTAGAATACTTGTACATAAATCGCATCAGTACTGAAGTAGACTTGTACATAAACCGTAGCAGTAGTACAGAAGAAGACTTGTACATAAACCGCATCAGTACTGAAGAAGACTAGAACATAAACCGCAGCAGTAGTCCTGAAGAAGACTTGTAAATAAACCACAGCCATACTGTAGAAGACTTGAACATAAACCGCATCAGTACTGAAGAAGACTTGCACATAAACCACAGCAGTACTGTAGAAGACTTGAACATAAACCACATCAGTACTGAAGAAGACTTGTACATAAACCGCAGCAGTACTGAAGAAGACTTGTACATAAACCGCATCAGTACTGAAGAAGACTTGTACATAAACCGCAGCAGTAGTACTGAAGAAGACTTGTACATAAACTGCATCAGTACTGAAGAAGACTTGTACATAAACCGCAGCAGTAGTACTGAAGAAGACTTGTACATAAACCACAGCAGTATTGAAGAAGACTTGTACATAAACCACAGCAGTACTGAAGAAGACTTGTACATAAACCACAGCAGTATTGAAGAAGACTTGTACATAAACCACAGCAGTACTGAAAAAAACTTGTATATAAACCACAGCTGTATTGAAGAAGTCTTGTATATAAACCACAGCAGCAGCAGTATTGAAGAAGACTTGTATATAAACCACAGCAGCAGCAGTACTGAAAAAAGACTTGTACATAAACCACAGCAGTGCTGTAGAAGACTTGTACATAAACCACAGCAGTACTGTAGAAGACTTGTACATAAACCACAGCAGTACTGGAGAAGATTTGTACATAAACCACAGCAGTACTGTAGAAGACTTGTACATAAACTACAGCAGTGCTGTAGAAGACTTTTATATAAACCACAGCAGTACTGTAGAAGACTTGTACATAAACTGCAGCAGTACTGTAGAAGACTTGTACATAAACCAAAGCAGTGCTGTAGAAGACTTTTATATAAACCGCAGCAGTACTGAAGAAGACTTGTACATAAACCGCATCAGTACTGAAGAAGACTAGAACATAAACCGCAGCAGTAGTCCTGAAGAAGACTTGTACATAAACCACATCAGTACTGAAGAAGACTTGTACATAAACCGCAGCAGTACTGAAGAAGACTTGTTCATAAACCACATCAATACTGCAGAAGACTTGTACATAAACCACATCAGTACTGCAGAAGACTTGTACATAAACCGCATCAGTACTGAAGAAGACTTGTAAATAAACTGCATCAGTACTGAAGAAGACTTGTACATAAACCGCATCAGTACTGAAGAAGACTTGTACATAAACCACATCAGTACTGAAGAAGACTTGTAAATAAACTGCATCAGTACTGAAGAAGACTTGTACATAAACCACAGCAGTACTGAAGAAGACTTGTACATAAACCACTCAGCAGTACTGAAGAAGACTTGTACATAAACCACTTCAGCAGTACTGAAGAAGACTTGTACATAAACCACTGCAGTAGTGAAGAAGACTTGTACATAAACCGCATCAGTACTGAAGAAGACTTGTACATAAACCACTGCAGCAGTACTGAAGAAGACTTGTACATAAACCACTGCAGTACTGAAGAAGACTTGTACATAAACCACTGCAGTAGTGAAGAAGACTTGTACATAAACCGCATCAGTACTGAAGAAGACTTGTACATAAACCACATCAGTACTGAAGAAGACTTGTACATAAACCACAGCAGTACTGAAGAAGGCTTGTACATAAACCACAGCAGTACTGAAGAAGACTTGTATATAAACCACAGCATTATTGAAGAAGACTTGTATATAAATCACAGCAGTACTGAAGAAGACTTGTATATAAACCACAGCAGTAGTGAAGAAGACTTGTACATAAACCGCATCAGTACTGAAGAAGACTTGTACATAAACCACATCAGTACTGAAGAAGACTTGTACATAAACCGCATCAGTACTGAAGAAGACTTGTACATAAACCACAGCAGTACTGTAGAAGACTTGAACATAAACCACATCAGTACTGAAGAAGACTTGTACATAAACCGCATCAGTACTGAAGAAGACTTGTACATAAACCGCAGCAGTAGTACTGAAGAAAACTTGTACTTAAACCGCAGCAGTAGTACTGAAGAAGACTTGTACATAAACCGCATCAGTACTGAAGAAGACTTATACAAAAATCACAGCAGTATTGAAGAAGACTTGTATATAAACCACAGCAGTATTGAAGAAGACTTGTTAATAAACCACAGCAGTACTGAAAAAAATTTGTATATAAACCACAGCAGTATTGAAGAAGACTTGTATATAAAAAACAGCAGTATTGAAGAAGACTTGTATATAAACCACAGCAGTAGAGAAGAAGACTTGTACATAAACAACAGCAACAGCAGTACTCAAGAAGACTTGTACATAAACCACAGCAGTACTGTAGAATACTTGTACATAAATCGCATCAGTACTGAAGTAGACTTGTACATAAACCGTAGCAGTAGTACAGAAGAAGACTTGTACATAAACCGCATCAGTACTGAAGAAGACTAGAACATAAACCGCAGCAGTAGTCCTGAAGAAGACTTGTAAATAAACCACAGCCATACTGTAGAAGACTTGAACATAAACCGCATCAGTACTGAAGAAGACTTGCACATAAACCACAGCAGTACTGTAGAAGACTTGAACATAAACCACATCAGTACTGAAGAAGACTTGTACATAAACCGCAGCAGTACTGAAGAAGACTTGTACATAAACCGCATCAGTACTGAAGAAGACTAGAACATAAACCGCAGCAGTAGTCCTGAAGAAGACTTGTACATAAACCACATCAGTACTGAAGAAGACTTGTACATAAACCGCAGCAGTACTGAAGAAGACTTGTACATAAACCGCATCAGTACTGAAGAAGACTTGTACATAAACCGCAGCAGTAGTACTGAAGAAGACTTGTACATAAACTGCATCAGTACTGAAGAAGACTTGTACATAAACCGCAGCAGTAGTACTGAAGAAGACTTGTACATAAACCACAGCAGTATTGAAGAAGACTTGTACATAAACCACAGCAGTACTGAAGAAGACTTGTACATAAACCGCAGCAGTACTGAAGAAGACTTGTACATAAACCGCATCAGTACTGAAGAAGACTAGAACATAAACCGCAGCAGTAGTCCTGAAGAAGACTTGTACATAAACCACATCAGTACTGAAGAAGACTTGTACATAAACCGCAGCAGTACTGAAGAAGACTTGTACATAAACCGCATCAGTACTGAAGAAGACTTGTACATAAACCGCAGCAGTAGTACTGAAGAAGACTTGTACATAAACTGCATCAGTACTGAAGAAGACTTGTACATAAACCGCAGCAGTAGTACTGAAGAAGACTTGTACATAAACCACAGCTGTATTGAAGAAGTCTTGTATATAAACCACAGCAGCAGCAGTATTGAAGAAGACTTGTATATAAACCACAGCAGCAGCAGTACTGAAAAAGACTTGTACATAAACCACAGCAGTGCTGTAGAAGACTTGTACATAAACCACAGCAGTACTGTAGAAGACTTGTACATAAACCACAGCAGTACTGGAGAAGATTTGTACATAAACCACAGCAGTACTGTAGAAGACTTGTACATAAACTACAGCAGTGCTGTAGAAGACTTTTATATAAACCACAGCAGTACTGAAGAAGACTTGTACATAAACCACAGCAGTGCTGAAGAAGACTTGTACATAAACCACAGCAGTGCTGTAGAAGGCTTTTATATAAACCACAGCAGAACTGTAGAAGACTTGTACATAAACCACAGCAGTACTGTAGAAGACTTGTACATAAACCACAGCAGTGCTGTAGAAGACTTTTCTATAAACCACAGCAGTACTGTAGAAGACTTGTACATAAACCACAGCAGTACAGTAGAAGACTTGTACATAAACCACAGCAGTGCTGTAGAAGACTTTTATATAAACCACAGCAGTACTATAGAAGACTTGTACATAAACCACAGCAGTACTGTAGAAGACTTGTACATAAACCACAGCAGTGCTGTAGAAGACTTTTATATAAACCACAGCAGTACTGTAGAAGACTTTTATATAAACCGCATCAGTACTGAAGAAGACCTGCACATAAACCACAGCAGTATTGAAGAAGACTTGTATATAAACCACTGCAGCAGTACTGAAGAAGACTTGTACATAAACCACAGCAGTATTGAAGAGGACTTGTATATAAACCACAGCAGTATTGAAGAAGACTTGTATATAAACCACAGCAGTATTGAAGAAGACTTGTACATAAACCACAGCAGTACTGAAGAAAACTTGTATATAAACCACAGCAGTATTGAAGAAGACTTGTATATAAACCACAGCAGCTGCAGTATTGAAGAAGACTTGTATATAAACTGCAGCAGTACTGTAGAAGACTTGTACATAAACCACAGCAGTACTGTAGAAGACTTGTACATAAACCACATCAGTACTGAAGAAGACTTGTACATAAACCCCAGCAGTATTGAAGAAGACTTGTACATAAACCACAGCAGTATTGAAGAAGACTTGTACATAAACCGCATTAGTACTGAAGAAGACTTGTACGTAAACCGCATCAGTACTGAAGAAGACTTGTACATAAACCACAGCAGTGTTGAAGAAGACTTATATATAAACCACAGCAGCAGCAGTATTGAAGAAGACTTGTACATAAACCGCATCAGTAATGAAGAAGACTTGTGCATAAACCACATCAGTACTGTAGAAGACTTGTACATAAACCACAGCAGTACTGAAGAAGACTTGTACATAAACCACAGCAGTACTGAAGACGACTTGTACATAAACCGCAGCAGTACTGAAGAAGACTTGTACATAAACCGCATCAGTACTGAAGAAGACTTGTACATAAACCACAGCAGTACTGAAGAAGACTTGTACATAAACCACAGCAGTACTGAAGAAGACTTGTACATAAACCGCAGCAGTACTGAAGAAGACTTGTACATAAACAACAGCAGTACTGAAGAAGACTTGTACATAAACCACAGCAGTGCTATAGAAGACTTGTACATAAACCACAGCAGTGCTGTAGAAGACTTGTACATAAACCACATAAGTACTGAAGAAGACTTGTACATAAACCGCATCAGTATTGAAGAATACTTGTACATAAACCACACCAGTACTGAAGAAGACTTGTATATAAACCCAATCAATACTGAAGAAGACTTGTACATAAACCGCAGCAGTACTGAAGAAGACTTGTACATAAACCATAGCAGTACTGAAGCAGACTTGAACATACACCACAGCAATACTGAAGAAGACTTGTAAATAATCCGCAGCAGTAGTACTGAAGAAGACTTGTACATAAACCGCATCAGTAATGAAGAAGACTTGTACATAAACCGCATCAGTACTGTAGAAGACTTGTACATAAACCACAGCAGTACTGAAGAAGACTTGTACATAAACCACAGCAGTGCTGTAGAAGACCTTTACATAAACCACATCAGTACTGCAGAAGACTTGTACATAAACCACATCAGTACTGCAGAAGACTTGTACATAAACCCAATCAGTACTGAAGAAGACTTGTACATAAACCCAATCAGTACTGAAGAAGACTTGTACATAAACCCAATCAATACTGAAGAATTCTTGTACATAAACCGCAGCAGTACTGAAGAAGACTTGTACATAAACCACATTAGTACTGAAGAAGACTTGTACATAAACCGCATCAGTACTGAAGAAGACTTGTACATAAACCACATCAGTACTGAAGAAGACTTGTACATAAACCACATCAGTACTGCAGAAGACTTGTACATCAACCACATCAGTACTGCAGAAGACTTGTACATAAACCGCATCAGTACTGAAGAAGACTTGTAAATAAACTGCATCAGTACTGTAGAAGACTTGTACATAAACCGCATCAGTACTGAAGAAGACTTGTACATAAACCACAGCAGTATTGAAGAAGACTTGTACATAAACCACATCAGTACTGCAGAAGACTTGTACATAAACCGCATCAGTACTGAAGAAGACTTGTACATAAACCGCATCAGTACTGAAGAAGACTTGTACATAAACCACATCAGTACTGCAGAAGACTTGTACATAAACCGCATCAGTACTGAAGAAGACTTGTACATAAACCACAGCAGTACTGAAGAAGACTTGTACATAACCCACAGCAGTATTGAAGAAGACTTGTATATAAACCACAGCAGTAGAGAAGAAGACTTGTACATAAACAACAGCAACAGCAGTACTCAAGAAGACTTGTACATAAACCACAGCAGTACTGTAGAATACTTGTACATAAATCGCATCAGTACTGAAGAAGACTTGTACATAAACCGTAGCAGTAGTACAGAAGAAGACTTGTACATAAACCACAGCAGTACTGAAGAAGACTTGTACATAAACCACAGCAGTACTGAAGAAGACTTGTACATAAACCGCAGCAGTACTGAAGAAGACTTGTACCTAAACAACAGCAGTACTGAAGAAGACTTGTACATAAACCACAGCAGTGCTATAGAAGACTTGTACATAAACCACAGCAGTGCTGTAGAAGACTTGTACATGAACCACATCAGTACTGAAGAAGACTTGTACATAAACCGCATCAGTACTGAAGAATACTTGTACATAAACCACATCAGTACTGAAGAAGACTTGTATATAAACCCAATCAATACTGAAGAAGACTTGTACATAAACCGCAGCAGTACTGAAGAAGACTTGTACATAAACCATAGCAGTACTGAAGCAGACTTGAACATACACCACAGCAGTACTGAAGAAGACTTGTAAATAATCCGCAGCAGTAGTACTGAAGAAGACTTGTACATAAACCGCATCAGTAATGAAGAAGACTTGTACATAAACCGCATCAGTACTGTAGAAGACTTGTACATAAACCACAGCAGTACTGAAGAAGACTTGTACATAAACCACAGCAGTGCTGTAGAAGACCTTTACATAAACCACATCAGTACTGCAGAAGACTTGTACATAAACCACATCAGTACTGCAGAAGACTTGTACATAAACCCAATCAGTACTGAAGAAGACTTGTACATAAACCCAATCAGTACTGAAGAAGACTTGTACATAAACCCAATCAATACTGAAGAATTCTTGTACATAAACCGCAGCAGTACTGAAGAAGACTTGTACATAAACCCAATCAGTACTGAAGAAGATTTGTACATAAAAAGCATCAGTACTGACGAAGACTTGTACATAAACCACATCAGTACTGAAGAAGACTTGTACATAAACCGCATCAGTACTGAAGAAGACTTGTACATAAACCACATCAGTACTGAAGAAGACTTGTACATAAACCACATCAGTACTGCAGAAGACTTGTACATAAACCACATCAGTACTGCAGAAGACTTGTACATAAACCGCATCAGTACTGAAGAAGACTTGTAAATAAACTGCATCAGTACTGAAGAAAACTTGTACATAAACCGCATCAGTACTGAAGAAGACTTTTACATAAACCACAGCAGTATTGAAAAAGACTTGTACATAAACCACATCAGTACTGCAGAAGACTTGTACATAAACCGCATCAGTACTGAAGAAGACTTGTACATAAACCGCATCAGTACTGAAGAAGACTTGTACATAAACCACATCAGTACTGCAGAAGACTTGTACATAAACCGCATCAGTACTGAAGAAGACTTGTACATAAACCACAGCAGTACTGAAGAAGACTTGTACATAACCCACAGCAGTATTGAAGAAGACTTGTACATAAACCACAGCAGTACTGACGAAAACTTGAACATAAACCGCATCAGTACGGAGGAAGACTTGTACATAAACCTCAGCAGTACTGAAGAAGACTTGTACATAAACCACAGCAGTACTGCAGACGACTTGTACATAAACCAAAGCAGTACTGTAGAAGACTTGTACATAAACCGCATCAGTACTGCAGAAGACTTGTACATAAACCACAGCAGTACTGAAGAAGACTTGTACATAAACCACAGCAGTACTGAAGAAGACTTGTACATAAACCACAGCAGTACTGAAGAAGACTTGTACATAAACCGCATCAGTACTGAAGAAGACTTGTACATAAACCGCATCAGTACTGTAGAAGACTTGTACATAAACCACATCAGTACTGAAGAAGACTTGTATATGAACCACATCAGTAATGAAGAAGACTTGTACATAAACCGCATCAGTACTGAAGAAGACTTGTACATAAACCCAATCAGTACTGAAGAAGACTTGTACATAAACCCAATCAGTACTGAAGAAGACTTGTACATAAACCCAATCAATACTGAAGAAGACTTGTACATAAACCGCAGCAGTACTGAAGAAGACTTGTACATAAACCACAGCAGTACTGAAGAAGACTTGTACATAAACCACAGCAGTACTGAAGAAGACTTTTACATAAACCACAGCAGTACTGAAGAAGACTTGTACATAAACCGCAGCAGTACTGAAGAAGACTTGTAAATAAAAAGCAGCAGTAGTACTGAAGAAGACTTGTACATAAACCACATCAGTTATGAAGAAGACTTGTACATAAACCGCATCAGTACTGTAGAAGACTTGTACATAAACCACAGCAGTATTGAAAAAGACTTGTACAAAAACCACAGCAGTACTGTAGAAGACTTGAACATAAACCGCATCAGTACTGAAGAAGACTTGCACATAAACCACTGTAGTACTGTAGAAGACTTCAACATAAACCACATCACTACTGAAGAAGACTTGTACATAAACCTCAGCAGTACTGAAGAAGACTTGAACATAAACCGCATCAGTACTGAAGAAGACTAGTACATAAACCGCAGCAGTAGTCCTGAAGAAGACTTGTACATAAACCACATCAGTACTGAAGAAGACTTGTACATAAACCGCAGCAGTACTGAAGAAGACTTGTACATAAACCACATCAGTACTGAAGAAGACTTGTACATAAACCACATCAGTACTGCAGAAGACTTGTACATAAACCGCATCAGTACTGAAGAAGACTTGTACATAAACCACAGCAGTACTGAAGAAGACTTGTACATAACCCACAGCAGTATTGAAGAAGACTTGTACATAAACCACAGCAGTACTGACGAAAACTTGAACATAAACCGCATCAGTACGGAGGAAGACTTGTACATAAACCTCAGCAGTACTGAAGAAGACTTGTACATAAACCACAGCAGTACTGCAGACGACTTGTACATAAACCAAAGCAGTACTGTAGAAGACTTGTACATAAACCGCATCAGTACTGCAGAAGACTTGTACATAAACCGCATCAGTACTGAAGAAGACTTGTACATAAACCACAGCAGTACTGAAGAAGACTTGTACATAAACCACAGCAGTACTGAAGAAGACTTGTACATAAACCGCATCAGTACTGAAGAAGACTTGTACATAAACCGCATCAGTACTGTAGAAGACTTGTACATAAACCACATCAGTACTGAAGAAGACTTGTATATGAACCACATCAGTACTGAAGAAGACTTGTACATAAACCACAGCAGTACTAAAGAAGACTTGTACATAAACTGCATCAGTAATGAAGAAGACTTGTACATAAACCGCATCAGTACTGAAGAAGACTTGTACATAAACCCAATCAGTACTGAAGAAGACTTGTACATAAACCCAATCAGTACTGAAGAAGACTTGTACATAAACCCAATCAATACTGAAGAAGACTTGTACATAAACCGCAGCAGTACTGAAGAAGACTTGTACATAAACCACAGCAGTACTGAAGAAGACTTGTACATAAACCACAGCAGTACTGAAGAAGACTTTTACATAAACCACAGCAGTACTGAAGAAGACTTGTACATAAACTGCAGCAGTACTGAAGAAGACTTGTAAATAAAAAGCAGCAGTAGTACTGAAGAAGACTTGTACATAAACCACATCAGTTATGAAGAAGACTTGTACATAAACCACATCAGTACTGTAGAAGACTTGTACATAAACCACAGCAGTATTGAAAAAGACTTGTACATAAACCACAGCAGTACTGTAGAAGACTTGAACATAAACCGCATCAGTAATGAAGAAGACTTGCACATAAACCTCAGCAGTACTGAAGAAGACTTGTACATAAACCTCAGCAGTACTGAAGAAGACTTGAACATAAACCGCATCAGTACTGAAGAAGACTAGTACATAAACCGCAGCAGTAGTCCTGAAGAAGACTTGTACATAAACCACATCAGTACTGAAGAAGACTTGTACATAAACCGCAGCAGTACTGAAGAAGACTTGTACATAAACCACATCAGTACTGAAGAAGACTTGTACATAAACCACAGCAGTACTGAAGAAGACTTGTACATAAACCACATCAGTACTGAAGAAGACTTGTACATAAACCGCAGCAGTACTAAAGAAGACTTGTACATAAACCGCATCAGTACTGAAGAAGACTTGTACATAAACCGCAGCAGTAGTACTGAAGAAGACTTGTACATAAACTGCATCAGTACTGAAGAAGACTTGTACATAAACCGCAGCAGTAGTACTGAAGAAGACTTGTACATAAACCACAGCAGTATTGAAGAAGACTTGTACATAAACCACAGCAGTACTGAAGAAGACTTGTACATAAACCACAGCAGTATTGAAGAAGACTTGTACATAAACCACAGCAGTACTGAAGAAGACTTGTATATAAACCACAGCTGTATTGAAGAAGACGTGTATATAAACCACAGCAGCAGCAGTATTGAAGAAGACTTGTATATAAACCACAGCAGCAGCAGTACTGAAAAAGACTTGTACATAAACCACAGCAGTGCTGTAGAAGACTTGTACATAAACCACAGCAGTACTGTAGAAGACTTGTACATAAACCACAGCAGTACTGGAGAAGATTTGTACATAAACCACAGCAGTACTGTAGAAGACTTGTACATAAACTACAGCAGTGCTGTAGAACACTTTTATATAAACCACAGCAGTACTGTAGAAGACTTGTACATAAACTGCAGCAGTACTGTAGAAGACTTGTACATAAACCAAAGCAGTCCTGTAGAAGACTTTTATATAAACCGCAGCAGTACTGAAGAAGACTTGTACATAAACCACAGCAGTGCTGAAGAAGACTTGTACATAAACCACAGCAGTGCTGTAGAAGACTTTTATATAAACCACATCAGTACTGTAGAAGACTTGTACATAAACCACAGCAGTACTGAAGAAGATTTGTACATAAACCACAGCAGTACTGAAGAAGACTTGTACATAAACCGCAGCAGTACTGAAGAAGACTTGTACATAAACCGCATCAGTACTGAAGAAGACTTGTACATAAACCACAGCAGTACTGAAGAAGACTTGTACATAAACCGCAGCAGTACTGAAGAAGACTTGTACATAAACCACAGCAGTATTGAAAAAGACTTGTACATAAACCACAGCAGTGCTGTAGAAGACTTGTACATAAACTACATCAGTACTGCAGAAGACTTGTACATAAACCACATCAGTACTGCAGAAGACTTGTACATAAACTGCATCAGTACTGAAGAAGACTTGTACATAAACCCAATCAGTACTGAAGAAGACTTGTACATAAACCACATCAGTACTGAAGAAGACTTGTACATAAACCGCATCAGTACTGAAGAAGACTTGTACATAAACCCAATCAATACTGAAGAATTCTTGTACATAAACCGCAGCAGTACTGAAGAAGACTTGTACATAAACCCAATCAGTACGGAAGAAGATTTGTACATAAAAAGCATCAGTACTGCAGAAGACTTGTACATAAACCACATCAGTACTGAAGAAGACTTGTACATAAACCACATCAGTACTGAAGAAGACTTGTACATAAACCACATCAGTACTGAAGAAGACTTGTACATAAACCACATCAGTACTGAAGAAGACTTGTACATAAACCGCATCAGTACTGAAGAAGACTTGTACATAAACCCAATCAGTACTGAAGAAGATTTGTACATAAAAAGCATCAGTACTGAAGAAGACTTGTACATAAACCACATCAGTACTGAAGAAGACTTGTACATAAACCGCATCAGTACTGAAGAAGACTTGTACATAAACCACATCAGTACTGAAGAAGACTTGTACATAAACCACATCAGTACTGCAGAAGACTTGTACATAAACCACATCAGTACTGAAGAAGACTTGTACATAAACCGCATCAGTACTGAAGAAGACTTGTAAATAAACTGCATCAGTACTGAAGAAGACTTGTACATAAACCGCATCAGTACTGAAGAAGACTTGTACATAAACCACAGCAGTATTGAAGAAGACTTGTACATAAACCACAGCAGTACTGAAGAAGACTTGTACATAAACCACAGCAGTACTAAAGAAGACTTGTACATAAACCACATCAGTACTGAAGAAGACTTGTATATGAACCACATCAGTACTGAAGAAGACTTGTACATAAACCACAGCAGTACTAAAGAAGACTTGTACATAAACCGCATCAGTACTGAAGAAGACTTGTACATAAACCACATCAGTACTGTAGAAGACTTGTACATAAACCACATCAGTACTGAAGAAGACTTGTACATAAATCACATCAGTACTGCAGAAGACTTGTACATAAATCACATCAGTACTGCAGAAGACTTGTACATAAACCGCATCAGTACTGAAGAAGACTTGTACATAAACCCAATCTATACTGAAGAAGACTTGTACATAAACCACAGCAGTACTGAAGAAGACTTGTACATAAACTGCAGCAGTACTGAAGAAGACTTGTAAATAAAAAGCAGCAGTAGTACTGAAGAAGACTTGTACATAAACCACATCAGTTATGAAGAAGACTTGTACATAAACCACATCAGTACTGTAGAAGACTTGTACATAAACCACAGCAGTATTGAAAAAGACTTGTACATAAACCACAGCAGTACTGTAGAAGACTTGAACATAAACCGCATCAGTAATGAAGAAGACTTGCACATAAACCACAGTAGTACTGTAGAAGACTTGTACATAAACCTCAGCAGTACTGAAGAAGACTTGAACATAAACCGCATCAGTACTGAAGAAGACTTGTACATAAACCGCAGCAGTAGTCCTGAAGAAGACTTGTACATAAACCACATCAGTACTGAAGAAGACTTGTACATAAACCGCAGCAGTACTGAAGAAGACTTGTACATAAACCACATCAGTACTGAAGAAGACTTGTACATAAACCGCAGCAGTACTGAAGAAGACTTGTACATAAACCACATCAGTACTGAAGAAGACTTGTACATAAACCGCAGCAGTACTAAAGAAGACTTGTACATAAACCGCATCAGTACTGAAGAAGACTTGTACATAAACCGCAGCAGTAGTACTGAAGAAGACTTGTACATAAACTGCATCAGTACTGAAGAAGACTTGTACATAAACCGCAGCAGTAGTACTGAAGAAGACTTGTACATAAACCACAGCAGTATTGAAGAAGACTTGTACATAAACCACAGCAGTACTGAAGAAGACTTGTACATAAACCACAGCAGTATTGAAGAAGACTTGTACATAAACCACAGCAGTACTGAAAAAAACTTGTATATAAACCACAGCTGTATTGAAGAAGACTTGTATATAAACCACAGCAGCAGCAGTATTGAAGAAGACTTGTATATAAACCACAGCAGCAGCAGTACTGAAAAAGACTTGTACATAAACCACAGCAGTGCTGTAGAAGACTTGTACATAAACCACAGCAGTACTGTAGAAGACTTGTACATAAACCACAGCAGTACTGGAGAAGATTTGTACATAAACCACAGCAGTACTGTAGAAGACTTGTACATAAACTACAGCAGTGCTGTAGAACACTTTTATATAAACCACAGCAGTACTGTAGAAGACTTGTACATAAACTGCAGCAGTACTGTAGAAGACTTGTACATAAACCAAAGCAGTCCTGTAGAAGACTTTTATATAAACCGCAGCAGTACTGAAGAAGACTTGTACATAAACCACAGCAGTGCTGAAGAAGACTTGTACATAAACCACAGCAGTGCTGTAGAAGACTTTTATATAAACCACATCAGTACTGTAGAAGACTTGTACATAAACCACAGCAGTACTGAAGAAGACTTGTACATAAACCACAGCAGTACTGAAGAAGACTTGTACATAAACCGCAGCAGTACTGAAGAAGACTTGTACATAAACCGCATCAGTACTGAAGAAGACTTGTACATAAACCACAGCAGTACTGAAGAAGACTTGTACATAAACCGCAGCAGTACTGAAGAAGACTTGTACATAAACCACAGCAGTATTGAAAAAGACTTGTACATAAACCACAGCAGTGCTGTAGAAGACTTGTACATAAACCACATCAGTACTGCAGAAGACTTGTACATAAACCACATCAGTACTGCAGAAGACTTGTACATAAACCGCATCAGTACTGAAGAAGACTTGTACATAAACCCAATCAGTACTGAAGAAGACTTGTACATAAACCCAATCAGTACTGAAGAAGACTTGTACATAAACCCAATCAGTACTGAAGAAGACTTGTACATAAAACCAATCAATACTGAAGAATTCTTGTACATAAACCGCAGCAGTACTGAAGAAGACTTGTACATAAACCCAATCAGTACGGAAGAAGATTTGTACATAAAAAGCATCAGTACTGCAGAAGACTTGTACATAAACCACATCAGTACTGAAGAAGACTTGTACATAAACCACATCAGTACTGAAGAAGACTTGTACATAAACCACATCAGTACTGAAGAAGACTTTTACATAAACCGCATCAGTACTGAAGAAGACTTGTACATAAACCACAGCATTACTGTAGAAGACTTGAACATAAACCACATCAGTACTGAAGAAGACTTGTACATAAACCGCATCAGTACTGAAGAAGACTTGTACATAAATCACATCAGTACTGCAGAAGACTTGTACATAAATCACATCAGTACTGCAGAAGACTTGTACATAAACCGCATCAGTACTGAAGAAGACTTGTACATAAACCCAATCTATACTGAAGAAGACTTGTACATAAACCACAGCAGTACTGAAGAAGACTTGTACATAAACTGCAGCAGTACTGAAGAAGACTTGTAAATAAAAAGCAGCAGTAGTACTGAAGAAGACTTGTACATAAACCACATCAGTTATGAAGAAGACTTGTACATAAACCACATCAGTACTGTAGAAGACTTGTACATAAACCACAGCAGTATTGAAGAAGACTTGTACATAAACCACAGCAGTACTGTAGAAGACTTGAACATAAACCGCATCAGTAATGAAGAAGACTTGCACATAAACCACAGTAGTACTGTAGAAGACTTGTACATAAACCTCAGCAGTACTGAAGAAGACTTGAACATAAACCGCATCAGTACTGAAGAAGACTAGTACATAAACCGCAGCAGTAGTCCTGAAGAAGACTTGTACATAAACCACATCAGTACTGAAGAAGACTTGTACATAAACCGCAGCAGTACTGAAGAAGACTTGTACATAAACCACATCAGTACTGAAGAAGACTTGTACATAAACCGCAGCAGTACTGAAGAAGACTTGTACATAAACCACATCAGTACTGAAGAAGACTTGTACATAAACCGCAGCAGTACTAAAGAAGACTTGTACATAAACCGCATCAGTACTGTAGAAGACTTGTACATAAACCACATCAGTACTGAAGAAGACTTGTACATAAACCCCAGCAGTATTGAAGAAGACTTGTACATAAACCACAGCAGTACTGAAGAAGACTTGTACATAAACCGCAGCAGTACTGAAGAAGACTTGTACATAAACCACAGCAGTATTGAAAAAGACTTGTACATAAACCACAGCAGTGCTGTAGAAGACTTGTACATAAACTACATCAGTACTGCAGAAGACTTGTACATAAACCACATCAGTACTGCAGAAGACTTGTACATAAACCGCATCAGTACTGAAGAAGACTTGTACATAAACCCAATCAGTACTGAAGAAGACTTGTACATAAACCCAATCAGTACTGAAGAAGACTTGTACATAAACCCAATCAGTACTGAAGAAGACTTGTACATAAACCCAATCAATACTGAAGAATTCTTGTACATAAACCGCAGCAGTACTGAAGAAGACTTGTACATAAACCCAATCAGTACGGAAGAAGATTTGTACATAAAAAGCATCAGTACTGCAGAAGACTTGTACATAAACCACATCAGTACTGAAGAAGACTTGTACATAAACCACATCAGTACTGAAGAAGACTTGTACATAAACCACATCAGTACTGAAGAAGACTTGTACATAAACCGCATCAGTACTGAAGAAGACTTGTACATAAACCACAGCAGTACTGTAGAAGACTTGAACATAAACCACATCAGTACTGAAGAAGACTTGTACATAAACCGCATCAGTACTGAAGAAGACTTGTACATAAATCACATCAGTACTGCAGAAGACTTGTACATAAATCACATCAGTACTGCAGAAGACTTGTACATAAACCGCATCAGTACTGAAGAAGACTTGTACATAAACCCAATCTATACTGAAGAAGACTTGTACATAAACCACAGCAGTACTGAAGAAGACTTGTACATAAACTGCAGCAGTACTGAAGAAGACTTGTAAATAAAAAGCAGCAGTAGTACTGAAGAAGACTTGTACATAAACCACATCAGTTATGAAGAAGACTTGTACATAAACCACATCAGTACTGTAGAAGACTTGTACATAAACCACAGCAGTATTGAAAAAGACTTGTACATAAACCACAGCAGTACTGTAGAAGACTTGAACATAAACCGCATCAGTAATGAAGAAGACTTGCACATAAACCACAGTAGTACTGTAGAAGACTTGTACATAAACCTCAGCAGTACTGAAGAAGACTTGAATATAAACCGCATCAGTACTGAAGAAGACTAGTACATAAACCTCAGCAGTAGTCCTGAAGAAGACTTGTACATAAACCACATCAGTACTGAAGAAGACTTGTACATAAACCGCAGCAGTACTGAAGAAGACTTGTACATAAACCACATCAGTACTGAAGAAGACTTGTACATAAACCGCAGCAGTACTGAAGAAGACTTGTACATAAACCACATCAGTACTGAAGAAGACTTGTACATAAACCGCAGCAGTACTAAAGAAGACTTGTACATAAACCGCATCAGTACTGTAGAAGACTTGTACATAAACCACATCAGTACTGAAGAAGACTTGTACATAAACCCCAGCAGTATTGAAGAAGACTTGTACATAAACCACAGCAGTATTGAAGAAGACTTGTACATAAACCGCATTAGTACTGAAGAAGACTTGTACGTAAACCGCATCAGTACTGAAGAAGACTTGTACATAAACCACAGCAGTGTTGAAGAAGACTTATATATAAACCACAGCAGCAGCAGTATTGAAGAAGACTTGTACATAAACCGCATCAGTAATGAAGAAGACTTGTGCATAAACCACATCAGTACTGTAGAAGACTTGTACATAAACCACAGCAGTACTGAAGAAGACTTGTACATAAACCACAGCAGTACTGAAGACGACTTGTACATAAACCGCAGCAGTACTGAAAAAGACTTGTACATAAACCGCATCAGTACTGAAGAAGACTTGTACATAAACCACAGCAGTACTGAAGAAGACTTGTACATAAACCACAGCAGTACTGAAGAAGACTTGTACATAAACCGCAGCAGTACTGAAGAAGACTTGTACATAAACAACAGCAGTACTGAAGAAGACTTGTACATAAACCACAGCAGTGCTCTAGAAGACTTGTACATAAACCACAGCAGTGCTGTAGAAGACTTGTACATAAACCACATAAGTACTGAAGAAGACTTGTACATAAACCGCATCAGTATTGAAGAATACTTGTACATAAACCACACCAGTACTGAAGAAGACTTGTATATAAACCCAATCAATACTGAAGAAGACTTGTACATAAACCGCAGCAGTACTGAAGAAGACTTGTACATAAACCATAGCAGTACTGAAGCAGACTTGAACATACACCACAGCAATACTGAAGAAGACTTGTAAATAATCCGCAGCAGTAGTACTGAAGAAGACTTGTACATAAACCGCATCAGTAATGAAGAAGACTTGTACATAAACCGCATCAGTACTGTAGAAGACTTGTACATAAACCACAGCAGTACTGAAGAAGACTTGTACATAAACCACAGCAGTGCTGTAGAAGACCTTTACATAAACCACATCAGTACTGCAGAAGACTTGTACATAAACCACATCAGTACTGCAGAAGACTTGTACATAAACCCAATCAGTACTGAAGAAGACTTGTACATAAACCCAATCAGTACTGAAGAAGACTTGTACATAAACCCAATCAATACTGAAGAATTCTTGAACATAAACCGCAGCAGTACTGAAGAAGACTTGTACATAAACCACATTAGTACTGAAGAAGACTTGTACATAAACCGCATCAGTACTGAAGAAGACTTGTACATAAACCACATCAGTACTGAAGAAGACTTGTACATAAACCACATCAGTACTGCAGAAGACTTGTACATCAACCACATCAGTACTGCAGAAGACTTGTACATAAACCGCATCAGTACTGAAGAAGACTTGTAAATAAACTGCATCAGTACTGTAGAAGACTTGTACATAAACCGCATCAGTACTGAAGAAGACTTGTACATAAACCACAGCAGTATTGAAGAAGACTTGTACATAAACCACATCAGTACTGCAGAAGACTTGTACATAAACCGCATCAGTACTGAAGAAGACTTGTACATAAACCGCATCAGTACTGAAGAAGACTTGTACATAAACCACATCAGTACTGCAGAAGACTTGTACATAAACCGCATCAGTACTGAAGAAGACTTGTACATAAACCACAGCAGTACTGAAGAAGACTTGTACATAACCCACAGCAGTATTGAAGAAGACTTGTATATAAACCACAGCAGTAGAGAAGAAGACTTGTACATAAACAACAGCAACAGCAGTACTCAAGTAGACTTGTACATAAACCGTAGCAGTAGTACAGAAGAAGACTTGAACATAAACCGCATCAGTACTGAAGAAGACTTGCACATAAACCACAGCAGTACTGTAGAAGACTTGAACATAAACCACATCAGTACTGAAGAAGACTTGTACATAAACCGCAGCAGTACTGAAGAAGACTTGTACATAAACCGCATCAGTACTGAAGAAGACTAGAACATAAACCGCAGCAGTAGTCCTGAAGAAGACTTGTACATAAACCACATCAGTACTGAAGAAGACTTGTACATAAACCGCAGCAGTACTGAAGAAGACTTGTACATAAACCGCATCAGTACTGAAGAAGACTTGTACATAAACCGCAGCAGTAGTACTGAAGAAGACTTGTACATAAACTGCATCAGTACTGAAGAAGACTTGTACATAAACCGCAGCAGTAGTACTGAAGAAGACTTGTACATAAACCACAGCAGTATTGAAGAAGACTTGTACATAAACCACAGCAGTACTGAAGAAGACTTGTACATAAACCGCAGCAGTACTGAAGAAGACTTGTACATAAACCGCATCAGTACTGAAGAAGACTAGAACATAAACCGCAGCAGTAGTCCTGAAGAAGACTTGTACATAAACCACATCAGTACTGAAGAAGACTTGTACATAAACCGCAGCAGTACTGAAGAAGACTTGTACATAAACCGCATCAGTACTGAAGAAGACTTGTACATAAACCGCAGCAGTAGTACTGAAGAAGACTTGTACATAAACTGCATCAGTACTGAAGAAGACTTGTACATAAACCGCAGCAGTAGTACTGAAGAAGACTTGTACATAAACCACAGCTGTATTGAAGAAGTCTTGTATATAAACCACAGCAGCAGCAGTATTGAAGAAGACGTGTATATAAACCACAGCAGCAGCAGTACTGAAAAAGACTTGTACATAAACCACAGCAGTGCTGTAGAAGACTTGTACATAAACCACAGCAGTACTGTAGAAGACTTGTACATAAACCACAGCAGTACTGGAGAAGATTTGTACATAAACCACAGCAGTACTGTAGAAGACTTGTACATAAACTACAGCAGTGCTGTAGAAGACTTTTATATAAACCACAGCAGTACTGAAGAAGACTTGTACATAAACCACAGCAGTGCTGAAGAAGACTTGTACATAAACCACAGCAGTGCTGTAGAAGGCTTTTATATAAACCACAGCAGAACTGTAGAAGACTTGTACATAAACCACAGCAGTACTGTAGAAGACTTGTACATAAACCACAGCAGTGCTGTAGAAGACTTTTCTATAAACCACAGCAGTACTGTAGAAGACTTGTACATAAACCACAGCAGTACAGTAGAAGACTTGTACATAAACCACAGCAGTGCTGTAGAAGACTTTTATATAAACCACAGCAGTACTATAGAAGACTTGTACATAAACCACAGCAGTACTGTAGAAGACTTGTACATAAACCACAGCAGTGCTGTAGAAGACTTTTATATAAACCACAGCAGTACTGTAGAAGACTTTTATATAAACCGCATCAGTACTGAAGAAGACCTGCACATAAACCACAGCAGTATTGAAGAAGACTTGTATATAAACCACTGCAGCAGTACTGAAGAAGACTTGTACATAAACCACAGCAGTATTGAAGAGGACTTGTATATAAACCACAGCAGTATTGAAGAAGACTTGTATATAAACCACAGCAGTATTGAAGAAGACTTGTACATAAACCACAGCAGTACTGAAGAAAACTTGTATATAAACCACAGCAGTATTGAAGAAGACTTGTATATAAACCACAGCAGCTGCAGTATTGAAGAAGACTTGTATATAAACTGCAGCAGTACTGTAGAAGACTTGTACATAAACCACAGCAGTACTGTAGAAGACTTGTACATAAACCACATCAGTACTGAAGAAGACTTGTACATAAACCCCAGCAGTATTGAAGAAGACTTGTACATAAACCACAGCAGTATTGAAGAAGACTTGTACATAAACCGCATTAGTACTGAAGAAGACTTGTACGTAAACCGCATCAGTACTGAAGAAGACTTGTACATAAACCACAGCAGTGTTGAAGAAGACTTATATATAAACCACAGCAGCAGCAGTATTGAAGAAGACTTGTACATAAACCGCATCAGTAATGAAGAAGACTTGTGCATAAACCACATCAGTACTGTAGAAGACTTGTACATAAACCACAGCAGTACTGAAGAAGACTTGTACATAAACCACAGCAGTACTGAAGACGACTTGTACATAAACCGCAGCAGTACTGAAGAAGACTTGTACATAAACCGCATCAGTACTGAAGAAGACTTGTACATAAACCACAGCAGTACTGAAGAAGACTTGTACATAAACCACAGCAGTACTGAAGAAGACTTGTACATAAACCGCAGCAGTACTGAAGAAGACTTGTACATAAACAACAGCAGTACTGAAGAAGACTTGTACATAAACCACAGCAGTGC
Organism: Bombina bombina; assembly: GCF_027579735.1. Classification (NCBI taxonomy): domain Eukaryota; kingdom Metazoa; phylum Chordata; class Amphibia; order Anura; family Bombinatoridae; genus Bombina; species Bombina bombina. The sequence goes on from NC_069501.1 coordinate 79,334,112, forward strand.
TATAGAAGACTTGTACATAAACCACAGCAGTGCTGTAGAAGACTTGTACATAAACCACATAAGTACTGAAGAAGACTTGTACATAAACCGCATCAGTATTGAAGAATACTTGTACATAAACCACACCAGTACTGAAGAAGACTTGTATATAAACCCAATCAATACTGAAGAAGACTTGTACATAAACCGCAGCAGTACTGAAGAAGACTTGTACATAAACCATAGCAGTACTGAAGCAGACTTGAACATACACCACAGCAATACTGAAGAAGACTTGTAAATAATCTGCAGCAGTAGTACTGAAGAAGACTTGTACATAAACCGCATCAGTAATGAAGAAGACTTGTACATAAACCGCATCAGTACTGTAGAAGACTTGTACATAAACCACAGCAGTACTGAAGAAGACTTGTACATAAACCACAGCAGTGCTGTAGAAGACCTTTACATAAACCACATCAGTACTGCAGAAGACTTGTACATAAACCACATCAGTACTGCAGAAGACTTGTACATAAACCCAATCAGTACTGAAGAAGACTTGTACATAAACCCAATCAGTACTGAAGAAGACTTGTACATAAACCCAATCAATACTGAAGAATTCTTGAACATAAACCGCAGCAGTACTGAAGAAGACTTGTACATAAACCACATTAGTACTGAAGAAGACTTGTACATAAACCGCATCAGTACTGAAGAAGACTTGTACATAAACCACATCAGTACTGAAGAAGACTTGTACATAAACCACATCAGTACTGCAGAAGACTTGTACATCAACCACATCAGTACTGCAGAAGACTTGTACATAAACCGCATCAGTACTGAAGAAGACTTGTAAATAAACTGCATCAGTACTGTAGAAGACTTGTACATAAACCGCATCAGTACTGAAGAAGACTTGTACATAAACCACAGCAGTATTGAAGAAGACTTGTACATAAACCACATCAGTACTGCAGAAGACTTGTACATAAACCGCATCAGTACTGAAGAAGACTTGTACATAAACCGCATCAGTACTGAAGAAGACTTGTACATAAACCACATCAGTACTGCAGAAGACTTGTACATAAACCGCATCAGTACTGAAGAAGACTTGTACATAAACCACAGCAGTACTGAAGAAGACTTGTACATAACCCACAGCAGTATTGAAGAAGACTTGTATATAAACCACAGCAGTAGAGAAGAAGACTTGTACATAAACAACAGCAACAGCAGTACTCAAGAAGACTTGTACATAAACCGTAGCAGTAGTACAGAAGAAGACTTGTACATAAACCACAGCAGTACTGAAGAAGACTTGTACATAAACCACAGCAGTACTGAAGAAGACTTGTACATAAACCGCAGCAGTACTGAAGAAGACTTGTACCTAAACAACAGCAGTACTGAAGAAGACTTGTACATAAACCACAGCAGTGCTATAGAAGACTTGTACATAAACCACAGCAGTGCTGTAGAAGACTTGTACATGAACCACATCAGTACTGAAGAAGACTTGTACATAAACCGCATCAGTACTGAAGAATACTTGTACATAAACCACATCAGTACTGAAGAAGACTTGTATATAAACCCAATCAATACTGAAGAAGACTTGTACATAAACCGCAGCAGTACTGAAGAAGACTTGTACATAAACCATAGCAGTACTGAAGCAGACTTGAACATACACCACAGCAGTACTGAAGAAGACTTGTAAATAATCCGCAGCAGTAGTACTGAAGAAGACTTGTACATAAACCGCATCAGTAATGAAGAAGACTTGTACATAAACCGCATCAGTACTGTAGAAGACTTGTACATAAACCACAGCAGTACTGAAGAAGACTTGTACATAAACCACAGCAGTGCTGTAGAAGACCTTTACATAAACCACATCAGTACTGCAGAAGACTTGTACATAAACCACATCAGTACTGCAGAAGACTTGTACATAAACCCAATCAGTACTGAAGAAGACTTGTACATAAACCCAATCAGTACTGAAGAAGACTTGTACATAAACCCAATCAATACTGAAGAATTCTTGTACATAAACCGCAGCAGTACTGAAGAAGACTTGTACATAAACCCAATCAGTACTGAAGAAGATTTGTACATAAAAAGCATCAGTACTGACGAAGACTTGTACATAAACCACATCAGTACTGAAGAAGACTTGTACATAAACCGCATCAGTACTGAAGAAGACTTGTACATAAACCACATCAGTACTGAAGAAGACTTGTACATAAACCACATCAGTACTGCAGAAGACTTGTACATAAACCACATCAGTACTGCAGAAGACTTGTACATAAACCGCATCAGTACTGAAGAAGACTTGTAAATAAACTGCATCAGTACTGAAGAAAACTTGTACATAAACCGCATCAGTACTGAAGAAGACTTTTACATAAACCACAGCAGTATTGAAAAAGACTTGTACATAAACCACATCAGTACTGCAGAAGACTTGTACATAAACCGCATCAGTACTGAAGAAGACTTGTACATAAACCGCATCAGTACTGAAGAAGACTTGTACATAAACCACATCAGTACTGAAGAAGACTTGTACATAAACCGCATCAGTACTGAAGAAGACTTGTACATAAACCACAGCAGTACTGAAGAAGACTTGTACATAACCCACAGCAGTATTGAAGAAGACTTGTACATAAACCACAGCAGTACTGACGAAAACTTGAACATAAACCGCATCAGTACGGAGGAAGACTTGTACATAAACCTCAGCAGTACTGAAGAAGACTTGTACATAAACCACAGCAGTACTGCAGACGACTTGTACATAAACCAAAGCAGTACTGTAGAAGACTTGTACATAAACCGCATCAGTACTGCAGAAGACTTGTACATAAACCACAGCAGTACTGAAGAAGACTTGTACATAAACCACAGCAGTACTGAAGAAGACTTGTACATAAACCGCATCAGTACTGAAGAAGACTTGTACATAAACCGCATCAGTACTGAAGAAGACTTGTACATAAACCGCATCAGTACTGTAGAAGACTTGTACATAAACCACATCAGTACTGAAGAAGACTTGTATATGAACCACATCAGTAATGAAGAAGACTTGTACATAAACCGCATCAGTACTGAAGAAGACTTGTACATAAACCCAATCAGTACTGAAGAAGACTTGTACATAAACCCAATCAGTACTGAAGAAGACTTGTACATAAACCCAATCAATACTGAAGAAGACTTGTACATAAACCGCAGCAGTACTGAAGAAGACTTGTACATAAACCACAGCAGTACTGAAGAAGACTTGTACATAAACCACAGCAGTACTGAAGAAGACTTTTACATAAACCACAGCAGTACTGAAGAAGACTTGTACATAAACCGCAGCAGTACTGAAGAAGACTTGTAAATAAAAAGCAGCAGTAGTACTGAAGAAGACTTGTACATAAACCACATCAGTTATGAAGAAGACTTGTACATAAACCGCATCAGTACTGTAGAAGACTTGTACATAAACCACAGCAGTATTGAAAAAGACTTGTACAAAAACCACAGCAGTACTGTAGAAGACTTGAACATAAACCGCATCAGTACTGAAGAAGACTTGCACATAAACCACAGTAGTACTGTAGAAGACTTCAACATAAACCACATCACTACTGAAGAAGACTTGTACATAAACCTCAGCAGTACTGAAGAAGACTTGAACATAAACCGCATCAGTACTGAAGAAGACTAGTACATAAACCGCAGCAGTAGTCCTGAAGAAGACTTGTACATAAACCACATCAGTACTGAAGAAGACTTGTACATAAACCGCAGCAGTACTGAAGAAGACTTGTACATAAACCACATCAGTACTGAAGAAGACTTGTACATAAACCACATCAGTACTGCAGAAGACTTGTACATAAACCGCATCAGTACTGAAGAAGACTTGTACATAAACCACAGCAGTACTGAAGAAGACTTGTACATAACCCACAGCAGTATTGAAGAAGACTTGTACATAAACCACAGCAGTACTGACGAAAACTTGAACATAAACCGCATCAGTACGGAGGAAGACTTGTACATAAACCTCAGCAGTACTGAAGAAGACTTGTACATAAACCACAGCAGTACTGCAGACGACTTGTACATAAACCAAAGCAGTACTGTAGAAGACTTGTACATAAACCGCATCAGTACTGCAGAAGACTTGTACATAAACCACAGCAGTACTGAAGAAGACTTGTACATAAACCACAGCAGTACTGAAGAAGACTTGTACATAAACCACAGCAGTACTGAAGAAGACTTGTACATAAACCGCATCAGTACTGAAGAAGACTTGTACATAAACCGCATCAGTACTGAAGAAGACTTGTACATAAACCACATCAGTACTGAAGAAGACTTGTATATGAACCACATCAGTACTGAAGAAGACTTGTACATAAACCACAGCAGTACTAAAGAAGACTTGTACATAAACTGCATCAGTAATGAAGAAGACTTGTACATAAACCGCATCAGTACTGAAGAAGACTTGTACATAAACCCAATCAGTACTGAAGAAGACTTGTACATAAACCCAATCAGTACTGAAGAAGACTTGTACATAAACCCAATCAATACTGAAGAAGACTTGTACATAAACCGCAGCAGTACTGAAGAAGACTTGTACATAAACCACAGCAGTACTGAAGAAGACTTGTACATAAACCACAGCAGTACTGAAGAAGACTTTTACATAAACCACAGCAGTACTGAAGAAGACTTGTACATAAACTGCAGCAGTACTGAAGAAGACTTGTAAATAAAAAGCAGCAGTAGTACTGAAGAAGACGTGTACATAAACCACATCAGTTATGAAGAAGACTTGTACATAAACCACATCAGTACTGTAGAAGACTTGTACATAAACCACAGCAGTATTGAAAAAGACTTGTACATAAACCACAGCAGTACTGTAGAAGACTTGAACATAAACCGCATCAGTAATGAAGAAGACTTGCACATAAACCACAGTAGTACTGTAGAAGACTTGTACATAAACCTCAGCAGTACTGAAGAAGACTTGAACATAAACCGCATCAGTACTGAAGAAGACTAGTACATAAACCGCAGCAGTAGTCCTGAAGAAGACTTGTACATAAACCACATCAGTACTGAAGAAGACTTGTACATAAACCGCAGCAGTACTGAAGAAGACTTGTACATAAACCACATCAGTACTGAAGAAGACTTGTACATAAACCGCAGCAGTACTGAAGAAGACTTGTACATAAACCACATCAGTACTGAAGAAGACTTGTACATAAACCGCAGCAGTACTGAAGAAGACTTGTACATAAACCGCATCAGTACTGAAGAAGACTTGTACATAAACCGCAGCAGTAGTACTGAAGAAGACTTGTACATAAACTGCATCAGTACTGAAGAAGACTTGTACATAAACCGCAGCAGTAGTACTGAAGAAGACTTGTACATAAACCACAGCAGTATTGAAGAAGACTTGTACATAAACCACAGCAGTACTGAAGAAGACTTGTACATAAACCACAGCAGTATTGAAGAAGACTTGTACATAAACCACAGCAGTACTGAAAAAAACTTGTATATAAACCACAGCTGTATTGAAGAAGACGTGTATATAAACCACAGCAGCAGCAGTATTGAAGAAGACTTGTATATAAACCACAGCAGCAGCAGTACTGAAAAAGACTTGTACATAAACCACAGCAGTGCTGTAGAAGACTTGTACATAAACCACAGCAGTACTGTAGAAGACTTGTACATAAACCACAGCAGTACTGGAGAAGATTTGTACATAAACCACAGCAGTACTGAAGAAGACTTGTACATAAACTACAGCAGTGCTGTAGAAGACTTTTATATAAACCACAGCAGTACTGTAGAAGACTTGTACATAAACTGCAGCAGTACTGTAGAAGACTTGTACATAAACCAAAGCAGTCCTGTAGAAGACTTTTATATAAACCGCAGCAGTACTGAAGAAGACTTGTACATAAACCACAGCAGTGCTGAAGAAGACTTGTACATAAACCACAGCAGTGCTGTAGAAGACTTTTATATAAACCACATCAGTACTGTAGAAGACTTGTACATAAACCACAGCAGTACTGAAGAAGATTTGTACATAAACCACAGCAGTACTGAAGAAGACTTGTACATAAACCGCAGCAGTACTGAAGAAGACTTGTACATAAACCGCATCAGTACTGAAGAAGACTTGTACATAAACCACAGCAGTACTGAAGAAGACTTGTACATAAACCGCAGCAGTACTGAAGAAGACTTGTACATAAACCACAGCAGTATTGAAAAAGACTTGTACATAAACCACAGCAGTGCTGTAGAAGACTTGTACATAAACTACATCAGTACTGCAGAAGACTTGTACATAAACCACATCAGTACTGCAGAAGACTTGTACATAAACTGCATCAGTACTGAAGAAGACTTGTACATAAACCCAATCAGTACTGAAGAAGACTTGTACATAAACCCAATCAGTACTGAAGAAGACTTGTACATAAACCCAATCAGTACTGAAGAAGACTTGTACATAAACCACATCAGTACTGAAGAATTCTTGTACATAAACCGCAGCAGTACTGAAGAAGACTTGTACATAAACCCAATCAGTACGGAAGAAGATTTGTACATAAAAAGCATCAGTACTGCAGAAGACTTGTACATAAACCACATCAGTACTGAAGAAGACTTGTACATAAACCACATCAGTACTGAAGAAGACTTGTACATAAACCACATCAGTACTGAAGAAGACTTGTACATAAACCACATCAGTACTGAAGAAGACTTGTACATAAACCGCATCAGTACTGAAGAAGACTTGTACATAAACCCAATCAGTACTGAAGAAGATTTGTACATAAAAAGCATCAGTACTGAAGAAGACTTGTACATAAACCACATCAGTACTGAAGAAGACTTGTACATAAACCGCATCAGTACTGAAGAAGACTTGTACATAAACCACATCAGTACTGAAGAAGACTTGTACATAAACCACATCAGTACTGCAGAAGACTTGTACATAAACCACATCAGTACTGAAGAAGACTTGTACATAAACCGCATCAGTACTGAAGAAGACTTGTAAATAAACTGCATCAGTACTGAAGAAGACTTGTACATAAACCGCATCAGTACTGAAGAAGACTTGTACATAAACCACAGCAGTATTGAAGAAGACTTGTACATAAACCACAGCAGTACTAAAGAAGACTTGTACATAAACCACAGCAGTACTAAAGAAGACTTGTACATAAACCACATCAGTACTGAAGAAGACTTGTATATGAACCACATCAGTACTGAAGAAGACTTGTACATAAACCACAGCAGTACTAAAGAAGACTTGTACATAAACCGCATCAGTACTGAAGAAGACTTGTACATAAACCACATCAGTACTGTAGAAGACTTGTACATAAACCACATCAGTACTGAAGAAGACTTGTACATAAATCACATCAGTACTGCAGAAGACTTGTACATAAATCACATCAGTACTGCAGAAGACTTGTACATAAACCGCATCAGTACTGAAGAAGACTTGTACATAAACCCAATCTATACTGAAGAAGACTTGTACATAAACCACAGCAGTACTGAAGAAGACTTGTACATAAACTGCAGCAGTACTGAAGAAGACTTGTAAATAAAAAGCAGCAGTAGTACTGAAGAAGACTTGTACATAAACCACATCAGTTATGAAGAAGACTTGTACATAAACCACATCAGTACTGTAGAAGACTTGTACATAAACCACAGCAGTATTGAAAAAGACTTGTACATAAACCACAGCAGTACTGTAGAAGACTTGAACATAAACCGCATCAGTAATGAAGAAGACTTGCACATAAACCACAGTAGTAATGTAGAAGACTTGTACATAAACCTCAGCAGTACTGAAGAAGACTTGAACATAAACCGCATCAGTACTGAAGAAGACTTGTACATAAACCGCATCAGTACTGAAGAAGACTTGTACATAAACCACATCAGTACTGCAGAAGACTTGTACATAAACCGCATCAGTACTGAAGAAGACTTGTACATAAACCACAGCAGTGCTGTAGAAGACTTTTATATAAACCACATCAGTACTGTAGAAGACTTGTACATAAACCACAGCAGTACTGAAGAAGATTTGTACATAAACCACAGCAGTACTGAAGAAGACTTGTACATAAACCGCAGCAGTACTGAAGAAGACTTGTACATAAACCGCATCAGTACTGAAGAAGACTTGTACATAAACCACAGCAGTACTGAAGAAGACTTGTACATAAACCGCAGCAGTACTGAAGAAGACTTGTACATAAACCACAGCAGTATTGAAAAAGACTTGTACATAAACCACAGCAGTGCTGTAGAAGACTTGTACATAAACTACATCAGTACTGCAGAAGACTTGTACATAAACCACATCAGTACTGCAGAAGACTTGTACATAAACTGCATCAGTACTGAAGAAGACTTGTACATAAACCCAATCAGTACTGAAGAAGACTTGTACATAAACCCAATCAGTACTGAAGAAGACTTGTACATAAACCCAATCAGTACTGAAGAAGACTTGTACATAAACCCAATCAATACTGAAGAATTCTTGTACATAAACCGCAGCAGTACTGAAGAAGACTTGTACATAAACCCAATCAGTACGGAAGAAGATTTGTACATAAAAAGCATCAGTACTGCAGAAGACTTGTACATAAACCACATCAGTACTGAAGAAGACTTGTACATAAACCACATCAGTACTGAAGAAGACTTGTACATAAACCACATCAGTACTGAAGAAGACTTGTACATAAACCACATCAGTACTGCAGAAGACTTGTAAATAAACTGCATCAGTACTGAAGAAGACTTGTACATAAACCCAATCAGTACTGAAGAAGATTTGTACATAAAAAGCATCAGTACTGAAGAAGACTTGTACATAAACCACATCAGTACTGAAGAAGACTTGTACATAAACCGCATCAGTACTGAAGAAGACTTGTACATAAACCACATCAGTACTGAAGAAGACTTGTACATAAACCACATCAGTACTGAAGAAGACTTGTACATAAACCACATCAGTACTGCAGAAGACTTGTACATAAACCGCATCAGTACTGAAGAAGACTTGTAAATAAACTGCATCAGTACTGAAGAAGACTTGTACATAAACCGCATCAGTACTGAAGAAGACTTGTACATAAACCACAGCAGTATTGAAGAAGACTTGTACATAAACCACAGCAGTACTAAAGAAGACTTGTACATAAACCACAGCAGTACTAAAGAAGACTTGTACATAAACCACATCAGTACTGAAGAAGACTTGTATATGAACCACATCAGTACTGAAGAAGACTTGTACATAAACCACAGCAGTACTAAAGAAGACTTGTACATAAACCGCATCAGTACTGAAGAAGACTTGTACATAAACCACATCAGTACTGTAGAAGACTTGTACATAAACCACATCAGTACTGAAGAAGACTTGTACATAAATCACATCAGTACTGCAGAAGACTTGTACATAAATCACATCAGTACTGCAGAAGACTTGTACATAAACCGCATCAGTACTGAAGAAGACTTGTACATAAACCCAATCTATACTGAAGAAGACTTGTACATAAACCACAGCAGTACTGAAGAAGACTTGTACATAAACTGCAGCAGTACTGAAGAAGACTTGTAAATAAAAAGCAGCAGTAGTACTGAAGAAGACTTGTACATAAACCACATCAGTTATGAAGAAGACTTGTACATAAACCACATCAGTACTGTAGAAGACTTGTACATAAACCACAGCAGTATTGAAAAAGACTTGTACATAAACCACAGCAGTACTGTAGAAGACTTGAACATAAACCGCATCAGTAATGAAGAAGACTTGCACATAAACCACAGTAGTACTGTAGAAGACTTGTACATAAACCTCAGCAGTACTGAAGAAGACTTGAACATAAACCGCATCAGTACTGAAGAAGACTTGTACATAAACCGCAGCAGTAGTCCTGAAGAAGACTTGTACATAAACCACATCAGTACTGAAGAAGACTTGTACATAAACCGCAGCAGTACTGAAGAAGACTTGTACATAAACCACATCAGTACTGAAGAAGACTTGTACATAAACCGCAGCAGTACTGAAGAAGACTTGTACATAAACCACATCAGTACTGAAGAAGACTTGTACATAAACCGCAGCAGTACTAAAGAAGACTTGTACATAAACCGCATCAGTACTGAAGAAGACTTGTACATAAACCGCAGCAGTAGTACTGAAGAAGACTTGTACATAAACTGCATCAGTACTGAAGAAGACTTGTACATAAACCGCAGCAGTAGTACTGAAGAAGACTTGTACATAAACCACAGCAGTATTGAAGAAGACTTGTACATAAACCACAGCAGTACTGAAGAAGACTTGTACATAAACCACAGCAGTATTGAAGAAGACTTGTACATAAACCACAGCAGTACTGAAAAAAACTTGTATATAAACCACAGCTGTATTGAAGAAGACGTGTATATAAACCACAGCAGCAGCAGTATTGAAGAAGACTTGTATATAAACCACAGCAGCAGCAGTACTGAAAAAGACTTGTACATAAACCACAGCAGTACTGAAGAAGACTTGTACATAAACCGCATCAGTACTGTAGAAGACTTGTACATAAACCACAGCAGTACTGTAGAAGACTTGTACATAAACCACAGCAGTACTGAAGAAGACTTGTACATAAACTACAGCAGTGCTGTAGAACACTTTTATATAAACCACAGCAGTACTGTAGAAGACTTGTACATAAACTGCAGCAGTACTGTAGAAGACTTGTACATAAACCAAAGCAGTCCTGTAGAAGACTTTTATATAAACCGCAGCAGTACTGAAGAAGACTTGTACATAAACCACAGCAGTGCTGAAGAAGACTTGTACATAAACCACAGCAGTGCTGTAGAAGACTTTTATATAAACCACATCAGTACTGTAGAAGACTTGTACATAAACCACAGCAGTACTGAAGAAGACTTGTACATAAACCACAGCAGTACTGAAGAAGACTTGTACATAAACCGCAGCAGTACTGAAGAAGACTTGTACATAAACCGCATCAGTACTGAAGAAGACTTGTACATAAACCACAGCAGTACTGAAGAAGACTTGTACATAAACCGCAGCAGTACTGAAGAAGACTTGTACATAAACCACAGCAGTATTGAAAAAGACTTGTACATAAACCACAGCAGTGCTGTAGAAGACTTGTACATAAACTACATCAGTACTGCAGAAGACTTGTACATAAACCACATCAGTACTGCAGAAGACTTGTACATAAACCGCATCAGTACTGAAGAAGACTTGTACATAAACCCAATCAGTACTGAAGAAGACTTGTACATAAACCCAATCAGTACTGAAGAAGACTTGTACATAAACCCAATCAGTACTGAAGAAGACTTGTACATAAAACCAATCAATACTGAAGAATTCTTGTACATAAACCGCAGCAGTACTGAAGAAGACTTGTACATAAACCCAATCAGTACGGAAGAAGATTTGTACATAAAAAGCATCAGTACTGCAGAAGACTTGTACATAAACCACATCAGTACTGAAGAAGACTTGTACATAAACCACATCAGTACTGAAGAAGACTTGTACATAAACCACATCAGTACTGAAGAAGACTTTTACATAAACCACATCAGTACTGAAGAAGACTTGTACATAAACCACAGCAGTACTGTAGAAGACTTGAACATAAACCACATCAGTACTGAAGAAGACTTGTACATAAACCGCATCAGTACTGAAGAAGACTTGTACATAAATCACATCAGTACTGCAGAAGACTTGTACATAAATCACATCAGTACTGCAGAAGACTTGTACATAAACCGCATCAGTACTGAAGAAGACTTGTACATAAACCCAATCTATACTGAAGAAGACTTGTACATAAACCACAGCAGTACTGAAGAAGACTTGTACATAAACTGCAGCAGTACTGAAGAAGACTTGTAAATAAAAAGCAGCAGTAGTACTGAAGAAGACTTGTACATAAACCACATCAGTTATGAAGAAGACTTGTACATAAACCACATCAGTACTGTAGAAGACTTGTACATAAACCACAGCAGTATTGAAAAAGACTTGTACATAAACCACAGCAGTACTGTAGAAGACTTGAACATAAACCGCATCAGTAATGAAGAAGACTTGCACATAAACCACAGTAGTACTGTAGAAGACTTGTACATAAACCTCAGCAGTACTGAAGAAGACTTGAACATAAACCGCATCAGTACTGAAGAAGACTAGTACATAAACCGCAGCAGTAGTCCTGAAGAAGACTTGTACATAAACCACATCAGTACTGAAGAAGACTTGTACATAAACCGCAGCAGTACTGAAGAAGACTTGTACATAAACCACATCAGTACTGAAGAAGACTTGTACATAAACCGCAGCAGTACTGAAGAAGACTTGTACATAAACCACATCAGTACTGAAGAAGACTTGTACATAAACCGCAGCAGTACTAAAGAAGACTTGTACATAAACCGCATCAGTACTGTAGAAGACTTGTACATAAACCACATCAGTACTGAAGAAGACTTGTACATAAACCCCAGCAGTATTGAAGAAGACTTGTACATAAACCACAGCAGTACTGAAGAAGACTTGTACATAAACCGCAGCAGTACTGAAGAAGACTTGTACATAAACCACAGCAGTATTGAAAAAGACTTGTACATAAACCACAGCAGTGCTGTAGAAGACTTGTACATAAACTACATCAGTACTGCAGAAGACTTGTACATAAACCACATCAGTACTGCAGAAGACTTGTACATAAACCGCATCAGTACTGAAGAAGACTTGTACATAAACCCAATCAGTACTGAAGAAGACTTGTACATAAACCCAATCAGTACTGAAGAAGACTTGTACATAAACCCAATCAGTACTGAAGAAGACTTGTACATAAACCCAATCAATACTGAAGAATTCTTGTACATAAACCGCAGCAGTACTGAAGAAGACTTGTACATAAACCCAATCAGTACGGAAGAAGATTTGTACATAAAAAGCATCAGTACTGCAGAAGACTTGTACATAAACCACATCAGTACTGAAGAAGACTTGTACATAAACCACATCAGTACTGAAGAAGACTTGTACATAAACCACATCAGTACTGAAGAAGACTTTTACATAAACCGCATCAGTACTGAAGAAGACTTGTACATAAACCACAGCAGTACTGTAGAAGACTTGTACATAAACCACATCAGTACTGAAGAAGACTTGTACATAAACCGCATCAGTACTGAAGAAGACTTGTACATAAATCACATCAGTACTGCAGAAGACTTGTACATAAATCACATCAGTACTGCAGAAGACTTGTACATAAACCACAGCAGTACTGAAGAAGACTTGTACATAAACCCAATCTATACTGAAGAAGACTTGTACATAAACCACAGCAGTACTGAAGAAGACTTGTACATAAACTGCAGCAGTACTGAAGAAGACTTGTAAATAAAAAGCAGCAGTAGTACTGAAGAAGACTTGTACATAAACCACATCAGTTATGAAGAAGACTTGTACATAAACCACATCAGTACTGTAGAAGACTTGTACATAAACCACAGCAGTATTGAAAAAGACTTGTACATAAACCACAGCAGTACTGTAGAAGACTTGAACATAAACCGCATCAGTAATGAAGAAGACTTGCACATAAACCACAGTAGTACTGTAGAAGACTTGTACATAAACCTCAGCAGTACTGAAGAAGACTTGAACATAAACCGCATCAGTACTGAAGAAGACTAGTACATAAACCGCAGCAGTAGTCCTGAAGAAGACTTGTACATAAACCACATCAGTACTGAAGAAGACTTGTACATAAACCGCAGCAGTACTGAAGAAGACTTGTACATAAACCACATCAGTACTGAAGAAGACTTGTACATAAACCGCAGCAGTACTGAAGAAGACTTGTACATAAACCACATCAGTACTGAAGAAGACTTGTACATAATCCGCAGCAGTACTAAAGAAGACTTGTACATAAACCGCATCAGTACTGTAGAAGACTTGTACATAAACCACATCAGTACTGAAGAAGACTTGTACATAAACCCCAGCAGTATTGAAGAAGACTTGTACATAAACCACAGCAGTATTGAAGAAGACTTGTACATAAACCGCATTAGTACTGAAGAAGACTTGTACGTAAACCGCATCAGTACTGAAGAAGACTTGTACATAAACCACAGCAGTGTTGAAGAAGACTTATATATAAACCACAGCAGCAGCAGTATTGAAGAAGACTTGTACATAAACCGCATCAGTAATGAAGAAGACTTGTGCATAAACCACATCAGTACTGTAGAAGACTTGTACATAAACCACAGCAGTACTGAAGAAGACTTGTACATAAACCACAGCAGTACTGAAGACGACTTGTACATAAACCGCAGCAGTACTGAAAAAGACTTGTACATAAACCGCATCAGTACTGAAGAAGACTTGTACATAAACCACAGCAGTACTGAAGAAGACTTGTACATAAACCACAGCAGTACTGAAGAAGACTTGTACATAAACCGCAGCAGTACTGAAGAAGACTTGTACATAAACAACAGCAGTACTGAAGAAGACTTGTACATAAACCACAGCAGTGCTCTAGAAGACTTGTACATAAACCACAGCAGTGCTGTAGAAGACTTGTACATAAACCACATAAGTACTGAAGAAGACTTGTACATAAACCGCATCAGTATTGAAGAATACTTGTACATAAACCACACCAGTACTGAAGAAGACTTGTATATAAACCCAATCAATACTGAAGAAGACTTGTACATAAACCGCAGCAGTACTGAAGAAGACTTGTACATAAACCATAGCAGTACTGAAGCAGACTTGAACATACACCACAGCAATACTGAAGAAGACTTGTAAATAATCCGCAGCAGTAGTACTGAAGAAGACTTGTACATAAACCGCATCAGTAATGAAGAAGACTTGTACATAAACCGCATCAGTACTGTAGAAGACTTGTACATAAACCACAGCAGTACTGAAGAAGACTTGTACATAAACCACAGCAGTGCTGTAGAAGACCTTTACATAAACCACATCAGTACTGCAGAAGACTTGTACATAAACCACATCAGTACTGCAGAAGACTTGTACATAAACCCAATCAGTACTGAAGAAGACTTGTACATAAACCCAATCAGTACTGAAGAAGACTTGTACATAAACCCAATCAATACTGAAGAATTCTTGAACATAAACCGCAGCAGTACTGAAGAAGACTTGTACATAAACCACATTAGTACTGAAGAAGACTTGTACATAAACCGCATCAGTACTGAAGAAGACTTGTACATAAACCACATCAGTACTGAAGAAGACTTGTACATAAACCACATCAGTACTGCAGAAGACTTGTACATCAACCACATCAGTACTGCAGAAGACTTGTACATAAACCGCATCAGTACTGAAGAAGACTTGTAAATAAACTGCATCAGTACTGTAGAAGACTTGTACATAAACCGCATCAGTACTGAAGAAGACTTGTACATAAACCACAGCAGTATTGAAGAAGACTTGTACATAAACCACATCAGTACTGCAGAAGACTTGTACATAAACCGCATCAGTACTGAAGAAGACTTGTACATAAACCGCATCAGTACTGAAGAAGACTTGTACATAAACCACATCAGTACTGCAGAAGACTTGTACATAAACCGCATCAGTACTGAAGAAGACTTGTACATAAACCACAGCAGTACTGAAGAAGACTTGTACATAACCCACAGCAGTATTGAAGAAGACTTGTATATAAACCACAGCAGTAGAGAAGAAGACTTGTACATAAACAACAGCAACAGCAGTACTCAAGAAGACTTGTACATAAACCACAGCAGTACTGTAGAATACTTGTACATAAATCGCATCAGTACTGAAGAAGACTTGTACATAAACCGTAGCAGTAGTACAGAAGAAGACTTGTAAATAAACCACAGCCGTACTGTAGAAGACTTGAACATAAACTGCATCAGTACTGAAGAAGACTTGCACATAAACCACAGCAGTAATGTAGAAGACTTGAACATAAACCACATCAGTACTGAAGAAGACTTGTACATAAACCGCAGCAGTACTGAAGAAGACTTGTACATAAACCGCATCAGTACTGAAGAAGACTAGAACATAAACCGCAGCAGTAGTACTGAAGAAGACTTGTACATAAACTGCATCAGTACTGAAGAAGACTTGTACATAAACCACAGCAGTATTGAAGAAGACTTGTACATAAACCACAGCAGTACTGAAGAAGACTTGTACATAAACCACAGCAGTACTGAAAAAAACTTGTATATAAACCACAGCTGTATTGAAGAAGTCTTGTATATAAACCACAGCAGCAGCAGTACTGAAAAAGACTTGTACATAAACCACAGCAGTGCTGTAGAAGACTTGTACATAAACCACAGCAGTACTGTAGAAGACTTGAACATAAACCACAGCAGTACTGGAGAAGATTTGTACATAAACCACAGCAGTACTGTAGAAGACTTGTACATAAACTACAGCAGTGCTGTAGAAGACTTTTATATAAACCACAGCAGTACTGTAGAAGACTTGTACATAAACTGCAGCAGTACTGTAGAAGACTTGTACATAAACCAAAGCAGTGCTGTAGAAGACTTTTATATAAACCACAGCAGAACTGTAGAAGACTTGTACATAAACCACAGCAGTACTGTAGAAGACTTGTACATAAACCACAGCAGTGCTGTAGAAGACTTTTCTATAAACCACAGCAGTACTGTAGAAGACTTGTACATAAACCACAGCAGTACTGTAGAAGACTTGTACATAAACCACAGCAGTGCTGTAGAAGACTTTTATATAAACCACAGCAGTACTATAGAAGACTTGTACATAAACCACAGCAGTACTGTAGAAGACTTGTACATAAACCACAGCAGTGCTGTAGAAGACTTTTACATAAACCACAGCAGTACTGTAGAAGACTTTTATATAAACCGCATCAGTACTGAAGAAGACCTGCACATAAACCACAGCAGTATTGAAGAAGACTTGTATATAAACCACTGCAGCAGTACTGAAGAAGACTTGTACATAAACCACAGCAGTATTGAAGAGGACTTGTATATAAACCACAGCAGTATTGAAGAAGACTTGTATATAAACCACAGCAGTATTGAAGAAGACTTGTACATAAACCACAGCAGTACTGAAGAAAACTTGTATATAAACCACAGCAGTATTGAAGAAGACTTGTATATAAACCACAGCAGCTGCAGTATTGAAGAAGACTTGTATATAAACTGCAGCAGTACTGTAGAAGACTTGTACATAAACCACAGCAGTACTGTAGAAGACTTGTACATAAACCACATCAGTACTGAAGAAGACTTGTACATAAACCCCAGCAGTATTGAAGAAGACTTGTACATAAACCACAGCAGTATTGAAGAAGACTTGTACATAAACCGCATTAGTACTGAAGAACACTTGTACGTAAACCGCATCAGTACTGAAGAAGACTTGTACATATACCACAGCAGTGTTGAAGAAGACTTGTATATAAACCACAGCAGCAGCAGTATTGAAGAAGACTTGTACATAAACCGCATCAGTAATGAAGAAGACTTGTGCATAAACCACATCAGTACTGTAGAAGACTTGTACATAAACCACAGCAGTACTGAAGAAGACTTGTACATAAACCACAGCAGTACTGAAGACGACTTGTACATAAACCGCAGCAGTACTGAAGAAGACTTGTACATAAACCGCATCAGTACTGAAGAAGACTTGTACATAAACCACAGCAGTACTGAAGAAGACTTGTACATAAACCACAGCAGTACTGAAGAAGACTTGTACATAAACCACAGCAGTACTGAAGAAGACTTGTACATAAACCGCAGCAGTACTGAAGAAGACTTGTACCTAAACAACAGCAGTACTGAAGAAGACTTGTACATAAACCACAGCAGTGCTATAGAAGACTTGTACATAAACCACAGCAGTGCTGTAGAAGACTTGTACATAAACCACATCAGTACTGAAGAAGACTTGTACATAAACCGCATCAGTACTGAAGAATACTTGTACATAAACCACATCAGTACTGAAGAAGACTTGTATATAAACCCAATCAATACTGAAGAAGACTTGTACATAAACCGCAGCAGTACTGAAGAAGACTTGTACATAAACCATAGCAGTACTGAAGCAGACTTGAACATACACCACAGCAGTACTGAAGAAGACTTGTAAATAATCCGCAGCAGTAGTACTGAAGAAGACTTGTACATAAACCGCATCAGTAATGAAGAAGACTTGTACATAAACCGCATCAGTACTGTAGAAGACTTGTACATAAACCACAGCAGTACTGAAGAAGACTTGTACATAAACCACAGCAGTGCTGTAGAAGACCTTTACATAAACCACATCAGTACTGCAGAAGACTTGTACATAAACCACATCAGTACTGAAGAACACTTGTACATAAACCCAATCAGTACTGAAGAAGACTTGTACATAAACCCAATCAATACTGAAGAAATCTTGTACATAAACCGCAGCAGTACTGAAGAAGACTTGTACATAAACCCAATCAGTACTGAAGAAGATTTGTACATAAAAAGCATCAGTACTGACGAAGACTTGTACATAAACCACATCAGTACTGAAGAAGACTTGTACATAAACCGCATCAGTACTGAAGAAGACTTGTACATAAACCACATCAGTACTGAAGAAGACTTGTACATAAACCACATCAGTACTGCAGAAGACTTGTACATAAACCACATCAGTACTGCAGAAGACTTGTACATAAACCGCATCAGTACTGAAGAAGACTTGTAAATAAACTGCATCAGTACTGAAGAAAACTTGTACATAAACCGCATCAGTACTGAAGAAGACTTTTACATAAACCACAGCAGTATTGAAAAAGACTTGTACATAAACCACATCAGTACTGCAGAAGACTTGTACATAAACCGCATCAGTACTGAAGAAGACTTGTACATAAACCGCATCAGTACTGAAGAAGACTTGTACATAAACCACATCAGTACTGCAGAAGACTTGTACATAAACCGCATCAGTACTGAAGAAGACTTGTACATAAACCACAGCAGTACTGAAGAAGACTTGTACATAACCCACAGCAGTATTGAAGAAGACTTGTACATAAACCACAGCAGTACTGACGAAAACTTGAACATAAACCGCATCAGTACGGAGGAAGACTTGTACATAAACCTCAGCAGTACTGAAGAAGACTTGTACATAAACCACAGCAGTACTGCAGACGACTTGTACATAAACCAAAGCAGTACTGTAGAAGACTTGTACATAAACCGCATCAGTACTGCAGAAGACTTGTACATAAACCACAGCAGTACTGAAGAAGACTTGTACATAAACCACAGCAGTACTGAAGAAGACTTGTACATAAACCACAGCAGTACTGAAGAAGACTTGTACATAAACCGCATCAGTACTGAAGAAGACTTGTACATAAACCGCATCAGTACTGTAGAAGACTTGTACATAAACCACATCAGTACTGAAGAAGACTTGTATATGAACCACATCAGTAATGAAGAAGACTTGTACATAAACCGCATCAGTACTGAAGAAGACTTGTACATAAACCCAATCAGTACT
The DNA here is from genome assembly GCF_027579735.1 of Bombina bombina. NCBI lineage: Eukaryota > Metazoa > Chordata > Amphibia > Anura > Bombinatoridae > Bombina > Bombina bombina. The sequence continues at coordinate 79,353,910 of NC_069501.1, forward strand.
GAAGAAGACTTGTACATAAACCCAATCAGTACTGAAGAAGACTTGTACATAAACCGCAGCAGTACTGAAGAAGACTTGTACATAAACCACAGCAGTACTGAAGAAGACTTGTACATAAACCACAGCAGTACTGAAGAAGACTTTTACATAAACCACAGCAGTACTGAAGAAGACTTGTACATAAACCGCAGCAGTACTGAAGAAGACTTGTAAATAAAAAGCAGCAGTAGTACTGAAGAAGACTTGTACATAAACCACATCAGTTATGAAGAAGACTTGTACATAAACCGCATCAGTACTGTAGAAGACTTGTACATAAACCACAGCAGTATTGAAAAAGACTTGTACAAAAACCACAGCAGTACTGTAGAAGACTTGAACATAAACCGCATCAGTACTGAAGAAGACTTGCACATAAACCACAGTAGTACTGTAGAAGACTTCAACATAAACCACATCACTACTGAAGAAGACTTGTACATAAACCTCAGCAGTACTGAAGAAGACTTGAACATAAACCGCATCAGTACTGAAGAAGACTAGTACATAAACCGCAGCAGTAGTCCTGAAGAAGACTTGTACATAAACCACATCAGTACTGAAGAAGACTTGTACATAAACCGCAGCAGTACTGAAGAAGACTTGTACATAAACCACATCAGTACTGAAGAAGACTTGTACATAAACCACATCAGTACTGCAGAAGACTTGTACATAAACCGCATCAGTACTGAAGAAGACTTGTACATAAACCACAGCAGTACTGAAGAAGACTTGTACATAACCCACAGCAGTATTGAAGAAGACTTGTACATAAACCACAGCAGTACTGACGAAAACTTGAACATAAACCGCATCAGTACGGAGGAAGGCTTGTACATAAACCTCAGCAGTACTGAAGAAGACTTGTACATAAACCACAGCAGTACTGCAGACGACTTGTACATAAACCAAAGCAGTACTGTAGAAGACTTGTACATAAACCGCATCAGTACTGCAGAAGACTTGTACATAAACCACAGCAGTACTGAAGAAGACTTGTACATAAACCACAGCAGTACTGAAGAAGACTTGTACATAAACCACAGCAGTACTGAAGAAGACTTGTACATAAACCGCATCAGTACTGAAGAAGACTTGTACATAAACCGCATCAGTACTGTAGAAGACTTGTACATAAACCACATCAGTACTGAAGAAGACTTGTATATGAACCACATCAGTACTGAAGAAGACTTGTACATAAACCACAGCAGTACTAAAGAAGACTTGTACATAAACTGCATCAGTAATGAAGAAGACTTGTACATAAACCGCATCAGTACTGAAGAAGACTTGTACATAAACCCAATCAGTACTGAAGAAGACTTGTACATAAACCCAATCAGTACTGAAGAAGACTTGTACATAAACCCAATCAATACTGAAGAAGACTTGTACATAAACCGCAGCAGTACTGAAGAAGACTTGTACATAAACCACAGCAGTACTGAAGAAGACTTGTACATAAACCACAGCAGTACTGAAGAAGACTTTTACATAAACCACAGCAGTACTGAAGAAGACTTGTACATAAACTGCAGCAGTACTGAAGAAGACTTGTAAATAAAAAGCAGCAGTAGTACTGAAGAAGACGTGTACATAAACCACATCAGTTATGAAGAAGACTTGTACATAAACCACATCAGTACTGTAGAAGACTTGTACATAAACCACAGCAGTATTGAAAAAGACTTGTACATAAACCACAGCAGTACTGTAGAAGACTTGAACATAAACCGCATCAGTAATGAAGAAGACTTGCACATAAACCACAGCAGTACTGAAGAAGACTTGTACATAAACCTCAGCAGTACTGAAGAAGACTTGAACATAAACCGCATCAGTACTGAAGAAGACTAGTACATAAACCGCAGCAGTAGTCCTGAAGAAGACTTGTACATAAACCACATCAGTACTGAAGAAGACTTGTACATAAACCGCATCAGTACTGAAGAAGACTTGTACATAAACCACATCAGTACTGAAGAAGACTTGTACATAAACCGCAGCAGTACTGAAGAAGACTTGTACATAAACCACATCAGTACTGAAGAAGACTTGTACATAAACCGCAGCAGTACTAAAGAAGACTTGTACATAAACCGCATCAGTACTGAAGAAGACTTGTACATAAACCGCAGCAGTAGTACTGAAGAAGACTTGTACATAAACTGCATCAGTACTGAAGAAGACTTGTACATAAACCGCAGCAGTAGTACTGAAGAAGACTTGTACATAAACCACAGCAGTATTGAAGAAGACTTGTACATAAACCACAGCAGTACTGAAGAAGACTTGTACATAAACCACAGCAGTACTGAAGAAGACTTGTACATAAACCACAGCAGTACTGAAAAAAACTTGTATATAAACCACAGCTGTATTGAAGAAGACGTGTATATAAACCACAGCAGCAGCAGTATTGAAGAAGACTTGTATATAAACCACAGCAGCAGCAGTACTGAAAAAGACTTGTACATAAACCACAGCAGTGCTGTAGAAGACTTGTACATAAACCACAGCAGTACTGTAGAAGACTTGTACATAAACCACAGCAGTACTGGAGAAGATTTGTACATAAACCACAGCAGTACTGTAGAAGACTTGTACATAAACTACAGCAGTGCTGTAGAACACTTTTATATAAACCACAGCAGTACTGTAGAAGACTTGTACATAAACTGCAGCAGTACTGTAGAAGACTTGTACATAAACCAAAGCAGTCCTGTAGAAGACTTTTATATAAACCGCAGCAGTACTGAAGAAGACTTGTACATAAACCACAGCAGTGCTGAAGAAGACTTGTACATAAACCACAGCAGTGCTGTAGAAGACTTTTATATAAACCACATCAGTACTGTAGAAGACTTGTACATAAACCACAGCAGTACTGAAGAAGATTTGTACATAAACCACAGCAGTACTGAAGAAGACTTGTACATAAACCGCAGCAGTACTGAAGAAGACTTGTACATAAACCGCATCAGTACTGAAGAAGACTTGTACATAAACCACAGCAGTACTGAAGAAGACTTGTACATAAACTGCAGCAGTACTGAAGAAGACTTGTACATAAACCACAGCAGTATTGAAAAAGACTTGTACATAAACCACAGCAGTGCTGTAGAAGACTTGTACATAAACTACATCAGTACTGCAGAAGACTTGTACATAAACCACATCAGTACTGCAGAAGACTTGTACATAAACCGCATCAGTACTGAAGAAGACTTGTACATAAACCCAATCAGTACTGAAGAAGACTTGTACATAAACCCAATCAGTACTGAAGAAGACTTGTACATAAACCCAATCAGTACTGAAGAAGACTTGTACATAAACCCAATCAATACTGAAGAATTCTTGTACATAAACCGCAGCAGTACTGAAGAAGACTTGTACATAAACCCAATCAGTACGGAAGAAGATTTGTACATAAAAAGCATCAGTACTGCAGAAGACTTGTACATAAACCACATCAGTACTGAAGAAGACTTGTACATAAACCACATCAGTACTGAAGAAGACTTGTACATAAACCACATCAGTACTGAAGAAGACTTTTACATAAACCGCATCAGTACTGAAGAAGACTTGTACATAAACCACAGCAGTACTGTAGAAGACTTGAACATAAACCACATCAGTACTGAAGAAGACTTGTACATAAACCGCATCAGTACTGAAGAAGACTTGTACATAAATCACATCAGTACTGCAGAAGACTTGTACATAAATCACATCAGTACTGCAGAAGACTTGTACATAAACCGCATCAGTACTGAAGAAGACTTGTACATAAACCCAATCAGTACTGAAGAAGACTTGTACATAAACCACAGCAGTACTGAAGAAGACTTGTACATAAACTGCAGCAGTACTGAAGAAGACTTGTAAATAAAAAGCAGCAGTAGTACTGAAGAAGACTTGTACATAAACCACATCAGTTATGAAGAAGACTTGTACATAAACCACATCAGTACTGTAGAAGACTTGTACATAAACCACAGCAGTATTGAAAAAGACTTGTACATAAACCACAGCAGTACTGTAGAAGACTTGAACATAAACCGCATCAGTAATGAAGAAGACTTGCACATAAACCACAGTAGTACTGTAGAAAACTTGTACATAAACCTCAGCAGTACTGAAGAAGACTTGAACATAAACCGCATCAGTACTGAAGAAGACTAGTACATAAACCGCAGCAGTAGTCCTGAAGAAGACTTGTACATAAACCACATCAGTACTGAAGAAGACTTGTACATAAACCGCAGCAGTACTGAAGAAGACTTGTACATAAACCACATCAGTACTGAAGAAGACTTGTACATAAACCGCAGCAGTACTGAAGAAGACTTGTACATAAACCACATCAGTACTGAAGAAGACTTGTACATAAACCGCAGCAGTACTAAAGAAGACTTGTACATAAACCGCATCAGTACTGAAGAAGACTTGTACATAAACCGCAGCAGTAGTACTGAAGAAGACTTGTACATAAACTGCATCAGTACTGAAGAAGACTTGTACATAAACCGCAGCAGTAGTACTGAAGAAGACTTGTACATAAACCACAGCAGTATTGAAGAAGACTTGTACATAAACCACAGCAGTACTGAAGAAGACTTGTACATAAACCAAAGCAGTATTGAAGAAGACTTGTACATAAACCACAGCAGTACTGAAAAAAACTTGTATATAAACCACAGCTGTATTGAAGAAGACGTGTATATAAACCACAGCAGCAGCAGTATTGAAGAAGACTTGTATATAAACCACAGCAGCAGCAGTACTGAAAAAGACTTGTACATAAACCACAGCAGTGCTGTAGAAGACTTGTACATAAACCACAGCAGTACTGTAGAAGACTTGTACATAAACCACAGCAGTACTGGAGAAGATTTGTACATAAACCACAGCAGTACTGTAGAAGACTTGTACATAAACTACAGCAGTGCTGTAGAACACTTTTATATAAACCACAGCAGTACTGTAGAAGACTTGTACATAAACTGCAGCAGTACTGTAGAAGACTTGTACATAAACCAAAGCAGTCCTGTAGAAGACTTTTATATAAACCGCAGCAGTACTGAAGAAGACTTGTACATAAACCACAGCAGTGCTGAAGAAGACTTGTACATAAACCACAGCAGTGCTGTAGAAGACTTTTATATAAACCACATCAGTACTGTAGAAGACTTGTACATAAACCACAGCAGTACTGAAGAAGACTTGTACATAAACCACAGCAGTACTGAAGAAGACTTGTACATAAACCGCATCAGTACTGAAGAAGACTTGTACATAAACCACAGCAGTACTGAAGAAGACTTGTACATAAACCGCAGCAGTACTGAAGAAGACTTGTACATAAACCACAGCAGTACTGAAGAAGACTTGTACATAAACCACAGCAGTACTGAAGAAGACTTGTACATAAACCACAGCAGTACTGAAGAAGACTTGTACATAAACCGCATCAGTACTGAAGAAGACTTGTACATAAACCACAGCAGTACTGAAGAAGACTTGTACATAAACCACAGCAGTACTGAAGAAGACTTGTACATAAACCACAGCAGTACTGAAGAAGACTTGTACATAAACCACAGCAGTACTGAAGAAGACTTGTACATAAACCACATCAGTACTGAAGAAGACTTGTACATAAATCACATCAGTACTGCAGAAGACTTGTACATAAACCGCATCAGTACTGAAAAAGACTTGTACATAAACCCAATCAGTACTGAAGAAGACTTGTACATAAACCGCATCAGTACTGTAGAAGACTTGTACATAAACCACATCAGTACTGAAGAAGACTTGTACATAAATCACATCAGTACTGCAGAAGACTTGTACATAAACCGCATCAGTACTGAAAAAGACTTGTACATAAACCCAATCAGTACTGAAGAAGACTTGTACATAAACCCAATCAGTACTGAAGAAGACTTGTACATAAACCACAGCAGTACTGAAGAAGACTTGTACATAAACCGCAGCAGTACTGAAGAAGACTTGTACATAAACCGCAGCAGTACTGAAAAAGACTTGTACATAAACCGCAGCAGTACTGAAGAAGACTTGTACATAAACCACAGCAGTACTGAAGAAGACTTGTACAGGGGCGAAACTACAGGGGGTGCAGAGGTCGCAGGTGCGACTGGGCCCCTGAGGGTGGGGGCCCATCTTTAAAAAAAAATATATATATTTTTTTTTTATAATTTTTTTTTTATATAAAAAACGTTAACCTACCACTGCCTGCACTAATATCATGTGAGTGTGACATGACTACAGGGGTTAATGTTTCTGTTTTACCCATTGGTGTTTATGTGTGTGTATGTATGTGACTGTGTGTGTATTTATGCATGTATGTGTGTGTATGTTTGTGGAACCAGCAAATTACAGACCTTGTTACTACAGCATGGGGGGGCAGGGGGTAAACAGTGTCACCATACAGTACCACTATATACAGTATGGGGGGGTGGACCATGTCACTGACTACTGTGGTCACTTTATAAAGTACTGGGTGGGTAGGGTCAGGCCAGCCATCTTACCGGCAGATTACAGACTGTGTCACTAACTTACTATATACAGTATTGGGGAGTTAAATGTGTCACTATATATATATACAGTAATAGGGGGTCAGACCATCTCACAGACTGTGGGCACAGGGTACCTCCTTTTGCAGACATGTAATCTGATTCACATTTTTTTCTGTGTAAAATGTAAAAAAATAAATAAAAAAATGATATGTACTAAATTCACCCTTTTTATGGAGGGGGGAGGGGCGGTGGGGGGGCCCTTCTTAGATTCTTGCACCTGGGCCCTTTGGTTTCTAGTTACGCCTTTGGACTTGTACATAAACCACAGCAGTACTGAAGAAGACTTGTACATAAACCACAGCAGTAGTGAAGAAGACTTGTACATAAACCACAGCAGTACTGAAGAAGACTTGTACATAAACCACATCAGTACTGAAGAAGACTTGTACATAAACCACAGCAGTACTGAAGAAGACTTGTACATAAACCACAGCAGTACTAAAGAAGACTTGTACATAAACCACAGCAGTACTGAAGAAGACTTGTACATAAACCGCATCAGTACTGAAGAAGACTTGTACATAAACCGCATCAGTACTGTAGAAGACTTGTACATAAACCACATCAGTACTGAAGAAGACTTGTATATGAACCACATCAGTACTGAAGAAGACTTGAACATAAACCACAGCAGTACTGAAGAAGACTTGTACATAAACCACAGCAGTACTGAAGAAGACTTGTAAATAAACCACAGCAGTACTGAAGAAGACTTGTTCATAAACCACAACAGTATTGAAGAAGACTTGTACATGAACCACAGCAGTACTGAAGAAGACTTGTACATAAACCACAGCAGTACTGAAGAAGACTTGTACATAAACCACAGCAGTACTGAAGAAGACTTGTACATAAACTGCAGCAGTAGTACTGAAGAAGACTTGTACATAAACCACATCAGTACTAAAGAAGACTTGTACATAAACCGCATCAGTACTGAAGACGACTTGTATATGAACCACATCAGTACTGAAGAAGACTTGTATATAAACCGCATCAGTAGTACTGAAGAAGACTTGTACATAAACTGCAGCAGTACTGTAGAAGACTTGTACATAAACCACAGCAGTACTGAAGAAGACTTGTACATAAACCACAGCAGTACTGAAGAAGACTTGTACATAAACCACAGCAGTACTGAAGAAGACTTGTACATAAACCACAGCAATGCTGTAGAACACTTGTACATAAACCACAGCAGTACTGAAGAAGACTTGTACATAAACCGCAGCAGTAGTACTGAAGAAGACTTGTACATAAACCGCATCAGTACTGAAGAAGACTTGTACATAAACCGCATCAGTACTGTAGAAGACTTGTACATAAACCACATCAGTACTGAAGAAGACTTGTATATGAACCACATCAGTACTGAAGAAGACTTGTATATAATCCGCATCAGTAGTACTGAAGAAGACTTGTACATAAACTGCAGCAGTACTGTAGAAGACTTGTACATAAACCGCAGCAGTACTGAAGAAGACTTGTACATAAACCACAGCAGTACTGAAGAAGACTTGTACATAAACCACAGCAGTACTGAAGAAGACTTGTACATAAACCGCAGCAGTACCGAAGAAGACTTGTACATAAACCGCATCAGTACTGAAGAAGACTTGTACATAAACCGTATCAGTACTGAAGAAGACTTGTACATAAACCACATCAGTACTGAAGAAGACTTGTACATAAACCACAGCAGTACTGCAGAAGACTTGAACATAAACTACATATTTAGGTCATGGGGCATTTAATACATCTACCCCTATGACCTAAATATCTATAGTTTAGGGTAAAGAAGGGAAAGTAGAAGCTGAAAGCATTTAAAAAAAAAAAAAAAAAAAAAATGCCAAAACAAGGGGTCACAATCTAAAGTTAGATGGTAGCAGATTCAGGAGAAATGTGAGGAAGTATTTTTTTTTTTTTACAGAAAGGGTGGTGGATTCATGGAATAAACATCCAATTGAGGTGGTAAACACAAAGACTATAAAGGAATTAAAATATACCTGGGACATGCATAAGGCTATCCTAAGAAAAAGTAACATGTAATATGGGTAGAGTTGATGGGCCTTTTTGGGTCTTCTCTACCATCAAATTCTATGTTTGTAAGATTGCTTCAGAAAACTTCAGGACAGTCTCCCCAAAATAGTTCAAGATATGCTTAGTGCCAAGGGAGGTCACACTAAATACTGACTTTTGCCTAAAGTAGCCATTTTGTTCTGAAAATTTTGTTTTTTTTATATTGTGTGTACATATTTCCTGTATGTTCTGTTTGTATCTTAATAAAGAGATCGAAAAATAAATATATATATAAACATCCACAGAGTACCTGCACAACGGAGCGCAAACGAATCCTTCGTCTGTTGTATGAGAATGTACCCGGCTCACTGACAGGGGAGGGCGGGAAATTCAAATCCCTAATGAAGGGCAATGGCAGCTAGTGGTTCAGCGTGTCTGTCCTGCACGCAAGAAATATCCAGAATCCAAAGTAGAAACCACAAAAGCGCTCAGAGTCCTTGTATATAAGTAAAAAGACTGTCTTTATTAATACATTTAAAAGCAAAAAAAGTGTCCTAAATAGGACTAATCCAAATGGTATTTTGCAGGCGCACAGAGAGCATACATGTTTCGTGCTTAGATAGCACTTGTTCACTGCTTACCCGTGCACCTGCAAAGGCCTGCCTTTTAATCACAGGATTTAAAGTGACACATCAGTATATATACAGTATAAATATATACATACATATACAAACACTCACATATCCTAGTGTTTGGACAATTCTGTATGTTATTTATAAAATCAGAGAGCAGGCAATTTCTCGTTCAGGTACAAGTACACAAAAAATAAAGCTTCAGCAGCTGTAAAATTGTTTTATGATGCAAAAGTTGATGTTCACAAGCTATTGTAGTCTGCTGAAGTTTTATTTGTAATGTGTGCATGCGTAATAGAATACACACACACTGTATATATACTGTGTATATATATATATATATATATATATATATATATATTGTGCCTGCTGAAATTTGTACCTAAATTGCAGAAAAACAACTCACAAATTATGGGTGTTAGTGTACTTTGTAACATTTTAGTTATGAGTTTTGTGAAACATTTTTGTTTCGCAAAATCCATAACTACTGCTCTCAGATGGCGGTATGGATTGTGTCGGCGGTATAGGCTGTAACACAAGCATTTTAGCATGAACGCACAACCTGTAATACCGGTGCTATGGAAATCCCACACTCAAACGTCATTTTTTTGAGTGCGGAATGGATGTTGTGTTACAGGCTAAAATGCTTGCGGTATAGCTATACCGCCGCGATTTGTAATGTGCGTTCCTGGCCATTACAGCGTAAAGGCCATTTTTTCAGCGTTAAAAGCCTTACCGCACCGTAACGCAAAACTCGTAATCTAGGTGATCGTTGTTTTACCTGCTCTCATCCAAGGTAATCCTGAAACCCTGGCCTATTGTGGAAGCTTGAGGACAGGTTTGAAAACCAGTGCAAACAAGCATTGAATGCACAGCACTGCACCGGGCGATATTAGCAGATAAATAAGTCTGCTTTTACGTAAATAAGCAATACATTTCTTCACTCCAGTATAGATTTCATAACAAATTACACCATATCATTTTTGTATTGGAATGTCCCTTTAACACCTTTGGAGATGATGCATCTGTTTGTATTGAACCTGCACCAAACTGTGTATTCTTGATAGACTGGATACATTGTCAACATTTCTAGCCTAGAAATCAGCTTAGACCAGAAAAAAAACAACTGTGTTAAAATGTCCCTCCTTATAGTGTCAAAAGGCTATAGGTCAAGTTCCTATCTAAATTTAAAACTGATAATAAACTATACTCGGTAGCATAGTGACCTCCGCACACAAAAGAGGTTATTTATCAAGGAAGATAAAGACAAAGATAAACAGGTTTTCTGCTATTCTGCAAAACTGATTTATTACAGTAACCTATGCTACTTTGACACAGAAATGCAGAGAAAGTGAAGTCACTTTTGTGTTTCCTAGTCAGCAATCTCAAATTGATATAAAACTGATTTTTCAAAGAACATTTTAGTGCACTACTGATCCTGGAACTGTGATTAAGGGACACTAAACCCAATTTTTATTTTATGATTCAGATAGAGCATGCAATTTTAAGCAACTTTCTAATTTACTCTTAGGGGCCAAATTATCATTGCGCGAGCGGACATGATTCGATATTGCAGATCATGTTCGCTGCACATTGATAAATGCAGACAGCATATGCTCTCTGCATTTATCAGTGCACCAGCAGTTCTTGTGAACCGCTGGTGCAATGCCGTCCCCTGCAGATTAGTGGCCAATCACAACCACAAACACTCAGCCTATTACACTGTAAAAATCAAATAAAATGTGTGAGGTGTTAGAAAACAAGTGTGGTATATTTGTATATGTATGTATGCAATGTGTGCAATATGTAAGAATATGTGTAAGTCTACAAGCTTACTCAACAACAATGCGACCTAACTAACTCGTCTGTTTGCGCCTCTCTCTCTCTACTCTCACTAATCCTCCACTCCAGTGTAGTGTGTTGTAGCTCAACGAACAATCCAAACACACTGAAGAAAATGGCGGCTGCGCATGGGTTTATATATGAATTTAAATAGCGTAATTACGTGTCGCATTTTTATTAGAATTTCCGGTTACATTTTTGCGAGTGTTAACCTAATTTGCATAAAAGTACTCTTTATTGACACTTTCCGTGGACACAATACTGGCGTAAGCTACTTGCGACGACTAAAATGTGTATTTGCGCACATTTCAGGAGATCACCAGTTTGTCCTACTTACGCCAGTTTAGCATCTAACGGCGCAGTATATGTAATACCCCTATGTGCGAGGTGAAATTACGGGCGGCGCGGGTTTCAACACTTGCGCCGAAGCCTGTGCCGTATATGTAATCTCGCCTCCGATGTGATCGGGCTGATTGCTGTACGCCGCCTCAGAGGTAGAGGACTAGTTAAGGAGCAGCGGTCTTAAGACCGCTGCTTCTTAACTCCTGAAGGCTCGCATGGTTAACTCCTGAAGGCTTGCACGCTCTTAACTCCTGAAGGCTCGCACGGAAACAGAGGCATTGGGGCCAATACAGCGCTTGGTAAATCAGCCCCTATGTGCTATTGCATTTTCTTTTTATTAGGCATTTGTTGATTATGCCGTTCTACTGCATTTAATTATCCTTTACAGAATCACCAGTCTAAAACTACTTTAAAAAAATAATTGCTTTGTAAGGCAATATAATGTTCAAAATACTTTAAGCATCACTTCACCTATGTTTTCCAGCATTTTGTTAGTGGACCCTCCAGCTTCTTCTTCTACTTTTTTTTTTAATGTTTTATTAATTTTCAATTAAAGTACAAATAGAAATGGACGTTGCTGCTTTTAACATGAAATAATGTATAACATTGCTACAAACATTGTTGCCATAGACAGATGCGTGCATGCTTCTGAACCTAGCTATTGTAGGTTTATTGCTCAATAAAGGATACCAAGAGAAATTTGATAGTAGTAATAAACTGGATTTTTTTTTTTTACATGCTTAGGGCCCTATTTATTAAAGGGATATGAAACCCATTTTTTTTTCTTTCATGATTCAGATAGAGCTTGCACTTTTAAACAACTTTCTAATTTACTCCTATTATCAACTTTTAGCCACCAATCAGCAAGTGCTACCCAGGTTCTGAACCAAAAAGCTAAGCTTGCATTCTTGCTTTTCAAATTAAGATACTCTTATCTTTCTCACAGGTCTTTTTCTGTGTCATTTGCCGGCGACTCCTCCTCTCCAATGCCTCTGTCGGAGTACCTCAAGGATCTGTTCTGGATCCTCTACTCTTCTCCATTTACACTTCTTCGCTGGGTAAACTTATCAACAGTTATGGCTTCAAATATCACCTCTATGCTGATGACACACAGATCTACCTCTCCACCCCTGCTCTCTCTCCCTCTGTCCTTTCTCATGTCAGCGACTGCTTATCTGGTATTTCTTCCTGGATGGACTCTCACCACCTAAAGATTAACATGTCCAAGACTGAGCTCCTTCTTATTCCCCCTCAAGCTCTACGCCGACTTGTGACTTCTCTATCCCTGTTGATGGCATCACCATTTCCCCATCGCCCCAAGTCTGCTGCCTCAGAGTTAACCCCTTAAGGTCCAGCGACGTACCCAGTATGTCGCTGGCCTTTTTTTGGGACGTGATTGTTTTATAGCGCGGTCTTGCCACCAGCGTTGAGACTGCTCCATTCCACAAAGCCTGCTGGAGGGAGGGCATTAATAGCGTTTTCTTGCTAGACTTGTGCTATTATGTCCTGAAAAAAACCTTAACGACCAGTGACATACAGGGTACATTGTGGTCATTAAGGGGTTAAACTTGACTCTATCCTTCGCCCCCCCATATCCACCGCTCCCCTCTACCTATCCTCTCTAATCAACAAGTATACTCCAGCCCGCCCACTAATATCCAACAATGACCTGCTCCTTGCATCTGCGACTATCACCTCTTCTCATGCTAGACTGCAGGACTTCTATCATGCAGCACCTACCCTCTGGAACACTCTCCCTCGTGCTGTCAGGCTTTGCCCTAATCTTTCTTCCTTTAAATGCTCCCTGAAGACTTTTCTGTTCAGAGAAGCCTACCACCCAACTCAATAATATTTCTCTTACCTAACAAAATTTCCCTCATCTAACTCTGCATTAACATCTTTCCCAATCTTGCAGTCCTCACCTCCTGTTTCTCAACCTCCTACCCTTCTAGATTGTAAGTTCCCACGGGAATAGGGCCCTTGATTCCTCCTGTATGTGTTTGTAAATTCTGTCCTGTCTTAGAAATTTTATATTATTGTTTTATTTAAATGAACTGTATCCATGGACAGCGCTGCGGAATATGATGGTGCTTCATAAATTAAGTATTATAATAAAAATAATAATAAATACCAGAAAATTGCATGCTTCATATCCCTTTAAATGCTGTATAGCAAAGTTTGCTCTAGGAAACCTTGTCTGTCTGGCATTGCATTGCTTGTGCAGCCGCACCTCCTGCTCTAGCACAACCAATTGCATTAGAGAAGGGCTTGTCAATCATAACAATCAGGTCAGGATGATTTACCTCTGCGGACATTGTGGTGGTGGAGAGGCTAAGTAGCTGCAGTCTTGTCAGCTTTTTACAGTTATGCTGTATCATTTTCAAGTGATTTGACATATAGGTATTATGTCCCATTTTTCATGCTTAAAGGGACATGAAACCCAATTTTTTTCTTTCATGATTCAGATAGAGAATACAATTTTAAACAACTTTCTAATTTACTCATATTATCTCATTTGTTTCATTCTCTTGGTATCATGTGTTGAAGGAGCAGCAATGCACTAATGGTTTCTAACTGAACACATGGGTGAGCCAATCACAATCGATATATATATGCAGCCACTAATCAACAGCTAGAACCTAGGTTCTCTGCTGCTCCTGAGCTTGTCTAGATAAACCTTTCAGCAAAGGATAACAAGACAAGAAAGCAAATTAAATAATAGAAGTAAATTGGAAAGTTGTTTAAAATTGTATTCTCTGTCTGAATCATGAAATAAAAATTTGGGGTTTCATGTCCCTTTAAAGGCAGGGCCCAGACAGAGAAATCAGACCGGCCCTGCAAAGTTGTGAGTGACAGACAGACTCAGACAGTCTCTGAACTCTGATTGGCTTGCGGTAGGTAGCAGCCGGTTATTGGTTATAACTTAAGACAGTCTACTCTAGTCTCTAGCGTGCCTATTACTACTAAGCAACAAGAGCAACTCTAGCAGCAAATCTATTCTGAATGTGTAAATGTGTGATGCTGGCCCACCGGCAGCCTGCATCCCATACTGAACAGTCAGAATAGATTTGCTGCTAGTTGCTGGCTGGGACTGACTGGGAGAGGTGGGCACAGGGCACTCACTGTGGCAGGCGGAGCGTGAGCTGAGCACTGATGAGCGGCCTGGCAGAGGCTCGCAGCAGGCACTGCCACTGCTGCCGCAATCGCATCAAAAATATTCACGGGCGGCGGCCTGCGCCCTACACCTAATGCAATATGCAAACTGCAAAGCATTGCTTGCAGCTGCTGAGCCAAGCCAACTACTAGCCGAAGCCGAGTGCCGCTAATGCTAATTGCTGCTCTGAGCTCTCTACTGGCACTCAGCGGTCCACCGGGATTTTTTCCTGTATCCCGGCTGCCCAATCCAGCCCTGCTTAAAGGAAAATGAAACCCAAAATTTTTATTTCATGATTCAAATAGAGAATACATTTTTAAACAACTTTCCAATTCACTTCTATTATTTATTTTGCTTCCTATTCTTGTTATCCTTTGCTGAAATGTTTATCTATGAAAGCTCAGGAGCAGCAAAGAACCTGGATTGTAGCTGCTGATTGGTGGCTGCATATACTGTATATACTGATTGTCATTGGCTCACCCATGTGTTGAGTCAGCAACCAGTAGTGCATTGCTGCTCATTCAACAAAGCATACCAAGAGAACAAAGAAAAAAATGATAATAGGAGTAAATTAGAAAGTTGCTTAAAATTGTATGCTCTATGTGAATAATGAAAGAAAAAAATTGGGTTTTATATCCCTTTAACTGTGCCTTTAAAGGGACAGTCTACTCCAGAATTGTTATTGCTTAAAAAGACAGATAATCCCTTTATTACCCATTCCCCAATTCTGCATAACCAACATGGTTATATCAATATACTTTTTATTGCTATGACCACCTTGTATCTAAGCCTCTGCAGAATGCCCCCTTATCTCAGTTCTTTTGACAGACTTGCATTTTAGCCAATCAGTACCCTCTCATATGTAACTCCACGGCGTGAGCACAATGTATCTATATGGCACACATGAACAACGCCATCTAGCTGTGAAAAACTGTCAAATGCATTCATATAAGAGGCGGCCTTCAAGAGCCTACAAATTAGCATATGAGCCAACCTAGGTTTAGCATTCAACTAAGAAAACCAAGAGAACAAAGCAAATTTGATAATAAAAGCAAAATGGAAAGTTATTTATAATGGCATGCCCTATCTGAATCATGACAGTTCAGTTTTGACTAGACTGTCCCTTTAAATAAACATTTTACAGGGAGATTAGTTTTTATTTAATTTTTTTATGTTTGAATCAGTTTTAGTATGTTATGTGATGCTAACATTTCAGTAACAGAGTATGTTTTTCTCATGATCAGACACACTTACTGCATGGTCCCCGCTACTGTCGTACACTAACAGACACACAACTATTCATGTGCTGTGGGAAACTCGTTATATGTGACTTCCCTTTTCCCACAAGACTGTTTTAAGGAGAGTTTAACCCGTGGACAATTCCTGTTTCCCTGCCTTTCAGCAATTTATCTTCCTGAGTCAGATATCATTGTTTTCTGTGGGCAAAAGAGCAAAAGATGCCAATAAAACAAGGAACACTAAAATATTCTGCAAGAAAAAATAGTTTAGTCATGAAAGTCAGAAATTGTGTTTCTTCCTATGCAGTTCAGACCAAATCCTTCCTTGATAAGGTAAAGAGCGACGTCTCACAGAATTCCCCTGACGCCCTATAAAATTCACATTTAGACATTGGGAGCATCATTCATAAGTGACAGTTACTTTGTACAAAACTATTCCATAAAGAACAAATCTGTATGAATATTACAAAAATAAAGGGACATATAAGTGAGAAAATTGCATGTTCTAATTCATTAGGGTATATGTGCAGCAATTTTATGGAACTCGTTTATGAGGCTGCAGGGGTTTTTCAGTGCAGGTTTGCACATGCGACACTGCAACCAAAAGTTAAAGAGACAGTAAAGTCAAACTAAAACTTATATTGACTGGATAGAGCATAACATTTTAAACAACATTCTAATTTAATTATTTTATCAATTTTGCTTAGCTCTCTTGGTTGTCCTTGTCAAAGAGTTGGCAGCAGTTTTTACAACAATGTTTATAGCAATGCTATACAATGTTACAAATACTGCTGCCAGGATAGAATGCTAAAGTTCATGCTTCTAAGCTCCTGTCAGCTTTCCTAGGTTTATGATTAAAAAAAAGGATAACAACAAGAGAATAAAAGCAAATTTGATAATAAAAGTAAATTGGAAAGTTGTTTAAAATTGAATGCTCTGTCTGTATAACAAATGTTTAAAGGGACACTGAACCCAATTTTTTTCTTTCATGATTTAGATAGAGCATGAAATTTTAAGCAACTTTCTAATTTACTCCTATTATCACATTTTCTTCATTCTCTTTGTGTCTTTATTTGAAATGCAAGAATGTAAGTTTAGATGCCGGCCCATTTTTGGTGAACAACCTGGGTTGTTCTTGCTGATTGGTGGATAAATTCATCCACAATAAAAAAGTGCTGTCCAGAGTACTGAACCAAAATTTAGATGCTTTTTTTTCAAATAAAGATAGCAAGAGAACGAAGAAAAATTGATAATAGGAGTAAATTAGAAAGTTGCTTAAAATTGCCTGCTCTATCTGAATCACAAACTAAAAAAATTGGGTTCAGTGTTTCTTTAATTTTGACTTTACTGTTCCTTTAAGAAGCATCAGTCTTACAACTGACAAGGTTCGCTCTTACTGACTGACAAGGTTCGCTCTTGCTCAGTTGGCTGCGTAAGAGTAAGCGGCGGAGTTGCACAAGAGCATGTTTTCATGTCATCTTAAATTCCAGGCAGCCAATGCTGGCCCGGTGGTCCCGAAGGTGTACGGACATGATCTCTTTGGCCCTGATGATCAAAAGTGCCCCAATGCAGCGAAATATTCAAAGGGGACAGGATTGTATAAAGGCAGCATCGCCAAGAGGGGTCTTATCATTCATTTCAGTGGGGGGTGATGCTGCTCTGATACCGGCGATATATTCAAAGCAGCATTGCCCCTAAATCAAAGGTTTAATGTAAATGATCCCTTTACACAGCACTGTATGACAATACAATTTACATGTGTCACCAGAAACCCAATCCCTGTTCTTACAATACAATAGTAAATTAAACATATCAAGAATACACCTATAGAAGCAGGGGGATCGTGGGTAAATGATATATGTATATTCCTCTTTGTTTATGTAAATGTATTGTATAATATAATGTTAGAATGTATGTAAACTTTAGGCGTGATTGTAAATATCTTGTATTTTGTCAGGTGTGTTTGTTTTAACTTATTTTAAGAATGCGATTGTGTGTTCGCAATATTCATATTTCATAACATTGCAACTGCCATGACGCGATTGTGTTTTACTGATAATATTGCAATCGCACTGTAGCATATGTGTTAATAATAAGCAGGCATCATGATCACAATATTCTGAAATATGAATATAGCAAAAGCGCAATCGCATTCTCAAAATAAAAAACAAACCTAAGGACAAAATATACGATTTTTACAATCACGCCTAAAGTTTACATACATATTCTAACATTATACTATACAATACATATACAGTAAACAATGAATATACATCTTTCATATACCACATCCTCAGCTCTCATAGTTGTAATAGGAAGAGTGTTTTTATCCTTTATTAACAAAGTTGATGGTAGACATGAAGAATATATGTGTTCCGGAGTTTCAAGGGTGTATTTAAATGGGGAAACATTGCCGTGAGTTTATAATATTCAAAGCACTGTCCTCCATCTAAGCTATACCTTTCCAGCCATATCAGTCTCACCTGCTTTCAGTGGTGAGATTTCCCAGTGTGACAAATCTAGTGAGTGTACAGTGAAACTGCATAATTTAAATTGCTACACAGCAATTCAGCGAGATCTGTCGGACCTGATCCGCACTGTCGGATCAGGTCCGACAGATCTTTGATAAATATCCCCCAGTGACTGTATATAACAAGGGTGTACCAGAGCATTTAAAAAGTACTGATCTCAGACATTAAAAATGTAAAGCTGCCATTGTTACAAGGACATAACAAAGCTATAATGTACCAGAGCACTTCATTATTGTAATTTCACTTATATAACATATAGTTATGGGCCAGATACCAAGTAGCGCTAATGCTAGCGTGGGATGTGAGAAGCAGTATTACTGGACCGCACTAAAATTAGTGAGCAACTTGATATTAGAAATCCATGATAAATCAGATTTACCAGAGAAGGTCCAAGCAGAAGACCATAAAGCACTAGAAGAGATATGAAGTAAAGTGGAAGGGTTAAAAAAAAAGTTTCACAAAACACACGTAAAACATATTAAAATAAAGTATTGGGGGTCAATTTATTATAGTGTGAGCGGACATGATATGAAGTAGCGTATCATGTCTGCCGCATATCGATAAATCCTGACAGCATACGCTGTTGGCATTTATTATTGCACGAGCAGTTGTTGTGAACTGCTGGTGCAATGTCGCCCCTGCAGATTTGCGGCCAATCGGCCGCTAGCAGGGGGTGTCAATCAACCCAATCGTATTCTGTCTGGATTCAATAGGATAACTGGATGGAATAGTATTCCCCTTGCCAGAGGATACCTCAATCTGATGAGGTAAGTTGCAACTAAGTTGCAACTAAGCAACTAGTAGAGGGTGGTAGAAATCCAATGTGTACAGGGAGTGCAGAATTATTAGGCAAGTTGTATTTTTGAGGATTAATTTTATTATTGAACCCAAAAAACTCATTAATATCAAAGCTGAATAGTTTTGGAAGTAGTTTTTAGTTTGTTTTTAGTTTTAGCTATTTTAGGGGGATATCTGTGTGTGCAGGTGACTATTACTGTGCATAATTATTAGGCAACTTAACAAAAAACAAATATATACCCATTACAATTATTTATTTTTACCAGTGAAACCAATATAACATCTCAACATTCACAAATATACATTTCTGACATTCAAAAACAAAACAAAAACAAATCAGTGACCAATATAGCCACCTTTCTTTGCAAGGACACTCAAAAGCCTGCCATCCATGGATTCTGTCAGTGTTTTGATCTGTTCACCATCAATATTGCGTGCAGCAGCAACCACAGCCTCCCAGACACTGTTCAGAGAGGTGTACTGTTTTCCCTCCTTGTAAATCTCACATTTGATGATGGACCACAGGTTCTCAATGGGGTTCAGATCAGGTGAACAAGGAGGCCATGTCATTAGATTTTCTTCTTTTATACCCTTTCTTGCCAGCCACGCTGTGGAGTACTTGGGCGCGTGTGATGGAGCATTGTCCTGCATGAAAATCATGTTTTTCTTGAAGGATGCAGACTTCTTCCTGTACCACTGCTTGAAGAAGGTGTCTTCCAGAAACTGGCAGTAGGACTGGGAGTTGAGCTTGACTCCATCCTCAACCCGAAAAGGCCCCACAAGCTCATCTTTGATGATACCAGCCCAAACCAGTACTCCACCTCCACCTTGCTGGCGTCTGAGTCGGACTGGAGCTCTCTGCCCTTTACCAATCCAGCCACGGGCCCATCCATCTGGCCCATCAAGACTCACTCTCATTTCATCAGTCCATAAAACCTTAGAAAAATCAGTCTTGAGATATTTCTTGGCCCAGTCTTGACGTTTCAGCTTGTGTGTCTTGTTCAGTGGTGGTCGTCTTTCAGCCTTTCTTACCTTGGTATTGCACACCTTGTGCTTTTGGGCACTCCAGTGATGTTGCAGCTCTGAAATATGGCCAAACTGGTGGCAAGTGGCATCTTGGCAGCTGCACGCTTGACTTTTCTCAGTTCATGGGCAGTTATTTTGCACCTTGGTTTTTCCACACGCTACTTGCGACCCTGTTGACTATTTTGAATGAAACGCTTGATTGTTCGATGATCACGCTTCAGAAGCTTTGCCATTTTAAGAGTGCTGCATCCCTCTGCAAGATATCTCACTATTTTTAACTTTTCTGAGCCTGTCAAGTCCTTCTTTTGACCCATTTTGCCAAAGGAAAGGAAGTTGCCTAATAATTATGCACACCTGATATAGGGTGTTGATGTCATTAGACCACACCCCTTCTCATTACAGAGATGCACATCACCTAATATGCTTAATTGGTAGTAGGCTTTCGAGCCTATACAGCTTGGAGTAAGACAACATGCATAAAGAGGATGATGTGGTCAAAATACTCATTTGCCTAATAATTCTGCACTCCCTGTATAAATAGAAGTCAGTGACGTACCATCCACCTCTTGGAGTAGGTATTCCTCTGTAGTTTCTTCCTCCCAAAGCCCATAGAAAAGAGAAAAGCTGATATAGTGTTATATTGTTTTTTATTATACAAAATAAAAACACACAGCATATAGTTAAACCACTCACATGAAATATCCTCAAACAATATGAGGTATGTTATACACAGAAGTGGTCTCAGAGATCCTCCAAAGGGCAGTTCCAGGATATGTGCAAGAATACAAAAAATACACAGTCCAAAAAACGTCAATCCAATAACGAGTCAAATGTTATTAAAAAAGCTCCGGTTTAATAACCAGCAAAGTCCAGCAAACTGTTGGTGTAAAGTTCAGGTGAGAATCAATCCCTAACGTGTTTCAAAGGATTATGAATTAAATCATTCTTTCTCAGAGGGGTATACTCATAAAGACCGGGAGTCACTTTAAATACAGGAAGTGGCGGCACACCCCCTCTATACATTGGACCACAGTCCGGTCACATGGTAAGTACATAAACTAAGAATAATACATTCAATAGTTGAGTCGGCACAAAGATAGATACCGGGAACCCCCACAATCTTATCACCAGGAAGAAATAACCACACACACACCCAATTGGAGGAAAAAATCCAACCAACAAAAAAGAAAAAGGGGGGACGAAGAAGAAGAGGATGCAGAGCTGGTAGAAGAATACAACTCAAAAAGAATAAAATCAACAAAAATGTAAATTGCAATAATAAAAATAGCACAAAAGTAAAAATATTTAATCTGTCATCAAAAACATTAACTTTAGAGGAAATTAATATTTTAAGCAAAGGATTAGCCTTTGCGCCAGTAAAAGGACCAAATTATTTCGATATCTTTATTGACTTCCATAAATATATAAGAAAGTTAACCCTCAATAGACACTTTCAAAAAATTAAAAAAAGAAAGAATTGACGGACTTAACAACACGAATCTCAGTATATTGGATGATAATGATTTGGAAGCTTTGATTAACTTAGAATCCCTATTTGTGGATAACTATGTAGAAAAAGAACCACTGGAAACCACCCATAGAGATAGTGAAACACCAATGGTCATTTTCAACAATTATTCTACTTTTAAACCTACCTCCACATATTTCCCAACACAGTCCAAGGGGAACTGTATACCCGTATTTGAAAAACTGGTACAAGAGGACCTTTTGGAAATGTGTGAGAAGTATAAAATCAGAAAGGATAACTTAACTAGAAGAGAGAAAAGCATTTTGAAAAATAATGAGGGAGACAGAAATATTATTTTAAGAGACGCAGATAAGAGAGGTGGTATTATTTTACAAGATAGAGCAGACTATATAGTACAAACACCTACTAGATACTGCCAAACATAATGGAATCTTCAATGAACACGAATTCCTGTTCTTAACAAAAATGTCTATGTTTTACCACCTCCCCAAAATCCACAAAGATCAGACTACCCCTCCGGGGAGACCGATTATATCAGGAATCGGTTCACTAACAACCAAGCTATCCGAATTTGTGGATTTTTGTCTTCAACCTCTGGTGCCAAAATTAAAATCTTACATTAGAGACACACCAGATGTAATTCAAAAATTATCTAGATTCAAATGGAAAAATAATTATCGATGGGTGAAACTGGATGTTAGCTCGCTCTACACAAATATCCACAACTCAAAGGGTATAGAAGCAGCTATACATTGACTTAGAAAATTTACAAACTTGAATAATTCCAAAATTGAATTAATCAAAGAATCAAATCAATTTATTTTATAAAATTTTTTTTTCAGTTTTAACAACGATTTTTACTTACAGATAGGGGGGACGGCTATGGGGACAAAATTTGCCCCCAGTTATGCCAACCTCTATATGGGACTATGGGAAGACATTTTTATCTGGAAAAATAATCCTTTTTTTGAACATATTAAAACTCTCCATTGTTTCATTGATGATATCATATTAATTTGGGATTTTTAATGATTTTTTAATGTATGTGAATACAAATAATCTTAATTTAACTTTCAAGTGGATAACTGTGAAATCAAATTTTTAGATCTTAAGTTATATTATGAGGATAATGACATCAAAATGAAATTATACCGGAAACCGACAGATAGCAACAGCTATCTTGATGCACGCAGTGGCCATCATCCAACCTGGATACAAAGTATCCCGTATGGTCATTTTCAAAGGATAAAGAGAAATTGCTCTAAAGGAGTCTAAAATTCTTAAAGAGAAATTTATATGTAAAGGCTACAATGATACAAATATTAGGAAGGCCTTCATGAAAGTTGAGAGAATGGATAAAAAGGAAATGTTCATACCTAACACTACTAAGAAAAATAACACACCTTATATGATCACTACATTCAATGAGGGAGCCAATAATATTAAAAAAAATAAAAAATAAACACTGGCATGTACTAAAAAAGGATAATCTTCTGAAGGAAGTTACAATAATAAAACCTCAACTAATCTTTAGGAAAGGAAAAAACCTTAGATCCATGCTGGCCCCAAGCAAGCTAAAATCTGTGGATGAAGCCCCAAAAGGAAAAACTAAAAATTGGTTACAATCAAACACCAAAGGCTTCTTTAAGTGTAACCGCTTAAACTGTGAGTCATGCAAATACCATTACAATAAGAATAAGCCAACTAAATCAATCACATCAACCTCCAATAGCAAAAATTATGAGATAGAGACTCTTATTAATTGTAGAACAGATCACGTTGTGTATCTACTGGAGTGTTCATGCAAATTACAGTATATACAGTAGGCCGTACTATCAGACCCTATAAGAAATGCCTACTAGAACACATTAGGAACATTGAAATAGGTTTTAAAAAACACAGTGTCTCAAATCACTTCAGAATCGCTCATAATATGGATCAAAATAATTTAAAGGGTACAATATTGGAACATATAAAAGAACCCACAATATTGGAACATATAAAAGAACCCCCTGGAGGCATTAGTAGGAAACTACATTTAATGAGAATGGAAACCCAGTGGATACACAGAATGGGTACCATGGCTCCCAAGGGCTTAAATAAGTACATAGACATAGCTGCTTTTTTAACATAATACTTCAAGCATTAATTTTTATTAAACCTGAATTCTCTTTATGGCTATTGTAGCAATTATATATGATTCCCCCGTTATACCTCTGCATATAAGGAGCAATGAGAATTATATATTTCTTATCTTTTATCGTTTTATATTTTCATTTATGGACCCTGTATACATTTTTACAAAATTCTGGTTTTTATGAGTTGTTATACTTTTTAATGTTTCAAAAACATTTATGGTGTTTTCACATATATATTCAGAATATTTCGCTTGTACATAGTCTAGGTCTATAATTGATCAGCATACATATGGACACTTGCACTTGTGTATAATATTCGCTGCTATACTCAATTTATCAGAATGGTCATTTTATATGCTTAGTTTTTATATTATATTGCACTATACAATTTGATGTTATGTTTTTCTAATATAACTGTATTTATTTTTAGGAAATAGATACATCTATTCTGCCCTTTATGAGCAATATATATTTTATTATTGTATTTAAAGCTTAATAGTATTTTATATGTGATCACTACGTATTACCCATATCAAATAATAATTTTTACTTAAACGTTCCTTATATGTGAATAATATCCTCTATGTCCCACTATAAATAGACCCTCTATGCTGTAATTCTGTATATGTTGTATATATATCATTCTTTTTTTTTATATATATATATAAGAGCTATTGTTCTTATGTCTCTCTCCTGGCATAACTTTGATCAAACTGCATCTTTTAACCTGTGTTTTAAAGTAACTTGGATTTGATTGTATTATTATCTTTCAACCTGTATTCAAAGCAAACCTGTTTTTAGCATTGTTATGGAAATTAGACGCTTAAATAACATTAACCTTGGAAACCGATATGACGTACAGCCCCATGTGACTGTTACGTAGCACCCAGTATCTATCTTTGTACCTACTCAACTACTGAATGTATTATTCTTAGTATACGTACTTACCATGTGACCGGACTGTGGTCCAATGAGTGGAGGGGGTGTGCCGCCACTTCCTGTATTTAAAGTGACTCCCGGTCTTTATGAGAATACCCCTCTGAGAAAGAAGGATTTATTTGATAAGCCTTTAAAACACGTTAGGGATTGATTCTCACCTGAACTTTACACCAGCAGTTTGCTGGACTTTGCTGGTTATTAAACCGGAGCTTTTTTAATAACATTTTACTCATTATTGGATTGACGTTTTTTGGACTGTGTATTTTTTGCATTCTTGCACATATCCTGGAACTGCCCTTTGGAGGATCTCTGTGACCACTTCTGTGTATAACATACCTCATATTGTTTGAGGATATTTCATGTGAGTGGTTTAACTATATGCTGTGTGTTTTTATTTTGTATAATAAAAAACAATATTACAGCTTTTCTCTTTCCTACCTTTGGGAGGAAGAAACTACAGAGGAATACCTACTCCAAGAGGTGGATGGTACGTCACTGACTTCTACCTATACACATTGGATTTCTACCACCCTCTACTAGTTGCGGCAACTTACCTCATCAGATTGAGGTATCTTCTGTTAAGGGGAATACTATTCCATCCAGTTATCCTATTGGATTCTTCGTTTTACAGAAATAACTTTTATCAATATTGCCTTTAAATCATTTTATTTTATTTTATTATTGTCTCCTCATGTTTTATGTTTTAGTATAGAAATCACATGCGCTGTTGACCCCTCTATTCTCATATTATCTACTCATTTGAATAGGTGAAAGTTTGTTCCTACACCTGTTCTATTTGTAACCCAATAGATGCATCCCTTTTTCTCCCTGTATACTGGCGCATATGTATTAGTGCTCCTTGTTCTCATTCCAGTCTTCTGGTCTGTGACATTCTACTTATTTTTGTATATATATATGCATACCTGAGAGATATTGCAGGTTCAGTTTCAGACCACCACAATAATGCAATAAAGCGAATATAGCAATAAAGTGGGTCTCACTAATTTCTTTTGTTTTCCAGTGCATAGAAAAGTTGTATTTATACTGTACTGTAGTCTATTAAGGGTGTGCAATAGCATTATGTCTAAAAAAACAATGTAGCTACCTTAATTAAAAAATATTTTATTGCTAAAAAATGCTATCATCTGAGCCTTCAGTGAGTCATAATATTTTTACTGGTGGTGTGTGAATATATGTGTATTTATGTGCATATATGTGTATTCATGTGTATTTATGTGTTTATATGTATACAGGCATACCTTGTTTTATTGCGTTTCGCTTAATTGCTCTTTGCAAATATTGCTCTTTTCTTCACAAATTGAAGGTTTGTGGCAACCCTGTGTTGAGCAAGTCTATAAGAGCCAATGCCATTTTTCCAACATATATACACATATATATAAATACATATGAATACACATACAGTCAGGGTCAGCGCTTGCATACAGGTGGGCTAGGCAGCCTGCTTAGTGCGCCCAAGCAGGGGGACGCAATCTTGTCTTGGAGCGGCAAAACTAATATATTTAAAATATATATATAAAAAAAATTACATTTTAATTTTTTTAGTCTGTTCCTGGGAATCCTGCAGAGCGCATTAAAACTTAAATCATGATATTCCAGCGTGCTGCCAGGGCCAGCAGGATTTTTTTACTTCAATTTAAAAATAGGATGGTATGTAATCTTGGGAGGGGGGGGGGCTCAAAATGTATCTGCGCCTGTGTGGCCAAAAATCCTAGCACCGGCCCTGCATACAGTATAAACACACCTATATACACACACACCACCAGCAAAATGATTATGACTCTCTGAAGGCTCAGATGATGGTTAACATTTTTTAGCAATAAAGTATTTTTTAATTAAGCAAAAGAGGATGACCTTTCAGAATTAAATATTTATGGATTAAAACTGATTATAGACACAATTTATGGCTCTAAGAGTACAAGCATACTAATATCAGGGCAAACTGAAATTATATCTTCCAGTTTACTCCTTGTTATACTGTAGAGTAATATCAGATTCTTGTATTACTCAGTGAATCTACATTTCACATAAAGAACTTAGAAGTGTTTTGAGTAGATTATAGCAAAAGTGGATGTTTGCATTGCTATCACATACCTTTTGCAAATAAACTAGTTTAACCCGTTACCAACTCAATACGTTAACTATTATGCCATATATGAACAACCTGTCAGGGGAATAGCCATACTTGTTTTTAACTATACCCAGTGCCTGATTCTATTATTCATTACCCTCCAACACTCCTTATATAGGGGAATGTAATAGTGGACACAAGCAGCGTCCATCTTACTCCTCAGATATTACTATCCATAGGATAGCTTTAACAGTGTTTGTTCAAACTTATATCCATAGCTTATATTAACCAGATCTATTTCTGACTTATTACTGGAATTATATCCAAAATTTATAGCTACTCCAAGATATTGGCAAATACACTTGCCAGGTATTAATTAATTTCTATTGCCGAATGGCTGTACAGACCAATATTACATCCTAGCATTAGTAGGGATTCCTACACTCAGTGGTTAATTTTTCCCTCTGCATGGATTTTGTGTCATCCAAAACTGGGCAATTAGTTATTATATATACCTAGTTTATCCACTTTGACATAACTGCAAGTGTGACTATATCTAGACCAGTGCTCCATAATATAATATTCACGCTCTAGATAACCACTTAATAAATATTGTGACAAAGGCTCACACCTTTCAAATTGATTTCCAGAGTTTTCATTATATGTACAGTACTGTTTAAGCCGAGTTTTTATTGGTGTTTACCCATTTTTATCTACCTACTTTAATAAAAGTTATATTTTATTTATTTTTCTTTTTTTCACTTACCCTGCCTGCTTAGTCAGGGCACAGAGTGATGTTGTGCATACTACCAGTGGATATCTTCTCCTTTAGAATTTATCCTCTATTTTTTTATTATAATTATTATACTTTATTTATGAAGCGCCAACATATTCCGCAGCGCTGTCCATGGATACAATTCATTTAAATAAATAATCTTTCTTTTCTATTTTTTAATTAAGGTATGTACATTTTTTAGACATATTGCACACTTAATAGACTACATTATAGTGTAAATATAACTTTTATATGCACTGGGAAACAAGAAAATTAGTGTGACTCACTTAATTGCTATATTCACTTTATTGCAGTGGTCTGGAACCAAACCCACAATATAAACAATAGTACTCAGCACACCAAAATGACTTCTAATTGTGCTTTATTCACAATATAACAGATTAATAGAAATGTGATTGTTAAGATTACTGCAGCTTTTACTGTATCTTTGCACTAACCTTGTCTCATCATTATATGTTAGAAGTGCTGCAGCTTTAAGCTCAGCAACCTAAATCCTCTTATTCACAGCATACATCAATCATACCTACACACAAACCAAATTTCACCCAGGCGTCCCTAGGGGAAAATACTCAGGCCGTCATCTCAGGTGAGATATATAATAAAAGTCTAAAGGAGAATTTGTATTCCAAAGTCTGGAAATATTTTGTAATCCCAAAGATTAGGGCAGTATGTTAGAATAAGCGTGTTAGGAAAAGTTAGCAAGCAGAGTTAATATCTACTAGTACCATGTGTTATTTAGTGTGTTACCTTGCATTACAACACTGAACAAAGTTCCTCTTCTCCTGAACCCTTAATTAGTAGCATGCATTTATTAGTCCCATAGTATGAGATCTCACTCCGTTCACTCTATGCTGAATGCGAGCACCTCTAGTGCATAATGTCAGCGTCTCAGCCCAGTGTAACAGTTAATAATAGCCACGTACGTTGTTAGGAATCAAGTGTAATATTTGCGGTTACGTGAGTAAAGCAACTTCAGTAGTTTTGAACTTGTCACATGCAGTTAAGCCATCCTTTTCATCAGGGTAGCTCCTTGGTTCCCAAACAACAGGCATGCAAGCGATCTAATAGAAAGGGTTAAGCCATGTGGATCAAAGTAACGTCCCGATGAGAGAACAACAGACGGGTACTGTAGCGAGTTGACGGCACCGGCAAACAACTCCGATGTGCGTTTCTGGACTCCACCATTTTTCAAGGAGTATACGTCATGCCCATATCCACCTCTTCAAATAGTCCTTAACATTGTTCTTATTGGCCAATTCACACACACACCTATCATACATGTGATCTGCATTTGTACCGCCCCTCTATCCTAAAGGTGGAATTGTATGATTATACATAATTGTATGCCACAAAATGAAAGGATTTGTTTGTTTGCAGCCTATTAGCATCTTCTTACATTCATATTCATATTTACATATATACACATATATATATACATATATACACTCTCTACTTTCTTAATCAGAACCCTATTGGTTAACACAAATAAGGCATATATACAGGAATAAGCAGCTGTGCATGGTTTATCTATATATCTCCACATATTCATATATATGTGTAGCATGTGCAGCATATCAACTCCATTATTTTAGTAAGTCCTCTTGAGTAGGAATACTAGTCTTAATATTAATAAATCATTGCTAAAATTTAGATTACATTATACAAAGTGGCCCCAGGTTATATCCCTATTCAAACCCTAGGGGATAGAGTAACCAGTTTTCTAATCCATTGGGCCTCCTTTTTTATACAAAAGCTTCTGTCTGCCCCCCTCTTCTCAAGAGAGGAACATTATCCACTATTTGAAACCTCAATTGGCTTTTATTATGCGATTTTATTGTAAAATGATATGCTACTGGTGCGTCTACATCCAATTTACCTATAGCAACCTAATGCTGTCTTATCCTGTCACACACATGCTGTGTGGTCTCTCCTACATAAGCCAACTCACACGGACACTTAATTACGTATAATACATAACTAGAATTGCATGTGTATGTACCCTTAATTCCAATTTTACATCCAGTATGTGGATGTGTTACATTTTCATCTTTAATGAGGGAATTACATGGTGCGCAGTTGTAACATGGAAAGCAACCTTTCTTCTGTAGGGGATAGGATGGATTTGCAGTCCCCAAATCCACCCTAACAAGCTCATCCCTGAGGTTCCTATTTCTTTTATAAGAAAAAAGTGGAGGATCTTTAAATATATCTGCCAATTGTGTTCCCTCCTTCAACAAATACCAATGCTTTGTAATCATAGTTCTTAATTTCCTACTATGAAAGTCATATTGTGTTACCAAGGTAACAGAAAAGTGTTTCTTTTCTTTTGGAGGTTAACAGGCTCTGTCTATCTATTTATTGTACTCTTTCTAGATTGTCTTGCACAACGTTCTCTGGGTAACCCCTAGATCTAAATTTAGTAGCCATTTCATCAAGCCTAAGTTGTACTTTCAAGGGATCAAATACAATCCTTTTAGTTCTAAGTAATTGGCTATATGGCAAGCTTTTAATCATCGCTGGTGGGTGAAAACTATCAAAAGTAAGAAGATAATTACGATCAGTTGCTTTGCTAAAGATATCACAACTTAATGTATCTCCATTAATAAAGATCATTGTATTCAAGAAACTTATATTTGTTGTGCTACTCTCCATTGTAAAACTCAGATAACTGGTTTTAGTATTTAGAGTGCTCACAAAGCTTTCTAGGGATTCTACATCACCTGTCCACACAAAAAAAGACATCATCTATATACCGATACCAACATGCCACATTCTCCTTAAACATGTCTTCCCCATATATATGTAATTCCTCAAACTGGCCTACAAATAGGTTCACATATGTGGGGGCAACATTTGAGCCCATTGATGTGCCCTTAATTTGGACATAGAAGGTGTCTTCAAACATAAAGTAACTGTCATATAGAAAAATATTGAGTAGATCCCTGATTAATCTTCTTTCTGAGGGTGTATACAGACCCTATTTATTAATGAAATAGAAGACACCCTCTGTGCCCAATTCATGAGGAATGATAGTTTACAGATTGGAAATGTCCATAGTAACGAGGATACTGTTAGGTGGCAATTTTAGATACGAAATCATATTCAAAAAATCTGTGGTGTCTTAAAGATATAATCTTATACCATACAAAAGTGGCCTTATCAAATTATCAATTAGAACAGCAATTGGTTGAAATACTGAATCTGTTCCTGCCACTATGGGGCATTCAGGGGATCCTGTACATTTTTATGTATTTTAGGAAAAATATAAAAAAAACTGGAATAACGGGATATAAATTAACCATAAATCTAGCCTGTTGGTATGTAATAATGTTTATTTCCTTAGCCAATTCTACTACTTCCATAATGTTATTTTGTATTTTCTTTGTAGGATCTGAATGTTTAATCCTATAGTTTTCCTGATTGAATAATTGCATTTCTGTATTTCTGTATTCTGTATTTCTCCCTATCCATGATTACTAGGGTTCTGCCCTTGTCGGCCAGTTTCAGGATGATATTTTAGTCACTCTGAATATCTCCAATAAGACTTTTTTGTGATGCAGTAAGATTATGATGTTGTTTGTACCTAAAATTTCTATGACATTTTTCAAAATCTTTTTTCACTAGAGTAATATAAGCCACAGAATTAGTTGGTGGCGGATTAAACTTACTCTTAGGTCTTATTCCTCTTAGATGGAATTGGAAAGGAGATTCCTCAATATCTGTATTACCCGTATATGTTGGATTATTGATAAAATACAGCCTTATGAAACGGCATCTGTTATGCTAAGAAACGCATTGCTGTGTTTTTAGTGTACTCAATAAAGTTTACACTTTTATCACACTTGCTCCTATATTCTTATCATTATTCATGATTCTATGGTCTATATGTGTTGACCTTTATGGCATTGGTCTGAAACCCTTCCACGGATTTTGGGTAACCAGATTTCCATCGGAAATATTCCGGACTTTGGGTGACGAGATTTCCATTGGAAACATTTGTATATGAGACTGGTTATTCATCCTCATGCAACCTCACATGACCTGACATCTGACGTTCCTGGGCTACACTCTGAT
Organism: Bombina bombina; assembly: GCF_027579735.1. Taxonomy (NCBI): domain Eukaryota; kingdom Metazoa; phylum Chordata; class Amphibia; order Anura; family Bombinatoridae; genus Bombina; species Bombina bombina. Next base: position 79,385,673 of record NC_069501.1, read on the forward strand.
TCTTTTGGGCAACTTTGTTGGTCCCGTACCGTCTAGCTAGGCACTCCGGTTGTGCCTCCATCTCTGTGAGTAGCCACCCTCAGGGGTGGAGTGTGTCCCTCTGTGTATGGTTTGTGCTTCGTGCAGACAATATTACCCTATGTGGCGCCTCTCTCGTCCTTTCTAACAGGACTCTCTCATTATTTATAAAAAAGCTTTTAAGATGTGATTGTCTAAAAAATCTTTGTAGGTCACACTCAAATTAAAAAAAAATTGGGTCTAGTGGATGGAATAAAGGATAAACCTTTCTGTAAAATGTTCACTGTAGAATCATCAAATGTCCTACTGGAGATATTCACCACTAAGCTGTCCTGAACCTCCTGTTTTGTCTGGTTGCCATCCTGTAATTTGTCTGTCCTAGATAATATCTGCGAGGTATGTCTGTATATATGTTGGAAAAATGGCACCAATAGACTTGCTTGACACAGGGTTTCCACAAACCTTCGATTTCTAAAAAGAGCAATATCTGTGGAGCACAATAAAGCGAAGCGCAATAAAACGAGGTATGCCTGTATAGTCATAAAGATATATAGATATTTAGGTATAGATATGTATTTATTTATGTAAAATATTATTTGTTTTTAAATTATAAGAACATTTTCTTCTTACTGAAGAACATAGGTATTTATTCCTAACACAGCTTCGTCTTTAGCGCAGTTGATCTAGTGCAGTTAGCGGGTTAGCGGGCAAGCGTTAAGTCTTCATAGAAGTCTATGGGGTGAGAGAGTCAGCGCAGTGGCAGTATCCTACAACCTGAGGTTAGCGAGTCTGAGTTTTTCGCTTGCACACTAACTTTTACTTTTAATACCAGCGCTATCCGAGAGTGCTAATTTTTTACCTTGAGCACAGTTAGTGCTCATGAGCTATAGAAATTTATCGCCCCACTTGTAATCCAGGCCTAAATGCTCAAGACCTGCAAAGCGGTTTAAATCAGATTGAGTGCCGCAATGCTAGGAGCTATCTGAACATATTTGGTGTGCCAATGATAAGAGTCATAGGTCTTTAGCCATCAATCAGCTGCTAGTTCCCGGTAGTACATTGCTGCTCCTTAGCCTACCTAGGTTTGCTTTTAAACAAAAAATACCAAGAGAATGAAGAACATTTTAAAACAAAATCATTTGAAAAGTCTCCAAAAATCACATGCTCTATCTGAGCCATAAAAGTTTCATTTTGACTTTCATGTTCCTTTTAAAGGGACATTAAAGTTATAATTAGACATTCATGATTTAAACAGAACATACAATTTTAAACAACTTTCCAATTTACTTCTATTATTTAATTTGCTTCCTTCTTTTGTTATCCTTTTCTGAAAGGTTTATCTCTGTAAGCTCAAGAGCAGCAAAGAAATTGATCTGCTGATTGGTGGTTGTATATATATATATATATATATATATATATATATATATAGTGACTGTCATTGGCTCACTCATGTGTTCAGTTAGAAACCAGTTGTGCATTGCTGCTCCTTCAACAAATAATACCAAAACAATTAAACAAATTTGACAATAGAAGTAAACCAGAAAGTTGTTTAAAATTGTATGTTCTACCCAAATCATGAAATAAAAAATTTGGGTTGCATGTCCCTTTTATTGCAAAGTTTAGAAATCCAACAAATAAGGGCAAGATTAAGTTTATACATTTTGAGTGTACTTTTGTAAACACTTTCAAAGAATGGTTTGGAAAAGTAATTATTTAATTTATTTAAACATTGCTTTCTTCATTATTTGCATGAAAAATGATACCTTCACTCTATAAACAGTTACATTTTAAATAATTCTCGCAGAGCAAATATTGCTTCAGTGTTTTACCACATTCACTAATCACATTCCTAGAGATGTTTTGTTTTTTGTCAGATTTAGATACAAATTATCTAAACTTAGCCAGATCAGACACGATTTTTCAGAGAAAAGAATGGAGCAGGAGGCGCACTTTAAATAGTTATTCGTGCAGCCCAATATAAATCAGATTACGCTGCTTTCCTGCATATACTATCTTACAATCGCCTATATTTTCGTATGCATGAGTTTGTCTATCAGGGTATTAAATATTTTGAGCATTTTGTTACAACCTTGCATCTTTTCATTTGCAAGAAAAAACTGTGAAAACTGTAGGGCAGAAATGTTTAGGATTTGAGAGAACATTTGAGAGAATTTTTTTTATACACGCCCATGTTCAGCCCATTTTATGAAAAACAACTATTACGCTTTGTATTTTGTGCTTAAAAGTACACCTTTTTATTTATTTTTTTTGCACATCCAGTGTACTTAAACTACGATTTACGCTGTGCATTTTTAATATGTTTTATTCCTGTGTAATTTACTTACAAATTTTACCAGACTTTTGATGCACCTTAACTATACAATTTTTCCTGATTATTTTTGTGTGAATGGTTAAATTATTCGCTTTGTATGATTTTGAAATGGTTAATTTAATCGTGCACTTTTGTAATGTATGTATCTCCATCCCGTACAAAAAAGCAGTATACATCCCTTAGCGAGACACCCTGTTTCCAGGATAAAACGTGGTTTTATATCATTCCACCAGGGAAATAGAAGGACTAGCGAGCATTCTGATAGAATCTCGCCATCCCAGAGACCTTTAGATAATTGACCCCTTAGGGATTTTGTATTTGCTCAGTTTTTTTTCTGTATAGCTGTAAAGATAATTAATTAATTAATTAATTAATTAATTAAAGGGACATTATACACTAGGTTTTTCGTTGTATAAATATTTTGCAGATCATCCATTTATAAAGCCTATACAGCTTTTTCTTTTTTTAAAAAAAAGTATAGTTTTGCTTATTTTTAAATAACACTGCACTGATTTTCAGACTCCTAACCAAGTCCCAAAGCTGGGACTCCAGCTTGCTCCTGTTTGTGTAAAGAGTATTTTCATATGCAGATGAAGAGGTTAGAGTGTCTTCTCTTTTTGGTATACAACCACTTTCAGTGGGTGTCCTAGCCTAACCTTTTCAACAGGGCTAATCTGGGAGCTTCTTAGTAACTTTTTAAACGGTTTTATACTGGATTTTTAGATCAGTATCTGTGCATATTATTCTTTATAGTATAGTGTATATTACATGCAGTTAAATAAAGTTGGTGTATACTGTCCCTTTAATAATATAAAATCTGGGTGTATGGAATAGTTCAGCTTTACATTTGTCAAGGGCAGCCTGAAGTGAGACAAGTCTGCGATAGAGAGTATAGACACAGCTACTAATGAATGTTGTTTCACTGTAGAAATGAAGAATACAAACTTATGGTCAGAGAATTCCCCTGAGGTCAAACCAGAGAAACAATCAGAGAATGTGTCACAGCCAAAAGGTATAAATGAGAAAACCGGCCAAGAGGGAGCCAAGAATTCAGACAAGTAGCAAAGGCATGACACCCCAGCTTCTGGTAGCCGCGCCGTCACACACAGGAGTAACAGAATTCCTGATTACTGAAGAGATTACACTGTGGGAATGTATAGTGCTAGGTCAGGTTTATACAAGATTAAGGGGACGTTCAAAATTTAAATACACATAGGTGAATTACATCTTTGGATAGAAACATACTTGCAATATACATGTATTGGCAGAAATGCTTCTAGTAAAAGTTATTACTGCTTTAGCGTTAAAATTTTTATCTGCACGTGCACGTAAAACATAGCTAGATATTCTCAGTGCACCAGCATTTTAAATACTGCAGCTGATCAGAGAGCCAGTAGGGCCTGTATCACGTCAGCAATTAACAAATTGAGTCATTACCAGATGGTTCAAGCATTTTTGAAACAGCTATAGCTGTCTGGATTTCAGTCTTGACTGGAGTGTCCCTTTAAGATGACGAATACCACATCACACTGCTTGCAGATGCAAAAACCAGCTGTGGTGCTATTGTCAGGTGTAAGAGTTTGCACAATTTCACCCATGCGTCTGTGGTATAATATAACCGTACTGGGTGCACCTGCAAAGTAATCAGTTCCTGCTTAGATCTCGACATTACTACCAAAAGCAGTTGCCAACGACCATGAATAGGCCTGCAGATGAAAGCTTGTATATCACTACCATGAATAGGCCTGCAGATGAAAGCTTGTATATCACTACCATGAATAGGCCTGCAGATGAAAGCTTGTATATCACTACCATGAATAGGCCTGCAGATGAAAGCTTGTATATCACTACCATGAATAGGCCTGCAGATGAAAGCTTGTATATCACTACCATGAATAGGCCTGCAGATGAAAGCTTGTATATCACTACCCATGAATAGGCCTGCAGATGAAAGCTTGTATATCACTACCATGAATAGCCTGCAGATGAAAGCTTGTATATCACTACCATGACAACTGTAAACGACCATGAATAGGGCCTGCAGATGAAAGCTTGTATATCACTACCATGACAACTGTAAACGACCATGAATAGGCCTGCAGATGAAAGCTTGTATATCACTACCATGACAACTGTAAACGACCATGAATAGGCCTGCAGATGAAAGCTTGTATATCACTACCATGACAACTTTAAATCAATTTATAGGTTGCCTTTTACCTGGTGCTTAGATCTTGACATTACTACCAAAAGCAGTTGCCAACAACCGTGAATATGCCTGCAGATGAAAGCTTGTATATCACTACCATGACAACTGTAAATCAATTTATAGGTTGCCTTTTACCTGGTTTAACATCTAATTTTTTTTGTTTTCCTGATAAGGGACTCAGCACACAGGGCCAGTGTAGGTGAAAGTAAAGTGATAGTAATGATAAATCATTTGTTCCACTCACGAAAAAAAAAGCTTCTTTTATTAATTTTATTTATAAAATATTTTACCAGGAAGGATACATTGAGATTTCTCTCGTTTTCAAGTATGTCCTGGGTCCACAAAACATTGCAGTGATACAATAGGGTACAATAAAATACAAAAACAATAATAATACACAATCTATGCAAACATTTAACATAGAACAGGTAGGAAATATATAATCAACAATGACAGATGCATTCTGTTTTGAGATATGTATAGAGGGATCTCTTAAAGGATTTTAGGCTTGGGGAAGGTTTGAAAGTGTGCGGGAGGTCGTTCCATAATTGTGGCGCTCTGTAGAAAAAGGAGGATCGAGCTGCTTTCTTTTTGTATTGAGGCAGACTAAATAATGTCAATAATTGTAAGGAGAAAGGAGATTGCACCAATTTGTGCAGTCTCAAAGTCTAGGATAAAAAGCACATATAGAGACAAAGACCAGCAGTTTAAATGCAAAAAGTATTTTATATCATATCACATACTTGCTCTGTCAATGGATTTTCTCAAAGTGGTGCATTCTATCACCCAGTATACACTTTTTCAAAATGAGAGTTCACCAAGGCAAACACAAAGTCACTTGCAAGTCCCAACAAGATGGTAAACCAAGCAGGGTAGAGAAACACACAGACAGGTAATCACATACCAGCCGCAACGAGCGGCAGGGTAATCCTCATCCGTCCGTGTTACTGATTAGCATAATGGCAAGTGTTGTTTCATTTCCATGGGGCTCTGCATACAACAGGGGGTCTTCCCAGCGGGGAGCAGTGGTGTAGGGTAGCGACCTACCAATGCGTCCCTGTGCGCGTTTTGCTCCGCTCTCCTGGTTGCTCTGAGCTTCTTCCGGGTCTATTTTTTTTTCTTGTAAATTTAAAAGAATGTATGCTCACAGCCGTGACATTTTGGGATATTGGCCACCTGAGATCTAAGTACAATAATCAATTATTAAATAACTTAGGTTACATTTAGCATTTAACTAATTGTCTTATGTAACTAATTAGTTCCTGTGAATAAATTTGATAATATCCTGCAATCGGTTAGCAGGGTAAATGAATTCATGTTGTTTTGAACGAATGGTGTAGTAATAGTATGTCCTGCAGCTTTATAATCATTTATTTCAGAGGCTGTATTCGTTTACATGAATCTACCAAATAACGGAATATAAGCTGAATTTGCCTAATATCTTATCAGCTGTACTTTGCTGTTTGTTGCAACCAATAGAATACGTCTACGTAGCGCTAATGAAACAAGCCTCCAGATCATGTGGTTTGAACAACCAATAAATGGATTCGTTTGCTGCAGTGACGTCAGACCCGGAAGAAGCTCAGAGCAACCACGAGAGCGGAGCGAAACGCGCACAGGGACGCGTTGGTAGGTCGCTACCGTATGTATCCTGTTGTATGCAGAGCCCCATGGAAATGAAACAACACTTGCCATTATGCTAATCAGTAACACGGATGGATGAGGATTACCCTGCTTTGGGAACAAAGTATGCCGCACGTTGCGGCTGGTATGTGATTACCTGTCTGTGTGTTTCTCTACCCTGCTTGATTTACCATCTTGTTGGGACTTGCAAGTGACTTTGTGTTTGCCTTGGTGTACTCTCATTTTGGAAAAGTGTATACTGGTGATAGAATGCACCACTTTGAGAAAATCCTTTGACAGAGCAAGTATATCTGGTTGGGACTGTAGCTCACGATTTCACTGCATTGCCAAATCTTGCTTGAAACTTTTTGAATAACACACTAAAGCTTTGCCTATCTGCATCTTGCTTACGCAATTCATTGCACTAACTTACTATCTGACATTTGCTTTTTGTGTCTTCTGTGATCTACAGCCTCTGGACTTATTTTGTGGTGCACCACACCTACACTTCAGCCTCTGCTACATATTGGGGAACCCCATTAGGATGAATGAATGTGTGTGTATGGATGTTTTTATTTATTGTGTGCACATGTAATATATATGAATTTGTGATATGATATAAAATACTTTTTGCATTTAAACTGCTGGTCTTTGTCTCTATATGTGCTTTTTATCCTAGACTTTGAGACTGCACGAATTGGTGCAATCTCCTTTCTCCTTACAATTATTAACTAAATAGTATTCTAGGTTGCACTATAGTTAATAGTTAATATAGTTAATTTTTTGTTTGTTTGTTTTTTGTTTTTTTGTGTTTGTTTTTTAGACTAAATAATGTGCTGGTACTGGATCGGAGGTTATGGGAGGTGGGAGCAGCCGGGGAGAGCATTCTGCTCAGGTAGGGTGGGAGCTTCCCAAAAAAGCTCTGAAACACAAGGCTGGAAAGATGGAGGGTGCGTCTGGATTCCATTGCCAGTTTAGTTTTTTTAGCATGTCACAATGGTGGGTCCTGTAGTTACATAGTAGCACAAAGCGGCAAAATGAGTTATACAATGTATTAAATTTATTACGGTGAGTTTGCAGTGCAGGTGCATATACTACATCCCCATAATCAATGATTGGCATCAGCATTAGCTGTAAAATCTTTTCCTTCACTGTAGGGCTATGCAAGATTTGTTTCTGTACAGGGCACCTAGTTTTGGATAAAGTTTAGTTTTTCTATGTGGAGGTCAAAAGATAGATTGGGGTCTAACAACATACCCAAGTATTTGAAAGAGTGGACTGCGGTCAGTGTGCAATTTCATTTTGTTTTGATGCATAGATGGGAATTTTGTAGTTTGTGTAATTTAGGTCCCATTCCAAAGATCATTGTGACAGTTTTGTCAGTGTTTAGTAAGAGTTTGTTTTTTGAGATGCACTTTTCTACCTCTGTGAACTGGTCTTGGAGCACTGCCTCAAGCTTCGGTAGATCGGATTTGCTTGCATAGATTACTGTGTCATCTGCGTACATGTGTACAGTTGAGGATTTGCAGACATTTGGCAGATCATTTATAAATAATTTTAGGGAACACCACACGTGACTGGGAGAGGGAGGGAGTCACTGTCAGAAATGGAGACATATTGGGGTCGATCCGATAAAAATCGTCGCCCGCAAAAAGCCGGCGACGCCAATATTTGCGCGGGTTTGGTATCCTATATACGGCGTAACCTAGAAGTTACGCGCGTATATTTCTCCCCGTCGCCCGTAGTTTTTTGGGGCTATAGGCAGGTATACCAAACCCGCGCAGTTTGGTATCCAATATGCAGCGTAAGGACTTACGTGGCGAAAATGGAGAAAACTTACTCCATTTTCACCTCGCCACAAAAAGCAGCCGTAAGAAGCCTTACGCTGACTATTGGAGCCCCGTAACTCCCTAAACTAGCAGCTAAAATAAACCTAACACCTAACGCATGCGCAATGTCTATCTCCCTGTCAAACGCGATCTTCTAAAATAAACCTAACACCTAACGCATGCGCAATGTCTATCTCCCCTGTCAACCGCGATCTGCTAAAAATAAACCTAACACCTAACGCATGCGCAATGTCTATCTACCTGTCAACCGCCGATCCCCCCCCCTCCCGAAATCCCTAATAAAGTTATTAACCCCTAAACCGCCGCTCCCGGACCCCGCCGCCATCTACATAAACTAACCCCCTACTGTGAGCCCCTAAAACCGCCGCCATCTACCTTATCTATCCCCTAATTAGAACCCCTTACACCGCTGTCATCTACCTTATCTATCCCCTAATCTGACCCCTTACACCGCCGCCACCTATATAAAAATTAATTAACCCCTAATCTAATCCCCCCTATACCGCCGCCAGCTATATTAATATTATTAACCCCTAATGTAAGCCCCTTACACCGCCGCCATCTCTATTAAAATGATTAACCCCTAATTTAATCTACCTACCCCCGCCGCCCCCAGCTATATTATCTATGTTAACCCTAAGTATATTATAGTTAATATAGGTATTACATTATATATATTAACTATATTAACCCTAATTATATTAGGGTTAATATAGTTAATATAGTTACTATAGTATTTATATTAACTATATAACTCTATCTAACCCTAAACACCCCTAACTAAATTTATATTAAATTAATCTAATTCATTTATAAACTAAAATATTCCTATTTAAATCTAAATACTTACCTATAAAATAAACCCTAAGATAGCTACAATATAATTAATAATTACATTGTAGCTATGTTAGGGTTAATATTTATTTTACAGGTAAATTGTTAATTATTTTAACTAGGTATAATAGCTATTAAATAGTTATTAACTATTTAATATCTACCTAGTTAAAATAATTACCCAATTACCTGTAAAATAAATCCTAACCTAAGTTACAAATACACCTACACTATCAATAAATTAAATAAACTACAAACATCTATCTAAAAATACAATTAAATTAACTAAACTAAATTACAAAAAAAAACAAACACTAAATTACAAAAAATAACAAAAGATTACAAGATTTTTAAGCTAATTACACCTATTCTAAGCCCCCTAATAAAATAATAAACCCCCAAAATAAAAAAAATTCCCTGCCTATTCTAAATTAAACAAATTTCAAAGCTCTTTACCTTACCAGCCCTTAAAAAGGGCCTTTTGTGGGGCATGCCCAAAGAATTCAGCTCTTTTGCATACAAATACAATACCCCCCCCATTACAACCCACCACCCACATACCCCTATTCTAAAACCACCCAAACCCCCCTTAAAAAAGCCTAACACTACCCCCCTGAAGATCTCCTACCTTGTCTTCACCACACCGGGCCGAACTCCTGATCCGATCCGGGCGATGTCTTCCTCCAAGCGGCAAAGAAGAATTCTTCCTCCGGCGATGTCTTCCTCCAAAGCGGCAAAGAAGAATTCTTCCTCCGGCGACGTCTTCCTCCAGCGGCAGCAAAGTCTTCATTCTTCCGGCGGCATCTTCAATCTTCTTTCTCTTCGCTCCGCCGCTGCGGAGCATCCATCCCGGCCGACTACTGAAACTTGGAATGAGGTACCTTTAAATGACGTCATCCAAGATGGCGTCCGCCGAATTCCGATTGGCTGATAGGATTCTATCAGCCAATCGGAATTAAGTTAAAAAAATCTGATTGGCTGATTGAATCAGCCAATCAGATTCAAGTTCAATCCGATTGGCTGATCCAATCAGCCAATCAGATTGAGCTCGCATTCTATTGGCTGTTCCGATCAGGCCCTTTTAAGGGCTCAGGCCCTTTTAAGGGCTGGTAAGGTAAAGAGCTTTGAAATTTGTTTAATTTAGAATAGGGCAGGGAATTTTTTTTATTTTGGGGGGTTTATTATTTTATTAGGGGGCTTAGAATAGGTGTAATTAGCTTAAAAATCTTGTAATCTTTTTTTATTTTTTGTAATTTAGTGTTTGTTTGTTTTTTTAATTTAGTTTAGTTAATTTAATTGTATTTTAGATAGATGTTTGTAGTTTATTTAATTTATTGATAGTGTAGGTGTATTTGTAACTTAGGTTAGGATTTATTTTACAGGTAATTGGGTAATTATTTTTAACTAGGTAGATATTAAATAGTTAATAACTATTTAATAGCTATTATACCTAGTTAAAATAATTAACAATTTACCTGTTAAAATAAATATTAACCCCTAACATAGCTACAATGTAATTATTAATTATATTGTAGCTATCTTAGGGTTTATTTTATAGGTAAGTATTTAGATTTAAATAGGAATATTTTAGTTTATAAATGAATTAGATTACTTTAATATAAAGTTAGTTAGGGGTGTTTAGGGTTAGATAGAGTTAATATAGTTAATATAAATACTATAGTAACTATATTAACTATATTAACCCTAATATAATTAGGGTTAATATAGTTAATATATATAATGTAATACTATATTAACTATAATATACTTAGGGTTAACATAGATAATATAGCTTGGCGGCGGGGTAGGTAGATTAAATTAGGGGTTAATCATTTTAATAGAGATGGCGGCGGTGTAAGGGGCTTACATTGGGGTTAATAATTTAATATAGATGGCGGCGGTGTTAGGGGCTCACTTTAGGGGGTTATAGATATAATATAGCTGGCGGCGGGGGTCCCGGGAGCGGCGGTTTAGGGGTTAATAACTTTATTAGGTTGCGGCGGGGTACGGGGAGCGGCGGTTTAGGGGTTAATAGCTTTTTTATTGTTAGGATAGTGAGGGGGGATAGCGGATAAGAGGGTTAGACAGTGGGGCTATGTTAGGAGGCGTGTTAGACTTGTCGGGCTATGTTAGGAGGCGTGTGTTAGACAGTGCGGGGTGTTTTAGACTTTAGTCAGGTTTTATAGGCGCGGCAGTTTTCTAACGTGCCGCAAGTCACTGGCGACGCCAGAAATTTGTACCTTACGCAGATTTCTGGACATCGCTGGTTTGTCAGACTTACGGCACGTTAGCATCTAGACGGACGCCGCATATGGGATAGCTCGAGTTGCGAGCTGAAACTAGCGGGCGACGGCCGGTTCCCCTCGCTTGCGCCGCAACACTGCGATCTATATCGGATCGCGCCCATCTTGTGATACAATCTGATACATATGATCAAAACCAGGTTAGTGGACGTTCACCAATGCCTGATTTTTTTAGTTTGAGCAGTAGTATGTCATGGTTCTACTGTGTCAGAAGCCTTGCAAAATCAAGGAAAATTGCTCCAGTTAGGTCTCCTTGTTCCATGCCAGTTTGGATGTCATTGCAAACTTTTAGGAGGGCAGTTGTAGTGGAGTGATTCGGGCGGAAAAACTGATTGATCCGGGGTCAGATAGTAAGATTGTTGGTAATGCTCACATTAGTTGCGTGATGGACGAATTTTTCTAAGATTTTTGACAATGCTGGGAGCAATGATATTGGGCGATAGTTAGTAACCAAGTTTAACCACTTTTATGTATAGGCACTACTCTTGCAGTCTTCCAAAGTTTGGGTTTGTATCCAGACACCAAGGATTAGTTAATTAGGGTTGTGACAGGTTTAGCAATTGCCGGCGTACTGAAGCTTCAACAGCATTGCTGGATTTGATCAGGTCCAGACTGTTTTTCATTTTTAGATTATTAAGGTGTTTTCTAAATGACATTGATGGGTACAGGGTCTAAAATTGAACTTCTCTATATTGGGTCTTTGCAGATTTAGTCTAGCCTGATCCACATTTGTAGTTTCAGGATGCGTTGTCATTTATTTGTTTGTCATCAGGGTTAGTGGAGCAATCTACAAAATAATCGTGTAAAGGCATTTGCTACTTCTAAGGGAGTTGCAGGGTTTGGTTGTCCACTTTGACAGTTGAGGGTTGGGAGTGATTGGGGGAGCTGGGTAAGTTATCTTTATGACTTTCCAAAACCTATTCCTAGGGTTTGCTATGTATTCGTTTCAGATTTTCCACGAAATATTGGGCCTTGGCCAATTTAGTTTGTTTACGTGCATAATTTCGCCATTGTCTATATACACAGTGATCGTTCATAGAGCCAGTATGCTTGAACTGTGACCAGAATGAATACTGAACCTGGTTACATTTGAATGAGGTCAGCTGTGATCCAATTCATATGCGCTCCTTTTACTCTCACCTTACGCAGCGGGGCATACAAAATTCCAAACTTGTAGAAGTTCGGACTGAAAGAATTCAACTGCAGAGTCTAAATCTTCGATTAGGTTTAATCTGTGCATTATCTCTTGACTGCTAGAGAAAGCTGTAGTGCTTCAACATAGCAAAGAAGAACTGCACTATTTAAACAAAGGCAAAGTTGTAAAATTAAAAAATGTCCATAGTATTTATATATGATGTGGCACTGGCAGATAATAAAAAAAAACAAGTCCTTTAGTCTGCCTTTAACCGCCTAACTGTGCCGATACAATCGCTTCTGGGGTTGTCATGTTCCTTGTTCAGAGGAGAATTGCCTGGTATTTCGGGGCTGGACTGACCTTAATTGGCGGGATCAGACTGATATACTTAAGGAAAGTTTTCCTTTGTGAAAAGACCACTGGTCTAAAGAGGCTGCTTACTGGGTGGTAAATCGCCATAGAACAAGCACACTGAGCTGTGTTCATTCCTGGTAGAGCGCTTCTCTACTTTGTATGCAACACCTGTGCCATTTCTGAATTGCATTTTATGTAACTGGATAAACTGCATTTTGATATATAAAATTACTATAGAATGATAGAAATGGCTGCTTTCATTGTGCGAATGAAATACAAATTAAGGCCAATATTACAGGTGGAGCACAGTAATGTGGAGCACTATTGTGTGTTAACATCGCGCAACTGCAGTCAATAGCGCTTATAATTTTTGTCTGCAATATTACAAGTCCAAAGTTATTTTTAATTGCTTTGAAGTTACATTAACATGTGCATGTCAGATATTTAGCGCACTAAATTTTTACATATATATTTCTATGAGGGCGCACAGTAAAATTTTATTTAGGATATTGCTTAAGCGCTAAGCAAGGATTGCACTAAGCCAAGGGTGTGATAAGGTGAGTGTGCGCTAAACCAAGGGTGCACCTAAGCCAAGGGTTGTGCTAAGGTGAGGGTGCGCTAAACCAAGGATGCACTAAACCAAGGGTGCACTAAGCCAAGGGTGTGTGCTAAGGTGAGTGTGCGCCTAAACAAGGATGCACTAACCAAGGGTTGCACCTAAGCAAGGGTGTACTAAGCCAATGGGTGTGTTAAGCCAAGGGTGTGTTAAGCAAAGGGTGTGCTAAGGCAAGTGTGCACTAAGCTAAGGGCACGTTAAGCAAAGGGTGTATTAAGCCAAGGGTGAACTAAGCCAAGGGTGTGCTAAGGAGAGGGTGCGCTAAGCCCAATGTAATACAGTTCTTCATGTAGTTCTGCTCTATACTATTAACAGTGTGCTCAATCCAAAATACAGCTGTAAAATATAGCACTTAACTCAACACATTAAAATTATAGGGCGCAATAAAAATCTTTCAGCAGCACTAAAGGGACATGATACCCAAATGTTAAAGATCTTGAAAGTAATGCTGCACAGCTGTAAAAATTAGAAAATATCACCTGAACATCTCTATATAACAAATCAAGGCTACCATGTTCATTTGCATAAAATGTGAATACATTTGGGTCAGTGTGAGATAGTGGGGGCCCTTCCCTAATTTTTGACCGGGCCCTGATTAGTCTGCCCCTGATCCCAGTAGTACTTTGCTGATCCTTCAACATAGGATACTAAGGCCTAGATTTGGAGTTCGGCGGTAGCCGTCAAAACCAGCGTTAGAGGCTCCTAACGCTGGTTTTGGCCGCCCGCTGGTATTTGGAGTCAGTGATTAAAGGGTCTAACGCTCACTTTTCAGCCGCGACTTTTCCATACCGCAGATCCCCCTACGCCATTTGCGTGCCTATCTTTTCAATGGGATCTTTCTAACGCTGGTATTTAGAGTCGTTTCTGAAGTGAGCGTTAGAGCTCTAACGACCAAATTCCAGCGCCTGAAAATAGCAGGAGTTAAGAGCTTTCTGGCTAACGCCGTTTATAAAGCTCTTAACTACTGTAACCTAAAGTACACTAACACCCATAAACTACCTATGTACCCCTAAACCGAAGGTCCCCCCACATCGCCGCCACTCGATAAAATTTTTTAACCCCTAATCTGCCGACCGCCCACCTACGTTATACTTATGTACCCCTAATCTGCTGCCCCTAACCCCGCCGACCCCTATATTATATTTTCTTAACCCCTAACTTGCCCCCACAACGTCGCCGCAAGCAACTTAAAATAATTAAACCCCTAATCTTCCGACCGCAAATCGCCGCCACCTACGTTATCCCTATGTACCCCTAATCTGCTACCCCTAACATCGCCGACCCCTATATTATATTTATTAACCCTAATCTGCCCCCCTCAACGTCGCCGACACCTGCCTACACTTATTAACCCCTAATCTGCCGAGCGGACCTGAGCGCTACTATAATAAAGTTATGAACCCCTAACCCGCCTCACTAACCCTATCATAAATAGTATTAACCCCTAATCTGCCCTCCCCTAACATCGCCGACACCTAACTTCAATTATTAACCCCTAATCTGACGACCGGAGCTCACCGCTATTCTAATAAATGTATTAACCCCTAAAGCTAAGTCTAACCCTAACACTAACACCCCCCTAAGTTAAATATAATTTTTATCTAACGAAATAAATTAACTCTTATTAAATAAATTATTCCTATTTAAAGATAAATACTTACCTGTAAAATAAATCCTAAAATAGCTATAATATAATTATAATTTATATTATAGCTATTTTAGGATTAATATTTATTTTACAGGTAACTTTGTAATTATTTTAACCAGGTACAATAGCTATTAAATAGTTAAGAACTATTTAATAGTTACCTAGTTAAAATAATAACAAAATTACCTGTAAAATAAGTCCTAACCTAAGATATAATTAAACCTAACACTACCCCTATCAATAAAATAATTAAATAAACTACCTACAATTACCTACAATTAACCTAACACTACACTATCAATAAATTAATTAAACACAATTCCTACAAATAAATACAATTAAATAAACTAGCTAAAGTACAAAAAATAAAAAAGATCTAAGTTACAGAAAATAAAAAAATATTTACAAACATAATAAAAATATTACAACAATTTTAAACTAATTACACCTACTCTAAGCCCCTTAATAAAATAACAAAGCCCCCCAAAATAAAAAATTCCCTACCCTATTCTAAATTAAAAAAGTTACAAGCTCTTTTACCTTACCAGCCCTGAACAGGGCCCTTTGCGGGGCATGCCCCAAGAATTTCAGCTCTTTTGCCTGTAAAAGAATAAATACAATACCCCCCCCCCCAACATTACAACCCACCACCCACATACCCTAATCTAACCCAAACCCCCCTTAAATAAACCTAACACTAAGCCCCTGAAGATCTTCCTACCATGTCTTCACCATACCAGGTTCACCGATCCGTCCTGAAGAGCTCCTCCGATGTCCTGATCCAAGCCCAAGCGGGGGCTGAAGAGGTCCATGATCCGGTCAAAGTCTTCATCCAAGCGGGGCAGAAGAGGATCTTCCATCCGATTGAAGTCATCATCCAGGCGGCATCTTCGATCTTCTTCCATCCGGAGCGAAGCGGCAGGATCCTGAAGACATCCAGCGCGGAACATCCATCCGGACCCGACGACTGAACGACGAATGACTGTTCCTTTAAGGGACGTCATCCAAGATGGCGTCCCTCGAATTCCGATTGGCTGATAGGATTCTATCAGCCAATCGGAATTAAGGTAGGAATTTTCTGATTGGCTGATGGAATCAGCCAATCAGAATCAAGTTCAATCCGATTGGCTGATCCAATCAGCCAATCAGATTGAGCTCGCATTCTATTGGCTGATCGGAACAGCCAATAGAATGCGAGCTCAATCTGATTGGCTGATTGGATCAGCCAATCGGATTGAACTTGATTCTGATTGGCTGATTCCATCAGCCAATCAGAAAATTCCTACCTTAATTCGATTGGCTGATAGAATCCTATCAGCCAATCGGAATTCGAGGGACGCCATCTTGGATGACGTCCCTTAAAGGAACAGTCATTCGTCGTTCAGTCGTCGGTCCGGATGGATGTTCCGCGCTGGATGTCTTCAGGATCCTGCCGCTTCGCTCCGGATGGAAGAAGATCGAAGATGCCGCCTGGATGATGACTTCAATCGGATGGAAGATCCTCTTCTGCCCCGCTTGGATGAAGACTTTGACCGGATCATGGACCTCTTCAGCCCCCGCTTGGGCTTGGATCAGGACATCGGAGGAGCTCTTCAGGACGGATCGGTGAACCTGGTATGGTGAAGACAAGGTAGGAAGATCTTCAGGGCTTAGTGTTAGGTTTATTTAAGGGGGGTTTGGGTTAGATTAGGGGTATGTGGGTGGTGGGTTGTAATGTTGGGGGGGGGGTATTGTATTTATTCTTTTACAGGCAAAAGAGCTGAAATTATTGGGGCATGCCCCGCAAAGGGCCCTGTTCAGGGCTGGTAAGGTAAAAGAGCTTGTAACTTTTTTAATTTAGAATAGGGTAGGGAATTTTTTATTTTGGGGGGCTTTGTTATTTTATTAGGGGCTTAGAGTAGGTGTAATTAGTTTAAAATTGTTGTAATATTTTTATTATGTTTGTAAATATTTTTTTATTTTCTGTAACTTAGATCTTTTTTATTTTTTGTACTTTAGCTAGTTTATTTAATTGTATTTATTTGTAGGAATTGTGTTTAATTAATTTATTGATAGTGTAGTGTTAGGTTAATTGTAGGTAATTGTAGGTAGTTTATTTAATTATTTTATTGATAGGGTAGTGTTAGGTTTAATTATATCTTAGGTTAGGACTTATTTTACAAGCAATTTTGTTATTATTTTAACTAGGTAACTATTAAATAGTTCTTAACTATTTAATAGCTATTGTACCTGGTTAAAATAATTACAAAGTTACCTGTAAAATAAATATTAATCCTATAATAGCTATAATATAATTATAATTTATATTGTAGCTATATTAGGATGTATTTTACAGGTAAGTATTTAGCTTTAAATAGGAATCATTTATTTAATAAGAGTTAATTAATTTCGTTAGATAAAAATTATATTTAACTTAGGGGGGTGTTAGTGTTAGGGTTAGACTTAGCTTTAGGGGTTAATACATTTATTAGAATAGCGGTGAGCTCCGGTCGTCAGATTAGGGGTTAATAATTGAAGTTAGGTGTCGGCGATGTTAGGGAGGGCAGATTAGGGGTTAATACTATTTATGATAGGGTTAGTGAGGCGGATTAGGGTTAATAACTTTATTATAGTAGCGCTCAGGTCCGCTCGGCAGATTAGGGGTTAATAAGTGTAGGCAGGTGTCGGCGACGTTGAGGGGGGCAGATTAGGGGTTAATAAATATAATATAGGGGTCGGCGATGTTAGGGCAGCAGATTAGGGGTACATAGGGATAACGTAGGTTGCGGCGGTTTACGGAGCGGCAGATTAGGGGTTTAAAAAAATATGCAGGGGTCAGCGATAGCGGGGGCGGCAGATTAGGGGTTAATAAGTGTAAGTTAGGGGTGTTTAGACTCGGGGTACATGTTAGAGTGTTAGGTGCAGACATAGGAAGTGTTTCCCCATAGGAAACAATGGGGCTGCGTTAGGAGCTGAACGCTGCTTTTTTGCAGGTGTTAGGTTTTTTTTCAGCTCAAACAGCCCCATTGTTTCCTATGGGGGAATCGTGCACGAGCACGTTTTTGAGGCCGGCCGCGTCCGTAAGCAACTCTGGTATCGAGAGTTGCATTTGCGGTAAAAATGCTCTACGCTCCTTTTTTGGAGCCTAACGCAGCATTTGATTAAACTCTCGATACCAGAGTTAAATTTATGGTGCGGCCAGAAAAAAGCCTGCAGAGCGTTAGCAGCCCTTTTACCGCCGAACTCCAAATCTAGGCCTAAGAGAATGAAGCACATTTGATAACAGAAGTAAATTGGAAAATTGTGTAAAATGATATGCTCAATCTGAATCACGAAGGGTAAAGTTTGGGTTTCAAGTGGCTTTTTTTCACCATCCTCAGGTAACAGGTTCAGAATAAAAGTGCAGACATATTTTACGCCTCTTCAGTGAATCTCTGATGTTAAGCATGTAACATTAAAAAGTATTCTGCAAACAACTTTCAAGTTCCCTAAAAACTGTATAAGGAAGTGGAGGGCAGCATAGCCCGGAAAAAACATAAGAATTAAGGCCCTTAGGAGTGTGCTGCTGTGAAGTGGCAACAATGTTGCATTAGTGTGGGTGGGGTCTAGCTTACCTTTAAGAAGTCAGGTTACAGGCCCCAAACCCTCTTTCCAGCTCATCTTCACAGCTTGCAGGATCTGTCATTCAGTCTGATACCAGTCTGATCTGATGCAGCAGGAAGTGTTCAGCCGGAGTGCCTGTAAGAATGGATGATTTAGAAGAGCTGTTGATAGGAGACTTTGATTCTGAGGAGGATATTGTGCCGCCATCACCTACTAATCCGGTGAGTCGTGCCCCTGTTTCCTCCTCCTTATACCCTAATGTCCGGGGTGGTCCCCCCTTCTCAGGCCCCCTCCGTCTGTTGTCCCCACATCAGGCCCCCCTCCCCTGGTTAGTGGTGCTGGGGTTCTGTGTGGGTCCGGGGTTAGCCCCCCATCCTCCAATGTATTTCCCCCTAATGTACCGGTGGCTGGGCCTAGTGGGAGCGTCGTGGCCTTACCCTCGCCGTACTCCGGGGTACTCAGGTAAGAGAGGAGTGCCTCGGGGGGGGCCGAAGCCCGAGGGGGGGGGCGCAGCGAGCCACAAGTATGCAGCGCACGCGTGGGGGCACCATGTTGTCAGTTTCTGAGCGCAGTAGTGAGCAGCACGAGGGCAATCATGGTGCATATGAGCAGGCCGCAGGCCTGACCGGGGGTACGCCAGTAGCTGTTGGTGCGCAGGCAGGGGGCAATTGTGGTGCAGATGTGCAGGCTGCTAGTACACCATTAGCCGTTAGTGAGCCGCAGGCAGGGGGCAATTCTGGAACATATGAGCAGGCCGCAGGCCTGACTGGGGGTATGCCAGTAGCAACTTTGGAGTTAGGGCCTCAGGCTTTGATTAGACAGGCGGGGGCAAATGTGGTGCAGATGTGCAGGCTGCTAGTACACCATTAGCCGTTAGTGAGCCACAAGCAGGGGGCAATTCTGGAACATATGAGCAGGCCGCAGGCCTGACCGGGGGTATGCCAGTAGCAACTTTGGAGTTAGGGCCTCAGGCTTTGATTAGACAGGCGAGGGCAAATGGCGGGCCGCAAGTACCTCGCGGCCTAGCAGGCGCCATGTCGCCGCATCGCACAGCACCCGCAGCACATCGCAGGGTGTGCGCGCGTCACCCGTGGGCGTGACCCTCAGCGGGGCTCCCCAGATAGTGGTTACTAGGGCTTCTGCCAAGAGGACCCCTAGCTCAACGCTTAGCTTATGTCAAGGGGTTTCACAAAATACAGAACAGGGCCTAGGGAAACAGGTCCAGTTTGCTGATGCAGTTTTGGATGAGCATGTGGGAAGTGTGTCTGATAATGTGATGCATTTGAGTGGCGTAGAGCGTAGGAATATTAGCCCAGGGGGGATTGTTGCCTTTGATGATGGGTCTTCGTCCTCTACCCATGGTACTCCTCTCTCGCATTTCTCTCTTTCAGACTATCATGGAGCCACAGAGCGCTTTGGTGCCAATGCAGTCCAGTCCTGGTGGTTGTGGTGAGGAAGAGCGGAGCCGTGAACAACCTTCGATTTCCTCGGATCCTTTGGCGGTGAAGCGTCCCCTGGGAGCTGGTAAGCCCATTTTGTCTTCTGGGCATAGGGGTTTTAGTTCCTCATCTGATAACTCGGGGTCTGAGAGTGATAGATCACTGGGGTTGGAGGCTAAGGGGCAGAAAAGGATGTATAGAATGGTTAAATGGCTAGTTGAGGAAAGGAAGGCCATGGGGTTGCCCCTCCCCCTGGTTCATCCCGCATGGAGCCCTGTGTTCCTTTGCCGACACCTCCAGCGCCAACGGGAGTTGCTAGCCCTGTGGCGACCAATAGGCAGAAGGCGGCTATGTATGGTGACACGGACCCGTGGCCTGCATTTAGCCTGCACGAACATCTTAAATCTAAAATGGTTCGTTGGATTCAAGACGGGAAATATGTTCACATGTTTGAACTTTCGGCTGAGGCCTACCATCAGAAAGAAATGGCAGAGGACGGTATGGGCCCCAAGAAGTTTAAAAGGCCCGATACGTATGATGAGTGGGGCAAATGTTTTCGGGTGTATGCGTCGTGTTATATAACTAAATTCCCCGATCAGGCTTTGAATATCCTGAAATATCAGGATTCTATCGAAACCATTTATGAGCGGTACAAAGAAGGGGCATGGCGTGACTATGACATTGCGTTCCGCAGGAAAAAGGTTAGTAACCCTCTCCTTTCTTTTGGGGATATAGATTCACGGCTGTGGGCTCAATTGGGGCCTGAAAAGCAGGTTGTACCTAGACAGGCTTCCGCTGGCCTCTCTGGCACTTGTGCCTCCCAGCGTTCTCGATGGCGGCCTACAGGTGTATGCTGGCGATTCAGGATAAGCTCTGCACTAGGGGGAACAGCGTGCGCTTTCCGTCATGCCTGTAAGCACTGCAGGGGCGGCCACTCGGGTTCCGAGTTGTACCAGGTCCCAGGATGCAGGCCGGTCCCAGGAGCGGTCGGGTCTCGCTCCCAAGCCTTTCACTTCTGAAAGGGCGGCCACCCCACTGAGGGTAGCCGTAATTGAGAAATGGCTATCCAGATAAAGGGGCCGCCAATTTACTTTGTGATGGTCTCGATGGGGATTTATTATCCCCGTTGGTTAAGCGGTGGTCGGTTCCTCAGTTCATAGGAACCTGAAGTCCGCATATCAATTTCCCAACGTAGTGAGGGAGAAATTGGAAAAAGAGATAGCGTTGGGTCGCATGGCTGGCCCGTTTGGAGAGATTCCGATTCTGGGGTTGGTTGTCTCTCCTTTGGGTGTTGTCCCAAAGAAAGAGCCGGGAAAGTTTCAGCTCATTCAGCATCTATCCTTTCCGAAAGGTTGTTCCGGTCAATGATGCTATCTCCCCAAGCTTAGCTCGATTCATTACCAGTCCTTCGATGACGCGCTTGCGCTGGTCCGTAGGGCTGGGGTTGGGGCCTGTTTGGCGAAACTGGATGTGGAATCTGTATTTCGGCTCCTTCCAATTCACCCCTCCTCCTTTCGGCTTATGGGGTGTTGGTTTGAGGGCAAGTATTATGTGGATAAATGCTTGCCTATGGGTTGCTCCATTTCCTGTGCCTATTTTGAAGCTTTCAGTAGCTTCCTGCACTGGTCCATCGCGGCGGTTGCTGGTTTTGATGGCCTGGCCCACTATTTGGATGATTTTTTGCTCATCGGTCATGCGGGGTCTTCCGAATGTGCTTTCTTGATGAAAGTCACTAGTCTTCTGCTGAACAGAATAGGAGTTCCTCTGGCTGAGGACAAGACCCAGGGTCCTTGTACGTGCCTCACTTTTCTGGGCATCAAAATTGATTCTGCGGCAAAACAGTGTCGTTTGCCACAAGATAAAATTGCCACATGCTGGAGGCTGTACGGGCCATGAAGGAGAAGCATTATCGGTGCGTGAAGGACCTTCAGACTTTATTGGGCCTACTTAATGTCGCCAGAAGGATTATTCTATGGGAAGGATTTCCCTTCAGCAGCTCGAACGGTAGTTGTCGCGGTGAGCGGTCGCAGGGCGCGCAAGTTTCGTGTGTCGCCTGAAATGATGGACAACCTGACTGTATGGGAGCAATTTTGTTGTTCCTTCCAATGTGGTGATTCAATTGTTTACTGATGCGGCAGCGTCCCATGGGTACGCCGCTTACTTGTAGCCGGGCAGTGGAGCGCCGGCCGGTGGCCTCGCTCGTGGGTTGACAAAGGCCTGGTTCGTAATCTTTGCCTTTTGGAACTTTTTCCCATTATAGTAGCCCTGGAAGTTTGGGGTGATCTTCTGTGAAAGTGATTTTCTGGATGGATAACCTGAGCATTGTCTTTGCAATTAACAAGCTCACGTCCGGTTCTCCTCCTGTTGTGCGATACTTATGGCTGTTGGTGTTGAGGTGTCTGCACCTGAATATTGTGTTCCATGCTAGGCATGTCCCGGGCGTCCAGAATAGGATTGCGGATGCGCTTTCCCGCTTTCAATGGGAAGCTTTTATGCGTTAGTTCCTCATGCAGATACTAACGGTTTGCTTTGTCCTGGTTATTTATGGCAGGTTGAGCTGGGTGGGGACCTTTGATCGGGATGATCCGTTCCTCGCTTGCCCCGTCACCTGTAAAATTACGTGAAACATTGGACCGACATGGATCGCTTTCTGCGACAGGATGGGCCCGGACCATCTTGCTGATGGAGGACCAATGGGGTCTTCTGGACTGGATTACCGAACTCAAACTGGTAATGCGGTATCGAAGGGGGCGGTCGGGTCTCGACCTGACCGCGTGTCCTTTTTCTGTAAGCTGTACAGCCCTCACTGATCCTCTAGGTCCTTCCTGGTTAGGCAGGTGTTGAGGGGTTGGGTGCCCATAACTAAAGATGTTAGGAACCTGTTACTATAGAGCACTTGATTGCTTTGTGTCAGGTTTTGCTGGCGTGTGTTCATCTGCCCTATGAGGCTACCCTGTTCTCGGCTGCTTTCGGGTTGGATTTCCCACGGGGGCATCAGGATGGGGGAATTGATTCCCCCCTCGAGGAACAGGTCCTGGAGGCCTTCAGGCCTCTCATGTCAAGAGCGAAGAGTCGTCTATTCTTGTATTTTTTTCCTAGATCTAAAACTGACCCAAGAAGGGAGAGGAGCTTGGATATCTTTGCCGGCCCACGAGGGCTCAGCCTGTTGTCCAGTTAGACTCACCAGGGCCCTACATGGGTGGCGTACCGGAGGGTTCATCACAATTCCTCATTCACAGGGATGGTTCCCCGTTAACGAGGGTTCCAATTCCGTAGAGTCTTGGGCTGGGCAGCATCTCGAGTGGGCCTTGACCCGGAGGGTCATTGCTCTCATTCGTTCAGGGTTGGAGTGGCTACCACCCGCGCTGGTATGGGTTGGTCTGCTGACATATTAGAGAGTTGGGGAGATGGAGGTCTAAGAGGTATTTGTTGCATGTTAGGCCTTTAACTGTGCTAAGTGATTCTTTTGCAATGTTCTCCAGTTAACTCTTATTTCCTTTTTAGGGCTGAGGGCGGTCCCATGAGAGTGTGATCACGGGGTCACTCCTACATCCACTGGGCTGAGCTGCGAGCGATCGCGAAACCTGATGGGACTCAGCTGGGGTTCCCCTCAATCTAGAGTCACATTAGATGGTTGGGGTTGTAGGGGGCTAACCTTGGCAGGGTCTGCCTGAGTTACTGCATGGAGCGTTGCACAAGGTGGAGAAAACCCCACATTTTGATCATCCCATGCCGGGGGGAATGATATGGGCTCTTGCCATGCAAGCAGCTTAGTGCAGTAATTCAGTCTGATATGCGCACTTTTCAGACTTGGGTCCCCTCACGCTAAAATAGGGTGGTCTCCAACATCATCCCCAGAACATTGACTGGTGACACATGCAGTCGCACTGGGCAGCCTTTCAGGTCCCGTAAGAAGATTAACAGGGAGGTTAGGACTTCTTAGACTAGTCAGGTTGGTTTTGTTGTGGAACACAGGAACAATTACAATGGCTTAGAGGAGCCTCTACAGACGGGGTGCACCTCTCTGAGAGGGGCATTGACCTGTTCCTTATGTTAATTTGAGGGGGTTCTATTTTGTAACACCTATGAGTGTGGCAGGGAAGAGCTATGCCTGTTGGGCTGTCTCCTTGTGGCGTTGGTCCAAGCCCCAGTTTGCCATCAGAGGTAGAGTGACGGCTGCGCAGGGGAGGGTGGTCTCTGCAGGCAAGCGCCTGGGGGTCCCTCCCCCATTCTAAAGATGCCGAGAACTCCCTAAGCCTTTCTGCGGGCAGCTAAGCTCCGCTTGTGTAGGCATTCACGGGCGCGTCCCTTCTTCCTAGCAGGGGGTTGCTTACTCTCCTAGCTAGATTGCCGCCACTGTTATAAGTTGGCCTCGTTGCCTCAGCGGTTCTCTTGTTCTACAATAATTGTGACCCAGGGTCATTTCCCCACACTTTGTGTGTTTGTATTTATTTAAGGTTATAAATAAGTTACTGTTATATAGTTATGGTTGAGTCAGTTCTATGGCTCTTATGTATTACAGCAAGCCAGGAGGATAGGCATTTAATTACTAAGACAGTGGAGGGCAGCATAGCCCGGAACAACATAAGAATTTAGGCCTTAGGAGTGTGCTGCTGTGAAGTGGCAAACAATATTGCATTAGTGTGGGTGGGGTCTAGCTTACCTTTAAGAAGCCAGGTTACTGGCCCCCAAGCCCTCTTTCCAGCCTCATCTTCACAGCTTCCCTCCCTCCCTTCAATTCAATACTGCAGCAATCTCTAGGTTGGAATCACTATGGTGTTTCAGCAAGGTATCTGAGGCAGGTGAGGGCTACGTGGCTCGTTTCCTTAAGTCAAGGACCGGTAGTGTTTTGGCTCCCCAGGTAGTGGCATGCACACGTGCCTAGTCACCCTGGTCCTACTGGTTCTGAGTTCTTTGTTTTACACCTGGTTAGGCGGTTGGTCCGCGCCCCGGTTTGCCATCAGCGTTAGAGTGATGGCTACGCAGGGGAGGGTGGCTCTCTGCTAGGCGGCGTGCCAGGTGGTCCCTCCCCCATTTTAAAGATGCAGAGAACTTCCCTAAGCCCTTTCTGTGTGCAGCTAAGCTCGCTTGTGTAGGCATTCACGGGCACAGCCCTTCCTTCCCTAGCTGGGGGTTGCCTTACTCCTCCTAGCTAGATTGCCGCACCTGTTATAAGTTGGCCTCGTTGCCTCAGCGGTTCTCTTGATTCTACAATAAACATGGCGCTACGGGGTCTTTTCCCACACTTGTGTTTGTGTTTTTATTTATTTAAGGTTCTAAATAAGTTACAGTTATATAGCTTATGATTGAGTCAGTTCTACTGGCTCTTATGAATTCAGCAAGCAGGCGGATAGGGCATATAATTACTTATGATTTCTGTCATATTTTTGAGAAAATACTAGTTACATATACTTGAAAAGTCACATTATATCTCACATTGTGATAAACCATAGCTGGTCTTAGATGGACTTCTTTACTTAAAATAGAACCTGTTTTCAGACTCTATATGGTTGATAAAAATATTGTGCTTGTTTTCATTAGCTAACAACTTCTGAAATTCATCTGGTATTGTCAGTTCAATAAAGTTCAAAATCCCTTACCTCCCAAGATCAACACAAAATAGTTATCTGCAACATCAATCTCCTGATTTCATAATCCAAAACCAAATGTGCGAGATTAGCAACAATCAAAATGTCTTTCATGGATTTAGAGATATTATCACAGGTAAAAGGGCCTATATGTTGATTGATAACATATTGAGGCCCATTTATCACGCTCCATATTGGAGCTTGTGGGCAGTGTTTACTGGCGTGTCTTCAGGCTCGCCCAGAAACAGCACGTTATAAAGCAGCGGTCTAAAGACCTCTGGCTCCATAACCCTGTCTGCCTCGCTCTGAGCAGGAGGACAGGAATCACCACAATTAACCCGACTCGAGTACGATCGGGTTGATTGACACCCCTGCTGGCGGCCGATTGGCGTGAGTCTACAGGGGGCAGAGTCTGCACCAGCAGCTCTTGTTAGCTGCTGGTGCAAAGCTGACTACGGAGAGAGTACTGCTCTCCTGCATTCAGCGAGGTCTTGCGGGACCTGATCCCGTACTGTCGGATCAGGTCGCAAGACACTTTAATAGGCCTCATAGTGTAATGATACCTGAAAGGTATCATTGTGTGCAATTAATCTGTTATACTCAAAGTGATATATGTATGAACAGGGGCATTACTGGTATAGTGAGATGTGTATTTGTAGGGCTATGGATTTCACTAATATAATTAAAATTGGTTACTTATTAGTATTTTAATTTTATTGAATGAGAAAGTATGGTTTGTACTCTGTTCTGGGTGATGCCTTATTCCTAGGGCTCATTTATGAAACAGTGAATGCTGCTTTGGAGGCCCAACGTTTCAGGATCGTCTGAAAGGGAAGTTAGCAGCAAGCGGTCATAAGACTGGTGCTTCTTAACCCTGTCCGCCACCTTATTACAGTTGTAACTACTAGTGGTCAAGGTCATGTAATTAAATGCACAGTATCATGGGAATTAGATAAGAGAACACAAGAATGTGACACGAGAGAAGTCATAAAAATAAGAAGTATTGTTTCACAGTAGTTACAGGCCCTGTCTAAACAAGTGTGGTAATAAAATTCTTTAGCAGTTACAGAAAGCTTAAAGGGGTATTATGCACCCGGATGCAATTATATTTTGAATAGGTTTGTTTTTTTTTGCAACATTATTGTATGTGACCATTTAAGGGAAAATGCTTGTTCTACAGACAATAAAAGGCTTGAAATTTACAATTTTACATGTTTAATAACTTATCCAGCCATGTCCTCTGTCAGTTGGATTATTCATGTATCAGCTAATAAGTATGTAAGCTTCACCTTTTGTTCTTGACAATCTCCCTTAAAAAAAGGAAACAATCCATTTTTTGTTAGGCTGCTGGCTTGTATCAGTAGCACTAGCTACTACTTTAAAGGGACAGTTTACTCAAAATTTTCTCCCCTTTAATTTGTTCCCAATGATCCACTTCTACCTTTGGATTGTATTAAATTGTTTACAAGTAGCTCCTTTACCCTTATATTGGCATTTGAAATTGTTTACCTATTAGCTTGTGGAATCCCCACCTATCTGAAAGTTTGTGGCCGCGCGTACCAGCTATAGATAAGCTTTGTAACACAGACAGCAGAAGAAATTTACACTCCAGTGTGATATAAAGCAGAGATAAGGTAAATAAATGTTGATTTTCCATTGTTCTCTCAAAGCATTGGTGATTGTTTTAAGGACGATATAAGATAAAGGAAGCAGGTATATGTGACAATGTGATACAGTAATGAGATCTGATTATACCTACAAGCTCAACCTATTTTATTAAGGCTATGGCTTCAAAACACAAATCAGAGCTTTAATATACAGGTAAATAAACCTTAAAAAGCTAATTTTCATACATTTTTTACTCCTGCATTTGGTAAAAAAAGCAATTGTAAACACAATTAAGGGAAAACTATTTTACAGTATACTGTCCTTTAAGTTTAAGCTGCTGTCCAGGCTGCTCCATTGCTGCACTGAAGATGTTCCCTATAGAAAACAGTGAGTTTAACAATTTTCAGTAAACAGATTCCTTTCATGAGCATTTCAGTCTTGGTTTTCATGTCCCATTTAAAGGGATTGGCTAGTCAAATTAAACTTTCATGATTCAGATAGAGCATGCAATTTTTAATCAACTTTCTAATTTACTCCTACTATCATTTTTTCTTTGTTCTCTTTGTAGCTTTATTTAAAAAAAGTAAAAATGGTAAGCATAGGAGCCGGCCCATTTTTGGTTCAGCACCTGGGTAGCACTTTTCTGCTTGGTGTCTAAATGTAGCCTAAGCTAACAGTCAAATAAAGATACCAAGAAAACAAAGAAAAAATTGATAATAGGTGTAAATTAGAAGTTGATTAAAAATTGCATGCTCTCTCTGAATCGTGAAACTTAAATTTTGACCCCTAGACTGTCCCTTTAAGTTAAAGGGTTGTTTATACAGGACCTGCTTCAACCGGTATCACCACGCATTTCATTTAAGCTGCATTATATTTCCTACAGACACTTCCGTTGCTCGAGTAGCGCTATACCACAACTCCATAATAAGCCGTCTATCCTTTATCTTGCTCTGAGTGACCAAAATGAGGTGATTTTGCCTTAAGTACTTGGAGGAGTTTTAGGATTTTTTATTATTTGCTGCACTGCATTTCTATAAACAATTTTGGTCTAATAAAAGTTGACATTTACTTTGAATTTTAAACCTGAGAGCTGCCAATGAAAATTCCATTACTTTTTTTTATTTACAGTCAGCCCTGTATTAGGAATGTATTGTTTTTAGCCTGTGATAAAGTAGACTATCTATCTAAGGTCTATAATACACCTATCTTTAAGGAACACTACAGTCAAATTAAACACTTTCATGATTCAGATATAGCAGACATTTTTAAACAACTTTCAATCCACTTATATTATCTACAATGGGCACATTTGTTATATGTACACTTTCTGAGGCACCAGCGCTGAAGCATGTGCAAGAGTTCACAGTATATACATATATACATTTTTTTTGATTGGCTGATGGTTGTCACATGATGCAGTGGGATGAAAATAGAATCTAACTTTAACATTTGTCAGAAATAAATCTACTACTCATTTAAAATTCAAAAGTGATTTCTTTTAATTTTGTACTTTACTGATTACGCTAGTCTACGGTGTTTAGATGTCCTTTAACAATGAGTCCATATGGGTCAAGCCACCATAATATCTTGCTGGATATTCAAAAAGACAAGGAATAAATCAGCTCAGCCTGTATTTAAAGGCTCCCCTAAAAATAATATAATAACATCTATCATTAAATGCATAATAAAGAGATTCTGCAAAGGCCACTTAGTTTGAATTTTCAAATAAGTAGTACATTTTTTCTGACAAATGTCAAAGTTAGTTACAATTTCCTTCCTAATGCATCATGTGACAGCCATCAGCCAATCACAAACTGCATATACGTATATCTTGTAAATCTTGCACATGCTCAGTAGTAGCTGGTGTATCAGAAAGTGTGTGTATAAAAAGATTGTGCATATTTAGATAATAGGTGTGAACTAGAATTTTTTTTAAATTGTGTGTTCTATCTGAATCATGAAAGTTTAATTTTGACATGACTATCCCTTTAATTAAGTTGTGTAGTTTTTGTGCTGCGTTAGGCACTAGGAAATCTGAATGCACTTTCCCCAACAATTTTACCTCAGATTTACTTCATATATTTCTCACATCTGGAGGTTAAGGACACATGAACGGGTTATGCACCCCAACTACACAAACAGGATAGTTAATTTGTCATAAAATTAATTAAATATACATTGGGAGAACATAGGATTGATGTATGAATAAAATTGTTCATACTCCAGATTAAACACAGGGCCGCCACCAGAAATTTTAGGGCCCCTGACTTAACTATTGATCCGAAACCCCCCCCCCCCCCTTTGACATGTGCAATTTTTGACCAAGTCCAAGTGACTAAAACGTATATGCACTTTATTCTTAAGTGTCTATTTAAACTTGGAAATGTTGTAAAGGTAGTAGCATACAAACACACAGACACACTCATACACTGAAACACACACTCACACTCACACATAAGGATTCACATATAGACACTCTAGCAGACACGCAATGAAACACACTCAGACACAGACACTCAGCACTTGTTTACATTGACCTGACAAGTAATGAGGTAAACTACAGTTTTGTATAAAAAGGAGATTTAGAAAACAAAATATGTAGTTCTGATTATCTTTTTGTAAAGGAAGATGCCAACTAAATGATGCCAACAGCATGCAGTGGCTGAAAGGAAGGGCCCTGAACTGCCTAAACAATCATTTAAAGGTTAAATGGTGGATTGGTGACTTCCATAAAGGTCTCATTAGTCTCAAAGTCTGTAGAAAGATGTGAATAATCAGTAGTAAGGTCCAAATGTCCTAAAAAGGAACAGACAATGGACACACACACACACAAACTCATATTTGGAGATATTAAAATGTGTCCTGGATAATTATAAGATCTAGCGTTGTACGAGTGTTGAACGGTTACCTCTATAGGTTCATGATGTTCTCTGTTCCCATAAAAAAATAATATCTAATATAAAGTCTTTCTTTCCTAGAAAACAATAATGTCTCTTTTCCAGGGATAATGTATGTGTAACCTCAGTTACCCACTGGTTAAAAGTGGGGGGGATCGTTTGTTTCCAAAGTCTAGGTATAATACGTTTGGCACAAGTGAGCATTAATTGAAGAAGTTTTTTGTGATAAATACACTGCAGTCTAGGGACTTGATTTAGTAAAATCATTGATGATGTGAGAGAAAGCTGTGTGCTTAAAGTAAGGTAAATGCAACGCTCAACTTGGGCCCAAAAATGTGATAGTTTGATGCAGGACCACCATATGTGAGAGAGTGTGCCCGTTTCACCACAACGCCTCCAACAGCTAGAGTTAGCTCCCGGGTACATTTCATTTAATTTCTGGGGTGTGAGGTACCAACGTGAGACGATTTTATAATTAAATTCCGTTAATGTGAGTGAGGTGGAAGAGGAGTGAGTCGTGCGAAAGCCCCGCAACCAAGCGTCATTTGGGATCTGAACCTGGAGCTCAGTCTCCCATTTAGAAGTATAGGAGGGTAATCTAATTGTGTGTAAAGCCCTTAGTAACTTGTGTGTGATAGAGAGGTGCGATTTATGGATATCCCTTGTAAGGTATAGTTTTTCGAAGGGATTGAGTGGACGGATGCAGTCTTTTCTATGGGGCCATTAAAAATTGCTTGTCGGATTTGAAAATAGGAGAACCAGCTATGGAAAGGGGAACCTATTGTATCTCTCAGAACAGTTCTATCCTTTATTCGGGATGAATCTATAAGTAAAAATATAGGCATGTTTTTATAAGAAGCTTCCTCAGTTTCGTACTTAAACTGGTGCTGGGTAAAAAAAAGGGTATTATTCAGTAATGGGGTCATTGGTGAGATTGGTGTAGATAGGGTATTTGGGTGCTGGATAAGAGAGTCCCAAATAGTTAATGTGGCCTTAATACATTCATTAGCTTTGGTCAGGGGAGGGCGATAAGATTTAGGAAGCCAGCATATATCTCGCATTCCACTTTGTTTAAGTAAGGTTGCTTCTATTTGGATCCACACTTTGGAAGGAGGATTATGATTCCATGAGACTATCCGAGTCAGGTGTGTTGCCTTATGGTACGGTGTAATATTTGGAACGTTTAGGCCTCCCTCCTCTTTTCTCAAATACATGGTGTTGCGTGACACTCTTGGCTTTTTATATGCCCAGATAAAGGATTCTAACATCCTCTGTTGGGTACGAAGATAATGTTTCGGTATTATTATAGGTAGAGCTTGAAATATATATAGATATTTAGGAATTATCATCATTTTTATTGTATTTATTCGGCCTGTCCAAGAAAGGTGGCCCTGTTTATGCCATGTATGCAGTAAGGAGAAAACATTGGTTTGAAGTATCATGTAGTTTTCGTGGAATAAATCCTGAGGGTTTTTTGGGATATTCAGTCCCAGGTATCTAAGGGTATTTGTGACAGAGAAGGGAGTTTTGTGTAAAATATAATCTATTTCTGCTGAGTTTATATGAAGAGGAATAATGCTGGATTTCTCCATATTTATTGAATAATTAGAGAATTGTTTATAAGTCTCCAAGACTTGTATCAAGGCTGGCAGGGAAGTTAACAGTGCTTGCAGAGTAAAGATAATGTCATCTGCAAAAAGAAGACATTTGCTGAATATTGCCAAAAGTAATGCCTGTTATATTTGGGTTATTTCTAATCTGGATGGCTAAGATTTCTACCGTAATGGCGAATAAGAGAGGGGATAGTGGGCATCCCTGCCGGGTGCCATTAGATATTGGAAAAGTCTGTGAAATTGTATCGTTAACTTTAATAGAAGCTCGAGGGTTGTTATATAATGCTTGCACTCTGGATAAGAATTTGTCTGAGAGACCAAATTTTGACAGGGCCGACCACATAAACTGCCAGTCGACCCTGTCAAAGGTCTTCTCGGCATCGGTGGAAAGAAGCACCAGAGGGCTTTTCAGATCATGGGAAGTGTATAATGTATGGAGTAGCCTAGTGGTATTGTCTTTTGCTTCACGACCCTTGAAAAAACCAACCTGGTCCGGATGTATAACCTTCGGTAAAATAAGGCTGAGGCAGTTTGCCAAAATCTTAGCGTATATTTTAATATCGACGTTTAATAAAGATATCGGTCTGTAGTTGCCCCCAATATCCATAGGTTTATCCGGTTTTGGAATCACTGTTATCATGGCGTCTAAGAGGGACTGGGGGAACGTAAGTCCTTGATCTATAGACTGGAATAATTCTTGTAAATGGGGGCCAATATTTCCTACTAATAACTGATAAAATTTGGTAGGGAGACCATCCGGACTGGGGGACTTGCTATTTGGAAGAGATTTAATTGTATTTGTAATTTCTTGTAGAGAAATGGGGGAGTCCAACATAGTCAAATCTTCTTCAGGGATTGATGGGACATGTATTGGGTCCAGATACAATTTCAACCTGTTTCGCTTTTCCTGATCATTTGCATTATTAATATTGTACAGTGAAGTATAGTATGTGACAAAACTATTAATTATATCTTCATTTTTGGTGTATGTTTCTCCTGTGTTATGTTTAATAGAATGGATATATGAGGTGAGTCTCTGCTTTTTCAAAAATCTGGCCAGCATTCTTCCCGCCTTATTTGATTCCGCGAAAAATTTAGCTTTAGTTGTCATAGCCCGCATCTGTGCATTTTCGATTAGAAATTTATTAAGGTTATCTCTAGCTTCTTTTACTTCTGTCAGTTTTTGTAGGGATTTCGGATCTTTTTTATGCAGGTTTTCCCTATCTAGGAGAATGCTGGACAGAGAGTCAAACTGGGCAGATCTCTGTTTTTTAAGTTTTGCTGTTAGTTGTATAATGACACCCCTAATATAGCACTTGTAGGATTCCCAATTATTTGCAACACTTGTATCAGAGGAGATATTGAATAAGAAGTATTCATCTGTATACTTAATTAGTTGGTCAATGATTTCGTTATCTGTAAGAATGAATTTGTTTAGTCTCCAATTCAGTCTGTGTCTGGGTTTATTGGTCCATTTAAAGATAGATTTAACTAGACTATGATCTGACCATGAGGTATGCAAAATCTTTGAGTCAATGAGATTCGTCAGGAAGGCTTGGTCACAAAATATATAGTCGAGTCTGGTATACGATCGTTGTGGGTGGGAGAAAAAGGTATAGTCTTTAGTGGAAGTGTGTACTATTCTCCATGTGTCAAACAAATTGAGTGAATAAAGTAATGCATTATTGTTCTTAATCTGTAAATATCTTAGATAAGAATGGCCTGTAGATGTATCTAGTATGGGATCTGAAGGAAAATTAAAGTCCCCAACTAGTAAGATGGGGCCCTTGGCTATATCAATTAACTTGTTCACGACTTTGTGGAAAAAGCAGGGAGTAGGTCTGATTGGGGCATAAATGTTTGCAAGTGTAATGGGTTTGCCATAGTAAAGGCCTACAAGTATCAGGATCCTGCCTTCAGGGTCGTTAAATTGCTGTAGTAGATCAAATGATGTGTTGCGTTTAATCAGAGTACAAACCCCATTGTGTCTGGTTGGGCCTGAGCTAATGTTTGTCATAATATTTAGATGAGAGTGTGGGCTCGTGATTCCTCTTAAAGTGGGTTTCCTGGATCATTATGATATCTAGGTTCTTTTTATGGAAGTCATGGAGGGCAATTGAACGCTTTTCAGCTGATAGAAATCCTTTCACGTTCTGGGTAGCAATAGTTATTGACCCCTCATACAAACGGGTGGACATTGTAGATGTTACAAAAATATGTACTGTCTAAGGGAGAGCAAGTTATAAGTGCAAGGGGGGAAGTGGGGTATAATTAACAGGTAAAAGGTTGGTGAGTTAATATAACAGATACAAAAATTATTCTAAAAAATTACTATAATGTCAGAAGTATTTTAAAAGAAGTAACTGACTTAGAGTTGGTGGGGGCTTTTGGGCAAGCTGGGCATGTGTTTGCTAAAAAGTAGTAGAAAGGGTATAGAAAATGGAAGAAAAAGAAGGAAGAGGAAAAAAGAAGGAAGAAAAAAGAAAGCAGCAAATACTATATATTAACATGTGGACCATTATTAATCTAGGTGAAGTACTCCAAATATCATTATGCCTTGCAGTGAAAATATGGAAGCATAAGGCAGTTTCATAACATAAAAAACCTTTCAAAATTCAGAAACTTGTTGATAGTTCTTTAAGGGAGTTCTGTAGGTAGTCATTGCAAAATCTTTGGCCGATTATCAGAGTTTATAATAATGTCGGTCAATTAGCTATCAGGGAGGGATCCATCTGTGTCTACATACTAGTTAAGCAAATTGTATACAACAGGGCCAATGGGAAATTTACTATTAATTATGAATAATTGCCATCTTGGCGTACCATATTCAATTGTGATATATAGGGTATTAATGATACTGGTACTTGTTCCAGCAGTATTGCAATGTGAGAGGGGCCCTTAAAGTTAAAGTAAGAGCTCGCTGCTGTAAGTTTTTTCACTATTATCTAAGTGAGCTTAGAGAGTTAATGCAGCAGTAAGACTATCTACAAAAGGTTGGACATGTCTGTATCGGAGTTCAAGGGCCCCCCCTAGGTAAATATATCGAGGCCTATATGAATCTCAGGGTAGTTTATAACCAAACCTATTCCAACAACATTATTTATATGGGTAACATATGCCTTCAAACAAAAATTCAAACAAAATTAACATTACAGGGTACAATCAATATTTAGATATTGGCCTCTAGTTATTAAGTTCCGTAATTTTCTTGCATTCGCCGGCCCAATACGCTCGCCTCACATCGCCGCCGCGGACCTGAATATGTTCGCAAAAGTTATAAAAAAAGCTGTCAAAAAGCTGTGCAACAAGTACGGGGCGATGAGCAGCGGACTGTGATAGTTGCTCTTCGGCTTTTTTACAGATTTATTGATAAGCTGTCACTAAGCACCCACACTATACTATACTGTTCTAGGCCTATACCGCCGCCCCCGAAGCCCCCCGCAACTAAATAAAGTTATTAACCCCTAAACTGCCGCTCCTAGACCCCGCCGCAACTATAATAAATGTATTAACCCCTAAACCGCCGCTCCCGGACCCCTCCCCCACCTACATAATACCTATTAACCCCTATCCTGCCCCCCCTATACCGCCGCCACCTAAAATAAAGTTATTAACCCCCTATCCTGCGGATCCCGGACCCCGCCGCAACTAAATAAATTGTTTAACCCCTAAACCGCCGCTCCCTGACCCCGCCGCCATCTATATTAAACTTATTAACCCCTAATCTGCCCCCCTACACCGTCGCCACCTATAATAAATTTATTATCCCCTATCCTGCCCCCCCTATACCTCTGCCATCTATATTAAACTAAATAACCCCTATCCTGCCCCCCTATACCGCCGCAACCTATAATAAAATTATTAACCCCTAAACCTAAGTCTAACACTAACCCTAACACCCCCCTAACTTAAATATTAATTGAATAAATCTAAATAATATTACTCTTATTAAATTAATTATTCCTATTTAAAACTAAATACTTACCTATAAAATAAACCCTAATATAGCTACAATATTACTAATAATTACATTGTAGCTATTTTAGGATTTATTTTTATTTTACAGGCAAATTTAAATTTATTTTAACTAGGTACAATAGCTATTAAATAGTTATTAACTATTTAATAGCTACCTAGTTAAAATAAAGACAAATTTACCTGTAAAATAAAAACTAACCTAAGTTACAATTACACCTAACACTACACTATCATTTAATAAATTATTCCCATTTAAAACTAAATACTTACCTGTAAAATAAACCCTAAGATAGCTACAATGTAATTAATAATTACATTGTAGCTATTTTAGTGTAATTGTAACTTAGGTTAGTTTTTATTTTACAGGTAAATTTGTCTTTATTTTAACTAGGTAGCTATTAAATAGTTAATAACTATTTAATAGCTATTGTACCTAGTTAAAATAAATTTAACTTTGCCTGTAAAATAAAAATAAATCTTAAAATAGCTACAATATAATTATTAGTTATATTGTAGCTATCTTAGGGTTTATTTTATAGGTAAGTATTTAGTTTTAAATAGGATTAATTTAGTTAATAAGAGTAATATTATTTAGATTTATTAAAATAATATTTAAGTTAGGGGGGTGTTAGGGTTAGTGTTAGACTTAGGATTAGGTTTAGGGGTTAATTATTTTAATATAGATGGCGTCAGTATAGGGGGGCAGGATAGGGGTTAATACATTTATTATAGGTGACGACGGTGTAGGGGGGACAGATTAGGGGTTAATAAGTTTAATATAGGTGGCGGCGGGGTCCGGGAGCGGTGGTTTAGGGGTTAAACAATTTATTTAGTTGCGGTGGGGTACGGGATCGGCAGTTTAGGGGTTAATAAGTTTATTACAGTGGCGGTGGGCTCCGAGAGCGGTGGTTTAGGGGTTAACATGTTTAATATAGGTGGTGGCAGTGTAGGGGGGGGGGCAGATTAGGGGTGTTTAGACTCGGGGTACATGTTAGGGTGTTAGGTGCAGACATCTCCCATAGGAATCAATGGGATGTCGGGCAGCAGCGAACATGAACTTTCGCTATGGTCAGACTCCCATTGATTCCTATGGGATCCGCCACCTCCAGGGTGGCGGATTGAAAACCAGGTACGCTGGGCCGGAAAAGTGCCGAGCGTACCTGCTAGTCATTTGATAACTAGCAAAAGTAGTCAGATTGTGCCAAACTTGCGTTCGGCACATCTGGAGTGACATAAGAATCGATCTGTGTCGGACTGAGTCCGGCGGATTATAGTTTACGTCACAAAATTCTACTTTTGCCGGTGTGTAGGGCTTGATAACTTAGGCGAATCAGCCTCGCCACAAATACGCTGCAGAATTCCAGCGTATTTGAGGTTGACGGCTTGATAACTAGAGGCCATTGTCACTTTGGTACCTAGAAAGAAAATCAGATTAATGAAAACAAAGATATTATGTTATTGACACTTAACACCCTGTTCTTGCTCAAGATATAAATTTAATACAGGGCCTAACAACACATTTGGCAAAAGTTACTGCAATAATACAATACAGGAAGAAGCTGGTATAGGTGTATTGTTTAAAATAGGGGTCCCGGATCCATATTAAAATTAGTTTCTGGGAGTCTATTTATCAATTTAGTCGACCAAATCATGTCAACTCATACCACATATCATATAGCAGTAATTAGCCAATTGAGATCTTTATAATGTTATGCAGGTTCACCTGCTCAAGCGAAAATAGAGTTTAGGAGATACCTAAGTACAGTAGGGCCTATCTTAGCAAAATAATATTAATATGTGTGACTGAAACAACTAGGTCACCAAACAGATAACACAAACAAGTAAAAAAAATAGTAAATAACTGAGTACAGTCTCTCTGGTTCCTGAGAAAAAAGAAGTGGAATTTCAAATATGCACAGCTCAGAAATTAGAAACAATATCATATAGTTACGTGTCCCTTGTCAAGGTGGTTCATCTTCAACATAATTATTATTATTGGTTTGACTTCTTTTATTCTGTGGTGCTGTGGATTCCGCCCAAGGTCGCCTCTGTGATTTAGAAGCTTCTTGTCTGGTTGATATTGATGATTGTGGAGTTGATTCTTGTGTTTCTGGCGGTGGTATTCCCAATTGTTGGCAGAATTGCTCAGTGTCAGGTGGAAAAAGGCATTCACATTTTTTCCCATTTTTAACAGCTATAACTGAGGTTGGAAACCCCCACCTATATGGAATCTTCAGAGCACAGAGGTGGGAAGTTAAAAAGGAGAAATCTCTCCTTTTTTGAAGCGTCCTTGACGATAAGTCCTGAAACACT
Source organism: Bombina bombina (assembly GCF_027579735.1). NCBI lineage: Eukaryota > Metazoa > Chordata > Amphibia > Anura > Bombinatoridae > Bombina > Bombina bombina. The sequence continues at coordinate 79,423,613 of NC_069501.1, forward strand.
TGTATCCGGTGGCCTTGGTAGATATTGGATGTTTGTTTTCTTGAATAATTGTATATAGTTTCCCTGTGTTGAAAATTTTGGAAATGGACAATGATATCACGAGGAGGTGAGCCTTCAGATGGTTTAGGGCGTAAGGATCTATGGGCCCTATCAGGTATAATGTCAGATAAAGTTCCTGAATTGTTCTTTAATAGATCTGTGAAGAAATACTGTAGATAGTCCTGAATCTCATTTCCTTGCACAGATTCAGGAATTCCTCTGAATCGTAAGTTACTCCTCCTAGAGCGATTCTCTAAGTCATCCAATTTGTCTTCTAAGTCTAGCATGCGATGGTGATGTTGGAAAGCTTTAGAGGAGAGATTTGCAATTTTTTGGGATGACACATATTCATGTTCCTCCAGAGTATCAACCCTATAGCACAAGTCAGAGATGTCTTTTTTCATGTCTGCACACTCATTCTTAATACAAGTCTTAACCTGCTCTATAAGGGCTTCCATAGCGCCGTATGTAATAATATCATCTTTTCCCATTTCAATAGTTTTAGGCTGTAACTCCATTGCGGCATCTGCGGCCTCACATGAGCTTTCATCCTGAGAAGTTGACATTATATCAGGGTCTTTATTAGGTTTTTGCTTATCAGCTTATTTGAAGAAAGAGCTCATAGCTTCCTGGGCTGTTGGTGGTAATTTTTGAGATTTATCACTCCTGGTTAATTTCCTTTGTGACATATTGAAAGGATTTGGAGGAAATGCTAAATATGGCTGTTATAGGAGAAAGTTCAAAACTGCTATAGTAGTACACCACTCCTTAGGGCTAATGCTCTCACAGAGCGATCATGGGAAAAGGTATTGGATATGACCCACTGCTACACTATTTTAAAGCCAAGACACAAAACAGTCTCCCAACCGGTAATTTATGACAGAGGTTGTACAGTATTTAATTCACTTCAACATAAATGTCCTGCCATTTACAGCAAAATAAAATCCAGCAAGATAAGTAGGGGGGAGAGGCAGACCTTCAGTATAAACTCTGTCAATTACTTCGTTGCTGTATCTCAGCTCAAATACATGTGTGCAAACTATGCCAGGGATTGTGTCACTTTTTATTTACTTCAGCATAAATGTCCTGTTACATACTGCAAAACAAAGTCTAGTAAGATGAGTAGAAAGGAAAGGTATACCCTCAGCACGAATTCTGCCAATTACTGCATTATTGCATCTCTGTTCAGCTCGATGTATGCAAGAAAATTTCCAGAACACTGCCCAGTCTGGGATTTTAGTGAGTAGCTGTTAGGGCACCCAGGTCAATATATCACCCCATAGAGCGTTACCACTACTTAAAGTATAGAGTTCACCTTTATTTTCTTTAAGAACTGGTCCGGTCCAACTTGTGGGTCCTTTTAGATATGTGTGAATGCTTAGCTGCGATAATCCATGACGCAGTGTAAAAAGACCTTGTGGGTTTGCAAAGTGCGGCTCCAGCATCGTCAGCAAAATCAAGTAAAACTGAACCAAAGTCATACCAGGTATTCCACAAGTATTCCGGAGCCTAAGTGAAGGTCCTATACCTCAGTAGCTCAAGGCTTTCGACAGTTATGAGCTTTAATGCCCAGCTCTCATGAAGAGCTTCAGTGATGTGCGGCCATCTTGGTCAGCCGCTCGCCCCGCCTCCAGGTTGACATATTTTTGTTTGTTTTTTCCCAATTTTCCCCAACCAAGAGCACCACTTCAAATATAGTGTACAAATGTTCCCATCTGTCAGCTGTACTTATGGATTTTGAAAATGATGTACTCTATATGGTCTTGGTGGAACCATAAGCTGTGGTACTCATACCATTAGATCTGGTTAAATGCAGGATTTAGGCTTGTTGGTATGTTTTTCAAAATTAAGTCAGCTGTAGTGTAAACTGAACAGTTTTAAGTTAACATGTCTTATTTTAAACACTGAGCAATCTTAGTCTGAGAGTATAACATGTTATGCAGATGTAAAAATCTTAGATAAAATGCCTCCTTGCATCTGGAAAGTCCTTGCATAAAGGGGCAGTAAACTGGAATGTAATTAGTATAAAAATGCATATCTGCCAAAAGGGCACCTACCATTTGTGTATTGAGGAGGAAACATGTCTGCATGTTTTTAAATATAGAATTTCTACAGCATTGTCAAATAATCATAAATACACTGCTGCTAAAAAAATTGTTTTTATGGACCCCTGGCCCCACCATACAACTACTACCACACTGAAGTTACAATCCGAAAATGCACAAAAAAATAAAAAACATTTGCTAAGTAAGTCCTACCTCCTCTGCAAATGAAAGTGATCTGCCGTCTGACTCAGGCACAAACTGTACAAACAAAGTGCCAAGTCTGTCTCACACTGTGCATAGTGGTTTAATGCACACTCAGAAATCTTCTCAAATGCTAATACTTTACCCATGCTCAATTAGCACTCTGCTGTAGTACCCACTGGTGGCTGGCAAAATTTAAAAAAAAATAATTTATTTTTAGTTCTTGCCTCATGGGGCCCCCCTGGCCCATTGGGCCCCTGACAGGAGTCACCTCTGTCACCCCCTGATGGCGGCCCTGATAGTATAGAGTGGTATTTTGCGATGAGGGTTGTGGCAGTTTAGGAGTTAATATTGTAGAGGGGTATTTTGCAATGGGGGTTGTGGTAGTTTAGGGGTTAATAGTGTAGAGGGGTATTTTGCAATAGAGTTGTGGTGGTTCAAGGATTAATAGTGTAGAGGAGTATTTTGTGAAGGGGGTTGTGGCAGTTTAGGGGTTAACAGTGTAGAGGAGTATTTTGCAATTGGGGTTTGGCAGTTTAGGGGTTAACAGTGTAGAGGAGTATTTTGCAATTAGGGTTTTGGCAGTTTAGGGGTTAATAGTGTAGAAGGGCATTTTGCTATGGGGTCGTGGCAGTGTAGGGGTTAATAGTATAGAGTGGTATTTTGCGATGAGGGTTGTGGTAGCTTAGGGGTTAATAGTGTAGAGGGGTATTTTGTGATGGGGTTGTGGCAGTTTAGGGGTTAATAGTATAGAGTGGTATTTTTCAATGGGGTTGTGACTGTTTAGGGGTTAATAGTGAAGAGGGGTATTTTGCGATGGGGGTGTGGCAGTTTAGGGGCTCGCACGTAAGCAAAAAGTCTTTACTTGTAATACGCAATAAATAGCGCTCCATCCGTAATCTAGCCCACAGTATTATATATCTTCTCTTGTAATAGTCGCAAGGTAAGTAGACCTCAAATGAAGAAAATGAGCCAAATAGCGAAGCTTTATTAAATAAAACAACTCAGGAAGTTATTGAACCATTCTCACATGAATGAACTATAATTCTGCTCTAAGATTAAAGGGACAGTCTACATCAGAATTGTTATTGTTTAAACAGATAGATAATCCCTTTGTTACCCATTCCCCAGTTTTGCGTAACCAACACAGTTATATTAATATACTTTTTACCTCTGTGATTACCTTGTATCTAAACCTCTGCAGACTGCCCCCTTAATTCAGTTCTTTTGACGATTTGCATTTTAGTGCAAACTCCTAGGTAACTGACTCCTAGGTAACTCCACAAGTGTGAGCTCAATGTTATCTATATGCACACATGAACTAATGCCCTCTAGCTGTGAAAAAATGCATTCAGATAAGAGGCGGCCTTCAAGGGATAAGAAATTTACATACGCTCTCCTAGGTTTAGCTTTCAACTAAGAATTCCAAGAGAACAAAGCAAAATTGATGATAAAAGTAAATTGGAAAGTTGTTTAAAATTACATGCCCTATCTGAATCATGAAAGTTTATTTTTGACTTTACTGTCCTTTTTAAGCACTTTATATTTTACTTCTGTGGTAATAAAATTCTGCAGAAAACTGCTCCGGTGCATAAAATGTATGAAACAAGCACAAATGATACCTGCCACATGACCCCGTAAAGGTAGCACATCCCACAGGCTACAGCTAGTGCTACCTCTCACCTCAACACTCTCTATCCCAGAGAGCCAGGGCTATACATAATATAACATATGATGATACTGTAGTATAGCTCTAAACTAAAACATGTAACTGGAAATGAATAAATGCCTAAAATAAAAGATATTGTGAACCATTTTGTTACAGTCAATCCCCTAGAGAAAAATACCTGCAACAGTGCAGCAGCAGCTAGCACTAAATCATCAACCAGGTCCAGTAATAATGAAATAATAGCACCTCTCTATATGCAGGGCCACAGGCGTATAGCAAAATGTTGGGCACAGGTGTCACTGACGTACTTTCAACAGTCGACAGCTCACAAGGAGGAAAAAAAGTTAAACAATTTGACTTACCCTATAACCGTTCAGTCAGTTTTTGAGGGGGCACAGCATTCCATTTGGGTGGGCATTGCCCCCCAATGACCCCCCTTGGAGCCAACCCTGAAGTGGCACACTCTCACAGATATCTGTTATACATAGAGTGGCACACTTTGACTGATATCTGTTACAGGCAGAGTGGCACATTCTCACATATATATGTTATACATAGAGTGTCACACTTTCACAGATATCTGCTATTCATAGATTGGCACACTTTGACTGATATCTGTTATAGGCAGAGTGGCACATTCTCACAGATATATGTTATACATAGAGTGGCACACTTTCACAAATATCAGTTATACATAGAGTGGCACACTCTCACAGATATATGTTATACATAGAGTGGCACACTCTCACAAATATCAGTTATACATAGAGTGGCACACTCGCAGATATCAGTTATACATAGAGTGGCACACTCACAGATATCTGTTATACATAGAGTGGCACACTGTCACAGATATATGCTATACATAAAGTGGCACACTCTCAGAGATATCTGTTATACATAGAGTGGCACATTCTTACAGATATCTGTTATACATAGAGTGGCACACTCTCACAGATATCTGTTATACATTGAGTAGTACACTCTCACAGACATCTGCTATACATAGAGTAGTACGCTCTCAAAGATATATGTTATACATACAGTGGCACAATCTCACAGATATCTGTTATACATAGAGTGGCACACTCTCACAGATATCTGTTATACATAGAGTGGCACACTCTCACAGATATCTGTTATACATAGAGTGGCACACTTTCATAGATATCTGTTATACATAAATTGGCACACTCTCACAGATATCTGCTATACATAGAGTGGCACACTCTCACAGATATATTTTATACATAGAGTGGCACACTCTCACAGATATCTGTTATATATAGAGTGGCACACTCTCACAGATATATGTTATACATAGAGTGGCACACTTTCACATATATCTGTTAAACATATAGTGGCACACTCTCACAGATATCTGTTATACATAGAGTGGCACACTTTCACAGATATCAGTTATACATATAGTGGCACACTTTCACAGATATCAGTTATACATATAGTGGCACACTCTCACAGATATCAGTTATACATATAGTGGCACACTCTCACAGATATCAGTTATACATATAGTGGCACACTCTCACAGATATCTGCTATACATAGAGTGGCACACTCTCACAGATATCTGCTATACATTGAGTGGCACATTCTCACAGATATATGCTATACATAGGGCTCGATTTATCAAAGCCCTATGGCTGCAAGTTCTTACAAGAACCTGCTCGCCGTATTTAACAAGCAGCGGATTTCCTAACCTAAATTTAAGCTCCTGCCCGCACGTGATTGGCTGTGTGCGGGCAGGGGTGGGATTGCACACGAGCGCAAAATTGCGCTCATGTGCAATGGTGACTACCTGCAGGTAAATTCGCCCCGCCACCGGCGAGCTGAGGAGTACAGGGGCATGTAAATGCGCCCCTGTCCACCTCAGCTTTGATAAATCGATCCTATAAAGTGGCACAGGTTGACTGATATCTGTTATACGCAGAGTGGCACACTTTCACAGAGATTATCTCTCTTGATCAATGTATTATAAGATCAGCATTTTGGCTGTAAAACAAATTTTCCATTAAATAGAAACTAAAGTATTAAAGGGAGATCAGCACACTAAAGAGATATTTCTGTGTATGGCACCCAGCTGTCACAGAGCATACTGTTACTTCATATGGTGCTCTGCACATACTTTACCTGAAGTAAAGTGTAAGAGTTAAAAAAATAATAATCGCAAAACACATCAAAAACGTAATTAAATAAGCTATTATACTCATAGGGGCCCATTTATCAAGCTACGGATGGAGCTTGAGGGCCAGTGTTTCTAAAGACCGCTGCTCCATAACCTGTCCGTCTGCTTTGAGCAGGCGGACAGACATCGACGAAAATCAACCCAATCGGGTTGATTGACACCTCCCTGCTGGCGACCGATTGGCTGCAAATCTGCAGGGGGCGGCGTGGCACCATCAGCTCACAAGAGCTGCTGGTGCAATGCTGAATACGGAGAGCGTATTGTTCAGGTCCGCCAGACCTTTCATAAATATCCCCCATACTGTTTATACACATTTTAACAAAAATATAATTTTAATAATAATAAAAAAGTTTTAAAAGAGTTAAAAAGGGACATGAGGTCCATTTATTATAGTGCGAGCGGACATGATACGAAGTAGCGTATCATGTCCGCTGCACATCGATAAATGCCGACAGCATACGCTCTCAGCCTTTATAATTGCACCAGCAGTTCTTCTGCCCCCTGCAGATTTGCTGCCAATTGGCTGCTAGATCGGGTTGATTTCTGTCCACTGCCTCAGAGCAGGCGGACAGGTAATGGAGCAGCGGTCTTTAGACCTGAAGGCTTGCCAAAAACACGGGGACTCAAGCTCCGTATGGAGCTTGATAAATTGACCCAATAGTGTGTAATTATGTGCATGTGTGTATATATATGTTTATGCATGTGTATTTATGTGTTTATATATGTGCATACATACATATACACACACACCCACACACATATATATACATGTTGGATGCTTTTCCAGTCAAATACCTAAAAATATGCAATATAATTTCTATTCATTCTAATATGTTGTAATTATTACTATTATTGTTTATTTATAAAGTGCCAACATTTTAAGCAGCGTTATACAAAGGTACATTACAGGGGGACAATACAATAAAAAAAAACTTACAATGAGACATTGGGGGATATCTATCAAGCCGTCAACTTTGTTGCATTCAACGGCACCAATACATTCGCCTAACATTGCGGCCGCGGACCTGAATACAATCTCCATATTTATAAAAAATGCCAGCAAAAAGCTGCGTACCAAGTGCGGGGCGATGAGCAGCGGACTGTTGTTATCTAACAGTCATCGATCTCGCTGCTATTCGGATTTTTACCAACTTTATTTATATCCTGTCACTAAACGCTGCCACTATACTAAAATGTTTAACCCCTATTCCGCCGCTCCTGGACCCTGCCGCAACTAAATAAATGTATTAACCCCTAAACCCCTGGCCTCCCACATCACTACCACTTACTAAACCTATTAAACCCTAAACCGCCAGCCCCTCACATCGCCATAAACAAAATTAAGCTATTAACCCCTAAATCTTACAACCCGCTAACTTTACATTAAAATTACAACATCCCTATCTTATAATAAATTTAAACTTACCTGTAGAATTAAATTAAACTATATTAAACTATTAATTAACCTACCCTAACTATTATACTAAAATTACATTAAACTACCAATTAAATTAACTATATTACATATTAAAAATACCCTAACCCTACTCAAATTATTTAAATCTACAATTAAAAATTACTAAATTACCAAAAAAAATAAACGCTAATTTACAAAAAAAAAACTAAATTACGGAAAAAAACAACAACACAGTATCAAAAATAAAAAAGAATTACACCTAATCTAATAACCCTACCAAAATAAAAAATAAAAAAAAATAAAAAAAAACCTAGCCTACAATAAACTACCAATGGCCCTTAAAAGGGCATTTTGCGGGGCATTGCCCCAAAGAAATCAGCTCTTTTACCTGTAAAGAAAAATACAAACACCCCCAACAGTAAAACCCACCACCCACACAACCAATCCCCCAAAATAAAAACCCTATCTAAAAATCCTAAGATCCCTATTGCCCTGAAAAGGGAATTTGTATGGGCATTGGCTCTTTTAAATGCCCAGACCCTACTCTAAAAATAAAATTCACCCAAAAAACCCTTAAATAAACCTAACACTAACCCCCGACGATCCACTTACAGTTTTTGAAGTTCCGCTTGAAAGATCCATCCAACCGGCAAGAAGTCTTCATCCGGGCGGCCTTTTCCATCTTCATCCAGCCGACGAAGTCTTCATCCATGCGGCCTCTTCTATCTTCATCCATCAGGCGCGGAGCTGGTCCATCCTGAAGACATCCGGCGCGGAGCGGGTCCTTCCTGAAGACATCCGACAAGGAGCTCCTCTTCAATACGGTCTCCGCCATAAACTGGATCTTGAATGCAAGTGACGTCATCCAAGATGGCGTCCCTTGCATTCCTATTGGCTGAATGGTTCCAATATGCCAATAGGATTAGAGCTCTCATCCTATTAGGTGGCAGATTAGGGGTGTTTAGACTCTGGGCTTTTGTTAGGGTGTTAGGTGTAAACGTTGCTGGTTTTCTACCATATAAATCAATGGGCTATCTGGCAGCATCGAACATAAGCTTTTGCTACTTTCAACTTCCATTGATTCCAATGGCATCCGGGGCCTCCAGGGTGGCGGATAGAAAACCAGGTACACTGGGCCGGAATAGACGCGAACATACTGGTTAACTATTTGATAACTTTTAAAAAGTGTAAAATAGTGCCGAATGTGTATTCGGAACATCTGTAATGACGTAAGCATCGATCTGTGTTGGATTGAGTCCTGGGGATCATATGTTACGTAGAATCAAAATAGTGGAAACAGCACACCAAATTTTCTTTCAGTGGGGCACGGAGCAACAGACTTGCCAAGTCTCACCAAAGTCCATGAATTTCAAGAAACTCCAGCCACCTATTTCTTTAAAAGACCTTTTAAAGAAATTGGTGGCTGGAGTTTCTTGAAATTCATGATCATATGTTACGTCACAGATTTCAACTTTTGCCAGTCTGTAGGGTTTGAAAACTAGGTTGAATCAAGCTCGCCACAATTACGTTGCAGAATTCCAGCGTATTTGCGGTTGATGGCTTGATAAATATCCCCCATTATGTAGGAATATACTATTTACATTACTAGATTTGCATTGATAAATGGAAACACAGATTTAAACTTTTGCCGGTCTGTAGGGTTTGATAACTAGGTTGAATCAAGCTCGCCACAATTACGTTGCGGAATTCCTGCGTATTTGCGGTTGACGGCTTGATAAATATCCCCCATTATGTAGGAATATACTATGTACATTACTAGATTTGCATTGATAAATGGAAACAAAAGGACAGGAGCGCCCCTGCCCTTGAGCAGTGAACTACAAAGGCTCTCAAGCTTACAATCTTTAATGTCTTGAATAGAAATACTTGAAATTCCTACGTTCTTCACTTAGAAAAAAATGTTCTTTTTATTTTTAAATATATATTTATATGTATATATGTATATTATACAATATATATATATATATATATATATATATTCATAAAGCTATATAGGTATAGATATATATTTTTATATTTTAGAAAAAAAATCATATATATAAAACTGAGAATTTGCATATCTAATTTGCATAACTTACCCAGAATTCCCTTGTGCATTGGTAACATTGTATATGAGTTATTTCTGGGGAAAAGCAAGCGGGGATACTTGCCTAGATGTGCTAATTTCTTATGCAAATATTTACATTGATTTAATTTTGAGACATGGAGGATTTTAATTTCAGTTTTTTATCTCCCCCCATAATTTTAATGAATTTTGGTTTAACCTTGAAAATAGCTTCACCAATACAGCAACCAGAAATCTATCTCCTACTGATGAGTTCCAAAAAGAACGAAACAGGCTGTCTAGTGAGTGGTTTCTGGTTTGCTGCAATAATCCTGTTAAAAGGATAGCTGTGTTAAAACAGTATTATTTTGAAGCAAAAAAACAAAGAATTTGCATATCTAATTTGCATAGCTTACCTAGAATTCTCTTGTGTAATGGTAACATTGTATATGAGTTATTTCTAGGGAAAAGCAAGCGGGGATACTTGCCTAGATGTGCTAATTTCCTATGCAAATATTTACATTGATTTAATTTTGAGACATGGAGGATTTTAATTTCAGTATTTTATCTCCCCCCATAATTTTAATGAATTTTGGTTTAACCTTGAAAATAGCTTCACCAATACAGCAACCAGAAATCTATCTCCTACTGATGAGTTCCAAAAAGAACGAAACAGGCTGTCTAGTGAGTGATTTCTGGTTTGCTGTAATAATCCTGATAAAAGGATAGCTGTGTTAAAACAGTATTATTTTGAAGCAAAAAACCTGAGAATTTGCAAATCTAACTTGCATAACGTACCCAGAATTCTCTTGTGCATTGGTAACATTGTATATGAGCTATTTCTGGGGATAAGCAAATGGGGATATTTGCCTAGATGTGCTAATTTCCTATGCAAATATTTACATTGATTTATATATATATATATATATATATATATATATAAATATATATATATATGTATATATACACTCACTGGCCACTTGTCAGGGTTTCACCCTGCTTTGTTTGCTATTTGCTGCTGGCTGCCATTTTACTTAACTCTCTCACTGAATCTGAGGCAGATTGTGTAACGCTGCTCACTCATTTGGGAGCCCTCTTATGGCCAAACTGGTGAACATCATCAGTGTGAGACAGGTTGCAGTCCCAGGATTATGATGTTACACTTATTATTTAAAGGGCCTCTGTTCAGTATGCTTTTGTCCTTGCATTGTCTCAGACTAGTTCCTGTGTTCCAGTTTCTGTGTATAACCTAGCTTGTCTGGCGTCCCTTCTGGTTCCTTATCCCTGGCTTTTTCCTGACTCTGCTGTTTTCCTAGTTCCTGATCCCTGCTCGTCTGACTGCTCACTTTGGCTCCTGTCTCGGCTCGTCTAACTACCAGCTCTGGCTTTGACTCCTGGCTTGTCATTTGGCTTGTGGACTTTTTATTATTTTTTGTTATTAATAAAGGTGTGATTATTTTTGCCATTCACGTCTCAGTCTGATTCCTGGTACCCTGACACCCCTTTATTAGGTACACCTTGCTAGTGCCGGGTTGGACCCCCTTTTGCCTTCAGAACTGCCTTAATTCTTCATGGCATAGATTCAACAAGGTGTTGGAAACATTCCTCAGAGATATTGGTTCATAGTGACATGATAGCAACACGCAGTTGCTGCAGATTTGTCGGCTGCACATCCTAGATGGGAATCTCCCGTACCACCACATCCCAAAGGTGCTCTATTGGATTGAGATCTGGTGACTGTGGATGCCATTGGAGTAAAGTTAACTCATTGTCATGTTCAAGAAACCAGTTTGAGAGTATTTGAGCTTTGTGACATGGTGCATTATTCTGCTAGAAGTAGCTATCAGAAGATGGGTACACTGTAGTCATAAATGGGATGGACATGGTGGTGTTTAAACAATTAATAATTGGTACTAAGGGGCCCAAAGTGTGCCAAGAAAATATCCCCCACACCATTACACCACCACCAGCCTGAACGGTTAATACAAGGCAGGATGGATCCATGCTTTAACGTTGTTTACTCCAAATTCTGACCCTACCATCTGAATGTCACAGCTGAAATTGAGACACATCATACCAGGCAATGATTTTCCTATCTTCTATTGTCCAATTTTGGTGAGCCTGTGCGAATTGTAGCCTCAGTTTCCTGTTCTTATCTGACAGGAGTAGCACCCAGTGTGGTCTTCTGCTGCTGTAGCCCATCTGCTTCAAGGTTCGACATGTTATGCATTGAGAGATGGTATTCTACATACCTTGGTTGTAATGAGTGGTTATTTGAGTTACAGTTGCCTTTCTATCATCTCAAACCAGTCTGCCCATTCTTCTCTGACATCAACAAGGCATTTTTGTCCACACAACTGCCGCTCACTGGATATTTTTTTCTTTTCGGGTCATTCTCTATAAACCCTAGAGATGGTTGTGGGTGAAAATCCCAGTAGATCAGCAGTTTTTTTAAATACTCAGACCAGCCTGTCTTGCACCAACAACCATTGCGACTTTCAAAGTCACAAAAATCCCCTTTCTTCCCCATTCTGATGCTCGTTTTGAACTTCATCAAATCGTCTTCACCGCGTCTAGATGCCTAAATGCATCGTGTTGCTGCCATGTAATTGGCTGATATATATATATATATATAAAAATAAAATAAAAAACATAATTTATACTTACCTGATAAATTCATTTCTTTCATGGTGGTGAGAGGCTACGATCCATTACTCATGGGAATTACCCTTCTCTGCCTCTAGGAGGAGGCAAATAGTCCCACACCCCAAGAGCTCTACAAACACCCCCACCACCATCACCAGCACCTTACAGACACCTCAGTCTAACGTATAGCCAAGCAAGTGAGGTAAGAAAAAAGGAATAAGAGCCAAAAAAGGAGCAGGGAAAAAAAAGATGTGCTGAAGAAAAAAACTAACCCCAGAAAAAACACAATGGTGGGGTCTCGTGGAATTTCACCACCATGAAATAAATGAATTTATCAGGTAAGTATAAATTAAGTTTTCTTTCATACAGGTGGTGAGAGTCCATGACCCATTACTCATGGGAACAAATACCCAAGCTGTGGAGTCCACAAGTAATAACATAAAGTTATTTTTCACTGAGAAACTAAATCCACAACCTCGAATAAATATATTCTTCCTTTTAATGAAATAAATACATACATATATACATTTATATATATGAACCTAAAAAAGGCAAACAGGCAAAAAAAATCAAGCTAAGAACACTGCTTGAAGGAACTTTCTACCAAAGGCTGCTTCAGAAGAAGCAAAAACCTCACAATGGATAATAGAAAAGAAAACAAAGCATACCAAATAGCTGCCAGTAATTTAGATCAACTGAAGCCTAATTCTTGAAAGTCCAAGAAGTAGGCAGACCTGCAAAAAAAGCTTTTTACAAAAAAGGCTAAAGAACTAGCAGAAGTCTTTGAACCCTTCCTAGAATAAGAAAGAAGAACAAACTAAAAGTTTGTCTAAAATCCTAGTAGCAGAAATTAATTATTCAAGTGCTCAAACAATATCCAATTAATGCCAAGATCTCTTAGAAGCATATCTAGAAAAAGGAACAATAATCTCTCAGCTAAAGTTATCTGAAGAAACCACCGTAGGAAAGAAATCAAAATGAAAACCGAAAAAACAGCCTGAGCCTGATGAAACATATAAGAAGAATCACAAAATAGAGCAGGTAACTCATAAACTCTTCTAGTTGAAGAAATAGCCAAAAGAAATAACACTTTCCAAGAAAGTGGATAAATGACCTGTCAATGCATAGGTTCAGAAATGAGGAGCCTGCAATATCATTAACACCAGAAAAGGATTCTATGGAGGAGAAATAGTCTAAGGAACAGATTAATATGAACCAGAGACTGAACAAAACAATGAACATCAGGAAGATTAGTAATCTGTGGAACAAAACTGAAAAATCTGAAAAACTGCCCCTTTAGAGAACTGACAGGTAGACCCTTATCTAGACCATTCTGCAAAAGCTGCAGAATCCTAGGAATTCTAAATGAATTCCAGGAAAAATCATTATTAAAACACCATGGCCTAGATTTGGAGTTTGGCGTTAGCCGTGAAAACCAGCGTTAGAGGCTCCTAACGCTGGTGTTAGGCTACCTCCGGTATTTGGAGTCACTCAAAATAGGGTCTAACGCTCACTTTTCAGCCGCGACTTTTCCATACCGCAGATCCCCTTACGTAAATTGCGTATCCTATCTTTTCAATGGGATTTTTCCAACTCTGGTATTTAGAGTCGTGTCTGAAGTGAGCGTTAGACATCTAACGACAAAACTCCAGCCGCAGGAAAAAAGTCAGTAGTTAAGAGCTTTCTGGGCTAACGCCGGTTTATAAAGCTCTTAACTACTGTGCTCTAAAGTACACTAACACCCATAAACTACCTATGTACCCCTAAACCGAGGTCCCCCCACATCGCCACCACTCGATTAAAAAATTTGAACCCCTAATCTGCCGACCGCCACCTACGTTATACTTATGTACCCCTAATCTGCTGCCCCTAACACCGCCGACCCCTATATTATATTTATTAACCCCTAACCTGCCCCCCACAACGTCGCCCCCAGCTACCTACAATAATTAACCCCTAATCTGCCGACCGCCACCTACGTTATACTTATGTACCCCTAATCTGCTGCCCCTAACACCGCCGACCCTATATTATATTTATTAACCCCTAACCTGCCCCCCACAACGTCGCCGCCAGCTACCTACAATAATTAACCCCTAATCTGCCGACCGCAAAGCGCCACCACCTACGTTATATTTATGTACCCCTAATCTGCTGCCCCTAGCACCGCTGACCCCTATATTATATTTATTAACCCCTAATCTGCCCCCCTCAACGTCGCCTCCACCTGCCTACACTTATTAACCCCTAATCTGCCGAGCGGACCGCACCGCTATTATTATAAAGTTATTAACCCCTAATCCGCCTCACTAACCCTATAATAAATAGTATTAACCCCTAATCTGCCCTCCCTAACATCGCCGACACCTAACTTCAAACATTAACCCCTAATCTGCCCACTGGAGCTCACCGCTATTCTAATAAATGTATTAACCCCTAAAGCTAAGTCTAACCCTAACACTAACACCCCCCTAAATTAAATATAATTTTAATCTAATGAAATTAATTAACTCTTATTAAATAAATTATTCCTATTTAAAGCTAAATACTTACCTGTAAAATAAATCCTAATATAGCTACAATATAAATTATAATTATATTATAGCTATTTTAGGATTAATATTTATTTTACAGGTAACTTTGTATTTATTTTAACCAGGTACAATAGCTATTAAATAGTTAAGAACTATTTAATAGCTAAAATAGTTAAAATAATTACAAAATTACCTGTAAAATAAATCCTAACCTAAGTTACAATTAAAACTAACACTACACTATCAATAAATTAATTAAATAAACTACCTACAATTACCTACAATTAACCTAACACTACACTATCAATAAATTAATTAAATACAATTCCTACAAATAAATACAATTAAATAAACTAGCTAAAGTACAAAAAATAAAAAAGAACTAAGTTACAAAAAATAAAAAAATATTTACAAACATAAGAAAAATATTACAACAATTTTAAACTAATTACACCTACTCTAAGCCCCCTAATAAAATAACAAAGCCCCCCAAAATAAAAAAATGCCCTACCCTATTCTAAATTACTAAAGTTCAAAGCTCTTTTACCTTACCAGCCCTGAACAGGGCCCTTTGCGGGGTATGCCACAAGAAGTTCAGCTCTTTTGCCTGTAAAAAAAAAAACATACAATACCCAAGTCCCCCAACATTACAACCCACCACCCACATACCCCTAATCTAACCCAAACCCCCTTAAATAAACCTAACACTAAGCCCCTGAAGATCATCCTACCTTGTCTTCACCTCACCGGGTATCACACCGATCCGTCCAGAAGAGCTCCTCCGATGTTCTGATCCAAGCCCAAGCGGGGGGCTGAAGAGGTCCATGATCCGGCTGAAGTCTTCATCCAAGCGGGAGCTGAAGAGGTCCATGATCCGGATGAAGTCTTCATCCAAGCAAGAGCTGAAGATGTCCATGATCCGGATGAAGTCTTCTATCAATGGCATCTTCAATCTTCTTTCTTCCGGATCCATCTTGCAGACCTCCGACGCGGAACATCCTCTTCTCCCGACGCCTACTAGCTGAATGACGGTTCCTTTAAGGGACGTCATCCAAGATGGCGTCCCTCGAATTCCGATTGGCTGATAGGATTCTATCAGCCAATCGGAATTAAGGTAGGAATATTCTGATTGGCTGATGGAATCAGCCAATCAGAATCAAGTTCAATCCGATTGGCTGATCCAATCAGCCAATCAGATTGAGCTCGCATTCTATTGGCTGTTCCGATCAAATATTTTTTTATTTTTTGTAACTTAGTTCTTTTTTATTTTTTGTACTTTAGTTAGTTTATTTCATTGTAGTTATTTGTAGGAATTGTATTTAATTTATTTATTGATAGTGTAGTGTTAGGTTTAATTGTAGGTAATTGTAGGTATTGTATTTAATTAATTTAATGATAGTATAGTGTTAGGTTTAATTGTAACTTAGGTTAGGATTTATTTTACAGGTAATTTTGTAATTATTTTAACTAGGTAGCTATTAAATAGTTCTTAACTATTTAATAGCTATTGTACCTGGTTAAAATAATTACAAAGTTGCCTGTAAAATAAATATTAATCCTAAAATAGCTATAATATAATTATAATTTATATTGTAGCTATATTAGGATTTATTTTACAGGTAAGTATTTAGCTTTAAATAGGAATAATTTATTTAATAAGAGATAATTAATTTCGTTAGATGTAAATTATATTTAACTTAGGGGGGGTGTTAGTGTTAGGGTTAGACTTAGCTTTAGGGGTTAATACATTTATTAGAATAGCGGTGAGCTCCAGTCGGCAGATTAGGGGTTAATAATTGAAGTTAGGTGTCGGCGATGTTAGGGAGGGCAGATTAGGGGTTAATACTATTTATTATAGGGTTAGTGAGGCGGATTAGGGGTTAATAACTTTATTATAGTAGCGCTCAGGTCCGGTCGGCAGATTAGGGGTTAATAAGTGTAAGCAGGTGGAGGCGATGTTGTGGGGGGCAGATTAGGGGTTAATAAATATAATATAGGGGTCGGCGATGTTAGGGCAGCAGATTAGGGGTACATAGGGATAATGTAAGTAGCGGCGGTTTACGGAGCGGCAGATTAGGGGTTAATAATAATATGCAGGGGTCAGCGATAGCGGGGGCAGCAGATTAGGGGTTAATAAGTGTAAGGTTAGGGGTGTTTAGACTCGGGGTACATGTTAGGGTGTTAGGTGCAGACGTAGGAAGTGTTTCCGCATAGCAAACAATGGGGCTGCGTTAAGAGCTGAACGCGGCTTTTTTGCAGGTGTTAGGTTTTTTTTCAGCTCAAACAGCCCCATTGTTTCCTATGGGAGAATCGTGCACGAGCACGTTTTTGAGCCTGGCCGCTTGCGTAAGCAACTCTGGTATCGAGAGTTGAAGCTGCGTTAAAAATGCTCTAAGCTCCTTTTTTGGAGCCTAACGCAGCCTTTATGTGGACTCTCAATACCAGAGTTGTTTTTATGGTGCGGCCAGAAAAAAGCCGGCGTTAGTTTTTCGGGTCGTTACCGACAAAACTCCAAATCTAGCCGCATGAAATTAAAAAAACAAAACAAAAACAAAAAAACTCCCAGATTATTTTAGTTACAGGGTGTAAACCTGAATCAGGGTTTCAGAGAAACCCCTATGCCCAAGCGATCAATTTCCATGCTATCAAGTTCAGAGACTTGAGATCTAGATGGAAAAAAAAGACCACAGATGAAGAGGCTAATGAGGCTTACAAAAAATGCAAAGATAAAACTTTTAAGAGGGACATGATTTAAAAAGCTTGAAGAACCGCACAAAGTTAAAAAAAAAAATGGCCTCTAGAGGACACCAGATTCCTTACACTCTACGAGAAACAAAAAAAAACCCCCAGACAAATAAAGAGAAATATGCTAAACCAATTGCAGAAAATTTCTAATCACTGATTGCACCTAAACAGAAAAAAGGGTTTGCAAATGCAGTGAACTACTGATATGAAAGAAGCAGGATTCCAGGACAGACACCTACTGAAGTATATTCTGCATGAATCCACCAGCAATAAACACATTAGGATAGAAAAGACATTAAGCTGGATATGGGCATAGTTAAAAGACCATAAATAAAAAAGCCTGCACAAAAATAATAACCTGATAAGGTACAATAAGATCTCCTAAACACTGATTACCGTCAACAATACTCCTAGAACCTTAACTGCATCTAAATGAAACAGAAAGACGACAACAAACAGTGAACATCTAAGAATGCCAACCAGAGCAAACAAAGGTAATCCTAGTGGATAAGGATGTGCAGTTATAGGTCCTAATACAAATTGCTTCCAATTTGAGACCAAGTACTCTTTTAATACAGTCTAGAATTCTTAATCCTAAAACAATAAAGATCAAGTTCAGCTCTGAGACAAAAGTAGGGACAACCAAAACAATGTACTACAGCCCTGGACACAAAAGGTAAAAGCAGCCACCTTAACAGAAACAACAGTGGGGACAGTTTCTGTTCCATAATACAGTGTAAAAACAGTATATAGATAATGAAAAAGCAAGCAGAGAGCCTTGCATTAATGCTCTGACACTCTTTTTAGTGTTAAATACAGACTGAAAATGCTAAATAAACCTCCCTGGCAGTAATTTGTTTGAGTAATCATCCCTTTCTAGCAACCAAATCCATGATTAGATGCATCAAGCTGGATGAATTACAAACCCAGAATACTGTACTGCATATCTAAAATGTTTATAGGCCTCCGAAATGTTTTAAAAGAGCGGGAAGTTGAGGGGGAGGGGCTAACTACCAGAGTGAGGGCAAAAAAAGAAAATGGCAAAATAACCATTTTCTGGTACTGAGCAAAATAAATATTAAAACCCCATAAAAACACATCCAATACAAAACTAGAGAGTGCACAAAAATGCCAGCAGCTATCTTTAAGAGCCAAACACATTTTACAGAAACGTGCTAAAAAAGTCTTCACAGAGCTGCCAGAGAGTTAATGAAGCCATTTAGTATAGTCTATAATTTCTTAAAACAGTATAAAGAATGCAGGAACCTGCAAAATAGGTAAAAAAGAGTGTCAACAGTTAGTCCTCTGGCTATGTTGTACCTGACTGAGTACCTACAAATAGCCTCTGGGCAGTGTGCATTCTAAGGTAAAGCAGTTACCTGCAAAAACAACTCTCCACCGGCTTACCAGGCATCAGTATCCAGTAGACAGTCTATCCAGTGCAGATACAGGTATCGCTGAGGAAATCTTGTAGGAAATACCAGAATCCCACAGTAGAAGGCTGCAGGACAAGTCATTGTAACATTTGAGGACAGGAATCCCATAGAAAATATCTTTACTGCTTGTTTGAAAGTGAGAGAGCAGGAAAATGCTTCAAAACTGCAACCTTGAAAAAAAATATCATGGCAGTTAGCACTACAACTGCACTATTCAATAGACACTCACAATCAAGCAGTAAACAGCCAAACCCGTACTAAAATATATAAGCAGAGGTTATGGAAATAGGAGTATATTGTAGATCCATAAAGGGAGGCAGACGACACATCCCTGCAACTGATTACAGAGGGTTTACAAAAGATTTCTTATGAGGTTAAACCATAGAATCATAAACCATAACCCCAAATACATCCCGCTGACAAGCATTGTACTCTGAGGGGAACCCGGACCTGAACATAGACTGATGACCCTTTTCTCTGAAGATCACATGCACATATTCATTCTTCAACCACCTCCAGCGGAGGCAAAGACTGATGTGTGTGTGTGAAGTGGGTGGGGGGTTGTAAAGATTTTGGGGGTTGGGACCCTTGCCTCCTCCTAGTGGTAGAGAATGGTAATTCCAAGGAGTAATGTATCATGGACTCTCACCTCCTGTATGAAAGAAAGATAATTTACTTCTAAGGAAGAGCATAGGAATGAAAAATATTCCTAATACACTTTCGGCTTTACGGCAGTTGATCTAGCTCAGTGTCGGGTTTGTGCATGAGTGATAACTAATAAGCATTGTTTCAGCGCGCCCCATAGAAATCTATGGGGAGAAGGAATTTGTGCAGTTGCTATATTCAAATTGTTCAAGTTAGCGAGTCTGACTCTTTCGCTCGCGTGCTTACTTTTTACTTTTAACTTGTAATACGTGTGCTATTCTAGCTGCTCCATTTTTTTACTTTGAGCACAGTTAGCATGCACAAGGGAAAAAAATTTCCATAAGAGAATACTGAGGTAGGCTCATGGGTGTGAATGTGTCTGGGCTGTATATGTATAACCTTTTTACAAATATTGTTGCAAGAATAGCTTCCATAAAGTGTTCAAAACATGTGCATTGTCCTATTTCAGTATGCCCTTATATAAAGGATAAAAAAAGAATAACGTAAATTTGGTAATATAAGTAAATTGTAAAACTATCTTTTTAATTATACAAACTATTTGAATCATAACAGTTTAAAGGGACAGTCTACACCAGAATTTTTATTGTTTTAAAAGATAGATAATCCCTTTATTACCCATTCCCTAGTTTTGCATAACCAACACAGTTATAATAATATACTTTTAACCTCTGTGATTATCTTGTATCTAAGCCTCTGCAAACTGCCCCTTTTTTCAGTTCTTTTGAAAGACTTGCAGTCTAGCCAATCAGTGCCTGCTCCCAGATAACTTCTCGTGCACAAGCACAGTGTTATCTATATGAAATACGTGAACTAACACCCTCTAGTGGTGAAAAACTGTTAAAATGCAATCTGAAAGAGGTGGGCTTCAAGGTCTAAGAAATTAGCATATGAACCTCCTAGGTTAAGCTTTCAACTAAGAATACCAAGAGAACAAAGCAAAATTGGTGATAAAAGTAAATTGGAAAATTGTTTAAAATTACATGCTCTATCTGAATCATGAAAGTTTATTTTGGCCTAGACTGTCCCTTTAATTCTGACTTCTATGTCCCTTTAACATGTTTTCTTTAGATCCCCTCTAAAATATAAAATCTTTGGCCACCTTCAACACTGTATCAATTATTTTTCTAGAATGCTACATGACAAGAAAGTGACAGCTTGTTATGATGAAGTTTTGATGATTTGATTGCTAAAGTACAAGAAACAATAATTATATATTCTCCATCACTAATTTCTGTAAATAGTAAATCCTTCTGTTTCTATAAACCCCAAAAAAGTAATAAAAAGGACAACCCAGTGTCCAAACAAGAGTGCTAATGACAGTTTTTACCATCTAAGGCTGTCCTATACTCTGAGAAACATAGCTAGAAAAAGTCATAAAACCAGCAGGACAAAACAAATGAAATCGTCCAAGAACATTTATTGTTTTAAGAGTGGAAGGAACTTCACCTCGCCCAATATTTGCCCTTAATAGTCATAATCATGGCTTTCAATAACTAGTATAAACTAATTCAGGAAATTCTGCAGTTACATAGCTATGAGATTGCTATCTTTGTCACATTGCTTTTACAAGGCTTGGAGAACGTTGGTATAAACATTGGATAGCCAACATTGTAACCTTAAGGGAATTAAAAGTTGAAAAATGTTAGTGATATATTTAGAGCTTTGCTTTACAGTAAAACTGCTACTGAACATTAGACCCTCTGGGTATTAATTGTGCTGGCCAGTGTGTGCACAAAGATGCAAACGCTTTCCAATCATTTACTTTGAAACCCTGTTATGATGGTTAGAAGGTTGGAAATCACCACTCCCTGTTCTTCTCCCTTTATACTTAATCACATCCTCTAGACCAGGGTTCTTCAAACCATGGGTCAGGACCCATTACAGGGTCGCAACACTATGTTTACTAGGCCACAACTTGTGTGTGTAATGTAGGAGAGTGTGTGGTGTGTGCGTGTGTTGTAGGAATTTGTCTGTGCATTGTATGAGAGTGTGTATGTGTTGTGTGTATTGTATGAGAGTATGTGTGTGCGTGTTGCATGAGAGTGTGTGTATGTATTGTATGAGTGTGCATATGGTGTGTGTGTTGTAAAGAGTGTGTGTGTGTGTTGTATTATAGTATGTGTGTGTGTATTGTATGAGTGTGTGTGTGTTATATGAGAGTGTCTGTGCATTGTATGAGAGTGTGTATGTGTTATGTGTATTGTATGAGAGTGTGTATGTGTTATGTGTATTGTATGAGAGTGTTTATGTGTTATGTGTATTGTATGAGAGGGTGTGTGTGTTGTTTGAGAGTGTGTGTCTTTTATTACCTTTTTCAACACTTTCAAGATTAAAGGGACAGTCTACAATATAACTTTTATTGTTTCAAAGATAGAAACTCCCTTTATTACCCATTCCCCAGTTTTGCATAACCAACACGGTTATATTTATATACTTTTTACCTCTGTAATTTCCTAGTATCTAAATGTCTTCTGACAGTCCCCTGATCAAATTACTTTTTTATTTATTATCTATTGACTTGCATTTAGTACTGTGTTATGCTAAATCTTGAATAACTTCTTGGGCGTGAACACACTCAGCTAGATTATGAGTTGTGCGTTATGAGTGAAAAAGCATCGTTATGGCTCATAACGCTGCTTTTTCACTACCACTGCTATTACGAGTCTTGTCAGTATAGGTGTACCGCACACCTTTTTGGCCATCATGCAACGTAACTAACGCACCTTTCGAAAAGTCCTTTTTCAATGGGACTTCCATAGCGCCGGTATTACGAGTTTGCCTGTCAGGCCAAAAAGTGAGCGATACAGCCTATAACTACAAGATCTGTACCGCCACCTGAAAGTCAGTAGTTATGAGTTTTACGTTACAGAGCTGTACCATAAAACTCATAACTAAAGTGTTACAAAGTACACTAACACCCATAAACTACCTATTAACTCCTAAACCGAGGCCCTCCCGCATCACAAACACTAAAATAAAATTATTAACCACTAATCTGCCGCTCTGGACATCGCTGCCACTATAATAAACATATTAACCCCTAAACCGCCGCACTCCCGCATCGCAAACACTAGTTAAATATTATTAACCCCTAATCTGCTACCCCCAATGTCGTTGCTACCTACATACACTTATTAACCCCTAATCTGCTGTTCTAACATCGCTGCAACCTACATTACTGTTATTAACCCCTAATCTGCTGCCCCAATGTCGCCGCCACTATACTAAAGTAATTAACCGCTAAACCTAACCCTAAGTCTAACCCTAACCCTAACGTAACCCTAATCCTAACACCCACTAACTTTAACATAATTCCAAATAAAAAATACAATTAATGCCTAAATTATTCCTATTTAAAACTAAATAAATACTTACCTGTAAAATAAAACCTAAGCTAGCTACAATATAACTAATAGTTATATTGTATGTAACTTATGTTTTATTTTTATTTCACAGGTAAGTTTGTATTTATTTTAACTAGGTTGATTAGTTAGTAAATAGTTATTAACTATTCACTAACTACCTAGTAAAAATAAATACAAATTTACCTGTGAAATAAAACCTAACCTGTCTTACAGTTAAACCTAACATTACATTAAAATTAAATAAATTACATTAATGAAATACAATTAACCTTTAAAAGGGCCTTTTGCGGGGCATTGCCCCAAAGATAACATAATAAAAATACAAACAACTCCCCAACAGTAAAATCCACCACCCACACAACCAACCCCCCCAATAAAAACCTACCTAAAAAACCTAAACTACCCATTGCCCGGAAAAGGGCATTTGGATGGGCATTGCCCTTAAAAGGGCATTCAGCTCTTTTACATTGCCCAAACCCTAAGCTAAAAATAAAACCCACCCAATAAACCCTTAATAAAACCTAACACTAACCCCCGAAGATCCACTTACAGTTTTGGAAGACCAAACATCCATCCTCATCCAGCCGGCAGAAGTCTTCATCCAAGCGGGAAGAAATCCTCAACGAATCCGGGAGAAGTCTTCATCCAAGCGGCAAGAAGTCCTCAACGAAGCTGGGAGAAGTCTTCATCCAAGCAGCATCTTCTATCTTTATCCTTCCGGCGCAGAGCAGATCCATCTTCAAGACATGCAGCGCGGAGCATCCTCTTCATACGGTCCCAGCCGTACACTTAAGGTTCCCTTTAAGGGACATCATCCAAGATGGCGTCCCTTGAATTCCGATTGGCTGATAGAATTCTGCGCCGGAAGGGTGAAGATAGAAGATGCCGTCTGGATAAAGACTTCTGCCCGCCTGGAGGACGACTTCTTGCCGCTTGGATGAAGACTTCTCCCGGCTTCGTTAAGGACTTCTTGCCGCTTGGATGAAGACTTCTCCCTGCTGGATGAGGATAGATGTCTGGTCTTCCAAAACTGTAAGTGGATCTTCGGGGGTTAGTGTTAGGTTTTATTAAGGGTTTATTGGGTGTGTTTTATTTTTACCTTAGGGTTTGGGCAATGTAAAAGAGCTGAATGTCCTTTTAAGGGCAATGTCCACCCAAATGCCCTTTTCAGGGCAATGGGTAGCTTAGGTTTTTTAGGTAGGTTTTTATTTGGGGGGTTTGGTTGTGTGGGTGGTGGGTTTTACTGTTGGGGGGTTGTTTAGACAGAGGTTCCAGGACCGATTCCAGACCTGACACTATCGGTCTTCCCTTAATGTCAGACAGGCCTTTATGCGTCTTAGGAAGATGGTAGAAAATAGGTATTTTAGGATTTTCCACATAGAGAGAGTCAAAAGTGACTCAATCCATGTGCCCATTTTCCAATCCATCATCTAGTAAAGATAGCAGTTTTTTCTGAATCCAAAAAGTTGGATTTACAGTGAGTTTAGTATATACATTACTATCATTCAGTTGTCTAAGGGACT
This sequence comes from Bombina bombina, assembly GCF_027579735.1. Lineage (NCBI taxonomy): Eukaryota > Metazoa > Chordata > Amphibia > Anura > Bombinatoridae > Bombina > Bombina bombina. The sequence goes on from NC_069501.1 coordinate 79,448,170, forward strand.
CCCTAATATACCAATCTTTATCACATACTACTATACTGTTGCCCTTATCTGACCTCTTAATCACAATGGCCTCATTTTCTTCCAGCTTTTTTACTGCCTCTTTAAAAAGGGACAATGAAGACTATATGAATGACAGAGTATACAGTTTTAATCGCACACAACCATCAAATCTAGACATTCAGAATTTTGATAATCAAAGAAATATGGACCAAAGATCACATGAGACTGACCAGCACATTGCGACCAGCATACCACATACAGGACAGATCAGAGTCAGGTGGAAATTGGACCACTGTACACCACAAAAATCATAATAGAAATTACAAGAACAATTACAAACAAAACAGCCAACATCAGACAAAATCAACATATCAACATAGGAAACCAAATACATATATGCACCGAGATAGGGAGCAATACAATCAACAATATTATAACCAACGTAATTACAATCAAAATGACGCCTGGCATAGACAACAATCTCCTCATCAATCTCATTATCCACCCAAATTTCAATATGAGAACCGCAGAACACACAATGAGAACTCCCATTACGAAAATAGGAGACAACCCACAGATAATAGGAGATATGATCAGAATCACTATTATGAATCACCCACACACTCAAATCAGTATACATACAAAGACACACATTCTAGGATCAATTACAACCATAATCAGAATCAACACTTTTATTCAAATTGCTTTCAACCTCTGGCTTCTGTAACAGAAGACAATGTATTCACGGAACACTTACCTAGAAACAACAATACATCTGCTTCATCTCCTTTTTTAGACCATGCCCTCCATCAACGCAGAGCCATAATAGAGGAACCAAACCCAAGAAAAAGACCTCTACATTTAGACCAAGAGGCACAAGAGGCAGAGGCATTACCGCCAAGAAAGAAAAATCCAACAAATTAGATAAGGGTATCTTTAATCTGTCCTCATACACTTTGTCTATAGAAGAAAAAATAATTCTGCACAAAGGTCTTTCCTTTTGTCCACCCAATCCCCACAATATTTTCAATCTCTTTTTAGACTTAAATAGATTTACCAGGAAACTGTCATTACAAAAATATTTTTCTCAAAAGAATTTAAAAAAACACAATCTCTTAGAAGACAATACCATCTGTATTCTCACTGATAACATGGAAATAGACAAAAGGGGTTTTTCAACCCAAGGTTCCATTAATCTCCTTACCAACCAATTATTTGAAAGTGTGATACACACTAAGGTCAAAATGAAATCATCTTTCTCCCCTCCAGTAGGATGTAGCCAATATGTAGAGATCTATCAAAATATGGTAGTTGAAGACTTTGAGAAAATATCTTCAAAATGTTTAAAAAGAAACTTTTACAAAACACAAGGTGAGAGAAAAGCAGTCTCCTCCCTGGCCGGCAACCCCAATATCATCATACGGGATGCCGACAAGGGAGGAGGAATTGTAATCCAGGATCTGAGTGACTACCTTTTAGAGGCCAGAAGGATACTCAATGACACCAATTACTACAGAATTCTAAAAGTAGACCCTACATCCATTTTCTTAAAAGAATATAATAAATTGATTGAAAAAGGCTCCAATCTTAACATCCTAAATAAAGATGAAAGAAAGTCCTTAACAGTAAACAACCCTAGTGTGGCACATTACTACCATCTGCCAAAAATCCACAAAGACCTCAAACATCCTCCGGGGCGACCAATCATCGCCGGGATAGATAATTTAACATACAATCTATCTAATTATATTGATCTTTTTTTACAGAAATATGTGGTTGGCCTTAGGTCTTACATTAAGGACAGTACGGATTTATTGAATAAAATTAAAGAATTTAAAAACAATGACGATCTAATATGGATTACCTGTGACGTTAGCTCTCTCTATTCAAACATAACCCATGAGTTAGGTCTACAGACAATTTTCAAAACACTAAATGGAGATGATTATATGCCCCTTTTCCAAAAAGAATACATTGTTGAATGCATTAAATTTATTTTACAACACAATTATTTTATGTTTCAGGATATGTTTTACCTACAGATCAAGGGTACGGCCATGGGCACCAGATTCGCCCCGAGCTTTGCCAATATTTTCATGGGCATTTTTGAAGATATCTATATCTATAACTCTTCTGCCGGGGCGAGTCTGGTGTTCTATGGCCGCTATATTGACGATTTGATTTTTTTGTGGAGAAGTGACCTTTCCTCAGCAACAGTTTTTGCTACTTCTCTTAATGATAATGAATTTGGATTGGCTTTCACTGCTGATATTAATAAACAAACCATAGATTTTTTAGATCTTACATTGAGTTGGGACCACTCAGGGAATCTGTGTTCAAAAACATTTTTCAAGAAAGTAGACAGCAATAGCTATTTAAATTATAATAGCAATCACTACAAAAGTTGGCTGTCTAATATTCCGTTCAGCCAATTTGAGAGGATTAGACGCAACTGTTCATCTTTGGAATCTTTTGATTCCCAGAGTAATATTATCTATCAAAGATTCCTAGACAAAGGATACCCCAATGATCTTCTGATCTCATGCAGAGAAAAAGCTAGACTTTTAGACAGAGATATTTTACTCAATAAAAAAAGAACAAATAAAGAGAAAGAGAAAAACATTTTTTCTTCAAGTCCATTATTTATCACCCAATATAACAACAACTACAAACAAATTAGACAGATATTAAATAAACATTGGCCAATTATACTTAAAGATCCCATTCTAAAGAATCTTGTAGGTAACTATCCTAAAATTACATACACCAGAGCCCCCACTTTGAGGAGCAAGCTAGCTCCCAGTAAAAAAGTTAAACATATAATTTCCAAAAAAACATCCACCACAAAAACTACTTTTCTAAGTCACATAGGTGTTTACAAATGTGGAAAGAGAGGTTGCAACACCTGTAAATACATACAATCTGGCAAAAAAACTTTCTCTTCAACGACCACTGGGGAAAGTTTTCCCATAAAGAAATTTCTTAATTGTAACTCTAGCTTTATAGTCTATGTACTGGAGTGTGTTTGTGGGGTACAATATGTGGGTCGCACCTCAAGAAAGGCCAGAACATGATGGGGAGAACATTTACGTAACTGTAAAAATTGTAAAAAGAAAAAAGTCAAACACAGCATACCTGAACATTGCCTATATAAACACCAAGGCAACCCTGAAATTTACAAATTTTATCCTATAGACTATATACCCCCTTCAACAGATTACAACAGACTATTTAAATTAAGGCAATGTGAAACTTTTTGGATCCATAAACTTAATACCTTATGGCCAGCAGGCTTGAATTCAAACATTGATCTGGCAGCTTTCAATTGACAAGTTTATTATTATAATTTGTTCACAATTTCTGATGATTTTGCTAATTTTTTTGTTTTTTGGTTAGGTAAACTATTATGTCTGTTGTTTGTAGACATAACTATAGCTTCTATCAGCTACCTGTCCCATATGGCAAGACTCTCACCACAATTAGATATTACATGCACATATAATTATTATTATTATTATTATTTTTGTGTCAGCACAGATGCTATAATGCCATAACAATATAGTTCGCTTAAAAACTCTATATATTATACATCATTTATTAGTACACTCGATATATCAAACTTCCCATATGATTCTGACATTTATGACCAATCTATTATCCTTATGGTCGGAATAATTGCTAGCGTTTTTTTGAACATTTATATTTACATATTAAAAAATGTAAATGGTTATACAATACCATCTTGAATACATTCAAACAGTGCTATGAAATAATTCTCTCTTTTTGTGTTAGCACGGACATCGTGTCAGCACTGATATCATAATACTATTTTTACATAGTCCGTGCAAAAGCCTAAACACATAATACATTGATCACACATATGTATTTGTTCGTAGATCAATTTCTATCGCTATCGGAACAATCGCAGAGTACATTGTACCTTATAAATATATTCACGTAGTGCAGCATATAATTTCTTTCACATTGTTTTTTTACCAAATGATTTTAAATTCCAACAAAAGTTTTCTGTTTTTAATATGTTAAAATTCAGTTGTTTTCTATATTTGTAAACAACAAATGTTATTTTTAGTTGTCAGCGTAACAATGTTTCTAACATATAACAAATGCATGGTATTTTATTGGTTGATACTCCAACCAATCATGACCACTTTGTCTTTTTAAATATCTTTTTCCCGCTATACCTTGTATACTTACCTGAGGAAACGGCCAGTGAGCATTACGGCCGAGAAACGCGTTGTATTTAGCTTTAAATAAATACTTTTATAATACAAATCACCTAGCATTTGTTCGCTGACTTCTCCTTTGTTCAGTTTGTTTTTATATTATGAATTCAATGGACTGAAAATTGATCCATATACACTCTGAGCCACCACACAGCTTCAGGTGTATTCTTTGGAGTACCTCCATTATTCTCCTAGGATCATTGGTTAACACAGAACCACTGTGCCACAGACGTTTATAGCGCAGAAAATTTGGGTGCCAAAGACAAGCAAGATCTACAAAAATCTGCAAACTATCATACTACTGGCCAGAGGGATACAAATCCTAGTAGTTCAGCGTACTGACTGCTGTCTAAAGGTCAGCCTGCCCGAATGCACTACTTGCTAGTGCCAACTTTTTTGTGAGTATCCACCTGATTGCCCCCCTTGTTTCTGTGTGTCGCTTTTGGTACAGACGATATTGCACTATTAGGCGCTCTCTCCCTCTTCTATTACAACAGATCTACAACACTAATCTGACAGATTCAGCGTACTGACTGCTGTACAAAGGTCAGCCTGCCTGTATGCACTACTTGTGAGTGCCAACTCTTTTATTATCCGACTTACCACCGGCTTGGAGTGAAGCTGCCTGACACATTTGCTGATTGTAACAGCGACTCTACTCAACGTTTATCCATTTGTTTTGTCTGGACTTTTTTGTGTAGCTTGATATTAATAGTAATACAAATATAGATTTGTACTTTCCAAGTGGCATATGAAAATATCACTCCTTGAGTTCACTTTTTGTCACAACACTCAAAACACTTCTTAAACTAAGGATACGATCTCTTTCTAACACTTATCATTTTTTTATACAACACTCATACTATACCATGAACACTATTTGAACACTCAGCTATTCCAGCACTTACAATCACTACACACAGTGATACCCCCCCCCACTCCCATTTTTGTGCACCTAATATTACATTTGCGCACCCTATTGTATGTTGCTTGTGGAATAGTTCTAACTGATTTCCTCTAGACCTGGCTGGATAGAAATTAGACTTCTTATTAATTATTAATTTTGAAGTTCTAAAACATAATTATTATTTCCACAATGGAGGCACACACCGACTTTTACTCACTACAGACCACAGATGAATGGGATATTGACAATCTGGACCTGGAGGAATTGTTTAGTAATGACGCTGACAATGTAAAATTAACTGATTTGTTTCAAACAATGGAAAGGCTCAAGACAAAAGAACAGAGGTTGCTACTTGACAACTGGCTTTTTGATAAGTACATAAAAAGAGGAATGGTGCCAAGAGGCCTAAGGCTAAGAAAGTTTCTGACCTTTGAAGTGGAAAACAAGGAATTTATAATGGAATGGAACAATACACTTACAGAATGTGCAATACGGTTGGTGGAACAGATTGCTAATCTAAAGGAAGAAATTGTAAAAATACAAATTGAAATGAATAAATTTAAGGAAGTTTTTGAATATGCAACCTATGATGCTATGCTCCAAGAGGCAGTAGAAGAAGTGAGAAAATTAGTAGTAAGCATGAAGCACTCTAAGTTTCTCAGAGACAGTAAAGATTATGCCAACGATAGGGTATATTTATGGTACAAAAGATTGAGGAGAACTAATAGAAAACCAGGTAGAGGTAATACATCGGAGAAAAAATGGTGCAAGTGAATTAGATAAATCGCATAAAGCTGCTAATAAAAATCTTAGATGGCAAAAACAAGGTAAAAATAAAAACAGTAAGAAGGTCACCTTTAGCGATTTAGAAGAGAAAGAAAAAGAAGGCTCAGCGTCAGGAACAGACTTTATAACCTCAGAGGAGTTCTCACAGTCAGAGCCTGAAGAGAGGGACAGTACTGCCTTTGTTAATGAGCCAAAAGCACAAAGATCAAAAGAAAAAGATCTAGGAGCGAGGCCGAAAATAATAACCATATCCACTGCTAGTGAAAAACATTTAGAGCAACAGGTTTTTCAGAGGGGTTCAGATATAAGCAAAGGGGGAGGTACGAAAAAAGACACAGAGAATTTAAAACCAAAAAACAGGTATCAGTTGAGGCATAAGTCATAATATAAAAAACAGAAGTCTAATTTCTTTCCAACCAGGTCTAGAGGAAATCAGTTAGAACCATTCCACAAGTGAGTAATGGAGGAACTTATTGCATTAAAAGAATTAAGCAAAGATGAGTGTTCCAAATCTAACCTTACTAAAAAGAAAGAGAGGCAGTAAAAAAGCTGGAAGAAAATGAGGCCATTGTGATTAAGAGGTCAGATAAGGGCAACAGTATAGTAGTATGTGATAAAGATTGGTATATTAGGGAGTCCCTTAGACAACTGAATGATAGTAATGTATATACTAAACTCACTGTAAATCCAACTTTTTGGATTCAGAAAAAAACTGCTATCTATACTAGATGATGGATTGGAAAATGGGCACATGGATAGAGTCACTTTTGACTCTCTCTATGTGGAAAATCCTAAAATACCTATTTTCTACCATCTTCCTAAGACGCATAAAGGCCTATCTGACATTAAGGGAAGACCGATAGTGTCAGATCTGGAATCGGTCCTGGAACCTCTGTCTAATTGGGTGGATGAGATCCTGCAACCTCTGGTCCACAGTTTGGATAGTCATCTTAAAGACACAAAGGATGTCCTAAAAAAATTTGAAGAGTTTGAGTGGAGAGACACATTCAGCTGGCTCACAGTGGATGTGGTCTCTATACTCTATGATCCCCCATGATTTGGGATTAAAGGGACAGTCAACCTAAATTTTCAAATATGTAATTCCTATAAAGTTGCTAACAATGTTTAGTTTGCACTGTAGCCTAATTCATTACCCTAAATCGTTTATAAGCATTACTACTTACTTGTTTCTTCTTTGCAGTTTAAAATTCCCGCCTGCCCCCTTCCATATTTCATCATCAAGATCCTAAGGTTGTTCAGTCTCCAGCTCTATGTCGGCTACTTCTCGTCAATCCACACTCCTGTTTTTATGCGCATGCGCATTGCGCTGCTAACACTAGGGGGAAGGAACTCAAAATACTTTCTCAAGTTCCGACACGTCTGATATTTCAGACCTACCAGTGTGCTGCCAGTCATCGTAGTCTGTGAACAGTCTCCGGCAGTGTGCAGTCATCGTAGTTTTTGAGGTCTCCGGTAGTGTGCATTCATTGCGTGAGAATTAATTTATAGAGGTAGGTTACAGATAGGCTGCTTGTACTAATAGTTGATCTAATAGAGGGTACATAGGAAGCAGCTAAATGATGTCCAGAGCTCTATCTTAGATTAGTACACTACCGCAATTATTCAGTGTGTGTGGTCTCTTCCTGCTGAAGCTCAAAGCTAAACCTCTTGTCATTAGGTGCTTGTTCCTGCTCCATCCTCTGGTATTATATTGCCCCTCTGGATCAAGTAGAAACTCCTTATAACACCGGAATAGAGAACCTGCTAAAACAGCTTTATTACTAATCCTGCTGTAGATCACAACTTAGTCACAGGCGTTCTCCCCTCTCACCACAGATGAACACTGTCTATCACTTTTACTCCCAAAGAGGATAAAGTAATAATTAGACATTTAGGGGGCAGTTTGGAAAAGAAAAATGTAGTGGAAAATGTAGGATTTGAAACTTTTAATATATTTAGATTCATTCCAACACTGCATTATACCAGAGTATGTAGCACCTGCCCGTCCCATTGAGTTACAGGACACTTACACGTGTATATTGCTGAGCTCAGCTTCCTCCTGCTCCTCTCTCCCTGTTAGGTGGGTGGAAGGTCACTTAAATAATGCAGTGTTGGAATGAATCTAAATATATTAAAAGTTTAAAATCCTACATTTCCCACTACATTTTTCTTTAGTCCATAGTTGAACAAGGTTGTAAATTTGTGTATAAGAAAAGCAAGTCCATTGCTAATATCTTATCCCCAAGTGAACTAAGGAGGAAAGACAAAAACGTAGGGAGCGCATGGTTACAGTCAAATGGCACCTTTAAGTGTGGGAACAAGAGGTGTAGGTGACAAAAAAATGTCAATCTTACACCACAGGGAAAGAGTACAATGTAAAAGGCTGTATAAAATGCTCTACTGATCATGTGATATACATAATAGAGTGTAAAGAGCACAAAAAACAGTATATTGGTATGACTATCAGTGATGTAAGAACTCGAATATGAGAACATATAACATACAGACGGCTAGATTTAGAGTTTTGTCGGTAAGGACCCACGTAGCTAACGCCGGCTTTTTTCTGGCCGCACCATAAAAATAACTCTGGTATTGAGAGTCCATATAATGTCAGCGTTAGGCTCCAAAAAAGGAGCGTAGAGCATATTTAACGCAACTTCAACTCTCGATACCAGAGTTGCTTACGCAAGCGGCCAGCCTCAAAAATGTGCTCGTTCCCCCATAGGAAACAATGGGGCTGTTTGAGCTGAAAAAAACCTAACACCTGCAAAAAAGCTGCGTTCAGCTCCTAACGCAGCCCCATTGTTTGCTATGGGGAAACACTTCCTACGTCTGCACCTAACACCCTAACATGTACCCCGAGTCTAAACACCCCTAACCTTACACTTATTAACCCCTAATCTGCCGCCCCCGCTATCGCTGACCCCTGCATATTATTTTTAACCCCTAATCTGCCGCTCCATAAACCGCCGCTACTTACATTATCCTTATGTACCCCTAATCTGCTGCCCCTAACACCGCCGACCCCTACATTATATTTATTAACCCCTAATCTGCCGCCCACAACGTCGCCCCCACCTGCCTACACTTATTAACCCCTAATCTGCTGAACGGACCGCACCGCTACTATAATAAAGTTATTAACCCCTAATCCGCCTCACTAACCCTATAATAAATAGTATTAACCCCTAATCTGCCCTCCCTAACATCGCCAACACCTAACTTCAATTATTAACCCCTAATCTGCCGACCGGAGCTCACCGCTATTCTAATAAATGTATTAACTCCTAAAGCTAAGTCTAACCCTAACACTAACACCCCCTAAATTAAATATAATTTTAATCTAACGAAATTAATTAACTCTTATTAAATAAATTATTCCTATTTAAAGCTAAATACTTACCTGTAAAATAAATCCTAATATAGCTACAATATAATTTATAATTACATTGTAGCTATTTTAGGATTAATATTTATTTTACAGGCAACTTTGTAATTATTTTAACCAGGTACAATAGCTATTAAATAGTTAATAACTATTTAATTGTTACCTTGTTAAAATAATTACAAAATTACCTGTAAAATAAATCCTAACCTAAGTTACAATTAAACCTAACACTATACTATCACTAAATTAATTAAATAAAATACCTACAATTACCTACAATTAAACCTAACACTACACTATCAATACATTAATTAAATACAATATCTACAAATAACTACAATGAAATAAACTAACTAAAGTACAAAAAATAAAAAAGAACTAAGTTACAAAAAATAAAAAAATATTTACAAGCATAAGAAAAATATTACAACAATTTTAAACTAATTACACCTACTCTAAGCCCCCTAATAAAATAACAAAGACCCCCAAAATAAAAAAATGCCCTACCCTATTCTAAATTACTAAAGGTCAAAGCTCTTTTACCTTACCAGCCCTGAACAGGGCCCTTTGCGGGGCATGCCCCAAGAAGTTCAGCTCTTTTGCCTGTAAAAAAAAACATACAATACCCCCCCCAACATTACAACCCACCACCCACATACCCCTAATCTAACCCAAACCCCCCTTAAATAAACCTAACACTAAGCCCCTGAAGATCATCCTACTTTGTCTTCACCTCACCAGGTATCACCGATCCGTCCTGGCTCCAAAATCTTCATCCAACCCAAGCGGGGGCTGGCGATCCATCATCCGGTGGCTGAAGAGGTCCAGAAGATGCTCCAAAGTCTTCATCCTATCCGGGAAGAAGAGGCGATCCGGACCGGCAACCATCTTGATCCAAGCGGCATCTTCTATCTTCATCCGATGACGACCGGCTCCATCCTGAAGACCTCCACCGCGGACCCATCTTCTTCCGGCGACGTCCAACTGAAGAATGACGGTTCCTTTAGGGACGTCATCCAAGATGGCGTCCCTCGAATTCCGATTGGCTGATAGGATTCTATCAGCCAATCGGAATTAAGGTAGGAATATTCTGATTGGCTGATGGAATCAGCCAATCAGAATCAAGTTCAATCCGATTGGCTGATCCAATCAGCCAATCAGATTGAGCTTGCATTCTATTGGCTGATCGGAACAGCCAATAGAATGCAAGCTCAATCTGATTGGCTGATTGGATCAGCAAATCGGATTGAACTTGATTCTGATTGGCTGATTCCATCAGCCAATCAGAATATTCCTACCTCAATTCCGATTGGCTGATAGAATCCTATCAGCCAATCAGAATTCGAGGGACGCCATCTTGGATGACGTCCCTTAAAGGAACCGTCATTCTTCAGTTGGACGTCGCCGGAAGAAGATGGGTCCGCGGTGGAGGTCTTCAGGATGGAGCCGGTCGTCATCGGATGAAGATAGAAGATGCCGCTTGGATCAAGATGGTTGCCGGTCCGGATCGCCTCTTCTTCCCGGATAGGATGAAGACTTTGGAGCCTCTTCTGGACCTCTTCAGCCACCGGATGATGGATCGCCAGCCCCCGCTTGGTTTGGATGAAGATTTTGGAGCCAGGACGGATCGGTGATACCTGGTGAGGTGAAGACAAGGTAGGATGATCTTCAGGGGCTTAGTGTTAGGTTTATTTAAGGGGGGTTTGGGTTAGATTAGGGGTATGTGGGTGGTGGGTTGTAATGTTGGGGGGGGTATTGTATGTTTTTTTTTACAGGCAAAAGAGCTGAACTTCTTGGGGCATGCCCCGTAAAGGGCCCTGTTCAGGGCTGGTAAGGTAAAAGAGCTTTGACCTTTAGTAATTTAGAATAGGGTAGGGCATTTTTTATTTTGGGGGTCTTTGTTATTTTATTAGGGGGCTTAGAGTAGGTGTAATTAGTTTAAAATTGTTGTAATATTTTTCTTATGCTTGTAAATATTTTTTTATTTTTTGTAACTTAGTTCTTTTTTATTTTTTGTACTTTAGTTAGTTTATTTCATTGTAGTTATTTGTAGATATTGTATTTAATTAATGTATTGATAGTGTAGTGTTAGGTTTAATTGTAGGTAATTGTAGGTATTTTATTTAATTAATTTAATGATAGTATAGTGTTAGGTTTAATTGTAACTTAGGTTAGGATTTATTTTACAGGTAATTTTGTAATTATTTTAACTAGGTAGCTATTAAATAGTTAAGAACTATTTAATAGCTATTGTACCTGGTTAAAATAATTACAAAGTTGCCTGTAAAATAAATATTAATCCTAAAATAGCTACAATGTAATTATAATTTATATTGTAGCTATATTAGGATTTATTTTACAGGTAAGTATTTAGCTTTAAATAGGAATAATTTATTTAATAAGAGTTAATTAATTTCGTTAGATTAAAATTATATTTAATTTAGGGGGGTGTTAGTGTTAGGGTTAGACTTAGCTTTAGGGGTTAATACATTTATTAGAATAGCGGTGAGCTCCGGTCGGCAGATTAGGGGTTAATAATTGAAGTTAGGTGTCGGCGATGTTAGGGAGGGCAGATTAGGGGTTAATACTATTTATTATAGGGTTAGTGAGGCGGATTAGGGGTTAATAACTTTATTAGAGTAGCGGTGCGGTCCGCTCGGCAGATTAGGGGTTAATAAGTGTAGGCAGGTGGAGGCGACGTTGAGGGGGGCAGATTAGGGGTTAATAAATATAATATAGGGGTCGGCGGTGTTAGGGGCAGCAGATTAGGGGTACATAGCTATAATGTAGGTGGCGGCGCTTTGCGGTCGGCAGATTAGGGGTTAATTATTGTAGGTAGCTGGCGGCGACGTTGTGGGGGGCAGATTAGGTGTTAATAAATATAATACAGGGGTCGGTGGTGTTAGGGGTAGCAGATTAGGGGTACATAAGTATAACGTAGGTGGCGGTCGGCAGATTAGGGGTTAAAAAAAATTAATCGAGTGGCGGCGATGTGGGGGGACCTCGGTTTAGGGGTACATAGGTAGTTTATGGGTGTTAGTGTACTTTAGAGTACAGTAGTTAAGAGCTTTATGAACCGGCGTTAGCCCAAAAAGCTCTTAACTACTGACTTTTTTCTGCGGCTGGAGTTTTGTCGTTAGATTTCTAACGCTCACTTCAGACACGACTCTAAATACCGGAGTTAGAAAGATCCCATTGAAAAGATAGGATACGCAATTGACGTAAGGGGATCTGCGGTATGGAAAAGTCGCGGCTGAAAAGTGAGCGTTAGACCCTTTTTTGAGTGACTCCAAATACCGGAGTTAGCCTAAAACCAGCGTTAGGAGCCTCTAACGCTGGTTTTCACGGCTACCGACAAACTCCAAATCTAGGCCATAGAAAATTATATTCCTTGTTCTGCACTTGCTGAGCATTTTATTGAAGAGCACGATCAGGATTTGAGATCCTTTAGCTGGAGTGCTATAGAGCATATATGTAGACAACATAGAGGGGGGGGCAGATTAAACCTCCTCAAAAAACAAGAAGCATATTGGAAATTTATATTCAAAACATTGGTGCCCTTAGGGTTTAATTCTGAGCACGACGTCATCAACTGTTGGTTGTTTCGAAATATATATCTAAAATATCTTTATGTTGTTAATGGAAAAATATGTTGTCTGTTGCATACTCCAATGTTTCCACCTATTCTTAGAAAGAACAGCTCTAAGGCCATATAATGTTAAGTGAACAAAAGTCTGGATTTTTATAAATGTAAGACACATACTTGGCCATATAATGTTAAGTGAACAAAAGTCTGGATTTTTATAAATGTAAGACACATACTTTATAAGAGCTGTATATTTACATATCTTTGTTCTTCTGTATTTACTAACTTGTAATAGCACTAGCTAGCTATTTATTTATTTTTGGTCACAAAAGTATGACATAGGATAGTTATTATAACTCATATAGGCATTACATTTCCTGCTCTATATTTTTTTCTTTTTCCCTACCAGAAGGGAGGAGATTTGAGTAAAAAGATAGTGGGAGTGTACTTCCTCCTGGGCATTTAAGCTACAGGTGTGAGGCTGTTCGTTATGGTCTATGATTAAGGCGTACTTGTTCTGACGAAACGCGTAAGACTGAACCTTTTTACACTTCCATGGATGTGTTGTTGTTTTCATTGTTTTGGAAGAAATATTTAAGTATTGAAGTATCGAAATAAAAGGAGTTTACCTTTTAAAGTGAGCCTGGATCTATCATTATGTTGTATTACGTCTGCTTTGCAAACTAGGAGGAGTTTGCTACACGGATCCAGCACCACAGAGAGAGCGGCGGCAAAGGAGGTGTGCAGTAGCGGTCGTTCAATCAAACAAGGCTGACAGGTAGCAACAACAAAACGGAGCAGCGTCCGCTAAACATGGAAGTGGGTGAAAGAGAAACAGGATTTCTTCCCGTCACCGAGTAAGACCTTTCTTCCCCTGGATGGGATCTCGCTGGGAACCGATTGAAGTAAGGCGAGTATAAGAGGCAACCGCTAGAAGCTGCGGGGTGAATGAACTGTAAAAAGTCAGCTTTTTTGTATGTCCACTGAAGCTGCGAGGGTACATAGTATCTTGAAACTAAGTTGTTACATATATTGCTACGCACACTGGGGGATATAGTTTCGACTCAGCTACCTGCATACACTCCCTCCATTCTTCGTCTAGGAACTATACAGAGTACTATACATTTTCTTTATGTTTAACTATTAGTTATATTGTAGCTAGCTTAGGTGGCTGCAATTTTGAGGGCAGCAGATTAGGGGTTAATAACAGTAATGTAGGTTGTTTTGTGATGTTAGGGGCAGCAGATTAGGGGTTAATAAGTGTAGTTAGGTGGCGACGAGATTGGGGAGGCAGATTAGGGGTTAATAACAGTAATGTAGGTTGCGGCGATGTTGGGGGCAGCAGATTAGGGTTATTAAGTGTAGTTAGGTGGCGACGAGATTGGGGGCGGCAGATTAGGGGTTAATAACAGTAATGTAGGTTGCGGCGATGCTGGGGGCAGCAGATTAGGGGTTAATAACAATAATGTAGGTGGCGGCGATGTTGGGGGCAGCATATTAGGGGTGTTTAGACTCGAGGTTTATGCTAGAGTGTTAGGTGCAAACGTACATTTTTTTTTCCCCATAGACTTTAATGGGGCTGCGTTACGGGGCTTTATGCTCCGTTATTGCAGGTGTTAGTTTTTTTTTTTTGCCGGCTCTCCCCATTGAAGTCTATGGGGAAATCATGCATGAGCACGTCAAAGCAGCTTAAAGCAGCGCTGGTATTTGGGTGCGTTATGGAGCTCAACGCTGCCATATCGCCCACAAATGCTGGGTTTTTGTCAACTTATAATAACAGCGCTATAGGGAGTGAAATACCGCCGAAAAAGCTGCGGTCCTTACTTTCCATATAGCGATCAAAACTCGTAATCTGGGTGAATGTTATCTATATGGCCCACATGAACTAGCAGTCTCCTGTTGTAAAAAGCAAATAAAAAAGCATGTGATAAGAGGCTGTCTATAGTAGTTTATAAACAGGCAGGAATTTAGAGGTTTAAATGTTATAAAATAGATTAATATATCAATGTTGGTTGTGTAAAGCTGGGGAATAGGTAGTAAGGTGTTATCTATCTTTTTAATCAATAACATTTTAGGGTTGACTGTCCCTATAACTACAAAATTGAAGCTATCTTGTTGCATATTGCTTCAGAATTTCTCAAACCATGCATAAAAATGGGGTAGCAAAGGTATGTGGTGTGATGGCACTGGGTCTTGGGAAAAAAAGTTTGAAGAACCCTGCCCTAGGCCAACCAATTCTGCTCACAGAACACTTGTGACTCTGTCTCCACCCACCCTGGCTCCATCAATGAAACACCTATACCTTCTGGACCTTCCATGACTTAATCCCTAGCTTCCTGGTTCCTGAATGGAGCTCTGTGGATTAAGTGTTTGCCCCCTCCAACATTTCATCAGACATGATCACCAAAATCATTTAGTTACTTGATCTCATACTCCATATGAGTGTTTATAACTTTTGTATTCTTCACCTAGGTTTAAGTGGAAAAACATGAACACGCCATTGGTAACTCTTATTCTGTCTGCAAGTTTTCGAAGACTCATCATCTCATCCTACTGAGACTGTAACTTTGCTGTTAGAATTGTCATTATAACTTTTTAGTGAAAGCTTCTCATTTCATGTGCAACATTTCATGTATTGGGCACTTAATGCATGTGACTAGCAGGAACGCTCAATAACTCTTCAGAAAGATGAGTAGAATGAGGTTCAATTCAGAACCCCAGAAGTTTTTATGAATCTAGCCCAGAGTATCTGATATGTTTTGTCATGTATAAAAAACTTCAGAAAATTCAACTTATCATATTGATTGTTGTTGCTAAGAATATATATATTTTTTTTTAAAAAAAGGTTGTGACGCCATTTTGAAAACACATTTTTTTTCAATTTTTAGGTTATAAAGTTCACTAGACATTTGCATTTTTATATTTATATCAACTTAATGTATTTTCTAGTCTAACATATTCTTTACCGTTCTTCCTCCACCGTTTTTTTTTTTTACTTAACTGTATCTTCCCAATTATCATGATTTTCCATAACCTGCATAAACATTTGGGAAATGTATATTATATATTATTATGCTTTTAGTATTTTTTAACTAAATATTTAGTTATATTTCTATAACATTTCAACCCTATGTGTACTTAACATAATTGTACTAAATTGTTTTGTACGTTTATTCTATTCTTTGAACCATATTTTGGCTTCATGATGACGAAAGCAATTTTTACTATTTATAATTTTTCTCAACGTTCGTTCATTCTTCCCAGAATAAACTGTTTGGGTGGTTCATAACTTTTTTTTAGCCTATATCTTGACTTTTCCACTACTGTTCAAATTCTTAATGTATTTTCATTGATTTAATTAATTAAATTAATTTGATTAATTAAATTGAGTAAATTTCTGTAACATTTTTTCTTTGCTTAGCCAAGACTCTTCTTATATCTTCAAGCATTACCTTATATGGTTTTGATTTGTTCAGTTCTCAGAATCCAGCTGTCATATATATTTCTTTAATGTTTTCTTTGACAATGAATATACTGGATCTTATCCAATTATTATCCAGTGCACAAATCTATATTCAGTAATAAAGATACATAAAAATGTATAGAAAAAATACTCTATTGAATTAGAGAATTTTATTATTGAACTATTGCTGGCTTATGACTATGGGATTGATCATAATCTTTTAGAAAAGTTCTTTGGAGATTAAAGTCTATGGAGATTGTTGTAGTTAAATCATTTGATTTGCTTTTCAAAAGCATTGAGATTTAACATTATGGGCTCCATTTATCATTCAGTGGCAGACAGGGGCGTACATACTTGCCCCCTGTCCGTCTGGCTTCTCCATTGGCGGACAGAAATCCGCTACTTGAAAGATATGGGAGTGAAGGCACTACTGATTGTAATAAACTGGAATGGGCTTATATTGATGCACAACTGGCCTTATAAAGTGTAAGAGTAGCCCAAAGGTGCTGTGTATAAACGAACACTGGTACTTATACAACTAAGGAAAGTTGCAAAATATGATATATAAATAGCACTCAAATCCCATTTGCGTTATACGTATCATAGGTATAGAAGGTTTGCATCAACACAAAACTATTAAAAAATTAAACTTTAATAGGTATCTTAAAATGGGTACTTTAAAATCAGCTAGAGAATACTGGGGTGATCAGCGTATTAACCCTGGGGATTATTTACACCAGGATTAGGTATTATGTTAAGATAATGGTCAGGTATAATACTGGGATAAATAGTAGAAGACCAGTGATTATTGACTCTCTCGGTTACTCATGTGGTATGACAGATAAATCTGAGTCTGACCTAGGGATTAGCCGTTTACTAGTGCTGTGGGATGCAAGGAGTCTCAATTCTCATAACATACTTGTGAACCATAGGCAGTTAGAAAACACAGGTTATTCTTTATTATGGTGGAAGACATTGCCTATGGTTCTTATTTCAGCGTATAAATATATTCACTTGTAAATGTCTACTGATCAAGTAATAATTCCTTTAGGTCCCTATCTGTTTGGATCTTAAATGAGCTGTCCCCAGATTTTGTATAGAGTACCGTAGTACCGAATGCTCTGTGAATAGTGTGATGTATCCTGGAGAGATCTCAATAATAATATCTACCTACACAGTAGTTATTTTGTCTTATAATTTACTATAAATTACATAGTATATTATACATTGCATATACTGTGATTATATCGGCAGTCTCTGTTTGAGACTAATATGCTATTTAAATATTTTTCTCGATCTCCCATTAAAGTTTGCTACTAAGTAGACTATGTGAAATTGTTGCCTCCCCTTAGGGTAGTATCTATGTAGGAAAAGCAATTTTAGTTTTCAGTGATCTCTGAAAGGCGTGCTTTGTATTACTTCTGTTGACTGAGTAACGCCATGTATTCGAGCAGTCTAAAATATACCGTTATGTCAACAATTACCCACCTACAACTAGTAACTATGTAGCAGTTTATACAGTTATGTAAGCGCTTGTATCAATAATTGTAACAGCAATCTACCACAGTAGCCTGTGTTGTATAAATATATTATGCAAGAATAAATATGTTGTACAGCTTAGGTATACGCTGATAATTACTCTATAGTATTATATCTCATACCAGTGTACGCTGACACTTGCTCTGCAGTATAGATTCCCAGGTATTTTTGTATCGTACAGCTTAGGTATATGCTGACAATTACTCTGAAGTATTAATTATTTCTCAGGTATTTATGTATTTATGTAATGTACGGCTTAAGTATACGCTGACAAATACTCTGCAGTATTATTTTCCAGGTATTTTGCAGTATTATTTCTCATACCAGTGTACGTTGGTGATTACTCTGCAGTGTTGTTTCCCAAGTATTTTTATATTGTACAGCTTAGGTATACGCTGATAGTTACTCTGCAGTATTGTTTCTAATTACTCTGCAGTATTATTTCCCAGGTATTCTGTAGTATTGATACTAGTGTACACTGACAATAAATCTGCAATATTTTTGCGCAAGTTGTGGACAGCTTATGTATAGCCAGAAAAAGTTAGGAACTTATTTCGATATATAGGCCCACTTTTTAGGCTTCATCTGAATTATTGTATACAATTCTGAAAAATATATGTCCATAAGAATATAACTAAACTGGAAAGTGTCCAAATAATACACCCCAACAATTAGTCTTGCACCCCACAAACCTCAAAGGTACCAGCTGCACTGTATTTGCACAGTAGTTTTTTTTCTTTCATGTGCTGCGATGTCTGCAGATAAATAACAGAGAGAAAAAACCCCTGTTGTAATGGAAATGAAACATGAGGTAATGAAAAAACAAAAAGCAAAGATGGAATGAGATACAAACGAAAAGTACTGGCTGATTTGAACAGCTAATAAGATTTCAGTAGCTCTCATCCTATTGGCTGATCATATGAAGAGGACGCTCCGCGCTGGATGTCATCACCGGTCCTGGACAACTCCACTCCTCCACAGTTCCGCGCCACCGGGATGAAGATAGAAGATGGTCCTGCATTGGAGGAAGATGTCGCCACCTGGATGAAAACTTCTTACCGCCTGGATGAGGATGGATGACCGGACTTTAGGAACCGTGAGTAGATAATCTTGGGTTAGTGTTAAGTTATTGTTTTCCTTTTCTGGGGTGCTTTTTTAGATTAGGGCTTTGGGCAGTAAAAGAGCATACAAATGCCTATTTAGGGGCAATGAGTACCTTAGGATTTTTTTTAGACTAAGGTTTTTTATTTTGGGGGGTTGGTTGGATGGGGGTTTTACTTTTAGTGGGGACTTTGTAATTTTTTGTAGGTAAAAGAGCTGTTTAACTTAAGGCAATGCCCTACAAAAGGCCCTTTTAAGGGCTACTGGTAATTTATTGTTAGGTTTTTATTTGGGGGGGGGCTTTTTTATTTTTATAGGGCTATTAGATTAGGTTAATTGTTTTTATTTTTGATAATTTCATTTATTATTTTTCGTATTTTTAGTGTTTATTATTTTTTGTAATGTTAGATTTTTAAAATGTTTTCGTAGTATTAGGTTTATTTAAATTTGTAATTTAGGTTTTTATGTAATTTAGGATTTTTAATTGGCAGTTTTTTTATTTTATTAGAATAGTTATGTTATATATTTATAGTTTAATCTTAGGTTTTTTTATTTCACAGGTAAGTTTTTATTTGTTTTAAGATAGCTATATTGTAACTTTTAATTTAAAGTTAGGGGGGTGTTAGGTTTAGGGGTTAATAGTTTAATTTAGTGTTTTGCGATGTGGGGGCCGGCGGTTTAGGGGTTAATAGGTTTAGTTTATTAGTTATAATGTGGGGGGCTGGCGGTTTAGGGGTTAATACTTTATTACAGTGTTGGCGATGTGGGAGGCTGGCGGTTTAGGGGTTAATAGGTTTATTTAGTGTCGGCGATGTCAGGGGGCAGTGTATTAGGGGTTCATCATTTTATTTAGTGTCAGCGATGTCTGGTAGCGGCTATTTAGGGGTTAATAACTTTATGTAGTGGCGGGATGTCGGGGAGCGGCTATTTAGGGGTTTATAACTTTATTTAGTGGTGGGATGTCGGGGAGCGGCGGTTTAGGGGTTAATAACTTTAGTTAGTGTTAGCGATGTCGGGGAGTGGTGGATTAGGGGTGTTTAGACTAGGGGCTTATGTAAGGGTGTTAGGTTTAAAAATAACTTTCTTTCCCCCATAGACATCAATGGGGATTGCATTGCGGTGATTTGCCATTCCACGATCGCAGGTGTTAGTTTTTTTCTAGCACTTTTTCCCCTTTGATGTCTATGGGGAAAGCGTGCACGAGCACGTAAACTCAGCCCTTGGCTTTTGTTCGGTATGGAGCGTAACGCAGCATAACGCACACTACAAGGAGGTTTTGCAGTAACTCGTAATGGCAGCGCTATGGAAAGTGCGATACCGCTCATTTTATTGCGTTATTTACGCACCCGGTATAGCGCAAAACTCGTAATCTAGGTGTTTATGTGTTACATTGTTACACATACTGCCATATAGGGCTCCACACACGTGCGCTCTCCTGAGCCTACTTCAGTATACTGCAATGGAAAGAGATCACATTTTAATATTTTATGTCTTATTAAAAAGGTCATTTTTATAACAAAATTAAACTTGAAGTTTATTTTTTTAAGTCGTACACTGTATCGGAATTATAAATGCTTAAAGGGATAGAAAGGGTCATGATTCAAAAAGAGAATACAATTTTCAACAAATTAACAACCAACTTACTTCTATTATCTAATTTGCTTGGAAGCTAATTGCGGATTGGTGGATGCACATATATGATTCTTGTTATTGGCTCACCTGATGTGCTCAGCTAGCTCCCAGTAATGAATTGCTGAGTATTCAACAAAGGATACCAAAAGAATGAAGCAAATGTGATAATATAAGAAAATTGGACAGTTGTTTAAAATGGTTTGCTCTGCATGAATTATGAAAGAAAAATAATTTTGGGTTCCATGTAACCTTTATTGATATCCATGAATATTTATGACAAACTCCATTATCAGGTAAACCTGTGTTTTCCCTGTAATGTCCTTTAGTCTGTAGATTTAGAAGCCCATTTGTTTCATAAAACACCTTGGGCTAGATTACAAGTGGAGCACTAATTTATCGCACACTAGTAAACGTGCAAATTCTCCCGTTTTACAGGCGCACAATAAATAACCAGCCATTACAAGTGACTGGTTATTGCTACTGCAAGCTTGTGATAGCAATTAGCGAGATCAGATCGCTGGTTAGTTTTAAAAATGTGCCCCAATTGCCCCCAAAATTAAGTATATTGTTCTATGATAAAAAATAGTAATAAAAAAAAATAGTAGCATCTTTATTAAAAAAAGAAAAACCTGCACGAAGCAGTTCTAAGGGGTTAAAGTAAGCAGGATGTGGGGTGTTAGAAAAAAAATGGCACTGCCTTTACATTGTAGTTTATGGGGACTTTGTTATTACTGTTAATATATTAATATATGTTTATATACACATATATTTACATGTTAATATGTGTTTATACACATAGACACATACATATACAGGTAGCACTCAGTTTACGCCGGGGTTAGGTTCCAGAAGGAATGGTTGTAAATCGAAACCATTGTAAATTGAAACCCAGTTTATAATGTAAGTCAATGGGAAATGAAGAGTTAGGTTCCAGGCCCCTCTCAAAATTGGCATAAGTAACACCTAATACATTATTTTTAAAGCTTTGAAATTAAGACTTTAAATGCTAAACAGCATTATAAACCTAATAAAATAATCACACAACACAGAATATATAATGAAACTAATTTAAATGAACAAAAACTTTTGCTAAACAGCGTTATAAACATAATAAAATAATCACACAACATAAGGGGGTAGTTATCAAGCCGTCTACTTTTCTGACTTCGCCGGCCCAATACGACCGCCTAAGCTCGCCTCACATCGCCGCCGCGGACCTGAAAAAATACGCCTAAGTTATCAAAAAAAGCTGTCAAAAAGCCGCGGGGCGATGAGCAGCGGACTGTGACAGTTATCACTCATCCGATCTCGCTGCCCTTCGGCTTTTTCCCAGCTTTATTGCTAGCCTGTCACTAAGCACTCACACTAAACTACACTGTTCTATCCCTATACCGGCGCCCCCGGAGCCTCCCGCAACTCAATAAAGTTACTAACCCCTAAACCGCCGCTCCTAGACCCCGCCGCAACTCTGATAAATGTATTAACCCCTAAACCGCCGCTCCTAGACCCCGCCGCAACTCTTATAAATGTATTAACCCCTAAACCGCCGCTCCCGGACACCGCTACCACCTACAGTATACCTAGTAACCCCTATCCTGCCCCCCCTACACCGTCGCCCTCTATAATAAAGTTATTAACCCCTATCCTGCTGATCCCGCACCTCTCCGCAACTAAATAAATAGTTTAACCCCTAAACCGCCGCTCCCTGAACCCGCCGCAACCTATATTAAACCTATTAACCCCTATCCTGCCCCCCCTACACCGTCGTCACCTATAATAAATTTATTAACCCCTAATCTGCCTCCCCTACACCGTCGCCCCCTATAATAAATTTATTAACCCCTAATCTGCCTCCCCTACACCGTCGCCCCCTATAATAAATTATTAACCCCTATCCTGCCCCCCACTACGCCGCCGCCACTGTAATAAAATTATTAACCCCTAAACCTAAGTCTAACACTAACCCTAACACCCCCCTTACTTAAATATTAATTAAATAAATCTAAATCATATTTTTATTATTAACTAAATGAATCCTATTTAAAACTAAATACTTACCTATAAAATAAACCCTAATATAGCTACAATATAAATAATAATTATATTGTAGCTATCTTAGGATTTATTTTTATTTTACAGGTACCTTTCAATTTATTTTAAATAGGTAAAATAGCTATTAAATAGTTATTAACTATTTAATAGCTTACCTAGCTAAAATAAACTGAAATTTACCTGTAAAATAAATCCTAACCTAAGTTACAATTACACCTAACACTACACTATACTTTAATAAATTATTCCTATTTAAAACTAAATACTTACCTGTAAAATAAACCCTAATATAGCTACAATATAAATAATAATTATATTGTAGCTATCTTAGGATTTATATTTATTTTACAGGTAACTTTGTATTTATTTTAGCTAGTTAGAATAGTTATTAAATAGTTATTAACTATTTAATAACTACCTAGCTAAAAGAAATACAAAATTACCTGTAAAATAAATCCTAACCTAAGTTACAATTAAACCTAACACTACACTATCATTAAATTCATTAAATAAACTACCTACAAATAACTACAATTAAATACAATTACATAAACTAACTAAAGTACAAAAAATAAAAAAAGCTAAGTTACAAAAAATAAAAAAATAAGTTACAAACATGTTAAAAATATTACAACAATTTTAAGCTACTTACACCTAATCTAAGCCCCCTAATAAAATAACAAACCCCCCCCCCAAAATAAAAAAATGCCCTACCCTATTCTAAATTAAATAAAGTTCAAAGCTCTTTTACCTTACCAGCCCTTAAAAGGGCCATTTGTGGGGGCATGCCCCAAAGAAAACAGCTCTTTTGCCTGTAAAAGAAAAATACAACCCCCCCCAACATTAAAACCCACCACCCACATACCCCTAATCTAACCCAAACCCCCCTTACAAAAACCTAACACTAATCCCCTGAAGATCATCCTACCTTGTCTTCACTCAGCCGAGTGATGGAACCGAAGTGGACATCCGGAGCGGAAGAAGTTAATCCTCCAAGCGGCGCTGAAGAAATCTTCCATCCGATGAAGTCATCATCCAGGCGGCGCTGAAGAAAAGTCTTCGATCCGGCCGATGTCATCTTCAAAGAGGCGCTGAAGAGGTCTTCTATCCGGGCGATGTCATCTTCCAAGCCGGGTCTTGAATCTTCCTTCCGCCGACTCGGAACCTCCTTCTTCACCGACGGACTACGACGAATGAAGGCTCCTTTAAGGGACGTCATCCAAGATGGCGTCCCCTCAATTCCAATTGGCTGATAGGATTCTATCAGCCAATCGGAATTAAGGTAGGAAAAATCTGATTGGCTGATGGAATCAGCCAATCAGATTGAGCTTGCATTCTATTGGCTGTTCCGATCAGCCAATAGAATGCGAGCTCAATCTGATTGGCTGATTGGATCAACCAATCGGATTGAACTTGAATCTGATTGGCTGATTCCATCAGCCAATCAGAATTTTCCTACCTTAATTCCGATTGGCTGATAGAATCCTATTGAGGGGAATTGAGGGGACGCCATCTTGGATGACGTCCCTTAAAGGAGCCGTCATTCGTCGTAGTCCGTCGGTGAAGAAGAAGGTTCTGCGTCGGCGGAAGGAAGATTCAAGACCCGGCTTGGAAGACCTCTTCAGCGCCTCTTTGAAGATGACATCGGCCGGATCGAAGACTTTTCTTCAGCGCCGCCTGGATGATGACTTCATCGGATGGAAGATTTCTTCAGCGCCGCTTGGAGGATTAACTTCTTCCGCTCCGGATGTCCACTTCGGTTCCATCGCTGCTCGGCTGAGTGAAGACAAGGTAGGATGATCTTCAGGGGATTAGTGTTAGGTTTTTGTAAGGGGGGTTTGGGTTAGATTAGGGGTATGTGGGTGGTGGGTTTTAATGTTGGGGGGGGGTTGTATTTTCTTTTACAGGCAAAAGAGCTGTTTTCTTTGGGGCAAGCTTTGAACTTTATTTAATTTAGAATAGGGTAGGGCATTTTTTTTATTTTGGGGGGGTTTGTTATTTTATTAGGGGGCTTAGATTAGGTGTAAGTAGCTTAAAATTGTTGTAATATTTTTAACATGTTTATAACTTATTTTTTTATTTTTTGTAACTTAGCTTTTTTTATTTTTTGTACTTTAGTTAGTTTATGTAATTGTATTTAATTGTAGTTATTTGTAGGTAGTTTATTTAATTAATTTAATGATAGTGTAGTGTTAGGTTTAATTGTAACTTAGGTTAGTATTTATTTTACAGGAAATTTTGTATTTCTTTTAGCTAGGTAGTTATTAAATAGTTAATAACTATTTCATAACTATTCTAACTAGCTAAAATAAATACAAAGTTACCTGTAAAATAAATATAAATTCTAAGATAGCTATAATATAATTATTAATTATATTGTAGCTATCTTAGGGTTTATTTTACAGGTAAGTATTTATTTTTAAATAGTAATAATTTATTAAAGTATAGTGTAGTGTTAGGTGTAATTGTAACTTAGGTTAGGATTTATTTTACAGGTACATTTCTTTTTATTTTAGCTAGGTAAGCTATTAAATAGTTAATAACTATTTAAAAGCTATTGTTCCTGGTTAAAATAAATTGAAAGATACCTGTAAAATAAAAATAAATCCTAAGATAGCTAGAATATAATTATTATTTATATTGTAGCTATATTAGGGTTTATTTTAAAGGTAAGTATTTAGTTTTAAATAGGATTCATTTAGTTAATAAGAGTTAATTTATTTAGATTTATTTAATTAATATTTAAGTTAGGGGGCGTTAGGGTTAGGGTTAGACTTAGGTTTAGGGGTTAATAACTTTTATTACAGTGGCGGCGGTGTAGTGGGGGGCCAGTGGTAGGGGTTAATAAATTTATTATAGGGGGCGACGGTGTAGGGGAGGCAGATTAGGGGTTATTAAATTTATTATAGGTGGCGACAGGTCTGTAGGGGGGGCAGATTAGGGGTTATTAAATTTATTATAGGTGGCGACAGTGTAGGGGGGGCAGGATAGGGGTTAATACATTTAATATAGGTTAATATAGGTTGCGGTGGGTTCAGGGAGCGGCGGTTTAGGGGTTAATACATTTATTTTAGTTGCAGTGGGCTCTGGGAGCGGCGGTTTAGGGGTTAATATGTATAGAGTAGCTTGCGGTGGGCCTCCGGGAGCGGCGCTGGGTTTAGGGGTTAATATGTATAGAGTAGCTTGCGGTGGGCTCTGGGAGCGGCGGTTTAGGGGTTAATATGTATATTTAGTTGCGGCGGTGTAGGGGGGACAGATTAGTGGTGTTTAGACTCGGGGTACATGTTAGGGTGTTAGGTGCAGACATCTCCCATAGGAATCAATGGGATGTCTGTCACTGCAGCGAACTTGTACTTTCGTATGGTCAGACTCCCATTGATTCCTATGGGAATCCGCCGCCCTCCAGGGGCGATCTGTGTCGGACTGAGTCCGGCGAATCGAAGCTTACGTCACAAAATTCTACTTTTGCCGGTCTCGAGCCTTTGATAACTAAGGCGTATCAGCCTCGCCACAAATACGCTGCGGAATTCCAGCGTATTTGAGGTTGACGGCTTGATAACTAGGCCCCATAGACTTTACTTGCATTTTTCTGCAAACAGTTCTTTCTATGCATTCCAAATCTGGACTGATTTATAGACTGGAAGATCTTTGTTCCTTTGCAAGCTGCTCGATAGCTCAGGTCCTGGTTAAACTGATTAATTTCAGCTTGCTTGGCTTGCATATCTTTGCTGCAACACAAGCGGGACAGCTCCCACCTACTGGCTATTTTAATCAATGAACTGCCTTCTCAATGCTTTTCAATAGCAGTCACATGACTGACAAAAAAGGTTGTTATTCTGAAACGGTTGTAAATTGAACCGTTGTAAACGAGGGCTACCTGTATATGCATATATTAATATACATATATATTTTTTATTTACTCCCCCATAGCTGCGCACTTGCCCCTTCGCTCCAGCCATAAGAACAAGGAGCCCATTGTAACCTATGGAAGCGAGCTCTTGTGAGTGCAAAGCTTCCCTGCAATGAAAATGCATTCACATTGTGCTCATATTATAATACAAGTGCACATTTGCGTGCTCCAGTATTATTGAGTGGAGCGCAAATATCGCGCTCACGAAAGTGCAATTGTCTGACATGATCCGCTCAGCTTGTGAACTGCTTGTGCAATGTTGCCCCCTGCAGATTAAGACCGCTGCTTCACAAATGCTGTTTCCGGCGAGCCTGAAGGCTTGCGCGGAAAAAGGGGCATCAGGGCCTATTCGGCCCTTGATAAATTGGCCCCAGAATCTGGCCCCTTGTAAAAAAGAGCTTTGTACTATTATTATTATAAAGATATTTGTAGAGCACCAACAGATTCCACAGCGCTAACTGTAGAAGCCATTTCGTAGGCAGAGAATTCCTCCTTATTGAATTTGCATTAAATAGTTTACATATCAGTACATTAGATGGGTCTCCCTTTAACATAATAGTAATATGATATAAAAAGAAAATTATTGTATATTTTACGTGAACTTGAGAACACAAAAATATCTTACACGTTTATATAATTTGTCTCAATAATAATAAATATGAACTTAGGGGAACTACGGAATGAAAACGATTATGTAAAACTAAGATCTAAAAAAACAACAAAATAAAGATATTTTCATACAGAATAAATATTTAATTTTCTAAACTTCAATTAAGTTAAATCAGTGTATATTTTTAACACAGTAATGGGCATTATTTAAATGATTTACTTTTAATGTGAAGAGTTTAATAAAGCATAACTTTATAAATCGACAATAAGAGTCTATTTATCCATAACAAAAGTCTTATTTATATTTGCCAATCATTCAATGAACATTTGTTTGAAAGTAGAGTGCATATGATAGCAATAAATTAACAGAATATGACAGCTGTAAAAATACCTCTTCAGTTCTCAAATGATGAGCAGCATTAAAAGAAAATGTTCTCTGCAGTCATAGGCCATAGATATAACAGAAAATATGCAACCAAGCTTGTACCATGTGACATAGGAGTTGTATTAAAAACATTATTATCAATAAACATGTATCATGACATTGGAGAGGAGTTCAAAGGAAATGTTTTATAACTGAATATTTTAAAATATCAGGTATTGTTAGAGAGCAAGAGTAAGAGATGTGAAAGTCAAAATGTTGCCTTTAGTGTCTTCCATGTTGCCCTGTGCTGCCACCCCCCTCCCTCCTTGTGTGGATGAGTTCATATTTATGGTAAACTCTTAACACTCACTGATAAGGTAACATTCTAGTAAATCGCAGGGGCAGATTTACTATTGGTGGAGCAGGTACCGTGGCACTAGGGCCCAAGTGCTGGGGGAGGGGCAAAGCAGACAGTCTATACATAGGTGTGTGTGCGGAATGTGCACAATTCTAATGCAGGTAGCCTTTTAATAGTGGAGGCTGCAGATCCATCTATCTATCTATCTATCTATCTATCTATCAATATATCATGTATCTATCTATCTCTCTTCTATCCTCAAAGTCATTAAACAGAGCAACAAGTATACTATTGCTATTGCTTACATTCATCTTGAACTCCTACTATTATGCCCTTAATCTCTATAAGCAACACAACTTCTCTACTCTTATCTCTAATCTTTCTTCAAACCCAAAACGTCTGTTCTCCACTTTCAATACTCTTCTCCGCCCACCCCCACCCCCTAATACAACTGTCAGCTCAAGCCACTTCAATAACAAAATCGACTCCATCAGAAACTAAATCAGCTCTTAACATAATTCCATTCTCTCACACCCTCAAAAGCTCTCAATCAACCACAAACCACATAGCCATAAACTTAGCTCTTTCGACCCTGTTACTGAGGAAGATGTTTCGGCACTAATACTGCTCTCTCATCTCTTACCCCTATACTTACACACATTTTCAACCTCTCCTTCAGCATGGGTATATTTCCCTCATCTCTGAAACATGCACTGTTCACACCTATCCTCAAAAAACCTTCCCTTGATCCTACCTCCCCATCCAACTACCGCCCTATTTCCCTCCTCCCTCTTGCCTCAAAGCTAGTATATGCACGCCTATCCCATTTCCTTACATGAAACTCCCTCCTTGACCCACTGCAATCTGGATTTCATTCTCATCACTCCACAGAGACAGCAATTGTTAAGGTTACCAACTACCTACTTACAGCAAAATCAATAGGCCACTTCTCTCTGCTTATCCTCCTTGATCTGTCCGCACAGCCTTTGATACTGTTAACCACCCTCTTTTGCTCCAAATTCTCCAATCCTTCTGCATCTATGAAACAGCCCTCTCGTGGCTCTCTTTCTACCTGTCAAACCGTACCTTTAGTGTAGCCTTCTCTGGGGCCTCCTCTGTCCTGTCACCACTTTCTGTCGGAGTACCGCAAGGCTCTGTCCTCGGTCCACTTCTCAATCTACACGTCATCATTAGGTTCCCTAATAAAGTCCCACGGTTTCCAACATCATTTGTATGCCGACGACACCCAAATCTATGTCTCTGCACCAGACCTATCTCCTTCCTTGCTAACCCATGTCACTAACTGTCTTTCTCACATCTCTTCCTGGATGTCCTCTCACTACCTCAAGCTAAATCTCTCCAAAACTGAGCTCCTTATTTTCCCCCCTTCTTCCAAAATATCCACCCCCAATCTCTCTATAACTGTCAACAACGCCATCATTACCCCTACCCCGCATGCCCGATGTCTCGGGGTCACATTTGACTCAGATCTTTCTTTCACACCTCACATTCAGTCCTTGGCTAAAGTTTGCTGCTTCCACTTTAAAAACATCTCTGAAATTAGACATTTCCTTACACAAGACACAAATAAGATTTTAATCCACTCTCTCATCCTTTCCTGCCTTGATTACTGCAACTCTATCCTTTCTGGTCTCCCCACCTGCCACCTAGCTCCTTTACAATCCATAATAAATGCCTCTTCCAGGCTCATCTCCCTTACACGTCACACTTTATCTGCTGCACCTCTCTGCCAATCCTTTCACTGGCTTCCTCTTGCCTATAGGATTAAACAAAAAATTCTCACTCTGACATACAAAGCCCTCAACTGCACTGCCAGGGGAGAAACTACAGGGGGTGCAGAGGTCGCAATTTTTAAAAAAATAAAAAACGTTGACCTGCCACTGCCTGCACTGATATCATGTGAGTGTGACATGATGCTTCACTAGTGTCTCTGACTACAGAGGTTAGTCTTTCTGTTTTACCCATTGGTGTTTATTTGTGTGTGTGTATGTATGTATGTGACTGTGTGTGTATTTATGCATGTATATGTGTGTGTGTATGTTTTTGGAACCAGCAAATTACAGACCTTGTTACTACAACATGGGGGGAGGGGGTAAACAGTGTCACTATACAGTACCACTATATACAGTACGGGGGGGGCTGGACTATGTCACAGACTACTATTGTCACTTTATAAAGTACTAGGGCGGGTAGGGTCAAGCTAGCCATCTCACCAGCAGATTACAGACTGTGTCACTCACTCACTATATACAGTACTGGTGGGTTAAACAGTGTCACTATATACAGTAATAGAGGGTCAGACCATCTCACAGACTTTGGGCACAGGGTACCGCCTTTTGCAGACATGTAATCTGATTCACATTTTTTTCTGTGTTAAATGTTAAAAAAAAAAGATATGTATCAAATTCACTTTTTTTGGGGGGGGGTGGGGGGCCCTTCTTAGATTCTTGCACCTGGACCCTGTGGTTTCTAGTTACGTCTATGTGCACTGCTCCTCCCTATATCTCAGACCTTGTCTCCAGATACTCTCCCTCCTGTCCCCTTCGCTCTGCTCATGACTTCCTACCCTCCTCCTCTTTATACCAGTTCCTCTCCTCCATTGCTATCCCCTGAACCCCCTTAGCATGTAAGCCTAAGAATCCAGCTGTTTGTAGATCACCTTCTTAAGAGCTGACTACTACAGTGCAATTCTTGGCAGGACCCTCTACCCATTTGTTCACTATAAGTGTTTTGTTGCACTGCCTATGTTTATAGCGCTGCAGAATCTGTTGGCGCTCTACAAATAACTGATAATAATAATAAATAATAATATTGCTTACCTTTGGGGTTGCAAATCCAGCTGTCTGTATGTCTATCTAGCTATCTATCTATCCATCTGTCTGTCTATCTGTCTATCTATCTTCTATCTTCAAAGTCATTATAAAGAGAAGCATGTATATCATTGCTATTGCTTAATACTAATTTACCTTTGGGGGCTCCCAAAATAAAATTGCACCAGGGCCCTCTGTTGAGTAAGTCTACTACTGGGTTAACATTAATTACAGATTAATTATAATTTCTGATAATGAGTCAGTCTTCATATTTTCCTTTGGTAGACGGTGCTTATCTATAAGCTATAACAGTTAATTGTATAATGTGTATATAAGTTCTCAAAACAAGTCAGTATGTCTGTTTTTCTGTAAATTACAAACAGTTGAGGGGATGAGAGGGCGCTAACAAAAGCCAGGAAAAATACACCACACTTAATTGGTAAATACTATATAAATAAGTGAATGTGAATCAACCAATATATGCGATAATAAAAATCTTACATTTGAAAGACAACTTATCTAATATGTAATGAATATAAAAAACAAATAATGCAAATCGAAAAATTGATATAAGTTAAAAAAATGTACTATATTAAGCACAAAAAAAATATATAAGGGACGTCTCCCTTTACAATGATCATATTTTAAAATATACTATATAAATGACTACTAGAATACCACCCTAAAAAATGTATTAAAACAATTGATGTCAAATATTGTTAAAAGTTCATCTTGTGTATGCAGTAATATATCCAAGAGATAAATGAAGTTAATATCCGGATGGAAAAAATAGAAAAAAATACAATTTGATTGATGTATTGTCTAATACTTGCAAATATTATCCCCTTTACTTAAATGTTGTATATTGCAACTATGTTGCTAACGGAGATAAGTTTTATGAATTGCAACTCTTAATCCTTGCAGGAACGTGCTTTGTGAATAGTCTTAGATATTCCATCTTATAACGACACTCTGTTTGATTTTTAACAGTCTTGGGTGTGTGAGCCACTATCAGATAATATCACTCCGTGGTGTTATGCCAGATTCTCTTTAGGCAGAATTGGTCTGTGTAATATTGCTCACCTTATAAACAAATGATGGCGGTGGATCCAATAGTGTATGGCAGCCTTATTTAGTAGCTGAGCTAACACACTCACCGCTCCGAAGATAATCTCCTATGGTCACGTCTTTTGTGGATTCTCTCCGCTCTTTGTGCAGACAGGAGGCCGACAGCAGCAGCTGAACTAATACACTCACCGCTCCGAAGATAATCACTAGGTACCTAGTGAAAATTGCTCTTGCAGGGAAAACAACTTCCTTCCTTCTACGCGTTTCACCCAATATAGGGCTTTATCAAGATCTTGATAAAGCCCTATATTGGGTGAAACGCGTAGAAGGAAGGAAGTTGTTTTCCCTGCAAGAGCACTAGGTACCTAGTTCACTGCCCGTGCGTGTCACACGCTAAGTGCGGGTCTTCACTGGCAAATTTACTTCTGCTGCTGTCGGCCTCCTGTCTGCATAAAGAGCAGAGAGAATCCACAAAAGACGTGACCATAGGAGATTATCTTCGGAGCGGTGAGTGTGTTAGCTCAGCTGCTGCTGTTGGCCTCCTGTCTGCACAAAGAGTGGAGAGAATCCACAAAAGACGTGACCATAGGAGATTATCTTCGGAGCGGTGAGTGTGTTAGCTCAGCTACTAAATAAGGCTGCCATACACTATTGGATCCACCGCCATCATTTGTTTATAAGGTGAGCAATATTACACAGACCAATTCTGCCTAAAGAGAATCTGGCATAACACCACGAAGTGATATTATCTGATAGTGGCTCACACATCCAAGACTGTTAAAAATCAAACAGAGTGTCGTTATAAGGTGGAATATCTAAGACTATTCACAAAGCACGTTCCCGCAAGGATTAAGAGTTGCAATTCATAAAACTTATCTCCGTTAGCAACATAGTTGCAATATACAACATTTAAGTAAACGGGATAATATTTCCAATATTAGACAATACATCAATCAAATTGTATTTTTTTTCTATTTTTTCCATCCGGATATTAACTTCATTTATCTCTTGGATATATCACTGCATACACAAGATGAACTTTTAACAATATTTGACATCAATTGTTTTAATACATTTTTTAGGGTGGTATTCTAGTAGTCATTTATATAATATATTTTAAAATACGATCATTGTAAAGGGAGACGTCCCTTATATATTTTATGTGTTTAATATAGTAAAGTTTTTTAACTTCAATTTGTCGATTTGCATTATTTGTTTTTTATATTCATTACATATTAGATAAGTTTTCTTTCAAATGTAAGATTTTTATTATCGCATATATTGGTTGATTCACATTCACTTATTTATATAGTATTTACCAATTAAGTGTGGTGTATTTTTCCTGGCTTTTGTTAGCGCCCTCTCATCCCCTCAACTGTTTGTAATTATCATTGTGGCCATTTGGAGAATTGGTCAGAGAAAGGCTAGGGAATATCTTTAGACCGCAGCGCTATTTATATCTCTTTTTATTTGTTTTTCTGTCAACCAAAGCTGAAAATGCACCTATGTTTTTAGAATCAGATACTTTCTTGAACCATATATAAATAACATAGGGAAATATTTATGAATATTTAAAGGGACATTTAACACCTCAAGATTTTAATATAAATGGTTTAATTACATGCGGTAAAACAACTTTGCAATATACTTACATTATTTATTTCGTTCTCCTTTCCTGTAATTTAGTTCTGAATATTCTGGGCTTTCCAATTCATGTAAAACATAAATATTCAGACACAGCTATATTCCGCACAGTCATTGGTTGCACACTCTAGTAAACTATTTATAACCATTCCTAATTGGCCTCAGCAGAAAAGGTTACTTAAGTTACAATATGGCTGCACCCACTGCTTTATTGACCTTAACTTTACCCTTATTTTTTCATTATTTAAACAACTAATATAAATTTTAAACATATATGTATAAATTATTCTCAGGCTATGCTTTCCTCCCAATACATCATTCAAGAAATGATTTTTTTAGGGCTAGATTACAAGTGGCGTGGTATACTGCGTTTTCGCAATCGTGAAAACTTCGGTAGAGTTACGTTTTTTTTCGCTAGTCTGGTTGCACTCGTATTACAAGTTAAAAAAAATCTTATTTTGTGCAAGTGGTAACCCGACTAGCGCAAAAATCTGAACATCGAATATTGCATGCACGTTTCACGTATACTCCCATAGAAGTTAATGGGAAAAAAAAAAGTGGAAAAAAAGCTCTGAGATCACGGTAGGAATTAAATTTGTTCAACTTGTAATAAAAGCACAATTAAAACGAATTGCGAAAACAATCGATTGCTCGAAAACATTTGTGCTTCACTTGTAATCTAGCCCTTAGTGTTTAACGTCCCTATAAAATGTATAAAGTATATATATATATTAATGGGGTTAGAATTGGCATAGAACAAAAGTGAATCTTCCATCCTCATTAGTTGACACTGGAATCAATAGACTGACAATGATATTGCTAAATAATTTATGAATAGTCTAAATTTTCATTTTTAAAGCTTTTTCCAGTCTAAATTTTAACTTTTTAAAGCCCTTCCTCCCTGCAGAACAGCCTTTGCTCACCCTTAGAGGAACAGTTTTAACTGAATGAACAAGTTAACAAATGGTTTTTGTTGCATGCATTTGCGTGTTTGGATTTTATTTAGCCACAAATAACACCATTAGTTTTAAAAACATTCATGCAAATGAGAATGCACTTGTCTAGTAACTGATTAAAATGATCACCTTAAAGGGTCAGTTAGCACAGCTCTAAAGTTTGCTTAAAGGGACATTAAACCCCAACATTTTCTTTTGTGATTTAGACAGAACATGCAATTTTAAAATAATTTCCAATTAATTTCTATTATCCAACTTTCTTCGTTCCCATGATATTCTTTGTTGAAGAGTTACCTAGGCAGGTATCTGGAGCTCTACATGACAGGAAATAGGGCTGCCATCTAGTGCTCTTGCAAACGGATCTAGTGCTCTTGCAAATAGTGCTGCCATCTAGTGCTCTTGCAAACGGATCTAGTGCTCTTGCAAATAGTGCTGCCATCTAGTGCTCTTGCAAACGGATCTAGTGCTCTTGCAAATAGTGCTGCCATCTAGTGCTCTTGCAAACGGATCTAGTGCTCTTGCAAATAGTGCTGCCATCTAGTGCTCTTGCAAACGGATCTAGTGCTCTTGCAAATAGTGCTGCCATCTAGTGCTCTTGCAAACGGATCTAGTGCTCTTGCAAATAGTGCTGCCATCTAGTGCTCTTGCAAACGGATCTAGTGCTCTTGCAAATAGTGCTGCCATCTAGTGCTCTTGCAAACGGATCTAGTGCTCTTGCAAATAGTGCTGCCATCTAGTGCTCTTGCAAACGGATCTAGTGCTCTTGCAAATAGTGCTGCCATCTAGTGCTCTTGCAAACGGATCTAGTGCTCTTGCAAATAGTGCTGCCATCTAGTGCTCTTGCAAACGGATCTAGTGCTCTTGCAAATAGTGCTGCCATCTAGTGCTCTTGCAAACGGATCTAGTGCTCTTGCAAATAGTGCTGCCATCTAGTGCTCTTGCAAACGGATCTAGTGCTCTTGCAAATAGTGCTGCCATCTAGTGCTCTTGCAAACGGATCTAGTGCTCTTGCAAATAGTGCTGCCATCTAGTGCTCTTGCAAATAGTGCTGCCATCTAGTGCTCTTGCAAATAGTGCTGCCATCTAGTGCTCTTGCAAATAGTGCTGCCATCTAGTGCTCTTGCAAACGGATAAGATTCTTTCAAAACTGCTGCCATAGGGGCCTATTTATCAAAGGTCTTGCGGACCTGGTCCGACAGTGCGGATCAGGTCCGCAATACCTCGCTGAATGCGGAGAGCAATACGCTCTCCGTATTCAGCATTGCACCAGCAGCTCACAAGAGCTGCTGGTGCAACGCTGCCCCCTGCAGACTCGCGGGCAATCGGCCGCCAGCAGGGAGGTGTCAATCAACCCGATCGTACTCGATCAGGTTGAAGTGCGGCGATTCCTGTCCGCCTGCTCATAGCAGGGGGACAGGGTTATGGAGCAGCGGTCTTTAGTCTGAAGACTCGCCAGAAACACGGGCCCACAAGCTCCGTTCGGAGCTTAATAAATGGGCCCCGTATAGTGTTCCAGAAATAAGCCGGCTCCTAAGCTTCCGTCTCTGCTTTTCAACAAAAGATGCAAAGAGAACAACGAACAATTGATAATAAAAGCAAAATAGAAAGTTGTTTAAAAATGTTTACTCTATCTGAATCATGAAATAAAAAATGATTTTCCTTTAAATGAATATTATTTGAACTTTCATTCACTTTTAATTGTGGTCAATTTTTATCCCGTATATGGATTTGCTTAAAGTTTAGCCTTTTAATTACTATTACATAACCCTGTATTTCGCTGGGCTTAAAAGTACAGCACTATGCCCTGTGGAAATTGATTGACGGGAATAAAAGCTATGAAACAATAACTGGCTTAAATACAGTGTACAATAGACAGGAAACTAATATTCAACTTCCAAGCCGATATCCCTTTTCATCTTTTTCGGAAACCAAACAGTCTGTGTTTTCTAGCGAATAATTTGGATTTGCTCGGGATGTCTTCCACTTTCTCATCATACGCGTACTCCTAGCAGAGGAAACTGTGGGCTACGCTGGGTAAATGCAACTTCAGTATGCAGAGGAAACATTTCAAGGTGCATATCGCTTATGGCTTTCTGCAATTCTCAATACACAATGTTATCACTAATTTACAGAACAAAATCATTTCCAAGTCTCAAGGGTTCACATAATTTAGAGTTTCACATTGGTACATTGCCATTTATTTTGTTATTGTTCCTTTAAGAGTTGTGTCAAAGTTAAAGTCTATTAATTAAGCAGAGTGAAAAAGCAATGTATTGTACTTTGATTATTTATTTTACATTATTTTTGTAATTTAACTTACTTAAAGGGCATGTAATTTTAAACAACTTTGCAATTTACTTTTATCATTAAATTTGCTTTGTTCTCTTGGTATTCTTTGTAGAAAGCTAAACCTAGGTAGACTCATATGCTAATTTCTAAGCCCATGAAGGCCACCTCTTAGCTCAGGGCATTTTGAAAATTTTCTACAGCTAGACGACGCTAGTTCATTTGTGCCATATAGATAACATTGTGCTCATGCATGTGGAGCTACCTAGGAGTCAGCACTGATTGGCTAAAATGCAAGTCTGTCAAAAGAACTAAAATAAGGGGGCAGTTTGCAGAGGCTTAATGACAGAGGTAAAAAGTGTATTATTATAACTGTGATGGTTATGCAAAATTGGGGAATGGGTAACAAAGGGATTATCTATCTTTTTAAATAATAAAAAATCTGGTGTAGAGTGTACATTTAAAGAGACATAAGACCCATATGCTAAATCACTTGAAAGTGATGCAGCATAACTGTAAAAAGCTGACAGGAAAATATAACATGAACATCTCTATGTAAAAAAGGAAGATATTTTACATAAAAATGTCTTCAACTCACTAGAGTTAACTGCTCTGTGATTCAGATTTACTTTGTTTACTGTCATCTGCATGGTAAACGGAAAAAAAATAGCCAATCAGCTTCATCAGTGCTTAGTTCACACTTTGTAATGTTGTGATCACGTAGAATTTCACTGAAATATTGTGAGATTTCATAGTAAACTTCCTTAACCACTTCAACCACTCCTTAACCACTTCACTACTTTCCAGAGGAAATCAAAAAGTTGTTTAAAATTACATGCTGTAGCTGAATCATGAAAAGGCGAGGCCATGAGGAGAGTTCAAAAGAGCTCAAAAGAGGGGGGGATAGAGAGAGCAAACAAGAGGGAGAGAGAGAGCAAAAGAGACGGGGTAGGGAAAGCAAAAGAAAGGGGAGAGAGAGATCAAGAGGGGAGATAAAGAGAGCAAAAGAGAGGGAGAGAGATAGCAAAAGAAAGGGGGAGGGTAGAGTAAATGAAAGGGGAGAGAGAGATCAAAAGAGGGGAGATAGAGAGAGCAAAAGAGAGGGAGAGGGAGAGCAAAAGAAAGGGGAGAGAGAGATCAAAAGAGGGGAGATAGAGACAGCAAAAGAGAGGGAGAGACAACAAAAGAGAGTATGAGGGAGAGCAAAAGAAAGGGGAGAGAGAGATCAAAAGAGGGGAGATAGAGAGAGCAAAAGAGAGGGAGAGAGACAGTGAAAGAGAGGGGAAGGGAGAGCAAAAGAAAGGGGAGAGAGAGATCAAAAGAGGGGAGATAGACAGAGCAAAGGAGAGGGAGAGAGACAGTGAAAGAGAGGGGAAGGGAGAGCAAAAAGAAAGGGGAGAGAGAGAGCAAAAGAGAGGGGGAGGTAGAGCAAAAGAAAGGGGAGAGAGATCAAAAGAGGGGAGATAGAGAAAGCAAAAGAGAGGGAGAGTGACAGCAAAAGACAGGGGGGAGAAAGTGGAGAGAGAGCAAAAGAGAGGGGGGAGAGCGCAAAAGAGGGAAGAGAGAGAGAGAGCATAAGAGAGGAAAGAGAGAGAGCATAAGAGAGGGGGGAGTGAGAGCACAAGAGAGGGGGGAGAGAAAGAGCAAAATAGAGGGGGAGAGAGACAGCAAAAGAGAGGGGGGAAAGAGAGCAAAATAAAGGGGGGGAGAGAGAGAACGCAAGAGAGAGGAGGAAAAGAGAGTTAAAGAAAGGGGAGAGAGAGAGCAAAAGAGAGGGGGGGTAGAGAGAGCAAAAGAAATGGGGAGAGAGAGAGAGCAAAAGTGGGGGGCAAGAGAGAGCAAAAGGGAGGGGGGAGAGAGAGCGCAAAAGGGAGGGGGGAGAGAGAGAGCAAAAGAAAGGGGGGAGAGAGAGCAAAAGGGGGGATAGAGAAAGCAAAAGAGGGGGGATAGAGAGAGCAAAAGAAAGGGAGAGAGAGAGCAAAAGAGAGGGGAGAGAGAGCAAAAGAAAGAGGGAGAGAGACTGCAAAAGAGAGGGAGAGAGAGAGCAAAAGAGGGGGGATAGTAAGAGCAAAAGAGAGGGAGAGAGAGAGCAAAAGAGGGGGATAGAGAGAGCAAAAGAAAGGAAGAGAGAGAGCAAAAGAGAGGGGGAGAGCGCAAAGAGAGGGGGAGAGAGAGCGCAAAAGGAGGAGGAAAAGAGAGGGGGGAGAGAGAGAGCAAAAGAGAGGGGGAGAGAGAGAGCAGAAGAGAGGGGGGATAGAAAGAGAGCAAGGGGTGGAAGCGCTGTACTGCAAAAATTGGCCCGTGTACACGGGCTTTAGGACTAGTAATTCATAAACACATAAGGATTATATGAGCTTGATAGAGATTTCTATTGCCATTTGCAAGTACAAATCATGTCAGGCCCCACAGTAGCATACATGTGCATGTCTTGGGCTGTATAGATCTGGCCTCATTAACTGGTAGCTATATATGAATGTTGGTTGCAGTCTCTAGCTTCATGTCACCTCCTTCCTAATACTAAAAATAGGCATGTAATCTTTATCAAATAACTGTGTTCTGCCAAACCACCTTGTTTTATTGCTCGTCGCAGATTTTGCTCTTTTTACAAATTAAAGGTTTGTGGTAACCCTGTGTCGAACAATGTCTATCAGCGCCAATTTTCCAGCATATATACACATATAAACACATAAATACACATGAATACACATATATACCCATATAAACACATAAATACACATGAATACACATATAAACACATAAATACACATGAATACACCTATATACACATATAAACACATAAATGCACATGAATACACATATAAACACATAAATACACATGAATACACCTATATACTCATATAAACACATAAATACACATGAATACACATATAAACACATAAATACACATGAATACACCTATATACACATATAAACACATGAATGCACATGAATACACATATAAACACATAAATACACATTAATACACCTATATACACATATAAACACATAAATACACATGAATACACATATAAACACATAAATACACATGAATACACCTATATACACATATAAACACATAAATGCACATGAATACACCTATATACACATATAAACACATAAATACACATGAATACACATATATACACATATAAACACATAAATACACATGAATACACCTATATACACATATAAACACATAAATGCACATGAATACACCTATATACACATATAAACACATAAATACACATGAATACACATATATACACATATAAACACATAAATACACATGAATACACCTATATACACATATAAACACATAAATGCACATGAATACACCTATATACACATATAAACACATAACTACAGATGAATACACATATATACACATATATACACATATATACACACAAATATATACACACCAGCAGCAAAAAAATATGACTCGCTTTTTTTTAGCAATAAAGTATTTTTTAATTGTACAGTGGATTGTTTTTCTAGCCATAAAGTTATTGCACACTTAAAGGGACACTGAACCCAAATTTTTTCTTTTGTAATTCAGAAAGAGAATGCAATTTTAAGCAACTTTCTAATTTACTCCTATTATCATTTTTTCTTCGTTTTCTTGCTATCATTATTTGAAAAAGAAGGCATCTAAGCTTTTTTTTTTGTTTCAGTACTCTGGACAGCACTTTTTTATTGGTGGATGAATTTATCCACCAATCAGCAAGGACAACCCAGGTTGTTCACCAAAAATGGGCCGGCATCTAAACTTACATTCTTGCATTTCAAATAAAGATACCAAGAGAATGAAGAAAATTTGATAATAGGAGTAAATTAGAAAGTTGCTTAAAATTTCATGCTCAATCTGAAAATTTTGGGTACAGTGTCCCTTTAATAGACTATAGTATAGTGTAAATATAACTTTTATATGCACTGGGAAACAAACAAAAAATGTGTGCAACTCACTTTTTTGCTATATTCACTTTATTGAGACGGCCCAGAACCAAACCCGCAATATCTCAGAGGTATGTATATATATACATATATATATATATATATATATATATATATATATATATATATATACACACACACATATACTTTGATGAACCTTACTGAACTAAATACCATGGCAATAAAATACTTTTTCCTGCCTTGATAGCCTTGATCTGAAGTGTACTTAGCAAGTCCTCTGTATTATGTGGATTATTACTGGCAGAAAGTATCTCACAGCAGTTCCAGCATACCATGCTACGCTTTACAGTCAGCAATTTGTTAAGCCGCTATGACTGTCAGATCTCTGCAGACTGAATTCTGTCAGTCAGAAGGTATCCTTAGAGCGGCTCAGCACTAGCTATCTTCAGGATGAGTGCTGTTCGCTTCCTGGGTGAACCAGTGTCTTGTATTACATACAATTCTATAATATGAGCACCTGTTGATGTCTCTGCATTTGTGGTTTAATAGAAAGAGAAATCCAAACCAATGCTAGGAAATGTCTTGCTTAATGCCGAGCATAAAATGGGATTCATCAGTTAGAAATAACTGATACTGTATGGAGTCAAGCACTGCGTTTATCTCAGAGCATCTGTTAGGGTGTTTGTGGTCACAACTTCCGGACATATTCACAGAAATAATTACCACTCTAGAGAATTACACTAGAATGTAATATGCTCGGCTGTAAGTGTACGAGTACATTCCTGACCTTGCCAGGTGCAGGTGGAAGATGTTGAGAATTCAGATTAGAAACAGTTTGCAAATCTTTTTTTTTTTTTACCACTTAATAGATAGCAGCATTGCATTATTTGAAATGAAGTCTATCTCTAGAGCAGAAAAACAACTAAAATATGTCCTCAAATAGGACATAGCATAAGATCCTGAAAGGCACTAAATCAGTATAAAGGTATATTTTTAAGAGGTTTCTTCAGCCTCTCTTACTTCACCAGTTATTACGTTATTCTCTTGAGCAGATTCACTAAAGTTCTTCCATTCTTTGACTATTAGCTATAAAGAATGTCTATTAAATTTAGGAGCCATAATAATTATTCAGGAGTCAGTGGCATCACTAGAAATTAATTAATTCCACTTCCTGGAGACCCACTGGTAATTTTATGGCGTGCCATGGTAAGGGAGAGGTAGAGCATGTCATGGGAAGGGTTGGGTGCAGTAGCTGGGGCAGGGAAGCAAAGAACACCACCATTGAGGGGGCATATGGGGGAGCCATCCAGTATGCTAGTGAATCCGTGGCCTCTCCTGGCGATCCCACTGATTAACACACCTTAACACTTTACTTTTTTTCTCACCACTTGTAATCTGGCCCTAAAGATTTATCTGAGAGGGCACATTTCATGATTAAAAAAACTTTACACTCAACTTTAAACCCCCCATAAATGTCTTAACCATAGTAACATGCAACGTGAATTTATAAGGGATTAAATGCCATACACTGCTCCGTGGGAATCGGAACCAGTAACTTTAACTATATACATAATACATGTTTAACGTAAACCTTGTAACTTCTAATATAGAAATAAATACATTGCAACTTCTTGTGGTTATAAAACCCGCAGGTCACGTTTATTGTGACAACACAAGAAACTCACCGGAACAGCACAAATAACATGGACCTGGGGGGAGGCAATCAGGCACTATATAATTTATAGTAACCCCTGCTAGCAAGCTGGGCCGTACCAGAGATGCAGGAGAATAAGCAGAGCGTAGCTCAATAATTAGATG
This sequence comes from Bombina bombina, assembly GCF_027579735.1. Taxonomy (NCBI): domain Eukaryota; kingdom Metazoa; phylum Chordata; class Amphibia; order Anura; family Bombinatoridae; genus Bombina; species Bombina bombina. The sequence goes on from NC_069501.1 coordinate 79,490,627, forward strand.
GCTTAGGGAGTTCTCGGCTTCGGATCGCACAAATAGGGGACCCCTAGACGCGTATCTGAGGATTTCACCCCTGCCTGAAATAGCAGTCACTCTACCTCGATCACATCCTGCACCCCTGACCTGGCCCAACCACCAGCGGTAGGGTGTGAACCCACCACTCCAAACCATTAGGATCAGGGTCAACTAGGTGCAAACCACATTGAACACCTAGGGAGCTGAAACATAACGTCCTCGCACTTGTAAAAAAAGACTGGCTAGACCTCATCATGCCGCGGACTCCCCTAACACTAAAGGAACCACCCTAGTGATGGATCCAACTAATGATTGCCGCATAGAACTTGCAAAGGGAGGGATAGGTTGGGGAAACTTCAAAGGAACATTGTACTTCCTGTACAGGACTTAAAAGGGTAAGCCAAACCCCTCCTCTCCTAATTGCAAAAATTGTTTCACACACACAAGCACACATACAAGCGCACACATACACACAAGCACACACACACACAAGCACAAACACACAAGCACACACACAAGCACACACACACACAAGCACACACACACACACAAGCACACACACAAACACACACACACAAGCACACAAACACACACACACACACAAGCAAACACACACACACACACACAAGCACACACAAACACACACACACCCACAAGCACACGCACACACACAAGCACACGCACACTCCCACTCCTCCTTCCTGGCCTTAACCCTTATGTGCATTCCAGGCCATTTGCCGTACATTTCCTTTATATAGTTTGCCTGCTTGTACTGTATTTATCCTGCTCATTCTTCTAGCTACCCCATAGAAGTTGAACTGTATAAGTTATACTTAAAAGGACAGTAAAGACAAAATTAAACTTTTCATGATTCAGATAGAGCATTCCGATTCACTTCTAGTATCAGATTTAGGGCCAGATTACAAGTGTAGCAAGTGTAGCACTAAATATAACAAGTATAGCACTAAATATAGCTTTCATTAAAGCGATAGAATTGCGCTCCACTGTGCAATACCAGCGCACTTCCTTTGGGAGCCTTGTTCTGATGCCATTGGAGATGGCATCAGAACTTCAGAGCCAGCGAAGGGTGCAAGTCAGGCAGTGATGGCAGCAAATATAAATATATACGTATATGCTGATTATATGTATCTGTCTATATACACAAATGAACACATAAATATATACATAAATATATACGTATATGCTGATTATACATACTGTATATATGTATGTGTATATACACAAATTAACACATAAATATATAGATATATGCTGATTATATGTATCTGTCTATATACACAAATGAACACATAAATATATACGTATATGCTGATTATACATACTGTATATATGTATGTGTATATACACAAATTAACACATAAATATATAGATATATGCTGATTATATGTATCTGTCTATATACACAAATGAACACATAAATATATACGTATATGCTGATTATACATACTGTATATATGTATGTGTATATACACAAATTAACACATAAATATATAGATATATGCTGATTATATGTATCTGTCTATATACACAAATGAACACATAAATATATACGTAAATATATACGTATATGCTGATTATACATATATATGTATATATACACAAATTAACACATAAATATATACGTATATGCTGATTATACATACTGTATATATGTATGTGTATATACACAAATTAACACATAAATATATAGATATATGCTGATTATATGTATCTGTCTATATACACAAATGAACACATAAATATATACGTAAATATATACGTATATGCTGATTATACATATATATGTATATATACACAAATTAACACATAAATATATACGTATATGCTGATTATACATACTGTATATATGTATGTGTATATACACAAATTAACACATAAATATATAGATATATGCTGATTATATGTATCTGTCTATATACACAAATGAACACATAAATATATACGTAAATATATACGTATATGCTGATTATACATATATATGTATATATACACAAATTAACACATAAATATATACATATATGCTGATTATACATACTGTATATATGTATGTGTATATACACAAATTAACACAGAAATATATGCTGATTATACATATATATGTATCAGTGGCGGCTGGTGAATTATGAAGATGGAGGTGCACTTGGCCCCTCCCCTGACCACACCCCTTGAAATAAAGCCACGCCCCTCAGATTGCTCTCTCATATATATATATATATATATATATATATATATATATATATATATATATATATATACACACACACACATATATATATATATATATATATATATATATATATATATATATATATATATATATATATATATATATAGGCCCCACAAGGGTAGCTTGTCCCTTTAAAGCAAGAAAAAAAAATGTGAAGTGATGTATGGTGTTCTATAACTATTGAAGTAGGCATACCAGGGTAAGTGGCGTTGACACACTTTTTCCTTGGCATATACTGTGATATCACTTGTACTTACAGAGTATGCCCCAACACACAGACAGACACACTTTCCCTCACCCCCACACACACAGACAGACACACTCTCCCTCACCCACACACACACAGACACACTCTCCCTCACCCACACACACACACAGAGACAGACACACTCTCCCTCACCCTCACCCACACACACACAGACACACTCTCCCTCACCCACACACAGAGACAGACACACTCTCCCTCACCCACACACACACACAGAGACAGACACACTCTCCCTCACCCACACACACACACAGAGACAGACACACTCTCCCTCACCCACACACACACACAGAGACAGACACACTCTCCCTCACCCACACACACACAGACACACTCTCCTTCACCCACACACACACAGAGAGACAGACACACTCTCCCTCACCCACACACACACACACACACACACACACACAGAGACAGACACACTCTCCCTCACACAGAGACAGACACACTCTCCCTCACCCACACACACACACACACACACACACACACAGAGACAGACACACTCTCCCTCACACACACACACAGAGACAGACACACTGTCCCTCACCCACACACACACAGAGACAGACACACTCTCCCTCACCCACACACACACTCCACACTGCTGTCTGCTGTCAGAGTGCTGCACACAACATGTCTGTAAAACTCAGTGATAGGTTTATGTTTTTACAGCCACAAGAAATATATGCAAGGGTTAAACTGCACAGAGAAAAGCAACGTGTCACAAAAAACGGTCTTAGCTTTTCTGTTGAATCTTTACTAAGTTTAATGGCTGCTGCTGAGACAAAGCGTTGCTGACAGCACTAGAAGCACACACACAACAGCACAGTATACATAAAGATATGTAGAAGGTGTGCAGGTAATGAGTGTATATGGCCATAAAATGTATGAGACACAAGTGCAGTTTAACCCTTGCATATCTTTTTTTTGTGGCTGTAAAAACATGACCCTAACACTAACACAGTTTTACAAGCACATCTTTTATTAAGCAGTCAACAAAATTGCTGCAGTTCATGAAAACAAGATTGCATACTAATAAACAGACACTTATATTGTTTGCCTTATTTTTCAGAAATTGTGGATTTTGCACATACATTTTTTTAGTCTCCCAGCGTGCGGCGTAGAAGTCAGTCAGACTCAGCAATGCATATACTCGCCCAGTGCCCCCTCTGCTTTATTTAGTGGAGCGCAGCCATTACGTTGGTGTCTGTAAGTTACAGAGTTAACAAGGTGTTGAAACGTATATGTCTTGGGCTGCAGTCTCATTTTATTATTAAACTAATAATAAAATGAGGCTGCAGCCCAAGACAAATACGTTTCAGCACCTTGTTAACTCAGTCTGTTACACTCGCTTGCTGGTCCGGTGTACTGCTAGCCCATGGTCCGGTGTACTGCTAGCCCACAGCAGGGCAAAAAGTAGAGGAAAATATAAATTGTGCAGATTCAGTACTGTAATTGCATTACAGACAGTACTGAATCTGATTACTTATCAGCGGACTCAATATTTTTTATAAGTTCTCTATTCGCCAGAGCAGAACTTATAAAATATTAAGCCCGCTGATAAGTAATCAGATTCAGTAATATCTGTAATGCAATACTGTGCCAGGCAGACCCCAAACATGCCCCAAACTTACAATTTGGATGTTCCAGTTTCACCTCAGTTTCCACAGCAGACTCCACGTGACATGAGTGGATCCAGGCTAAACAACATCAATGGCGCTTGGGAATAATTAAGAAGTGCGCGGCCACACACATTAGAGGGAACATTGGGCCAGACTCCACTCGCTTGCTACTCAATTTCACTTGAGCGCGCTCAGTGCTGCATCCTGACCTGGCCCGGCCCGGCCCCAACCCCAATCAACGAGACTTTTAGACAGTCTAAAATCTTATTATTTTTTTGCTATTAAAAAATAAAAAGTCATATTCAGTTCCCTAATCCACCTCATACACTTAATCATTAAGACAATTAATTATAAAGCTTACTTGATAAACTAGTAGTTTGCCCTCTGCATACGCTATCACCTCATTACTTGTATGACACAGATATCATTGTAGACTGTATTTGCCTGTTAACAGCCAGCAAAAAAAAAGTGCTCCATCTGCTGGCCGCCCATAAAAAAAACACTAGTCGCACACTAAATATTGTGCGATTAAGAGAGGTATAGGCTCAGTTATGGGCTGCGCTGTAGTCACATAGGAAAATTATGCAAATTTATATGGCAGGCTATACTGCTCTACCGCACGTGCGGTAGAGAAGTGAAATAGAGGTATATAAAAGAGGTTGGGTTTTTTTAATAAAAATTGACAACTTGACAGTTTAGACTAGAAAATTTTTGGCTGAATAAATATAATATTTCCAATAGGAGAAATTATATTTATTCATCCAAAAAAATATTTTCTTTCTTTTTTTCCCTTTTTCTTTTGGGTGTTCACGTGCGGGAGTGCTCAAATGGAGGAGCCTCCACTGATATGTATGTGTATATAAACAAATTAACACAGAAATATATACGTATATGCTAATTATACATACTGTATATATGTATGTGTATATAAACAAATTAACACATAAATATATACATATATGCTGATTATACATACTGTATATATGTATGTGTATATACACAAATTAACACATAAATATATACGTATATGCTGATTATACATATATATGTATGTGTATATAAACAAATTAACACATAAATATATACATATATGCTGATTATACATACTGTATATATGTATGTGTATATAAACAAATTAACACATAAATATATACATATATGCTGATTATACATACTGTATATATGTATGTGTATATACACAAATTAACACATAAATATATACGTATATGCTGATTATACATACTGTATATATGTATGTATATATACACAAATTAACACATATAAACGTATATGCTGATTATACATGCTGTATATATGTATGTGTATATAAACAAATTAACACATAAATATATACGTATATGCTGATTATACATATATATTTATGTGTATATATACACAAATTAACACATAGATATATACGTATATGCTGATTATATGTATGTGTATATACACAAATTAACACATAAATATATACATATATGCTGATTATATGTATGTGTATATACACAAATTAACACATAAATATATACATATATGCTGATTATATGTATGTGTATGTATACAAAAATTAACACATAAATATATACGTATATGCTGATTATACATACTGTATATATGTATGTGTATATACACAAATGAACACATAAATATATACATATATGCTGATTATATGTATGTGTATATATACACAAATTAACACATAAATATATACGTATATGCTGATTATACATACTGTATATATGTATGTGTATATACACAAATTAACACAGAAATATATGCTGATTATACATATATATGTATGTGTATATATACAAATTAACACATAAATATTTACGTATATGCTGATTATACATACTGTATATATGTATGTGTATATAAACAAATTAACACATAAATATATATGTATATGCTGATTATACATATATATTTATGTGTATATATACACAAATTAACACATAAATATATACGTATATGCTGATTATACATACTGTATATATGTATGTGCATATACACAAATTAACACATAAATATATAGATATATGCTGATTATATGTATGTGTATATATACACAAATTAACACATAAATATATACGTATATGCTGATTATACATACTGTATATATGTATGTGTATATACACAAATTAACACATAAATATATGCTGATTATACATATATATGTATGTGTATATATATACACAAATTAACACATAAATATATACGTATATGCTGATTATAAATACTGTATATATGTATGTGTATATACACAAATTAACACATAAATATATGCTGATTATACATATATATGTATGTGTATATACACAAATTAACACATAAATATATACGTATATGCTGATTAGACATACTGTATATATGTATGTGTATATACACAAATTAACATATAAATATATGCTGATTATACATATATATGTATGTGTATATATAAACAAATTAACACATAAATATATGCTGATTAAACATATATATTTATGTGTATAATACACAAATTAACACATAAATATATACGTATATGCTGATTATACATACTGTATATATGTATGTGTATATACACAAATTAACACATAAATATATAGATATATGCTGATTATATGTATGTGTATATATACACAAATTAACACATAAATATATACGTATATGCTGATTATAAATACTGTATATATGTATGTGTATATACACAAATTAACATATAAATATATGCTGATTATACATATATATGTATGTGTATATATAAACAAATGAACACATAAATATATGCTGATTAAACATATATATTTATGTGTATAATACACAAATTAACACATAAATATATACGTATATGCTGATTATACATACTGTATATATGTATGTGTATATACACAAATTAACACATAAATATATACGTATATGCTGATTATACATATATATATTTATGTGTATATATATATATATATATATACACAAATTAACACATAAATATATACGTATATGCTGATTATACATATATATGTATGTGTATATACACAAATTAACACATAAATATATATGTATATAACCACATACATATATATATATATATATATATATATATATATATATATATTTACTGGAAACACACAGTTCCCATAGATCACAATGTAAAGGCACCTGACTCCCACCAACTTTAAACCCAAAATACTGCCTAGTGCAGTAATTTTATTAAAAAATAAAGTCGCTGCTATCTTTATTTATAAAATAAGATATACTAGACTGCATTTTGGGGTCATTTGGGGCATATTTATAAAATTAACCAGAGATCTAATCTTTGGTTAATTTTATAAGCACTAATTACTACCCCAAGCTTACGGTAGCAATAACCAGCCACTTGTAATGGCTGATTAATTATTGTGCGTCAGCAAACGGGCACGATAATTTAGCGCTCCACTTGTAATCTAGCCCTACTTTGTTTTCATGGTATCCTTTGTTGAAAATCATACCTACATAGGCTCAAGAAAAGCAATGCACTACTGATAACTGGATGCTGATTGGTGGTTGCACATATATGATATATTGTCTCACCCGAGGTGTTCAGCTAGCTTTTGCAAGTAAATTGGAAATCTGTTTTAAATTACATGCTCTATCTGAATCATGAAAGTTTAATTTTGACTTTACTGTCTTTTTTAGTGTAATACAAGGTGCAATTATTTCTTCCGTCTAGTGATCAAAAGTGTCTTGCAAAACTGCTGCCATATAGTTCTTCAGACTTGTACACAATACCTATCTAGGTGTTCTCTTTAACAAAGAATAGCATAAAAACAAAGTCAATTTGATAATATAATGTAAACTGGAAAAGTCTTTTTCTCAAGTGCATTCTCTATTTAAAATGGATTTCATGTATTTTTAAAGCTGATCGTAATAATATTAACTATATGTCCATCTCTTACAAGTAGCAGAGTAGAGTTAAGCTTATACTAAAATGAGTTACAGTTCCAGAACTGCAAACAGGACGTATTTTTATTCCTGCTTTCCGAGCATTGTATTTTCTGACTGATACAATAAATGGACGGTCCTGTCTTTAGCACAAGCTGTTCTTTAGGATCCAGGTTGGGTTATGCCTGAGGATTGCATAACCTTGTCACTAACAAAACAAGATATTAAAAGACTTACACTCCTTGTTTAGAAATTAAACATTTTAAAAATAAAAAAACAATTCCTAGAATTGTTATTGTTACAAAGGGGGAAAGAAAGCAACAAAAATGTTTTATGAAAGATAATTTTTGTATACAAAGACTGCTTTTTACTTAAAAACATTGTCTTCTTTCAAACACAAGGAGAAAAGTTAATGTACACAAATATAATACAATTACAGTAATTATTTTGTGCGCATGTACCTAAAAGTGAATGTTAACTTTCATGATAAAGTGCCCGGTTTAAAAAAAACACCAAACTATTATTTATTTTAAATTAATTCAAAAGTTTGGAATTCAGAATAAGTTTGGATTTGGGAATTCCGGATTTGGAGATTTGTACCTGTATATGTTTTGCTCTTTGTCACACTGTAAACTCTATTAATTAAGACATGAATATGTTTCTCCTTACAGGTACAGTTTTAAGTGCACAAAGGTTTTTGTTTCATTTTTTTGCACTAGCAGTGTAACATATTAGGCTGCCTGTAGGTCAGTAGAATGCTATTCAGATATGTAAGATAAATACCGTAAAAAAAGCAGTTTCAGTTAATATTATCAGGTTGAGATGTACAAATATAGTATGATGTTATACAGGGCCGCCATCAGGGGGTGACTACAGTCAGTGGTCCAGTGAACCTGGGGGGCCCAGCCAGGCTATGATTATAAAGCACTGTTACTTGCTGTGGGTAGCTGATTTGCATTTATTGCAATCTGATGGCCTATGCCTTGGACAACTTACTGATGTCTGCCTCGCTGCCTTTTCTATACTTTTGAAAGAAATGAGGGTGGTTCAGACCCAGGCCAGGCAGCTGATGAATTCACTATACTATTCTAAAAGGTATTACATTAGTGTTAAAGACAGCCTTGCTAATATAGTGTGATCTGTGCAGGAAATACTGGACTCATGTGCTGTTAATACTGGGTTGTACTGGGACTAGGAACTCTCTGGTATACCTACCTAGAATATACCAGTATTAGCTGGTAGGAGGTAAGGCAGTATTGTGCGATGGGGTTGTGGTGGTTAGGGGGTTAATAGTTTAGGGGCAGTTTCCAAGGGGGTTTGTGGTGATTAGGGGTTAATAGGTTAGGGGTAGTTTGCAATGGGGGTACTGGCTGTTTAGGGGTTACTAGTATAGGGAGATTATAGCAGTGGGCTGTGTCGTTTTAGGGATTAATAGTGTAGTTGGGTAATTTGCGGTGGGTCATATGGCAGTTTACGATTTAATAGTGTAGGGAGTTTATTGTGGTGGGCTATATGGTGGTTTAGGGGTTATTAGAGTAAGGGGCTGATTGCAATCGGGGTTAACGTGTGAGTGTTAGGTTTTTTTAAACATTGCTGCTCCATTGATTTCAGTGAGATTACTGTGATATCACAAATGCGATATCCTCTGGTTAACTTTTTGCATTCATCGGATTTTGTGCCAGCAAAACCTTTTTACTTTCAATTTGTAATACCAGTGCTTCCCAACGCACACGAAAAAAAGTTAACCTCTAGCGATGTTAACACTCGAGCGGGAGCGGCAATTACCACTCCACTGCTAGCCCATAATCTAATGTATAGATTTGCTTATTTGAAGTTGAATTAGAATATATATCTTATTTTTTTTAAATTTCCTGAAATATTCTAAAATATTTAAATGATAGAGCTATATAAATAAGACATATTTTTAACAATTAATTAAAAAATATTTTAAGATACAATAATTTAGATTATACACAGTTTTGTTTCCTTATTTATGTTTTACTTTTTTAATTATTAGCAAATGTATGCTAATTTTATCCTGACACATACTGAATCTCGAAAAATATATATTATATACTTTTATGTTTAATGATTTACGTTTGCATTATCTATATTCTTTACCAATAAAAATAAATACAAAAAAATGCTGGATGGTTGGCAGCTTTGGTGTTCGAAATAAAGTGGATTAAAACTGTATGTTGGGGACTTACTTTGCAAAATGATAGAAGTGGATAATTCTGTTTTTTAATACTAAAAATATATATAAATCGATAGACGTGCATTCATTTTTGGATACACGAAAATGAACTGAATTTTATTTGTTTTCTTTTGGCAGAAGTATGACTAATGAGTTTTCCCTTTAAACAAGACAAGGGGGCAGATTTATTAACTTGCAGGCTGTAGCGAATCATGTCCACCCGACATCGATAAATGCCGATAGCATGCGCTGTCGGCATTTATCATTGCACGGGGGTAGCTTGCAGCATCCGCTACTTGATAAATCTACCCCAAGGAATAAACAAATGAATGCAACATTTAAAAATATATTTTTAAAAAAATTGTACTTTATTTAAAGGGATATGAAACTTACATTTTTTCTTTCATGATTCAGATAGAGCATGCAATTTTAAGCAACTTTCTAATTTACTCCTATTATCAATTTGTCTTACTTGGCATCCTTATTTGAAAAGCAGGAATATAAGCTTAGGAGCCAGCGCTTTTTGGTTCAGGACATGGGCAGCACTTTCCAGTTGGTTTCTATTATTTAATTTGCGTTGTTCTTTTGGCATACTTTGTTGAAAAGTATACCTATGGTGGGCGCGATTACATATGCAGCATCGCCCGCAAAAGCCGGCAACGCTGGTTTTTAGTCAGATATTGCTATTACACATACTGGGCCGCATATAAATGTGGCACGTATATTTCACCCATCGCCCACTAATTTTACTCCTATAAACTAACATAGAATCGCATCGCAAGTCGGTATCACATATTCAGTGCAAGGACTTACGCAGCGAAAATGGTGAAATTGTACTACATTTTCACCTCGCCACAAATAGGCAGGCATAGCAAGCCTTGTGCTGAAAATGTGGGCATTGTAACTCCCTGGAAGTATTAACAAACACCTAATGCATGCGCAATATCTATCTACCTGTCAACCGCCATCTCCCACCACAATAACTAATAAAGTATATTAACCCCTAATCCACCATTCCCCACGTCACAAAGTAACTTATTAACCTATAAAACCCTAAACCGCCAACACCCCACATCACAATAAACCGAAATAATCTATTAACTCCTAAACCGCCAACCCCCCACAATGCAAATAACTAATTTCATTACTAAGCCCCTTAACCTAACACCCCCTAAATTAACCTCAATTACCTAAAATTAAAAAATACTAAATTACAATTAAAATAAAAAACCTAACATTACTTTAAAAATAAAAAATAAAAATTTAAATTAATCTAAAATTGTAAAAAAATAATATGTCTAACAATACAGAAAATTATAAACCAAATTATCAAAAATAAAGAAATTAAACCTAATCCCTATGAACATAAAAAAGCCCCCCAAAATAAAAACAACCGATAATTTAAACTAAACTACCAATAGCCCTTAAAAGGGACTTTTGTAGGGCATTGCCCTAAATTAAACAGTTCTAATCCCCACCCAACAGTAAAAACCCCCACCCACCAAACCCCCCAAAATAAAAAAACCTAACACTACAAAAAACTGAGCTACCCATTGCCCTTAAAGGGACAGTATACTGTAAAATAGTTTTTCCCTTAATGTGTTTACAATTGCTTTTTTTACCAACTGCAGAGTAAAAAATGTATGAAAATTAGCTTTTTAAGGTTTATTTCTGTATATTAAAGCTCTGATTTTGTGTTTTGAAGCCACAGCCTAATAAAATGGGTTGAGCTTGTAGGTATAATCAGATCTCATTACTGTATCACATTGTGCACATATACCTGCTTCTTTATCTTATATCTGTCCTTAAAACAATCACCAATACTTTGAGAGAACAATGGAAAATCAACATTTTGTTACCTTATCTCTGCTTTATCACACTGGGAGTGTAATTTCTTCTGCTGGCTGTGTTTACAAAGCTTATCTATAACTGGTACGCGCGGCCACAAACTTTCAGAATAGGTGGGGATACCACATGCTAAATTAACAATTTCAAATGCCAATATAAGGGTAAAGGAGCTACTTGTAAACAATTTAATACACTCCAGCAGGTAAAGTGGATCATTGGGAACAAATTAAAGGGGAGAACATTTTTGAGTAAACTGTCCCTTTAAAGGGCTTTTTTATTTTCATAGGGATTAGGTTTAATTTTTTTTTATTTTTGATAATTTTGTTTATTTTATTCTGTAATGTTAGACTTTTTTATTTTTTGTAATTTTAGAATAATTTAAAGTTTCTATTATTTTTAAAGTAATGTTAGGTTTTTTATTTTAATTGTAATTTAGTATTTTTTAATTTTAGGTAATTGGGGTTAATTTAGAGGGTGTTAGGTTAGGGGGCTTAGTAATTAAATTAGTTATTTGCATTGTGGGGGTTGGCGGTTTAGGGGTTAAGGGGTTAATTAGGTTTAATGCATTGTGGGGGGTTGGCGGTTTAGTGGTTAATAGTGTTGATAGGTAGTTGGTGTTGTGGGTAAATGGCGGATTAGGGGTAATACTAACAGTAAAAAACCCCACCCACCAAACCCCCCAAAATAAAAAAACTAACACTAAAAAACCTAAGCTAAAAAAACAAACAAAAAAACAAACAAAAAAAAAAGTCTAAATCCTATTTAAATCAGCCAATAGGATTTCAGTAGATCTAATCCTATTGGCTGATTTAAATTTTTCAGCCTATAGGAATGCAAGGTACCCCATGTTTAAACGGGTACCTTGCATTCCATCTTCAGTGTGCAGCGACGTTCGTACGAAGAGGATCTCCACGCTCGATGGCTCCGTGGTCGCCGGTCTTCTGTTCCGCGGTCACCTCCACTTTGCGCCAGCTTGGTCCTAGATGAAGATAGAAGAGTTTGCCGCGCTGGAAGAATATATGGCCGCCTCCAAGAAGACTTCACCACCTGGAAGAGGACCTTCTCCGCTGGACTTCATGAACGGTGAGTACCAATTTTGGGGGTTAGATTAAGGATTTTTTTTATTTTTGTGGGTTTGTTTTTTTAGATTAGGGTTTTAATGGGCTTGTAAAAGTGCTGAATGCCCATACAAATGTCCCTTTAGGGCAATGGGTAGTTTAGGTTTTTTTAGTGTTAGTTTTTTTATTTTGGGGGATTTGGTGGGGGTTTTTACTGTTGGGTGGGGGTTTTACTAGTTAGGGGGGACTTAGTATTTTTAAATGTAAAAGCCAGCGTGTTTAATACTTAAAGGGAACTGAACCAATTTTTTTTTTGTAATTCAGAAAGGACATGCTATTTTAAAGCAACTTTCTTAATTTATCCTATTATCAAATTTTTTCTCATTCGTTCTTTTGATATCATTATTTAAAAAAAAAGGCATCTAAGCTTTTTTTTGGTTTCAGTACTCTCTATAGCACTTTTTTATTAGTGGATGAATTTATCCACCAATCAGTAAGGACAACCCAGGTTGTTCACCAAAAATGGGCCGGCATCTAAACTTACATTCTTGCATTTCAAATAAAAATACCAAGAGAATGAAGAAAATTTGATAATAGGAGTAAATTAGAAAGTTGCTTAAAATTTCATGCTCAATCTGAATCACGAAAGAACATTTTTGGGTACAGTGTCCCTTTAAGGCAATTCCCTACAAATTCCCTTTTAAGGGCTATTGGTAGTTTAGTTTAGATTAGGGGGTGTTTTTATTTTGTTTTTGCTTTTTATTTTCATAGGGATTAGATTTAATTTTTTTATTTTTGATAATTTTGTTTATTTTTTTCTGTAATGTTAGACTTTTTTATTTTTTGTAATTTTAGATTAATTTAAAGTTAGTTTCTTTTATTTTTAAAGCAATGTTAGGTTTATTATTTTAATTGTAATTTAGTATTTTTTAATTTTAGGTAATTGAGGTTAATTTAGGGGGTGTTAGGTTAGTGGGCTTAGTAATTAAATTAGTTATTTGCATTGTGGGTTAATAGGTTAATTAGTTTAGGGGTTAATAGGTTAATTAGTAGACATGTGCGTTTCGTTTCGGCAGAATTCATTTCTCGGCTGAATTTTGGCAAATTTGGAGAATCGGATGCTGTCAGGGTGCCAGGAATCAGACTGAGACGAAAAGTGCAAAAATAATCACCCCTCTATTCATAACAAAAAATAATAAAAAGTCCAAAAGTCAAGTAACAAGCCAGGAGTCAAAACCAGCGCTGGTAGTCAGACGAGCCGAGTCAGGAGCCAAAGCGAATAGTCAGACGAACTGGAATCAGGAACAAGGAATACAGCAGAGTCAGGAACAAGCCAGGGATGAGGAACCAGGAAGGACATCAGACAGCCAGGTAATACACAGGAACTCTCACAAACAGGTCTGAGACAACGCAAAGGCAAAGCATACTGAACAGAGGCCCTTTAAATAATAAGTGATGACATCACAATTCTGAGACTGCATCCTGTCTCACATGGATGATGCACACCAGTCTGGCCATAAAAGGAAGTGTAGGAAATGAGCAGCATCCCCCACAATGCACCATAGTCAGCAAGAGAGGTGAGTAAAATGGCTGCCAGCAGCACATGGCAGACAACAGGGTAAAAACCCTGACAGTACCCTCCCCTCAACGACACCTCCCCCGTGGGAGGACAAAAGGCTTATTGGGGAAACGGGCATGGAAGGCATGGAGGAGGGCGGGAGCATGAACATCAGAGGAGGGAGCCCAAGAACGCTCCTCCGGACCATAGCCCCTCCAGTGAACCAAATACTGTACACGGCCCCTGGACATACGAGAGTCAATAATGCTGCTGACCTCATACTCCTCATGGTTGTCAACAAAGATAGGATGGGGACAAGGCAACACAGTGGTAAACCAATTACAAACCAATGGTTTCAAGAGGGAGACATGAAAAACATTGGAGATGCGCATTGCAGGATGAAGGTCAAGAGCGTAGGCCACAGGATTAACCCGTCTGAGTTTTCGAAAAGGGCCAACATAACGGAAAGCCAGTTTATTGGAAGGCACACGAAAGTTCAAGTTGCGGGAGGACAGCCAAACTGTCTCACCAACCTGGTAGGAAGGTGCGGGCAGACGCCTACGATCAGCATGGAACTTTTGGCGCTGCATAGAATGATGAAGGCAATCCTGAATCTGCACCCACGTGGAACGGAGTTGCCGGAGATGCTCCTCCAAAGCCGGAATACCCTGAGACATGAATGAATCGGGCAACAAGGATGGTTGAAACCCATAATTCGCCATGAACGGGGATAACTTGGAGGAAGCATTAATAGCACTATTACGAGCAAACTGTGCCCAAGGTAACAGTTCAGACCAATTATTGTGGTGATCTGAGACATAGCAACGGAGGAACTGTTCCAGAGCTTGATTAGACCGTTCCACAGCCCCATTGGATTGAGGGTGATATGCCGAGGAGAAGGAAAGCTGGATCCCCATTTGAGCACAAAAGGAATGCCAAAATCTGGAGACGAACTGGCTACCCTGGTCTGACACTATCTCCTTGGGAAACTCATGTAAACGGAAGACCTCCCGGGCAAAAATCGAAGCAAGCTCCTGAACAGTAGGCAGCTTCATCAAGGGAATGCAATGTGACATTTTAGAAAAACGGTCAACCACCATAAGGATAACAGTATTGCCATTGGAAACAGGGAGCTCGACAATGAAGTCCATGGAAAGATGTGTCCAAGGATGCTCACCATTAGCATTAGGTTGAAGAAGACCCACAGGAAGACGTTGAGGAGTCTTATTCTGTGCACAAACTGAGCAGGAGGCAACATACGCAGCAATATCAGAATGAAGACCTGGCCACCAGAATTGTCGAGTGACAGACCAAATCATTTGGTTCTTGCTTGGGTGACCTGCAGCTTTAGGATAGTGGTAAGCGTGCAAAAGTTTAGTTAGAAGATTCTCAGGAACAAAACACTTACCACTAGGTTTCTCAGGAGGTGCATTGGTTTGTGCAGCCAGGATCTCCTCCCCAAAGGGAGAAGTCAAATTAGTATGTATGTTAGCCAAAATATGGTCAGGAGGTATAACAGGAGTAGGTACAGACTCCTCCTTGGACAGAGGCGAAAATTGTCGAGAGAGGGCATCAGCCCTAACATTCTTACTACCAGGCAGATAGGAGACCACATAATTAAACCAAGACAAAAATAGCGCCCATCTGGCCTGTCGGGGTGACAAACGTTTTGCTTCAGATAGATAAGTTAAATTCTTGTGGTCAGTAAGAATGAGCACTGGCACGCTAGTACCCTCGAGAAGATGCCTCCATTCCTTGAGTGCTAAAATTATGGCCAGTAATTCCCTGTCACCAATTTCATAATTGCACTCTGCTGGAGACAATTTCTTAGAGAAAGAACCACACGGATCCAAAGAACCATCAGACGTAGGACGTTGAGACAAGAGGGCACCTACTCCAGTCTCAGACGCATCGACCTCAAGAACGAAAGGCAGGACAGAGTTAGGATGAGCCAGAACTGGAACGGCAGAAAAGGCAGTCTTAAGACTATCAAAGGCCTTAATGTCAGTGGGTGACCAATGGAGTGGATCATTCTCTTTATGGGTCATGTCTGTGATAGGTTTGACCAAGGAAGAAAAGTTTTTAATAAACTTTCTATAGTAATTGGTGAACCCCAAAAAACGTTGAATAGACCGAAGACCAACTGGGCGAGGCCACTGCAGAACTGCAGATAACTTGTCAGGATCTATGGAGAACCCTGCAACGGAGATAACATAACCTAGGAAGGTTACTTGAGTCTGATGGAACTCACATTTCTCGAGTTTACAAAACAGGCCGTTCTCGCGTAGTCTCTGAAGAACCTGTGTAACATCAGAACGATGAGCCTCAAGTGTGGGTGAGTGTATGAGGATGTCGTCTAAGTACACCACAACACACTGTTGCAACATATCTCGTAGGACATCATTAATAGATTCCAGAAAAACAGCAGGAGCATTACATAGGCCAAAGGGCAATACAAGATACTCATAATGCCCGCTCCTGGTGTTAAATGCTGTTTTCCATTCGTGACCCTCCATAATCCTAACGAGATTGTTCGCTCCTCTCAAATCAAGTTTAGTAAAGACCGTAGCTCTCTTGAGGCGGTCAAAGAGTTCCGTAATGAGCGGAATAGAGTAAGCCTTCTTAATGGTAAGACGATTAAGACCCCTATAATCGATACATGGTCTTAACTCGCCACCCTTTTTTTCACAAAGAAGAAGCCAGCCCCTGCAGGAGAGCAGGATTTGCGGATGATTCCCCATGACAGAGCATCGGCAACATACTCCTCCATAGCACAATTCTCTGCAACAGACAGAGGGTACACCCGGCCCTGAGGAGGAATGGCTCCGGGTTGCAGGTCTATGTCACAATCATAAGACCGGTGAGGAGGCAACATACCGGCACGTACCTTGTCAAACACGTCTATGAACTCTCGGTACTCCTCTGGCAATTGAGATACCGAAGAAGTGCACAAGACTTTAACTGGTTTCCGAAGACAAGTGGAAATACATTGCAGGGACCACGACAAAATTACGGACCTGCGCCAGTCGAGACTGGGATTGTGCTTTTTGAGCCAGGGATAACCCAGAACAACCAGAAAATGCGGAGAGTTTATCACCTGGAACTGGAGGGTTTCAAAATGGAGAGCCCCAACAGCTATGGACAACGGAGCAGTTTCGTGAGTAACGAGTGTGGGCTGAAGGGGCCTGCCATCAATGGCCTCAATAGCAAGCGGAATGGACCGAGGCAAAACAGGAATGGAGTGCTTTGATACAAAAGCACTGTCAATGAAATAGCCCACAGCACCGGAGTCAACAAGAGCCTGAGTGACTATGGAGGAATCCACCCAGGAAAGGACAACCATAACAAAAGGTTTCTCCTTAAGCAGTTCCGGGGACGAGGATAAACCACCCAAGGTCTGCCCCCGACAGGACCTTAGGTGTGAGCGTTTCCCGGCCGTGTAGGACAAGACTTCAAAAGGTGGCCCTGTAACCCACAATAAAGGCAGAGCCCCTCCCTCCTCCTAAAGGCCCTCTCCGTCACAGAGAGACGTGTGAATCCCAACTGTATTGGCTCAGCAGTACCTGGTGACTCGGGACCAGGAGGCATGGGTGGGAACGAACACATAGGAGACAACGGAACAGGGGGCTTCCGCAAGCGCTCCTTGAAAGAGGGCCTCTCTCTGAGTCTGATGTCAATTAGGATCAAAAAAGACACCAATGCCTCGAGATCCTCTGGTAAATCTCTGGCAGCAACTTCGTCTTTAATCGTATCAGAGAGCCCATGAAAGAAGGCGGCAACAAGGGCTTCATTGTTCCAACCTACCTCTGCGGCAAGCGTACGGAACTCAATAGCATACTGAGCAACAGATCTTGTACCTTGCTGAATGGAGTCATTTAGCAGCAGAGGAGGAGCGAGCCGGAAAATCAAATGCCCTTCGAAAGGAGGCCACAAATTCAGGGTAATTTGAAATCACAGGTTTATTAGTCTCCCACAAGGGATTAGCCCAGGCAAGAGCTGTGTCAGAGAGTAACGAGATGAAAAATCCCACCTTAGCTCTGTCAGAGGGAATCGCCTGAGCTAACATCTCAAAGTAAATGCCCCCCTGGTTCAAAAACCCTCTGCACTGAATAGGATAGCCTCCATATCGCTGAGGTAGAGGTGCAGAACCGGACATGCTCCTGGTAGGCATAGGTGCAGCAGTGGAAACAGGAGCAGCCCTAACTTGCGGGACACTTTGGTCCAAATGTGCAGTACGAGTCAGCAGGGTTTGCAGGGCTAGTGCAAATTGATCCAAGCGGTGATCCTGTTTATCCATCCTGGAAATGATGGCAGGTAAAGGTGGATTATTAGCACCAGGGTGTCAGGAATCAGACTGAGACGAGAAGTGCAAAAATAATCACATCTTTATTCATAGAAAAAATTAATAAAAAGTCCACAAGTCAAGTAACAAGCCAGGAGTCAAAACTAGAGCTGGTAGTCAGACGAGCCGAGTCAGGAGCCAAAGCGAATAGTGAGAAGTGCCGGAATCAGGAACAAGGAAAACAGCAGAGTCAGGAACAAGCCAGGGATCAGGAACCCGGAAGGACGTCAGGCAGCCAGGTAATACACAGGAACTCTCACAAACAGGTCTGAGACAACGCAAAGGCAAAGCATACTGAACAGAGGCCCTTTAAATAATAAGTGATGACATCACAATTCTGAGACTCCATCCTATCTCACATAGATGATACACACCAGTCTGGCCATAAAAGGAAGTGTAGGAAATGAGCAGCATCCCCCACAATGCACCATAGTCAGGAAGAGAGGTGAGTAAAATGGCTGCCAGCAGCACATGGCAAACAACAGGGAAAAAACCCTGACAGATGCATCCAAATTTATGAATTGGCACATCACGAAAAATTCAGAAAATTAATAAATTAGTTTCCGAATTTTCAGATACATTATTCATATTCGGAATTTTTCATTGTCCGTAAATGTAACCCCCACATCGCTGACACTAACTCTAGGTCTAAATCATTAAATAAAGCTATTAACCCATAAACTGCCATTCCCCGACATCGCCGACACTAATTAAACCTATTAACCCCAAAACCGCCATCCCGAAACATTGCAGACACGTACTAAACCTATTGACCCCTAAACCGCACCCCCCCACTTTGCCAGCACTACCTAAACCTATTAACCCCTAAACCGCACCCCCCCACATCACTAACACTAACTTAACCTGTTAACCCCTAAACCGCAGTTCCCCAACATCGCTGACACTAACTAAACCTATTAATCCCTAAAACGCTGTTCAAAAACATAGCCGACACTAACTAAACCTATTAACCCCAAAACCGCCATTCCAAAACATTGTGACACAAACTAAACCTATAAACCCCTAAACCGCACCCCCCCCCCCCATTGCCAACACTAACTAAATCTATTAACCCCTAAACCGCTGTTCCCAAACATTGCCAACACTAACTAAATCCCTAAAGTATTAACCCCTAAACTGCTGTTCCGCGACATCACTGACACTAACTAAACCTATTAACCCCTAAACCGCACCCCCCCCCACATCACCTACACTACCTAAACCTATTAACCCCTATACCTCTGGCCCCCACATCGCAACAACCTAAATTAAACTATATTAACCCCTAAACCTAAACATAACCCTAAACCTAACACCCCCTAACTTTAACATTAACTAAATAATACCTATTTAAAACTAAAAACAAACTTACATGTGAAATAAAAATAAAACTTAAGCTAGATACAATATAACTAATAGTTATATTGTAGCTAGCTTAGGTTTTTATTTCACAGGTAAGTTTGTATTTAGTTTAACTAGGTAGACTAGTTAGTAAATAGTTATTAACTATTTTTTACTAACTACATAAGAACTTACCTGATAAATTCATTTCTTTCATATTGGCAAGAGTCCATGAGCTAGTGACGTATGGGATATACATTCCTACCAGGAGGGGCAAAGTTTCCCAAACCTCAAAATGCCTATAAATACACCCCCCACCAAACCCACAATTCAGTTTAACGAATAGCCAAGAAGTGGGGTGATAAGAAAGGAGCGAAAGCATCAATAAGGAATTGGAATAATTGTGCTTTATACAAAAAAAAAAATCATAACCACCACAAAAAAAGGGTGGGCCTCATGGACTCTTGCCAATATGAAAGAAATGAATTTATCAGGTAAGTTCTTACATAAATTATGTTTTCTTTCATGTAATTGGCAAGAGTCCATGATCTAGTGACGTATGGGATAGCAAATACCCAAGATGTGGAACTCCACGCAAGAGTCACTAGAGAGGGAGGGATCAAAATAAAGACAGCCAATTCCGCTGAAAAAATAATCCACAACCCAAATCAAAAGTTTTAATCTTTATAATGAAAAAAACTGAAATTATAAGCAGAAGAATCAAACTGAAACAGCTGCCTGAAGTACTTTTCTACCAAAAACTGCTTCTGAAGAAGAATAAACATCAAAATGGTAGAATTTAGTAAAAGTATGCAAAGAAGACCAAGTTGCTGCTTTGCAAATCAGATCAACAGAAGCTTCATTCTTAAAAAGCCCAGAAAGTAGAAACTGACTTAGTAGAATGAGTTGTAATCCTCTGAGGCGGGGATTTACCCGACTCTACATAAGCATGATGAATCAAAAGTTTTAACCAAGAAGCCAAAGAAATAGCAGAAGCGTTCTGACCTTTCTTAGGACTAGAAAAGATAACAAAATAGACTAGAAGTCTTTCTGAAATCTTTAGTAGCTTCAACATAATATTTCAAAGCTCTAACCACATCCAAAGAATGCAAAGGTTTTTCCAAAGAATTCTTAGGATTAGGACACAACGAAGGGACAACAATTTCTCTACTAATGTTGTTGGAATTCACAACCTTAGGTAAAAATTCAAATGAAGTCCGCAAAACCGCCTTATCCTGATGAAAAATCAGAAAAGGAGACTCACAAAAAAGAGCAGATAATTCAGAAACTCTTCTAGCAGAAGAGATAGCCAAAAGAAACAATACTTTCCAAGAAAGTAACTTAATATCCAGAGAATGCATAGGCTCAAACGGAGGAGCCTGTAAAGCTCTCAAAACCAAATTAAGACTCCAAGGAGGAGAGATTGACTTAATGACAGGCTTGATATGAACCAAAGCCTGTACAAAACAACGAATGTCAGGAAAATTAGCAATTTTTCTGTGAAACAGAACAGAAAGAGCAGAAATTTGTCCTTTCAAGGAACTTGAAGATAAACCCTTATCCAAACCATCCTGAAGAAACTGTAAAATTCTAGGAATTCTAAAAGAATGCCAAGAGAATTTATGAGAGGAACACCATGAAATGTAAGTCTTCCAAACCCGGTAATAAATCTTTCTAGACACAGATTTACGAGCCTGCAACATAGTATTGATCACTGAGTCAGAGAAACCTCTATGACTAAGCACTAAGCGTTCAATCTCCATACCTTCAAATTTAATGATTTGAGATCCTGATGGAAAAACGGACCTTGAGATAGAAGGTCTGACTTTAACGGAAGTGGCCAAGGTTGGCAACTGGATATCCGAACAAGATCCGCATACCAAAACCTGTGTGGCCATGCTGGAGCCACCAGCAGAACAAACTAATGTTCCATTATGATTTTGGAAATCACTCTTGGAAGAAGAACTTGAGGCGGAAAGATATAAGCAGGATGATAATTCCAAGGAAGTGACAACGCATCCACTGCTTCCGCCTGAGGATCCCTGGATCTGGACAGATACCTGGGAAGTTTCCTGTTTAGATGAGAAGCCATCAGATCTATTTCTGGAAGCCCCCACATTTGAACAATCTGAATAAACACATCTTGGTGAATAGACCATTCTCCCGGATGTAAAGTCTGGTGACTGAGATAATCCGCTTCCCAATTGTCTATACCTGGGATATGAACCGCAGAGATTAGACAGGAGCTGGATTCCGCCCATGCAAGTATCCGAGATACTTCTTTCATAGCCTGAGGACTGTGAGTCCCACCTTGATGATTGACATACACCACGGTTGTGACATTGTCTGTCTGAAAACAAATAAACGATTCTCTCTTCAGAAGAGGCCAGAACTGAAGAGCTCTGAAAATCACACGGAGTTCCAAAATATTGATTGGTAATCTCGCCTCTTGAGATTTCCAAACCCCCTGCGCTGTCAGAGATCCCCAGACAGCTCCCCAACCTGAAAGATTCGCATCTGTTGAAATCACAGTCCAGGTTGGACGAAGAAAAGAGGCCCCTTGAACTAAACGGTGGTGATTTAACCACCAAGTCAGAGATAGTCGAGTATTGGGATTTAAGGATATCAATTGTGATATCTTTGTATAATCCCTGCACCAAAGATTCAGCATACAAAGCTGAAGAGGTCTCATGTGAAAATGAGCAAAGGGGATCACGTCCGATGCTGCAGTCATGAAACTTCCATGCACATAGCTACTGAAGGGAATGATTGAGACTGAAGGTTCCGACAAGCTGAAACCAATTTCAGACGCCTTTTGTCTGTTAGAGACAAAGTCATGGATACTGAATCTATTTGGAATCCCAAAAAGGTTACCCTTGTCTGAGGAATCAAGGAACTTTTTGGTAAATTGATCCTCCAACCATGTTTTTGAAGAAACAACACAAGTTGATTCGTGTGAGATTCTGCAGAATGTAAAGACTGAGCAAGTACCAAGATATCGTCCAAATAAGGAAACACCGCAATACCCCGCTCTCTGATTACAGAGAGAAGGGCACCGAGAACCTTTGAGAAGATCCTTGGAGCTGTTGCAAGGCCAAAAGGAAGAGCAACAAATTGGTAATGCTTGTCTAGAAAAGAGAAACTCAGGTCAGGAACTGAAAGTGATCTGGATGAATTGGAATATGAAGATAAGCATCCTGCAAGTCTATTGTGGACATATAATGCCCTTGCAGAACAAAAGGCAAGATAGTCCTTATAGTAACCATCTTGAACGTTGGTATTCTTACATAACGATTCAAAATTTTTAGATCCAAAACTGGTCTGAAAGAATTCTCTTTCTTTGGTACAATGAACAGATTTGAATAAAACCCCAGACCCCGTTCCAGATATGGAACTGGCACAATTACCCCACATGACTCCAGGTCTGAAACACATTTCAGGAAAGTCTGAGCCTTTACTGGGTTCACTGGAATGCGTGAGAGAAAGAACCTTCTCACAGGCGGTCTTACCTTGAAACCTATTTTGTACCCTTGAGAAACAATGTTCTGAATCCAATGATTTTGAATTGAATTGATCCAAACATCTTTAAAAAATCGTAATCTGCCCCCTACCAGCTGTGCTGGAATGAGGGCCGCACCTTCATGCGGACTTGGGGGCTGGTTTTGATTTTCTAAAAGGCTTGGATTTATTCCAGACTGGAGAAGGCTTCCAATTGGAAGCCGTTCCTTTAGGGGAAGGGTCAGGCTTCTGTTCCTTATTCTGATGAAAGGAACGAAAACAGTTAGCAGCCCTAAATTTTCCCTTAGATTTTTTATCCTGAGGCAAAAAAGCTCCCTTCCCCCCAGTGACAGTTGAAATTATAGAATCCAACTGAGAACCAAATAATTTATTACCTTGGAAAGAAAGAGATAGCAACGTTGACTTAGAAGTCATATCTGCATTCCAAGAGTTAAGCCATAAAGCTCTTCTAGCTAAAATAGCTAAAGACATATACCTGACATCAATTCTAATGATATCAAAAATTGCATCACAAATGAAATTATTAGCATGTTGATGAAGCTTAACAATGCTATGCACATTATGATCTGGTACTTGTTGCGCTAAAGCCTCCAACCAAAAAGTTGAAGCTGCAGCAACATCAGCCAAAGAAATAGCAGGCTAAGAAGATTACCTGAACATAAATAAGCCTTCCTTAGAAAAGATTCAAGTTTCCTATCTAAGGGATCTTTAAAAGAAGTACTATATGCCATAGGAATAGTAGTACGTTTAGCAAGAGTAGAGATGGCCCCATCAACTTTGGGGATTTTTTCCAAAACTTTAATCTATCAGTCGGCAAAGGGTACAGTCTCTTAAACCTTAAAGAAGGAGTAAATGAAGTACCCAAACTATTCCATTCCCTAGAAATTACATCTGAAATAGCATCAGGAACTGGAAAAACCTCTGGAATAACTACATGAGGTTTAAAAACCGAATTTAAACGTTTACTGGTTTTAATATCAAGAGTACTAGACTCCTCCATATCTAATGCAATCAACACCTCTTTTAGTAAAGAACGAATAAACTCCATCTTAAATAAATATGAAGATTTGTCAGTGTCAATATCTGAGGCAGAATCTTCTGAACCAGATAGATCCTCATCAGAGATAGATAAATCAGAATGTTGGCGGTCATTTAAAAATTCATCTAATTTACGAGAAGTTTTAAAAGACCTTTTACGTTTATTAGAAGGTGGTATAACAGACAGGGCCTTCTGAATAGAATTAGAAACAAATTCTCTTACATTAACAGGAATATCCTGAACATTAGATGTTGAAGGAACAACAACAGGTAATGGATTATTACTAATGGAAATATTGTCTGCTTTCGAAAGTTTATCATGACAACTAACACAAACTACAGTCGGAGGAACAGTTACCACAAGTTTACAACAAATGCACTTAGTTTTGGTAGAACCGACATCAGGCAGCAGCATTCCAGAAGTAGATTCTGATACAGGGTCAGATTGCGACATCTTGCAATATGTAATAGAAAAAACAACATATAAAGCAAAATTATCAAATTCCTTAAATGACAGTTTCAGGAATGGGAAAAATGCAAACAGTATAAGCCTCTGGAAACCAGAAGCAAAAAGAAACAAAGACTTAAATAATGTCAAAAAAACTGGCGCCAAGTATGACGCCCAGAATTGACAAAAAATTTTGTCGCCAAAAACGTCTGCAACAAACACGAGCGTCATAGATGACGCAACTACGTGAAAACTCTCGGCGTCAACTATGACGCCGGAAAAGACGTCATTAACGTCAACAAACGTAATTCTCGCGCCAAAAAAAGTATCGTGCCAAAAATGATGCAATAAATTCTAGCATTTTTTGCACCCGCGAGCCTAACAGCCCGCAATTTAGAAAGAAAAGTCAAATTTTAAAAATTTTCAGGTAAGAAAAAAATGTATTCATATGCATTTCCCAAAAATGAAACTGATAGTCTGTAAGAAGGAAATATACTGATTAACCATGGCAAATATAAGTATAAAACATATATTTAGAACTTTACATATAAAGTGCCAAACCATAGCTGAGAGTGTCATAAATAAAATAAGACATACTTATCAAAAGACACTCATCTACATATCGTAGATAGCCAAACCAGTACTGAAACGAGAATCAGTAGAGGTAATGGTATATAAGAGTATATCGTCAATCTGAAAAGGGAGGTAGGAGAAGAATCTCTACGACCGATAACAGAGAACCTATGAAATAGATCCCCGATAGGATGACCATAGCATTCAATAGGCAATACTCCCTTCACATCCCTCTGTCATTCACTGCACTCTGAGAGGAAAACCGGGCTTCAGCATGCTGCGAAGCGCATATCAACGTAGAAATCTAGTACAAACTTACTTCACCACCTCCATAGGAGGCAAAGTTTGTAAAAACTGAATTGTGGGTGTGGTGGGGGGGTGTATTTATAGGCATTTTGAGGTTTGGGAAACTTTGCCCCTCCTGGTAGGAATGTATATCCCATATGTGACTAGCTCATGGACTCTTGCCAATTTCATGAAAGAAATACAAACTTACCTGTGAAATAAAAGTAAAACCTACGCTGTCTTACACTAAAACCTAACATTACAAAAAATAAAAAACACTAAAATTACAACAAATAAAAAAACTACCATTACAAAAATTAACAAACGAAATTATCCAAAACAATAAAAATTATTCCTATTCTAATTAGAAATAAAAGAAACCTAATCTATAATAAACTTCCAATAGCCCTTAAAAGGGCCTTTTGTATGGCATTGCCCTAAAGAAATCAGCTCTTTTGCTACAAAATAAAAACAAACCCCCCCTAACATTACAAACCCCACCCCCCCAACCCACAAAATAACTAAAAAAAACTAATCTACCCATTTCCCTGAAAAGGGCATTTGTATGGGCATTGCCCTTAAAGGGCATTCAGCTCTTTTAAGATTGCCCAATAGCCCTAATCTAAAAAAAAAAAAAAAAAAACACCCCAAAAAAACCTTAAAAAAACCTAACACTAACCCCTCTTTAGGTACTCACAGTTGCTGAAGTCCGGCTTGAACGATCTTCATCCCAGCGGCTCCATCTTCATCCAGGCGGCTCTAAACTGCTGTAAGTCACTGGCGACTCCAGAAATGTGTATTTACGCACATTTCTGAACATCGCTATTTTATCCGACTTACGGCAGTTTATGAACTGCCAGCACCGTATATGTGATTCCTTGATATGCGAGGTGAATTTACAGGTGACGCGGGTTTCAGCAGTTACGCTGAAGCCTGTGCCACACATGTATTCTCGCCCGTAGTCTCAGGAGCAGCAATGCACTGCTGGGAGCAAGCTGGTGATTGGTGGCTTATATATGCCTCTTGTCATTGGCTCACCTGATGTATTCAGTTAGCCCATGTAACACATTGATGTCCTTTCAACAAAGCATAACAAAAGAACAAAGCAAATTTGCTAATAGAAGGAAATTGGTAAGCTATTTAAAATGATATACTGTGTCTGAATCATGAAAGAAAAATGCTGGGTTTCATGTCCCTTTAAGTTCCGGTCAATGGAGATAATTAAAGAACAAATAAAAAATAAACACCCTGTTATGATGAAACCACTTCAAAGTACAGGGCCGATTATATAAACTTTGCCAGATCAGACTTGATTTTTCAGGATGACCCTCGCAGGGGCCGCTCTGGTAGAATTACCTTTAAAAAGGGGTAGTTCCTGTGAGTGGTGAGATGTCTCCTATTGAAAGTAAAGGAACTCGCCGGAAAGGGAATCTTCACTGTTTAGGGCAAAGTGAGCAGGGGGCGCACTTTTAAAATTAAATCCTGCAGCCAATATATCTTGCATCTTGCAATTGATTATATTTTCGTATTAAAGTGATTGTAAACTTTAATTAATTAAAGCCCAGTATCAAAAAATGATCTTAAAAACAGGGGCACTTTAATTCATTTAAGTTTACAAAGACGCTTATTTTTTAAAATACTTAACATTGCGTTATGGTAAACATAACGCCGATCCTCCACCTGCATCTCCTGCTTTCTTTAGCATATGGATGACGATTGCGGCTGGATGCCAAAGGGGGCACGCAACGATTGGAGGAAGCCGGATTCATCATCGATTTTAATTTTCATTTGAGAGAAAAAACTGTGAAAACTGCAGGGAAGAAATATTTAGGGAATTATGCTGGGATTTGAGAGAAATTTTCATACACGCCCATAGAATTCCCATTTTACCAAAAAAACAATAATAACACTTTGTATTTTGCACTTAATTATGAATTTTTTAATGTATTTTTGCAAATCCGGTGTACTTAAATTATACTTTACGCTGTGCATATCTAATATGATTTATTCCTGTGTAATTTATAAACAAATTTTACGTTTTTAATAAAATACTTTCTTTGTTTAACAATTTTGTTACAATTTTCGTTGCACCTTAATATTACAATTTTCCCCTGCATATTTTTGTGTGAATGGCTCAATTATTAATTTGGTAAGATTTTAAAATAACGATTTTAATTGTGTACTTTTGTAATGTATGTCTCTCCTTCCGATACAAAAATGCAGTATATGCCTCTTAGCGAGACACCCTGTTTTCAGGGTAAAAGTTGCTTTAGATAATTCTACCATAGAAATAGGACAGACGATCATTCTTATAGAATCTCGCCAGCCCATAGATCATTAGATAATGGGCGCCTAACTTAGAATCTAATTATATAAAATCAGTTTTAGCGGACTTCCGGTGGGCGGGCGAAGTGAATGGACGCAAGGGAAGGAGCTCCCGGTCTGCTCACTGCAGAAAACAATAATTAAACTGCCCGAATTAAAACCGTCATCCTTGGCAGCAGTGAAGAGACTGCCCGGAACTTAGTCGGTGAGGAATCTGTCATCCGATTCCCTCACCGTTGAAGGAACAGACAGAGAAGTGGAAAGCTGCGGCGGAGTCAGCCGCCATCAAACTGGGCCGCACCACAACAGGGCTAGCACGATACCGCAACTGACTGAGCCCAGAGCACGATCAGACAGAGCCCAAGAAATAGGAGAGAAGGAACCTTGGAGCACGGCAGCAATACATAAGGCAGGAGGGTGAGATAATCTGAGGCGGGAAACCGCCATATTAGATCTGACAAAGAGGTGATACACAGAGTATAGCGTGTGCAGACAGAGCTGCAAGTAACAGCGTGGGTCACACAGGGAGAACGAATGAGGAGATTAGTGCAAGTCAACTTAAGGCACAGTGAAAGAGGATTAAAACATCATAATATCACCCTCCAAACTACACAGAGAGTACTAGGGGCAAAGCACTCTAACAGGGGTAAAACTCAAGCACAACACAATAGAGCCAAACAGTTATAGAGATAGGAGATGTGGCGCAAATCAAACTCAAGCTTTTAACTGCCAAACAAGACATCCAGATATTTGGCACATCGACAAAAGCGCAGAGACCCCTCATACACAATATTAGCTGGGCGACACACAGAAAGGCGGGCGCTGAGCCACATTGTACTCCCTAATACTGGACTGATCAGCAGAATAAACTGACAAAAACAAAACTTTGGCAGGAGACATTCCCCCAACTTGAGAGAGGCCTTTAGGGGTTGAAATACTGCAGAAATCCACAGGTGTCACGTGTTAAAGGGCAAGGGAGTGATCTCTCCCCCCAAATGGACTTCTCTAATTTCAAAGGACAGCTGACATCTACTTTAGACATGCAGGACTAGACCAAGAAAATCCCCATCCCCCTGCTCACCCACCATAACCGTGCTATCATAGAAATTTCAGCAGATGCAGGCCCAGTTACTTATAACCTCAACCTCATAAGAACGAGAGATATTTCCTATTAGATATACACAGTTGGAGATAACAGCTTCAAACCCCAAGACCTGTATGCACAAATATTATAACTCCTACGTTAAAAAAACGGACGCCATGGCAAGTAGGCAAAAAAATGCAGACAAGAAGAAAAATCAAGTAGAGGCTCAACAGGCCTTGGGGCCTGTGGAAGACATTCTCCCCACGAGCTCCCAAGACACACACCCAATAGTGTCACAAATCTCAGCACTGTTCCTGCCAAAGATTGACCAGCTTCAAACAGGCATGGACTCCCTTACAGAGGAAGTTAAATCCTTTAATGGCAGATTGACAAGAGTGGAGCAGAAGGTGGCAGAAGGGGAATCACGCCACAGAGAGACTGAATCCCAAGTTCACTCCCTGCAGCAACAGAATGAAAGGTTGTGGGCAAAAATTGATGACCTGGAAAATAGGTCGCGAAGAAACAACCTTAGAATGGTGGGAGTTCCGGAGTCGCTCCCTGGCTCACAGCTGGTGGAGTTTGCAGAGACAATCTTACCCAACCTACTAAACATCCCAAAAGAATCCCTGCCATGTACAGTAGAGAGAGCCCACAGAGTGGGGGACCAAAGAAGACAAGGGGACAATAATAACCTACAACCGCGCCAAGTTATGGTGAAATATCTCAACTTCAAGGACAAAATCACAATTCTACAAGCGTACAGGAAGACCAACTCTTTGGAATATGAAGGGAAAAGAATCTTGCTGTTCCAGGACTATTCGGCGACAGTGGCAGCAAAAAGAAGAGAGTTCACGCCATACTGTAAGCAGCTTAGTGAACAAGGCAGAACAGCAGCTTTGCTGTTCCCGGCAAGGCTGAGACTACACACAGACAGAGGGCCACTGTTCTTTGAATCTCCAACGCAGCTCAAGCTACATCTTCAAAGAGAAAGACGACAAGCACCAGATGAGGGGGACGCTGTCCCATGATCCAGAATCAGGGCTGGGCCTGAAATTATAAGCCACATTTGAAACATCAAATGTTTATGGACAGAACCATGGACAAATGTATCCTTACAAAGTGAGGGGGGGGGGTTACAAAAAGTAAAAAGTTTTATTTGCACTTAATAGTTTAGTTCCTGAGAAAGGAGATAACCCAAAGTTTACAGTTTACAGGTTAAAAAAAAAAGTTATCTGTCATAGTCTAATACTATTGTTCTCAATTTTGATGTTTTTATGTTCCTTTTGTATTATGTGCTAATTGCCTGTCTGTATAAGAGAGTGGACACACTGGTTTTCACATTGACATTGATTGTAAAATCTTAGGACAAGGAGGAAGAAGGGCTATATGCTAATAGAATCTATCGCATACTATAGATTAAAGTATCTAGAGACAGGAATAGCCCACAGTTTAAAGTAGATACCTCAGGAAGCTGACTCACCTAGACGAACTAATCCGTTGCTGGTCTTATATTTCTGTGTATTGTTTATCTTGAGCAATAACTGTTTTTTTCATACTAGAGAAAGAGCTAAGCCGCCTCTCCTCTGGAAACCGCACGGGGGAAATAGGGGCAGAGGACCTGCAAGAATATAACAGCAGGGAAACCGAGACATAAGGACAAATTCTGTAAGGTACCCCATACACGATATACACGCTTAGGGGCCTTAGATTACACTTACCTAGTCTACATAAGACATTTTCATACCTCAGGACCACATGAAGCTCATAACTTGGAATGTGGGAGGGATTACCTCCCCAATAAAAAGGAAAACTATTTTAAGGCACTTAAACATTAAAAGAACGGATGTAGCTATATTGGAGGAGACCCATCTTTCCCAAAAAGAGCACCAGAAACTCAAACAGGGATGGGTGGGGGAGGTTTTGTATACACCGTATGAGGGGAAGAGGGCCAGAGGTGTGGCAATACTTTTCCGTAAAGGCCTAGACTACTCGGTCTCACAAACCGTAGCAGACACAGAGGGGAGATACCTCATAGTTAAGATCAAAATAGGCAGCTTACATATGGTACTGTGTGGAATATATGGACCACACACAGACAAGAAAACATTTCTGACTGGATTGCAGTCCAAACTTCTACAATTCTCAGACCTTCCCATAGTGATGGGAGGTGACTATAATATTGCACCACATACACCAGCGGATAGGTTCTGTAACCCACAATACTCCACACGACGTACAATACAATGGCAAGGCTCCAAAGGGGAAACACGTATGCTTAACCACTTCAGAAACACTCTATCTTTGGTAGATATTTGGAGGGACAGGAATCCAGAGGCCAGGGACTATACTTGCCTGCATCCAGCTAAAACGACACTGTCACGCATTGATTATTTTCTGGTCACTAATTCTCTTTGCCCACGCATATCAGATATCAAGATAGACCCGATAACCATCTCAGATCATGCCCCAGTCTCATTACTCATAGACACTGATACGCCTCATAGGCAAACACTTAGATGGAGATTCCCTACACACCTCTTTCATGACCTCAATCTACACAAACACCTACTGGGGGAATGGTTGGTTTATAAAGAACTAAATGCCCAACATATCAATGATATCTCCTTATTCTGGGAATCGGCGAAGGCGGTGTTGAGGGGGGTAGTAATAGCTTATGCAGCTAAAATAAAGAAAACACGCAGAATGCGAGGAGACCTCCTGTTAAGACAGATACTAAAAGCTAGGAATAGGTACTTGAGGAACCCAACAGAACAAAATAGAGTTAGATACAAGGAGGTTAAAGGCCTTAGAGACACATACTTAATACAGACATCAGTGTCTGCCCAAAACCGCTCACAGGCAAAATACTATCGCTACGGGAACCGCACAGGGAAATTATTAGCCAGACTCACTAAGCTGGATAAAAAATCAAACACCATAGCAGCAATTCAAGGTAGAGAAGGCATACTTACATCAGACATAGGAATACAGAAAGTATTCCAAGACTACTATTCAAACCTATATAGCTCCCAAGAAGTAGACCCAGATAAAAAAGCAAAGTTCTGGGAGGATTTGGCACTCCCGCAATTAGATGAGGACCAACTGCAGTTTCTGAATGCTCGTATTCAGCCATCAGAGATAGCTAAAGTAATTGAAACACTTCCACTAGAGAAGGCCCCGGGACCAGATGGGTTACCCGGGGAATTCTACAAAATGATCAAAGCTGAGGCAGTAGAAACACTAGCATTACTATTCAATGCAATTTTGGAAGGGAAAGCCGATCTGTCCAATAGGTTCACTGAAGCCAACATCACAGTGCTCCCTAAACCAGATAGGGACCCTCTATTAGCCCAATCCTACAGGCCGATATCCCTTTTAAATTCGGACTACAAGATATTTACCAAATTACTTGCGAATAGATTAGCAGAACTACTCCCGCTATTAGTCCATGAAGATCAAACTGGGTTTGTAAAGGGTAGGTCGGCAGTTAAAAATATGAGAAAATTACAGTTACTGCTTACACACTATTGGAATCAGGACAGGGAAGGTAAGCACTTGGATAAGGAAGAGGCCTGTTTAATATTAGTAGACGCCGAGAAGGCATTCGATAAAATATTGTGGGACCACCTATACAATACTATGGAGAGATTTGGGATAAGGGGATCCTTCATGGAAGCCATTAAAGCCATTTACAGTAAACCTCATGCTGCTATCCTGGTAAATGGGTCACCCTCCGAAACGTTCCTCCTTAAGAGGGGCACGAGGCAGGGATGCCCCTTGTCCCCGCTCCTTTTTGATCTAGCACTGGAGCCTTTGGCAATTAAAATAAGGAAAGAAACGCCGGGCCTGGAGATGGGTGGGGTGGTCAATCACTTATCACTTTTTGCAGACGACATGGTGTTATATATCAGGGACCCCAGGCGAAACATCCCTACTATAGCTAAAACTATCGCCGAATTTAGTGAGATCTCAGGCTATCAGATAAACAAGGACAAATCGGAATTACTATGGCTGCTAAACAAAAACCCTGACACACCCCTAGAGGACAAGTTTAAAGTAATCACCCACACCTTTAAATACCTAGGTATCACGCTGACCAGAGATCCAGCCCAGTGGTATGGAATCAATCATAAACCATTATTGAAAAGCATGAAACAAATGTTAGGGACCTGGCACACATTACCAATATCCTTACTAGGAAGGGTAGGGCTGATCAAAATGATTTTATTCCCCAAACTACTCTACACCCTACAGATGCTCCCAGAAATCCTGCATAAACAAGACCTCAAGACATTAAATAGAGATATACTACACTTTGTTTGGAGGGGGAAAAAGCATAGAATTAGCTACCAAAGGTTGACATGTGGGCCAGAGGTTGGGGGCTTCGGACTACCAAACATAGAGCACTATAACTGGGCGGCGGTGACCAAATACGTGATGGACTGGTTGACAGATGGGGGACGCTTTACCAATAGCAAACTGGAGGCAGAATACATTAAACCGTGGTCACTCAAAATGCTACCACATATGACCCGTACGCAAGTAGACACCATTCTGGGAGGGGTGACAATGTTCAGTAGCCCGATAGAAGCATGGAGAAAGGTTTGTAGAGCCCTTGGGGTCTCCTCGAGCCATACAATATTCTTGCCGCTGGGAGGTAACCCGGACTTCCCGGCCGGGTTTACCACAAAACCATTTAAACTGTGGGGGGAGCGGGGGGTGACATCTCTTAAACACATCCTCTCTGTGGATGGAACAACAATCCGACCGTTTGGGGACTTACAAAGAGATTATGGCTTACCGAATAGCCATCACTTTGCCTATCTCCAGGCGAGGCACTATGTGCAGAACCTGTTGAGATCTGAGAAGATGCCAGATGCTGACTGCGACATATACAGACTGCTGTCATTAACACAGGGGGGGCTAACATCCATTTCCCATACATACAAAATCCTCCAGAAAAAAGTGAACAAAGACAATTTGACACACCTCAGGAACACTTGGAACTCACTTATAGAGCAGGACATCACTGACACTTGTATTGAACAAAGTTTCGCAAAGGTGAGGGAGGCTACACTGTCAAATGAAATAAGAGAATCCCATATTAAATTGCTCCACAATGCATATATAACGCCAAAACTATTCCACAAGTGGCAACAAAACACATCAGGTTTGTGCCCAAAGTGTTCGAATGCCAACCCAGACATAACACACATGATATGGCAAAGCCCAAAACTTGCAAAATTTTGGGGTATGACACAAAGATGGCTGGAGATGAGTACGGGAGAAAAA
This sequence comes from Bombina bombina, assembly GCF_027579735.1. Classification (NCBI taxonomy): domain Eukaryota; kingdom Metazoa; phylum Chordata; class Amphibia; order Anura; family Bombinatoridae; genus Bombina; species Bombina bombina. Next base: position 79,525,591 of record NC_069501.1, read on the forward strand.
GTCAGTTTAGCACCTGAAATGGTGATATTCTTACACACACAGGCAAAGATTAGAAAGCACAGAAACTACATACATAATGTAATCCTACACGCTAGGAAACTGATTCTCAAACAATGGTTAGCACAGACACCACCAAGCTTAGCTCAACTTAAGGAAGGATTGAGGAAACAGATGATATGTGAACAAGTAGACACTCAGGGGGACATCACAAAGAGAACAAAAAAGTTTATGACCAAATGGGAACCACTTATCAACACATTAGATATCCTACATCAGAGACAGGTCATTTATCCCTTTAAAGATACAGAATACATATTAAACGCACAATTGAGGGGACAATGGAATATTTTTACTTAAGACAAAATCAGATAAATGATGCGAGGATCTGCATGGGGGGAGGGAGAGGGGATGATTCTGAGGGCGGTGACTGGAGGAGAGGCGGCCAAGACTGGTCTGGATGGACAGGATTAGAATGTAGACCAGGGGAAGGAGTGCACACCCGGTGCAACTGGAAACAGGTTCTTGTACCAGCATCAAACAGGAGCTAAGTATTAGGAAGGCTAGAAGAGAATAATTAAAAGAATCCTTCTAAGCACGGGGACACCGGATCAGCAACAGTAGAAGATAGGTAGTGAATAAGTAGAGGCAGAAACATAGCTCACATTATACCTCGGGCCTAACAAAAGGAGGTGAGGGCGAGAGAAAGGCGATGGTGAGACTCTGTGGTTAAGGAGACTGGAGGAAAAGAGGGGGGGGGGAAATAAAATAAAAAAAAAAAAGCCCAATGCGACTGAGGTGATGAAACATATGGATATACTGTATTCTAATGAAAATGCATGTAACTGTTTCAAATGGTTTTGTATTTATGGTTGAATTTTCACTGTAAGTTGCAATGGAATAAATAAAGTATTGAAAAAAAAAAAATCAGTTTTAGCAGATTTGCTTTCTGATCTGCGTTATTATTTATATAATGTAAATGAGCATGGCTATTGTTTCCAAGAAAGGTGACAACCTTATTTAGGAAAGTATGCACTTATATACCATATATAAATAATGTCAGTCTTACAGTGTACTGAATGGTGACTACAATACTATGTATTACATCAGTAAAGTTAAAGCATAGAGCATCTTAGTGCCTATAATTACGTCATCTGATTACTCTATAGAACAATTTAACTCTGAATGTCTGCAAGGAAATAACGCAACGTATTTAAAAGATATTTTATTCACAACCTGTTCATGTTACAGGAATTTGGAGTTGCAATAATGCCGCAGACATCTGTCTGACCTCAGACTTTAGCAGCTATTAAGTTAGTTTATATTAGAAGTGGATAAGGGTTGAGAATTTCTTTTGCTGGAGTCTCCGTTACATTCATGGTGTCCTTGTTTAACTCTTTGGCTGCCAGAAACAGCTGCAATGTATTGCATAGCCCAAGGAATTAAAATGCAGGTTCATCCACTTCCTGTTTGCAAAGACTAAAAGAGACCTGTAAAATGATATTCTGACTTCCCTAATCAAGCTTTGGAATCTGAAGCATTTTGTGCTCTTTCTAGCCTATCAGTAAGAACAGCTGAGGGTACCATACATTTGTCACCTCCATCCACACTAACAGTAATCCCAACTATAAAGTTGTAATCACCTTGCATTCCATAGCAAACATCTTATGGTGAGATATGTCCCAGTGCAAGGCAAGTATATATTTATATTCACAACCATTTTATTCTTTATATGGCTTCTGCTTGCTATGCAATACACAAATTATGAGCATTATTACAAACTACCAATGTATGTATAAAAATAAATACATTTAGGGACAATTACTGTTTTCTCCTTGCCTATACCTCTTACACATCATTATTACTATAGGATTATTTATTGTTTAGTTCCAATATTAATATCACTCAGTGGCGGCTCGTGGGTTATTCAAATGGGGGTTCACTATATATATATAAGGATTATGGAACTAGCGCTAAAGGTCCCATATATATAAAAATCTACATATTATGTATATATGTGTGTGTATATAAATATATATATACACTCTCATACACACACATTTACATTTATACACACACATATTTACACAGACACACACTCTTTCACATATTTACACACACACACACACACACTCATAGTTGTATGTATACACTCATACACACATTTATACATATTTATACACTCTCATACACACACATTTACATTTATACACACATATTTACACACACACTCATACATATTTATACACTCTCATACACACACATTTACATTTATACACATTTATTTACACACACTCATACATATTTATACACTCTCATACACACACTCATTTACATTTATACACACATATTTACACACACACACTCATACATATTTATACACTCTCATACACACACATTTACATTTATACACATTTATTTACACACACACTCATACATATTTATACACTCTCATACACACATTCATTTACATTTATACACACATATTTACACACACGCACACACACACACACTCATACATATTTATACACTCTCATACACACTCGTTTACATTTATACATACATATTTACACACACACACACACTCATACATATTTATACACTCTCATACACACACATTTACATTTATACACACATATTTACACACACACACTCATACATATTTATACACTCTCATACACACACATTTACATTTATACACACAAATATTTACACACACACACACACTCATACATATTTATACACTCTCATACACACTCATTTACATTTATACATACATATTTACACACACACACACTCATACATATTTATACACTCTCATACACACACATTTACATTTATACACACATATTTACACACACTCATACATATTTTTACACTCTCATACACACACTCATCTACATTTATACACACATATTTACACATACACACATACATATTTATACACTCTCATACACACACTCATTAACATTTATACATATTTTTACACACGCTCATACATATTTATACACTCTCATACACACACTCATTTACATTTATACACATATTTTTACACACGCTCATACATATTTATACACTCTCATACACACACTCATTTACATTTATACACACACATATTTACACACACACACTCATACATATTTATACACTCTCATACACACGCATCTACATTTATACACACATAATTACACACACACTCATACATATTTATACACTCATACACACACATTTACATTTATACACACATATTTACACACACGCTCATACATATTTATAGTCTCATACACGCTCATTTACATTTATACACACATATTTACACACACGCTCATACATATTTATACACTCTCATACACACACTCATTTACATTTATACACACATATTTACACACACACTCATACATATTTATACACTCTCATACACACACTAATTTACATTTATACACACACATATTTACACACACACACTCATACATATTTATATACTCTCATACACACACTCATTTACATTTATACACACACATATTTACACACACACGCTCATACATATTTATACACTCTCATATACACACTCATTTACATTTATACACACATATTTACACACACACTCATACATATTTCTACACTCTCATACACACACATTTACATTTATACACACATATTTACACACACACACACACACACACATACATATTTATACACTCTCATACACCCACTCATTTACATTTATACACACACATATTTACAAACACACACTCATACATATTTATACACTCTCATACACACACTTATTTACATTTACACACACACACACATACATATTTATACACTCTCATAAACACTCATTTACATTTATACACACACATATTTACACACACACACTCATACATATTTATACACTCTCATGCACACACTCATTTATATTTATACACACATATTTACACACACACTCATGCATATTTATACACTCTCATACACACACATTTACATTTATACACACATATTTACACACACTCATACATATTTTTACACTCTCATACACACACTCATCTACATTTATACACACATATTTACACATACACACATACATATTTATACACTCTCATACACACACTCATTTACATTTATACACATATTTTTACACACGCTCATACATATTTATACACTCTCATAAACACTCATTTACATTTATACACACACATATTTACACACACACACACACACTCATTCATATTTATACACTCTCATACACACACTCATTTACATTTATACACACATATTTACACACACACACTCATACATATTTATACACTCTCATACACACACTCATTTATATTTATACACACATATTTACACACACACTCATGCATATTTATACACTCTCATACACACACATTTACATTTATACACACATATTTACACACACACACTCATACATATTTATACACTCTCATACACACACTCATTTACATTTATACGCACACATATTTACACACACACACTCATGCATATTTATACACTCTCATACACACACATTTACATGTATACACACATATTTACACACACACACTCATACATATTTATACACTCTCATACACACACTCATTTACATTTATACACACATGTTTACACACACACACTCATTCATATTTATACACTCTCATACACACACTCATTTACATTTATACACACATAATTACACACACACACTCATACATATTTATACACTCTCATACACACACATTTACATGTATACACACATATTTACAGAAACACATAAGATTATTTCAAAATTGTACAGGAAACCTATTTCAGGGAACACGATTTTACATCACAAGAGTGGACATCCCTCCCATGTATTCAATGGAATTGTAAAGAGTCAATTCTTGAGAGCCAGGAGGGTTTGTAGTAAAGATAGTGATTTCCTAGAGGAATGTAAACTATTAAAACAGAGAATCAAAAGTAGGGGATATCCACCAAAGTTGCTTAACAATGTAGCAAAGAAAATGGCCTTGGAAGGAAAAAATAATTCTCTAATGCCCAAACGACGGGAGAATAGGGAGGATAGACCACTTACTTTTATTACTCAATACTCTTCAGATTTCTCCAAAGTGTGCGACATCATTAAGAATTATTTTCCTATTCTTTTGGGTGATGTACATTTAAAATCTACTGTGGAGAAGGGGTTTAAATGTGTCTATTCAAAGAATCTGACCCTAGGCAATATGTTGTCTCCAAGCCTTCTACCCTCCAAACAAAAGAACAAAGGTTCTTGGTTGCAAGTTAATGGAACTTACAAGTGCGGGGATCACAGATGTAAAGCATGTGATTTCATCACTGAAGGCAAAGAATTTTATTCATGTGCTACCACACAAAAATTTACTTCCAGAGGATGCATCAAATGTTCCAGTACCTATGTCGTGTACCTCATTGAGTGCCATGCACATTCCAAACAATATGTTGGAATGACTACCAGGGAAGTCCGCACACGGATCCGAGAACATTTAGGCTATATCAAATATGAGAAGCCGTGTTCAGCACTATCACGGCACTTTATTGAGGTGCACGGCAAGGATACTGGAGCATTTAGATGGCGAGGCATTGAAACCATAAAACTGCCCCCTAGAGGTGGCAATAAGGACCAAATTCTGGCTAGACAGGAGGTGTACTAGATCATGAAACTGAACACTCAGGTTCCTCAGGGATTTAACTCTGAGTTTGATATTATCAACCATTGGAAATAAGTTGTCTCGTGGTCCAGTGCACCCCCGGTCAGTACATGGGTATATTCCCTTTTTAGTGGTAATTGTCATAGTGTAACCATATAGCAGTAAAGATGTAATTCAATTTATGATATGAATATTCCATATACTTGTATACACCATAGACTGTCGTCTCTTACACACTTTTGCCTCAAGTTTTTGTATGAAACATAATTAGGGATTAAGTTCTTATTTATGGTCCAATTTTGGTTACTTTTGTATTTTTATGGTTCAATCACTATAGAAATATTCATAGCATTACCATTGTGCTCCCCACCGCTGACCTAAATGCTTGAAGCATTAGACAGGAGCTTAACCTAAGCTTAACATTTCTAAAACTTTTAATTTTCTAGTTTTTAGACTTTTGGAATTTTGAGTTTTTAAATTTTTGAATATTCAAAATTCCTAAATTTTTGCAAGCTGACCCATATTAGAAAACACCTTATCAAGCATTCATGTATACAACATTTAAGGTTCCTATTCTCAATATAAGGAATAATTATCTAATGAATGTTTATTTATATAAGAGTATAAAGTTTTGTAAAATGTCTTATTTGGGCAGCGCTTTGAATTGTGTTGATTTATCCAGACTGTATACAAATTTGCACTTTATAACTTTCATTTGAGATCTTATGTTGCTAATATGACTGCATATTTCTTCAGAATCTTCCTTTTTTGATCATATTAATACTTTGCTAAGTGATATAATATATGTTTTGTGTACATTCAGTTATTCACATGGTTAATAGGGGTGTGTTACACACTAACCAATAGCCATGAAGTTTGTATCCTTTTTAAACAGACACTTACCTGTGTCTAATCAGGTTTATGAGTACGGCACCAGCCGAAACGCGTAAAACCCGATCACTAACTGTGTGAACCATGTTGTCTTTTAACTTGGAACAATAAAGCTGTTTTTTTTATATATTTGGATATCGGGACCACATTTTCTTCTCTTTTTTATACACATATTTACACACACACACTCATACATATTTATACACTCTCATACACACACTCATTTACATTTACACACACACACTCATACATATTTATACACTCTCATAAACACACTCTTTTACATTTATACACATACATATTTACACACACACACTCATTTATATTTATACACTCTCATACACACACTCATTTACATTTATACACATATATTTACACACACACGCTCATACATATTTATACACTCTCATACACACACTCATTTACATTTATACACACATATTTACACACACACTCATACATATTTATACAATCTTATTCACACACTCATTTACATTTCTACACACACATATTTATACACACGCTCATACATATTTATACACTCTCATACACACACATTTTCATTTATACACACACATATTTACACACTCTCATACATATTTATACACTCTCATACACACACTCATTTACATTTATACGCACACATATTTACACACACACACACTCATACATATTTATACACTCTCATACACACACATTTACATTTACACACACACACACACTCATACATATTTATACACTCTCATACACATACATTTACAGAAACACATTCAGGAAAGGACACTAGGACCATTGTATTACACAACTTACTTTCCAGGAGCAGTCATTTCTGTGAGCTGGATGCCGGTGTAAATAATTTGACCCATGTCAGATTGTTGACTGGTGCCGTGTCTGTTTTCCTTTAGATTAGGGAGCTCCTCACTACAGCATGTACTGGACTGCCCTCCTCAAATGTGCCCTGTCAGTCCAAGCAGCTCTCTGAAAAATGTTCCAGGCCACGCAAGTTTTGTGTATGATAATTAACCCCCTACTGCCTCCACTGCATTTACATATAATCTGCTGGTGTTTTAACGTTTTGAAGATATCCCTGCCAGGCTGTCTTGAAACTGCATTATTGCTGCAGACAGCGTGCACACAATGCTGTGATATATACTTGGCTTGCATAGAATAAAAATAGCTGGACAGCTGGTCCGGACCCAGCACCTTATCTCCATTGAGGTACCATACTTTAGTAATCCAGTTGGGTCACGGAAGGATGGTGTATCTGCTGCTATTGTTAGGGCCACATGATTTGCCTGTCCTCTGTCTGCTGCTTCCCAACCAGTCCCCACCAACACATGGCACGTGGTGTCCCCACACCGGCTGAACAGCAATTGTCATTCCTCCTCACTGCGCACTGTGCGCAGTCACCTTAAACTTGTATGCCTGAGAGTGGGTAAGTGGGTGGAGCTGGACTCTAGAGCTGGCTGATTATCACGTGACTTCAGTGATGATGTACCTGGAGCAGCTTAACACCACCTCACTGGCTCACTAGCACAGGCTGAACTGTGCGATTAAGCCAGTATAGGGATGGGATGTAGGGTGGAAGTGGTGTCTCAGCATCTGCATGAAAAGCAATACAGGCAGCTAATGAGACAGGCATGTAGGCTCTACCGCACATGTGGTTAAATAAAGAAAAAACAGTGGAAACATAAAAAAAAAATATTTTACAACAAAAAACTGTTTTGCTTTAACTTTTTTAGGGTTATAAATTAAATATAATATTTCCAATAGAGAGGCTATTGGAAAAATTATATTTTCTTCAGAATTTTTTCTTCTTCTTCTTTTGACTGGGGGTTCACGTGCAGGTGTGCACAAATGGAGGAGCCTCCACTGATATCACTAGTATTCTCATCTTTTACACCATGACAACAACTCACATGTTCTTCATCTCACATTTCATATTTGACATATAATATATTATTTCTTTATTATCATTGTATCACACTATTATAGGTTTTAGGAAGTACATCACACTACCTCACACCCATTTCTTTATTTGTCATCAGTATTACACTGATACCTTTAATAAAAATGTTGGGCTTAGTTGACCGATCTTTTAGAATCGCTAGCCCCTAACACCATTTTTCATAACTTTTATCCTGGAATCAATGGCTGTTTGCTTTGTATGCCTACATAGGTGTTGATGGTGATCCTTTGGAATTTGTGGGCCTGCACTACAGTCGGTTTAAATCAGTGAGCTGGACTACTGGGAAGTTCCAGCCTACCCCAATAGCCCGATTGGGTGCATCACGTTTGTGAGTATACTGTTGTCTCATATATATCATCACTTGATGTCAGGGTGCCAGGAATCAGACTGAGACAAGAAGTGCAAAAATAATCACACCTTTATTAATAACAAAAAAATAATAAAAAGTCCACAAGTCAAATAACAAGCCAGGAGTCAAAACCAGAGCTGGTAGTCAGACGAGCCAAGTCAGGAGCCAAAGCGAATAGTCAGACAAGCCGGAATCAGGAACAAGGAAAACAGCAGAGTAAGGAACAAGCCAGGGATCAGGAACCAGGAAGGATGTCAGAAAGCCAGGTAATACACAGGAACTCTCACAAAGAGGTCTGAGACAACGCAAAGGCAAAGCATACTGAACAGAGGCCCTTTAAATAATAAGTGATGACATAACAATTCTGAGACTGCATCCTGTCTCACACAGATGATGCACACCAGTCTGGCCGTAAAAGGAAGTGCAGGAAATGAGCAGCATCCCCCACAATGCACCATAGTCAGCAAGAGAGGTGAGTAAAATGGCTGCCAGCAGCACATGGCAAACAAAACAGGGAAAAAACCCTGACAGTACCCTCCCCTCAACGACCCTTCCCCCACGGGAGGACAAAAGGCTTATTGGGGAAACAGGCATGGAAGGCACGGTGGAGGGCGGTAGCATGAACATCAGAGGAGGGAACCCAAGAACATTCCTCCGGACCCTAGCCCCTCCAGTGAACCAAATACTGTACACGGCCCCTGGACATATGAGAGTCAATAATGCTGCTGACCTCATACTCCTCATGGTTGTCAACAAAGATAGGATGGGACGAGGCAACACAGTGGTAAACCGATTACAAACCAATGGTTTCAAGAGGGAGACATGAAAAACATTGGAGATGCGCATTGCAGGAGGAAGGTCAAGAGCGTAGGCCACAGGATTGACCCGTCAGAGTATTCGAAAAGGACAAACATAACGGGGAGCTAGTTTATTGGAAGGCACAAGAAGGTTCAAGTTGCTGGAGGACAGCCAAACTATCTCACCCACCTGGTAGGAAGGCGCGGGCAGATGCCTACGATCAGCCTGGAACTTTTGGTGCTGCATAGAACGATGAAGGCAATCCTGAATCTGCACCCACGTGGAACGGAGTTGCCGGAGATGCTCCTCCAAAGCCAGAATACCCTGAGACATGAATGAATCGGGCAACAAGGATCGTTGAAACCCATAATTCGCCATGAACGGGGATAACTTGGAGGAAGCATTAATAGCACTATAGTCAGCAAGAGAGGTGAGTAAAATGGCTGCCAGCAGCACATGGCAAACAAAACAGGGAAAAACCCCTGACATATTGCCATTGGAAACAGGGAGCTCGACAATGAAGTCCATGGAAAGATGTGTCCAAGGACGCTCACCATTAGCAATAGGTTGAAGAAGACCCACAGGAAGACGTCGAGGAGTCTTATTCTGTGCGCAAACTGAGCAGGAGGCAACATACGCAGCAACATCAGAACGAAGACCTGGCCACCAGAATTGTCGAGTGACAGGTTCTTGCCTGGGTGACCTGCGGCTTTAGGATAGTGGTAAGTGTGCAAAAGTTTAGTTAGAAGATTCTCAGGAACAAAACACTTACCACTAGGTTTCTCAGGAGGTGCATTGGTTTGTGCAGCCACGATCTCCTCCCCCAAGGGAGAAGTCAAATTAGTACGTATGGTAGCTAAAATATGGTCAGGAGGTATAACAGGAGTAGGTACAGACTCCTCCTTGGACAGAGGCGAAAATTGTAGAGAGAGGGCATCAGCCCTAACATTCTTACTACCAGGCAGGTAGGAGACCACATAATTAAACCGAGACAAAAATAGCGCCCATCTGGCCTGTCGGGGCAACAAACGTTTTGCTTCAGATAGATAAGTTAAATTCTTGTGGTCAGTAAGAATGAGCACTGGCACGCTAGTACCCTCGAGAAGATGCCTCCATTCCTTGAGTGCCAAAATTATGGCCAGTAATTCCCTATCGCCAATTTTATAATTGCACTCCGCTGGAGACAATTTCTTTGTGGGTGCAGCAGCGGAAACAGGAGCAGCCATAACTTGCGGGACACTTTGGTCCAAATGTGTAGTGCGAGTCAGCAGGGTTTGCAGGGCTAGTGCAAATTGATCCAAGCGGTGATCCTGTTCATCCATCCTGGAAATGATGGCAGGTAAAGGTCGATTATTAACACCATCAGGATTCATGGCCTTTGCGTAATGTCAGGGTGCCAGGAATCAGACTGAGACGAGAAGTGCAAAAATAATCACACCTTTATTAATAACAAAAAAATAATAAAAAGCCCACAAGTCAAATAACAAGCCAGGAGTCAAAACCAGAGCTGGTAGTCAGACGAGCCAAGTCAGGAGCCAAAGCGAAGAGTCAGACGAGCCGGAATCAGGAACAAGGAAAACAGCAGAGTAAGGAACAAGCCAGGGATCAGGAACCAGGAAGGACGTCAGCCAGGTAATACACAGGAACTCTCACAAACAGGTCTGAGACAACGCAAAGGCAAAGCATACTGAACAGAGGCCCTTTAAATAATAAGTGATGAGATCACAATTCTGAGACTGCATCCTGTCTCACACAGATGATGCACACCAGTCTGGCCATAAAAGGAAGTGCAGGAAATGAGCAGCATCCCCCACAATGCACCATAGTCAGCAAGAGAGGTGAGTAAAATGGCTGCCAGCAGCACATGGCAAACAAAACAAGGAAAAAACCCTGACACTTGGTTTGGTGGTACTAGGCCATTGTGGCTCCTCTGTTTTCTTTCTACAGATTACAGCTCATCAGGATTTGACCATCCTTTGACAGAGAGCTGCCTTTGTTTTGGATTAAATGGACTTTTTATGTTTTGTATTTGTTTGTTTAGTTATATGTTTTAGTACTAGTTAGGAAGCGCCCCCTATGGGATTTTGTGCATTAGTGCATTTATCAAATGTTTTCTACTTTTTTCTTCTTTATTATCATAAACAGGTAGGGTGTTAGGTTGTAAGTTACATATGATATTTTAATAACCACATTGTTATACTGTACAATTTTATTTTTCACTTGTGTTCCAAGAATTTTTCAATTGCTGTGTTGTTATTTGACTCACTGTTCTTTTAATTTTTAATATGTTCATGTTTACTTGAATTGCTACCATTATTTTCATTTGTTTTGGTATCTGACTTTCTGCAATAAAACATTAGTTACAAAAAAGCTTGTATTAAGAAAGTTTTTTTTACCCCTGTGCAGCTGAGTTTTCAGCGCTGCTGTGTTTCATAACAAGCTCAACTCTAAATAGATAAGGCTAGGGTGTGCTAATGTTCTTTGGACAGTTTCCTAAGCTCCTACGGTTAGCATACCGCATGTAGCGGTCATTACAACTCACAGTTTGCAGTGGCGATGGTGCTCGGTCCTGGGGGAGAGGCACAGAAAGCCTTCCACGGCACGCACTGTGTATCCGTCCTTGGCTTCCCCTCTTCAAGTCACCTGACGTCCTCAAACTCCAGTGAGAGTGTTACTAGCCGCGTGTTAACACACACCCCTCCTCCTATTGGTTGAGCTGTCCTGCAGCCTCCGTGTTCGTCATCCAAAGTATCGCTTACTGGCTGTGTGTAAACTGATAAATGATTTGCGAGTACACCTCGGGTCTTGCTTGAGTAAAAACCACTTTTATTCCATTTCAAAATTAAAACAACACAGCATCATATCCATTCCTTTACAGAGACATTCTCGTGTAACAAAGTTTGCTTGTCATTAGTGCTGACGCGTTTCGGCTGTGTAAGCCGTAGTCATAGCATAATTACTGGCAAGCAAACCGGGAGATTTAAAACCAGTACTCTCCTTTGATTGGTTTAAAAACAATTGACTTCACTTTGTTCATTTGTAGCAATATCTATTAACTCTTTCATTTCAATGCGTGGCCAATACAATGAAAAACTGCTTCATGTTTCTGTTTAAATGAGCTGGGGATTTATATTGCACTATGTCAATCTTAAGCAAAAATTTTCAATACACGTTTAAACATTTGTTACCGTATCTAGTCCCCTGTAAATTTGTCTCCAAAAAATATATACATATAGTTGCTAATTACAGCAAGAATATCTACAGTCTAGGCAACTTTTATAGGTCTATTTTCTCTGGCTTAATGTTAAAATTAATTATTTCGAAATGATTTCAAGCCACTGAGCCTTGCATCCTATTGGAACATTTCGGCACTTACATAGTCTTTAGTTGAATAAACTAATCTGTGACAAATATTTGGGAATATTCACATAATATGACCTTATATGTTGTGAGAGACCAATTTATTTCTCTTCTCCCCTTTGAGGCATTCTTGCCTTTTCACAATCTCATAGTATAGATTATACATCCATGGAAAATTGTATGACACGAACCTAGTTCCAATAATTAATTAAATTGTATTCACTATTTAACCCTTGCGGTTTTCGTGTTTTTAGTGTTAGTATCCAAAATACCTCCTTTCTTGCTAAAAGCTGGTCTCTATTTCCTCCCCTGTGTGGAACTGGTATATGTTCCACTATTGTCCATTTTAGACTCTCTGGATTTTTGTTATGATAAGTGCTAAAATGCATTATAAGGGGGGTAGTTAGTATACCAGCTTTTATTTACTACACACATGTTCGCGGATACGTGACCTTATTTCCCTGGAGGTCATACCTACATACTGTAGGTCACAAATTGAGCAAGTGAGTAAATATACCACATAAGTAAACCTGCAGTTAAAGCATCTACTATGTTGAAACAGCTCTCTGGTGGTCATACTTTGAAAGCCATTTCCCATTTGTAAAAATTCACATGCCTTACAGTCAATATTATGACACTTATACACTCAGTTTTGCCATAAGCCAAGAACTTTGTTTGTTGCTGTTCTTTTTCTTTTTTAGGGTCGTGGGGGCCACTTTATTGCCTATAGTCATACCTCTTTTATAGGCAAATCTGCAACCTGCGCCTATTACATCTATTAAATCATCATCTGCTTTTAATAGTGAGTAGTTTTTCTGTATTATCTCACAGATTTGACCAAATTGCTCACTATAGGTAGTAAGGAATGTCAACTTTTCATTCCCTTCAATTCCTTTTCTGGGGATCTCCTTGTGTTCAAGAGTAAGTTGTCCCTATCTATAGTCTCAACCTCTTCTCTGATGCCCCTGACCATATTTTTGGGGTAATTCCTCAAAACCAATCTTTCTGTTAGGTCATCTGCTTGTTTAGTAAATGCCTCTTTGTTTGAGCAATTTCTCAAAGTTCTCACAAATTGCCCCTTTGTGATAGCCTTAAAAACTCTATTCGGGTGACTGCTTTTTGCGTGCAATATAGTGTTTTTAGCTGTGGATTTACGATAAATACTGGTGTCAATGTGTCCCCCACTGCTACTTGGTACACCTATTAGAGTGACATCTAAATAGTTAATTTGATTTTCTCCTAATTTAAAGGTGAAGGAAAGCCCTATATCGTTGTTGTTTATGATCTTGATAAACTCCTCTATGCTTCCCCTTTCCCCATCCTAAATCGGGATCAGGTCATCAATAAACCGCTTATAGAAGGCAATACTGTTCCTAAACGAGTTTCTACCTCCATAGATGTGGGTCCGCTTCCACCAACCCATAAATAGGTTGGCATATGAGGGGGGCGAATTTCACCCCCATGGCAGTCCCACATCTCTGGAGGTAGAACTCACCCTCGAAATTGAAATAATTGTGGGTAAGAAGAAATTTAGTTACCCTTAAAGGGACAGTATACTGTAAAAATGTTTTTCCCTTAATGTGTTTTCAATTACTTTTTTTACCAGCTGCAGAGTATAAAATGTATCAGATTTGCTTTTTAAGGCTTATTTGTGTATATGAATTAGCTAATTTTGTGTTTTGAAGCCACAACCTAATAAAATGGGTTGAGTTACTTTGTAGGTATAATCAGATCTCATTACTGTATCATATTGTGTAAATATACCTGCTTCTTTATTTTATATCTGTCCATAAACCAATCACTAATACTTGGAGAGAACAATGGAAAATTAATATTTTATTAACTTATTTTTTCTATAACCCACTGGGAGTGTAATTTCTTCTACTGGCTGTGTTTACACAGCTTGGCCTTGAGGCCAAAAATGATCAGGATGGGTGGGGATACCACAGGCTAAATCAACTATTTCAAATGTCAATATAAGGGTAATGGAAATACTTGTAAACAATTTATTACACTCCAGCAGGTAAAGTGGATCATTGGGAACAAATTAAAGGGGAGACAATTTTTGAGTAAACTGTCCCTTTAAAATGAAATCACAATGATCTTCACTAAACTGACCTGATCTGTGGAGGAAAAATTCTATTGCTCTTAAACCCTCCTTATGGGGTATTGAGGAATATAGAGCCTTCACATCAATAGTTAACCACATCATGTTTTCTGTCCACTCTTGTCCTTTAAAGAGACACTCAAGTCAAAATTAAACTTTCATTATTCAGATAGAGCATGCAATTTTAAACAACTTTCCAATTTACTTCCATTAACAAAATATGCACAGTCTTTCTATATGTAAACTTTTTGAATCACCAGCTCCTACTGAGCATGTGCAAGAATTCACAGAATAAGCGTGTATGCATTTGTGATTGGCTGATGGCTGTCACATGGTACGTGTATGCATTTGTGATTGGATGATGACTGTCACATGGTACAGGGGGAGTGGAAATAGACATAACTTTTAAAATTGTCAGAAAAAAAAAATCTACTAATCATTTGAAGTTCAGACTAAGTGCTATTGCATTGTCTTGTTATCTTGCATTTGTTGATTATGCAAATCTACTGTGTTGACTGGTCCTTTAAGTAAACTCAAAAGGTGTTTAGTATCAGGTGGCAAGTCAGGCCCACACAAAGGGTTGTAAGATGGCATCTAACCATTGTGAGAGATGTTCTGTGAGAGAACCAATGCCACTTATTATCGGGCGACCTTTGATTTGAGGACCAGGTTTGTGTATTTTTGGTAAATGGTTAAAGACTGGGATAATCGGATCTTTAACATGTAAATATTCATAGGTGCTTTCATCAAAGATTCATCTAAAAGATGTTTTATTTCTCTATCATACAGATAAGTAGGATCACTTTTTTAAAGGTGTATATTGTTCTCGATCTTTTAGTTGTCTATAGGCTTCATTTGTGAACTGTACCCTATTCATTGCGACAATAGATCCACCCTTATCGGCCGCCCTGATGGTTAGGTTATCCAAGTCCTGCAATTGTTTCAGTGCTGATCTTTCCTTGCTGGTTAGATTTTGTTTAATCGTGGCCTTTTTAACATTCTCTGCCAAATTAGTTAGATCCACTTCTACTCTCTTCTGAAATGTTTCTAAGATTGGACCTCTATATTGAATCGGATAGAATGTTGACCTACTCTTGAATTTTGGGAGTTTGATTGCTTCAATGCCCCCTGCTTCTCCTTCATGATATAGATTATCTTAGACTTCCCACATCACAGTTCCTCTGTAAAGGTTAAACTGGTGGTACATTAACTGTTCTATGTGATTGGTTCTATCAGTTGACACCCTATCTATGACTTTGTAAAATTTCTTAAGGGTTAAATTCCTAATTAATTTATTGACGTCAAGTAACGTGTGAAATAGATTAAAGTTAGAATGAACAAATTTCAACCCTTTGTTTAGCACTTTCCTTTCTGTGTCACTTAAATTGTAATCAGATATGTTGATTACATTGTCTAGTGATACTTCGTGTAATGTCCCTTCCTCTGTGGATATCTGGTCTGTTTTACTTGCTGTTGTGTCTGTTGTTGTTCTTGTCTTGGGCCCTGGGGGTGTTGGTTTATATTTGCTTTTATACCACCCCCCCCCCCCCGTCTGGTCCTTTTGTGCGCAAGTGAAAAACCTTATCCAGGTGTGTTGGGGTCTCATTCACCGTTATCCCTTGTGATGGGTTATATTTACTAGTGTTATCAGTTGAATTTTTGTTTCTATTTTTTAATTCTAAACCTCTTGTCTGGGTGGGGGTTGGGCTAATATGGATTTCACCTTAGGCCTTACCCTCCTGAGCTTGTGGGTCAATCTTGGGGGCTCTATGTGTGTTGCACTTACAATGATGTGGGGGTTCCTCCCCACCAGACTCCGTTTGTTCGTCTGCTGTTTCCCCCTCACTATCAGTGAATCTGACCCTTCTATCGTCATATTGGTATCTGCCTCTTCTCCCCCTCCCTCTTCCACGTCTACCTCTGTTGCCTCTATTGTAAGGTTGGTTTTGTCTATATTGTTGGCGTTTCCTTTTGTTCCAAACATACACTATGTTTTGATCATAGTCATATTGATCTCTCATGTATTTCTTATGTTTTAACTTCAACAATAATGCTTTTGCCTCATTTATACTTTGTTTAAAAATTATGTAAAAATTTCCAAAATCAGCTAAATCTCTCCTTTTGTTCAGTTCAGCTTGTATGAGATCTATTTGTAATGTAATATCTTTCAATATTTTAGTTTTGTACTCAACAATTAGTAATATTAATTTGAGTGAACAGTCAGAGAGTGTATCATTCCACCGCAATATAAAATCTTTATCATCTACAATAAACGTGGGGAATTTGCTAATCTTAAAACCCCTGGGAATGATACCCATGCTATGGTATCTTGTCAGTATTTGTATATCCCATTTACCCTTATTTTCTTTTAACAAAAGCATTTCCATTTCATCAAATAGCGAACTCAAAGACAATTGTGACTTATCTGTAGCAAATACTCTATCAAATTCAATATCATAACCCTCTCCACTGTTGTTTTTAAAGAAAATAGATCACAAGGGTCCATGATGTCAGTCATGATTGTAATTGGCAATGTCTCTGCTTTGTTTGCACAGTTCAATTTAGCTTTCTGATTCTATATGTGCAACTCTTCCTTTCAGGATAGATGCAGGGGCAAGATTTAGAGCAGAACCACAGCAAAGACAAAACAGTGTTCAACTTGTAGTGTCCTCGTTGCTGATTAGAATGCACCAGGGGTTAATAGGGTAGCCATAGTCCCAAATCACTCAGTGAAATAAGAAAGTTTTTTTACCCCTGTGTAGCACAGTTTTCAGTTCTGCTGTATTTCAGAACAAGCTCAAATAAAATAGATAAGGCTAGGGTGTGCTAATGTTATTTGGACAGTTTCCTAAGCTCCTACGGTTAGCATACCGCATGTAGTTGTCATTACAACTCACAGTTCGCAGTGGCAATGCTGCTCGGTCTTGTGGGAGAGGAACAGAAAGCCTTCCACGGCACGCACTGTATATCCATCCTTGGCTTCCCCTCTTCAAGTCACCTGACTTCCTCGAACTCCAGTGAGAGTGTTACTAGCAGCGTGTAAACACACACCCTTCCTCCTATTGGTTGAGCTGTCCTGCAGCCTGCATGTTCGTCATCCAAGGTATCGCTTACTGGCTGTGTGTAAACTAATAAATGATTTGCGAGTACACCTCAGGTCTTGCTTGAGTAAAAAACACTTTTATTCCATTTCAAAATTAAAACACAGCATCATATCAATTCCTTTACAGAGACATTCTTGTGTAACAAAGTTTGCTTGTCATTAGTGCTGACGCGTTTCGGCTGTGTAAGTCGTAGTCATCAAACCGAGAGATTTAAAACCAGTACTCTCCAATGATTGGTTTAAAAACAATTGACTTCATTTTGTTCATTTGTAGCAATATCTATTAACACTTTCATTTCAATGTGTGGCCAATACAATGAAAAACTGCTTCATGTTTCTGCTTAAATGAGCTGGGGATTTAGATTGCACTATGTCCATCTTAAGCAACAATTTTCAATACACGTTTAAACATTTGTTAAAGTATCTAGTCCCCTGTAAATTTGTCTCCAAAAAATATATATATATATAGTTGCTAATTACAGCAAGATTATCTACAGTCTAGGCAACTTTAATAGGTCTATTTTCTCTGGCTTAATGTTAAAATTAATTATTTCAAAATGATTTCAAGCCACTGAGCCTTGCATCCTATTGGAACATTTCGGCACTTACATAGTCTTTAGTTGAATAAACTAATCTGTGACAAATATTTGGGAATATTCACATAATATGACCTTATATGTGGTGAGAGACCAATTTATTTCTCTTCTCCCCTTTGAGGCATTCGTGCCTTTTCACAATCTCATAGTATAGATTATACAACCATGGAAAATTATATGACACAAACCTAGTTCCAATAATTAATTAAATTGTATTCACTATTTAACCCTTGCGGTTTTCGTGTTTTTAGTGTTAGTATCCAAAATACCTCCTTTCTTGCTAAAAGCTGGTCTCTATTTCCTCCCCTGTGTGGAACTGGTATATGTTCCACTATTGTCAATTTTAGACTCTCTGGATTCTTGTTATGATAAGTGCTAAAATGCATTAAAAGGGGGGTAGTTAGTATACCAGCTTTTATATTACACACAATATGGTATACTAACTACCCCCTTTTAATGCATTTTAGCACTTATCATAACAAGAATCCAGAGAGTCTAAAATGGACAATAGTGGAACATATACCAGTTCCACACAGGGGAGAGCAATCAGCCAATAGAATTGAAGTTCAATCCTATTGGCTGATCCAATCAGCCAATAGGATTGAGCTCACATTCTATTGGCTGTTCCAATCAGCCAATAGAATGCAAGCTCAATTATATTGGCTGATTGCATCAGCCAATAGGATTTTTCCTGCCTTAATTCCGATTGGCTGATAGGATTCTATCAGCCATTCGGAATTGAAGGGACGCCATCTTGGATGATGTCACTTAAAGGAACCTTCATTCTTCAGTCGCCGTCAGATGGAAGAGGATGCTCCGCGTCGGATGTCTTCAAGATGGACCCGCTCCGCTCCGGATGGAAGAAGATAGAAGATGCCGCCTGGATGAAGACTTCTGCTGGTCTGGATGTCCTCTTCTAGCCGGATCGGATGAAGACTTCTGCCGGTCTGGAGGTCCACTTGTGCCCGGCTGGGTGAAGACGGCTCAAGGTAGGGTGATCTTCAGGAGGTTAGTGTTAGGTTTTATTAAGGGGGGATTGGGTGGGTTTTAGAGTAGGGTTGGGTGTGTGGGTGGTGGGTTTTAATGTTGGGGGTGGGTAATGTATTTTCTTTTACAGGTAAAAGAGCTAATTACTTTGGGGCAATGCCCCGCAAAAGCCCTTTTAAGGGCTATTTGTAATTTAGTATAGTGTAGGGATTTTTTTTATTTTGGGGGGGCTTTTTTATTTTGTTAGGGGGATAAGATTAGGTGTAATTAGTTTAAAATATCTGTAATTTCTTTTTTATTTTCTGTAATTTAGTGTTTGTTTTTTATCGTAATTTAGTTTATTTAATTTAATTGTAATTAATTGTAGGTATTTTATGTAATTAATTTAATGATATTGTAGTGTTAGGTGTAATTGTAACTTAGGTTAGGGTTTATTTTACAGGTAAATTTGTACTTATTTTAGCTAGGTAGTTAGTTAATAACTATTTAATAACTATTGTACATAGTTAAAATAAATACAAAGTTGCCTGTAAAATAAAAATAAACACTGAGATAGCTACAATGTAATTATTAGTTATATTGTAGCTATCTTAGGGTTTATTTTACAGGTAAGTATTTAGTTTTTAAATAGGAATACATTATTTAGATGTATTTAAATTATATTTAAATTAGGGGGGGTTAGGGTTAGATTTAGGATTAGGGGTTAATAAATTTATTATAGTGGCGGCGACGTTGGCGGCGGCAGATTAGGGGTTAATAAATTTAATATAGTTGCGGCGACGTTGGGGGGGCAGAGTAGGGGTTAATAAATATAATGTAGGGTTTGGCGATGTTCGGGGCAGTAGATTAGGGGTTCATTAGTATAATGTAGGTGGCGGCGGTATCCGGAGCGGCAGATTAGGGGTTAATAATATTATGCAAGTGGCGACGATGTTGAGGGCGACAGATTAGGGGTTAATAAGTGTAAGATTAGGGGTGTTTAGACTCGGGTTTCATGTTAGGGTGTTAGGTGTAGACGTAAAAAGCATTTTCCCATAGGAAACAATGGGGCTGCGTTAGGAGCCGAACGCTGCTTTTTGGAAGGTGTTAGGTTTTTTTTCAGCCAGCTCAGCCCCATTGTTTCCTATGGGGAAATCGTGCACGAGCACGTTACACCAGCTTACCACTGACTTAAGCAGCGCTGGTATTGAGGTGAGATGTGGAGCTAAATTTTGCTCAACGCTCACTTTTCTGAGGCTAACACCGGCTTGCAGAAAACTCATAATACCAGCGTTGTCTTAAGTGAGCGGTGACAAAAAAAGCCTCGTTAGCACCGCACACCATTACCGACAAAAACTCGTAATCTAGGTGTTTGTGTGCAGAAATTAAATAAATGCATTTAAAAATTTATTAAAAAAAGTAAAAAGTATATATGCAGTAAAATAAAAATCTCCTTGGTAACTGTATTTAACCCCATGAAAGGGGTTAACATCTAAGTGACTCTTCCACTGCTATAGCTGCAAAGTGTGTAATGCTACAGAGTTCTCTGGTGGGATGCTAAGCTATAAACAGCATGAGAGTCCAGCAAGCTAACCCAATGCCTCTTAGGTCCCAGGCTCCAGCACCACAAACTTTCACAAAGTACCTTTAATTTAGGCGCGCACTAATTTCCCCGCCAGACTCAGTCCACTTACACTTAGCGTGGCTTGTCATGCTTGTGCTGTTTTAAGGCCAGCCCTGACAGTCCTTAACACCCTACCCCTGGTAGTTCACCAGCCCGTGGCGCCACTCCTAGAAATGGCCCTGATGTTGGCATTGCGGCACCCACCCGGCACACCACAAAAATTTGCTTCATGAATGGAATTTATTTCTGGAAGTGGTGGCATACACCTGGCTTGCTTAGGAACTAGTGGATTGCACAAACCGGTAAGCAAGCCGAGTGTATGCAGCCACTTCCAGAAATAAATTCCAGCTGTCAAGCTAATTTTTGTGATGAGCTGGGTGGGTGCCGCAATGCCTCCATATTATGCCTGTGCAGTGCTCAGTCCACTCCTGCATGCCCAGATATTGACTCACTGTGTGTTGACTGTTCACTACCCGCAGTCCGGTCCTCTCTTCCACAGCCACTCTTCCCACGCCAGCAGTAGGATGAACACCTCCTCCAGGCTCCACAAGAAGAGTGACATAGTAAGTCATGTCACGTGAGGTCACTGAGCAGAACTGATTGGCTCCCGAGGCTGCTATGGAGAGCAGCCTCTATTGGGAGCATATTGGGCTGTGAACAGAAATGCGGACCTCAGGAAATAAGTCATTGCTGGCGTGTGAAGAAAGGATTTCCAGGAGGGGGAAGCTGCTCTGGCTGTGAAAAGAAAAAAAGGTAAGTTTTTCATCAAAACTGCTGCTTTGTAAACTTTGATGAATGAAAGTGCCCCTGTTTTTAATAGTATTTTTAAAAAATGGGCTTTCATTCATTCACCAAAGTTTACCTTCACTTTAATATACATTATACCATTTTAGTGTACTAGGATGCCCTTTATTATATTCTTTATCCTATGGGTCCACTGTTGCCTTAGTCTGCCTGTTTGAGGTTCAGATACCACTATCATTATTTACATTTTGGTATCACTATATTATAGGGTCACTATGCCCTTTGAATCATGATTACACTGAATTTTTAAGAATCATTTGTTTGGTATGTGTGCGTTGCTCATATACAGTAGCGAGGTATATCGTTTTTTATGAGTGTGAGCTTCTGTCTTTTGTGTGCTTTTATCGCCATGTAATTTAGCATCACTTATATTCAATATTGTTATCCATTGCAGATTTTGATTTCTTTGTCAAATGTATTATATATACCATGCCTATTTTTTTGCTCACCAGATTTGCTTTTACATTCTTATTTTTATTATTTTATATTATGATGCTATTATATTTTGTGTCAGATTGTATCTTTTTAAATTGTTGACATCCGCTGTGGGTGTTTAAAGACCATTTGTCTTCGGTTGGTTAGAGGGTTCTATATGAAGAGCAAGGTAATTTGTGGTAGTTACAGCCTGATGAAAAGGCATTATTCAGCTGAGAAACGCGTTGCTGTTATTTTATGGTTTTAAAATAGAAGAATTTTTATTTTTATCCACCCTTGCTCTTGTGGCGTTTACATCTTTATCTTTGAAGGAATCACTAACGTGTCATTGACACACGACCAGTTAATCCTGGTTGTTCCCACACTCTCCTACCGCTCCAGCTGATTGGTGCAAACATCGAAGGCACTTGTGAGGTCAAACCGAGGAATTTCCCTGAATCGTCAAGCACAGTCAAGTGATCAGCCCGAGCAGCCTGGAAGTAAGCTTCTTGTCTTTGGATCTTGTTATCTCTGCACAGACGATATTGTTCCATGTGGTGCCTTCTCTTCTGTCTTCACAGGGTGAAATTGTGACTTCTTTTCTCTGGGAGTGCTGCCGTTGATAAGAAATCGAGTTAATCTACTGCCATCTTTGTAGTAACTTTTCACTATAGCACACCTCTTTAGGGCTTCCTAGTCCTATCTCCTCATACAAAGCTAAGGAAGACCAAGGATGACAGGTTGTGCTTGAGAATGAATGACATCAAACTGCAGCTGTTCTGTATGAAGGACTCCCACAGTCATGGTTAGGGATGTTGATTCGAAATGGATTAAACCTGATCCAAAGGGAGTGACATCCAGAGTAGTTATTTTAAGACATTGTTTTTTCTGCAGAAGAGGCAACCCTGCCTGAATCATAAAACGGTGATTAAGAGAATTTCCAGCTGCCCCTGAATCAATAAAGGCTTGAGTGTGGACAAAATTCTGAAGAAAGGTAAGGGTAACAGGTACCAGGATCTGAAAAGGGTGAGGGGATTTAGTAGTGACCACGCTTAGAGGTACCCCAGTTTTATCTTCTAAGCATTGGCTTTTCCCAGCAGAATATCACAATTCTTAAGTTGGTGTGAGTTAGAACCACAATAGAAACACAGTCTCAATCTCCTTCTTCTCTATCTTTCAGATTCTGTGGGCTTGAGGGAGGAGAGATCCATGGCTTCCTCTATAGAGGTAACTGGAGGTGCTGAAGGGGTAGAGGATAGTCTAGAGACCGGATGAGTAGGAGGACGAGAGGGAAGGGTTCTTAGAGTTCTGTCTCTCTCAGCTTGTCCCTCCTGAAAGCGAGAATCTAGAGTGATACAAAGTGGTATGAATTCATCCAGGGAAGAAGGAACATCACAATAAGTAAGCTTGTCCTTAAATCGCTCATGTAAACCTCTCCTAAAGGCCGCCATGAGAGTACTGCCATCCCAACTGGTCTCAAGTGCCAAGGTACGAAACTCGATGGCGTATTGTGCCACATATCTATTGCTCTGGCAGAGATCCAAGATAGAGTACTCTGCAGCCGAAGCGCAGCCAGAGCTCCCAAATACAGATAAATAAAGATAATGCAGAAATGAAGTCATCAGCATCATTCAGAAGTTGACCGCTCTGTTTCAAAAGGGGAGAGACCCAGGCTAGGGCCTTGTCTTTCAATAAAGAAATGATAAAAGTGACTTTTGACTGATGAGACTGGAAGGTGTGAGGATCATAGCAAAAGTGCAGCCTGCACTGGTTGAGAAAACCCCTACAGTCAGTAGTACCATCATACTTGTCAGATAATGGTATCTGGGGTATACTTCCAGAAGCAGGGGAAGAAGCTGCGGCACTAGCAGCATGGACCGGCAGTGTAACAACAGGAGCAGCGTTCTTCTCTGCAACCAGTGAGGAGAGCATAGCGGTTATAGCCTCTAGTTTAGAATCCACACTCTGCAAGTGTATGGTATGGGTTCCCAGCATCTGTCCCTGAAGAGTGACTGCCCTTGCTACCTCATTTGGGTCCATGGCCCAGGTATTATGCAATGCTCGTGGGATATTTCTCTATCAGACCAAACTTGGCCAGTAGTCTTCTTATCCCGGCATCAAGTGGAATGATAGGAAATATCCAGAACAAAGTGAGTATAGGAAATGAGGTAAGCAGTACTCACGGCAGACAGGGTAGTTATTCACTGTAATAAGATGAAGGCAGAGTCCGGCAACAGGAAAACAATCCAGCTGTAAAGCAGTTCAAGGGTAAATCAAAAGAATGGTCAGGAACAGGCAGGTATCAGCAGCAAAGGAAATCCAATAGTATAACAGTTCAAGGGTAAACCAATAGAATGGTCAGGCAGGCAGAGTTCAGCAATGGTAAGGCAATCCAGCAGAGTTCAGTAACAATGTATCAATCCAGCAGTTTAAGGATAAAGCAAGCAGAGTGGTCAGACAAGCAGTGTTCGGTAGCAATATAGCAATCCAGCAGTTTAAGGGTAAGGCAAGCAGAGTGGTTGTGCAGACAAGTAGAATTCAGTAACAATGTAGCAATCCAGCAGTTTAAGGGTAAGGCAAGCAGAGTGGTCAGACAGGCAGAGTTCAATAACAATATAACAATCCAGCAGTTTAAAGAATACAGCACCCAGGAGCACACACAGGAACACCTATTCTTGGGCCCAGAAGATAGTGAATGAGGAACTTACATAGGTGAAGGATTCGCCACAGGAGATCCGGACTGGCTTCAGAGGATAGGGTGTGCATTGATGACGTCATCACCTGAAGTAACTGCCACGTCCATGGCAACGGCCATGGCAACGGAACAGCGGCGGCAAAACCCTGGAGCGGCGTGACATCTGTATGTATAAGTGTATGCTGTATAGTGTTTGTCTATCTACATGTATAAGTGTATGCTATGTAGTGTGTGTGTCTGTATGTATAAGTGTATGCTATGTAGTGTGTGTGTGTGTATCTGTATGTATAAGTGTATGCTGTGTAGTGTGTGTGTATCTGCATGTATAAGTGTAAGCTATGTAGTGTGTGTGTCTGTATGTATAAGTGTATGCTATGTAGTGTCTGTATCTGTATGTATAAGTGTATGCTATGTAGTGTGTGTGTCTGTATGTATAAGTGTATGCTATGTAGTGTGTGTGTGTGTGTGTATCTGTATGTATAAGTGTATGCTGTGTAGTGTGTGTATCTGCATGTATAAGTGTAAGCTATGTAGTGTGTGTGTATCTGCATGTATAAGTGTAAGCTATGTAGTGTGTGTGTATCTGCATTTATAAGTGTATGCTATGTAGTGTGTGTGTGTATCTGTATGTTTAAGTGTATGCTATGTAGTGTGTGTGTGTATCCGCATGTATAAGTGTATGCTATGTAGTGTGTGTGTGTGTATCTGCATGTATAAGTGTAAGCTATGTAGTGTGTGTGTGTGTGTGTGTGTATCTGCATGTATAAGTGTAAGCTATGTAGTGTGTGTGTGTATCTGCATGTATAAATGTATACTATGTAGTGTCTGTGTATCTGCCTGTATAAGTGTATGCTATGTAGTGTGTGTGTGTGTGTGTGTGTATCTGCATGTATAAGTGTATACTATGTAGTGTGTGTGTATCTGCATGTATAAGTGTATGCTATGTAGTGTGTGTGTGTGTGTGTGTGTGTATCTGCATGTATAAGTGTAAGCTATGTAGTGTGTGTGTGTGTATCTGCATGTATAAGTTTATGCTATGTAGTGTGTGTGTGTGTGTGTGTATCTGCATGTATAAGTGTATACTATGTAGTGTGTGTGTATCTGCATGTATAAGTGTATGCTATGTAGTGTGTGCGTGTATCTGCATGTATAAGTGTAAGCTATGTAGTGTGTGTGTGTGTGTGTATCTGCATGTATAAGTGTAAGCTATGTAGTGTGTGTGTGTATCTGCATGTATAAGTGTAAGCTATGTAGTGTGTGTGTGTATCTGCATGTATAAGTGTATACTATGTAGTGTGTGTGTATCTGCATGTATAAGTGTAAGCTATGTAGTGTGTGTGTGTATCTGCATGTATAAGTGTATACTATGTAGTGTGTGTGTATCTGCATGTACAAGTGTATGCTATGTAGTGTGTGTTTCTGTGTATTTCAGTGTGTGTACATGTATATGTGTAGCTTGTGTTACTGTGCATTTTTGCTGACTTTAAAGGCCAGAATCTAGAATATTAATGGGGAATGCAGAGAGCAGTTTTAAATAATCTTTTCTTAAATGTCTAATTAAGATAAAAATATTTAGCACTGTCTCTGCAAAGGCTAATTAAATACATGCTCACATAGCTATACCAATTGTTTGAGCTTGTGTTTGATTTGCTGCCTAAGAGTATTAAAATATATGATTTTATTTACAATTTTATTTACCGGTATATTACTTTGGTCTTATGATTTTTTTAAGCCACATCCCTGCTCCTGCCCATCACATATCACACTTTTGGGTGTCCCTCTTTTGAATTTTGAAATGTTGGGAGGTATGGACTGTGTGTCTTGGTGCTATGTGTGTATGCCGGGTGCTGTGAGTGTCTGGGTGCTGTGAGTGTCTGGGTGCCTTGTGTGTTTAGGTGCCGTGTGTGTTTAGGTGCTGTGTGTGTCTAGGTGCCATTTGTGTCTAGGTGTCGTGTTTGTCTGGGTGCAGAGTGTGTCAGGGTGCCTTGTGTGTTTAGGTGTCATGTGTGTCTAGGTGCCGTGTGTTTCTGGGTGGAGTGTGTCTAGGTGTCATGTGTGTCTAGGTGTCGTGTTTGTCTGGGTGCCGTGTGTGTCAGGGTGCCACATGTGTCTAGGTGTTGTGTGTGTCTAGGTGCCGTGTGTGTCTGGGTGCCGTGTGTGTCTAGGTGTTGTGTGTCTGGATGCAGTGTGTGTCTAGGTGCTGTGTGTGCTGTGTGTGTGTCTGGGTACTGTGTGTGTCTGGGAGCGAAGTGTCCCTTGGTTCCAAGTGTATCTAGGTGCCGTGTGTATCTGGGTGCTGTGAGTGTCTGGAAGTTGTGTGTGTATGGAAGCTGTGCATGTATATGCATTGTGTGGGTATGTATGCTGTGCTCATCAGTTAGCTGTGTATGTATGGGTACCGTGTGTGTCTGGGTGCAGTGTTTGTCTTGATGCCATGATGTGTGTCTGGATACCGCCTGTGTCTGGGAGCTGTCAGTGTTTGGAAGCTGTGGGTATCTGTGCATTGTGTGTGTATGTATGCTGTGCTCCTCAGGTAGCTGTGTGTGTATGGGTGCCGTGTGTTTCTAGGTGCCGTGTGTCTAGATGCCATGTGTATCTGGGTATGGTGTGTATCTAGGTGCCGTATGTGTCTGGGTTTCCTGTATGTATGGGTGCCGTGTGTGTCTAGGTGCCGCCTGTGTCTGGGAGCTGTGGGTGTATGGAAGCTGTGGGTTAGAGCACTTGAGAATATGCAGTCAGGTTTGCAAGTGAGATGAGTGTTTGCTTTTTCCCACTTTTTTTTTCTCCCTTGACTTCTATAGGGGAATACGTTATTGACCATGTTGTAATACGAGCACTACCCGATGCACGCAAAAAGTTTACTTCAAGTGGAGTTAATGCTCAAGTGAGAGTGTGGAAAAAACAAAAAGCGATGTCTGGCAGACATGATACGCTACAGCGTATCATGTCCGCCAGACTTTGATGAATCCGCCCCTTGGTATGAGTTTAATTAATTGGAAGCTTGCTAATAAGACCAACTTTCAATCACATCATTCCTTTCAAAATGCCAAAGACCACAGAATTTGACAGACATAAAATCATACTTTTGCATCAGCAAGGCCACTCTTAAAGGGAAATCAACAAACAAACTGGATACTCAAGATGTGGTATTCAAGCTGTTCTTCTTTGAGAGACTGTAAGAAGTCTAGCAATGACCTGGCTCAGCATCTGGCAGCTTCATTGGGATGCCAAGTTGACCCTTCTACAGCCCGAAGAAGTTTGATCAGGAATGGTCTTTGTGGAAGGGGAGCAGCCAAGAAACCACTTTTTCAGAAGGGGAACAGGGTGAAAAGGCTAAGATATGCTAAAGCTAACAAAGATTTGAATAAAGATCAGAGGAAAAGAGTATTATGGAGTGACAAAACCAAGTTTGAAATCTTTGGGTCCAATTGTCGACAATATCTGAGAAGAAGAGTAGGAGAGAGATGGAAGAATGAGTGATTGCAGCCTTCAGTGAAACATTGTGGAGGGTCTGTCCTGGTTTGGGGCTGCATTTCTGCCAGTGGTGTTGGTGATATTGTCCGAATTAATGGGATCATGAATGCTGAAAGTACAGCCATTCCTTCTGGAAATGAACTGAATGGGATTGGTTTTATTTTTCAGCATAATAACGATCACAAGCACACTGTTAATGCAGTGAAATCATATTTGAACAGAAAACAGCTGATAAAACACTGATAGTCAAGAAATGGCCTCCACAAAGTCCAGACCTGAATATTATAGGGGCAGTATGGGATCACCTGGACAGAGAAATAAATAATAGACCACCTAAATCTAAAGAAGAACTCTGGGAAGTGCTAAAATAAAGCTTGTATAATATACCTGAAGATTACTTCAAAACATCAGGTCAGTCTCCCCAAAAGAGTTCAAGATATGATTAGTGCCAAGGGGGTCACAATAAATACTGATTTTCACCTGAAGAAGCCATTTTGTTCTGAAAATTGTGTTTTTATATATTTTTTGTGTACATATTTCCTGTATAATACAAAATGAACAAAAAGCGTTTGAAACAATAAATCAGGAAAAGGATTGGCAAAAAAGGGTACCTTAGCCAGCAACTTCCCATCAGCAGAAATAAAACTACATAGGTTCCCAAAGGAGTGGAAATGAAAAGAGACACGTCACAGTCTCAATGTAAAGTGCAATAATTCCATTTATTAACAAAATACACGATACCCATATGTGACAACACACATAATAAATATATTACCCATATGTGACAACACACATAATAAATATATTACCCATATGTGACAACACATATAATAAATATATTACCCATATGTGACAACACACATAATAAATATATTATCCATATGTGACAACACACATAATAAATATATTACCCATATGTGACAACACACATAATAAATATATTACCCATATGTGACAACACATATAATAAATATATTAGCCATATGTGACAACACACATAATAAATATATTACCCATATGTGACAACACACATAATAAATATATTACCCATATGTGACAACACACATAATAAATATATTACCCATATGTGACAACACACATAATATATATATTACCCATATGTGACAACACACATAATAAATATATTACCCATAACAAAAATACCTCCTATAACCACTGATAATCAGAATAAACATTTATACATGGCACTTGAGAGGCATGAACACACAGAATAGGCCCAGATCTAGGTCTAGGGGTAGGAGCACAGTACAGCAGACAGAGAAAAATGTATCCTTCTCAGATCAACAGACAACTATTACAACTGATACACAATTAAGTCTATCCTCCACTTCAACCTCCATAACACCTAACATACAGACAGGACAGGCAGTCAAAGCCAAACCAAATAGTATCATTCGTCAGGATCCTATTGTAACCAGGAACACAAATAAGAAAATTATTGGAGATCATGTAGGGGGTTCACAATCAGAACAGAGAAGACAGGAGTTTTTGGCAGTTAAAGATAGTGACTCTAGACCTATGTCATATGAAAATGAACCAACTACTACCCTCATGACACAGCAGGTTTTTCACAAGGATCAGGGTCTAGGAGAAGGGGGAGGAAATGTAGACGCAGGAAGAGGCCAAAGAGGCAGAGGAGCAGGAAGATACAGACGAGGTGGACGCAAAAAGTATGCAATTTGAATGTAATTAATATTTCTAGCTCTACACTAACAGATGATGAGATTGAGGGCCTGGGCTTAGGTTTAGGATTTGTACCTGTTGTTAAGTTCAATTTGTTTAAAACAATAGTGGACGTTAATAGGTTGATTCGCAGTTTTACATTAAAGAAATTTTTTTGGAATTTAAATAAAGATAATGAGACAAATATCATGATTGATTATTTCGTCCCCAGGGAGGGTGATGTATTTAAAGTGTATGACATAACAGACTTTAGAGAGGCAAGTGATTACTTAAATATCCATGATCTTGCCGTGGAAACTATGACAGATGAAATAATTCCCAAAACATCACATGGGGGCTACAGGCCTAAATCTGTCTTTTACCCAACCAGGGATAGAGGGCCCTTTTTAGAGGCATATCATCGCAGGGTAGAGGAAGACTTAATTAAACTCTCAGCTGAGAGCCGCCATCCACGTCCTAATTTAAGTGCAACTCAATCAGAAGCCTTGGAGAGTCTCATAAAGAGGGAAGACTTAGTAATTAAGCAAGCGGACAAGGGGGGCAGTGTGGTGGTCCAGGATAGGGCAGCCTATTTAAAAGAAGCTCAGAGACAGCTAGGTGACCCCGAAGTTTACCAGATATATCATGTAACCCTACGGGTGAGTTTGGTAAACGTTTGGATTCTATTATTGATGATGGTCTCGAATTGGGGATCTATGACCAAGATACGGCTGACTATCTGTGTGTGCCACACCCTGTCATACCCATTTTCCATCACCTCCCCAAGGTACACAAGTCCTTGGAGGAGGTGAAGGGGAGACCTATTGTGGCAGGTATAGGTTCCCTTTTCGAGAACATGTCAAACTGGGTAGAATCGTTGCTTCAGCCCATTGTTTACAACTTGCCCTCTTATCTTAGGGACTCTAAACATCTTTTGAATTGTTTACAACATGTGGTATGGAATGAGCAAACAGAGTGGCTAACGGTTGATGTAGTTAGCCTTTATTCTGCAATACCACACGCCAGTGGGATGGAAGCGGTCTCTTTCATGCTGGATAAGTTTAGTGATTATGATGATATCCTTAAAGGATTCCTGTTGACCACTTTGGACTTTCTGCTCTCGCACAATTATTTTCAGTTTGAGGGTACCTTTTATCTCCAAAGACGTGGCACAGCAATGGGGGCTAAGTTTGCCCCCGCCTACGCCAACCTTTTTATGGGTTGGTGGGAGGTGTGCCACGTCTTTGGAGATACTAATCCCTTTCATTCTGACATTGTGATGTATAAAAGATACATCGATGACCTCCTGTTCGTTTGGTCAGGAGGTCATCATAAGATTAGTGAATTTGTCAGCTATTTGAATGCTAACAGAATCAACCTTGAGTTCACTTATGAATGCGACTCATTGTCTATACCGTATCTTGATCTGCTATTGATAGCGGACATAGATACACACAGTGTTAAAACAACATTATATCGCAAACCTATTGCAACCAATGCTGTGCTTCATGGCAGGAGCAATCACCCAAGATATACTGGTTTTGGCGTAGCCAAGGGCCAGTTCATCCGTATTAAAAGGAACTGTACGGATGAACAGGACTTCAAGAGAGAAAGTGAAGCCCTTATGAATGATTTAATAGAGAGAGGCTACAAAGTAAAGACACTCAAACGTGCCCTCTTGGAGGTTACCCGGATGGATAGGCAAAATCTTTTGGATGGTTCCAAAACAAATAAGCAATCAAACAAGCGATTTGATCCGTCAAAGCCAGCATTTATCACTACATATAGTGCTCAATTTGAGAACATTTGTGCGATTGTTAATAAACATCTACCTATACTCACAGCTGAAGATAGCCTTAAAGACTATGTGTCACAAGGTTGTAACTTTGTACCTAGAAGAGGATGTACGTTAGGCAATGTGTTATCTCCCAGCCAGTTTAGGCAGCCTACTATGAGGAGGGGGAGTTGGCTAGAATTTAAGGTCCACTACAAATGCCACTTCATCAACTGTATATCATGCAGTTTTACCAATGTTACACATAACTTTCAGTCATGTGTGACTCAGAGGGTGTTTGACCTGAAGTCCTACACAAATTGCAGAACTAAGTTCGTAATTTACCTGGTAGAGTGCACTAATTGTCACAAACAATATGTGGGGTGCACCACCCGTGAGGGTAGGAGCAGGATCAGGGAACACCTGAAAAATATTGAAAATGGAACTGAATGCTCTGACTTGGTCAGGCATTTTATTCACGTCCATGATAAAGCCGTGGCTGGGTTTAAATGGCAAATTATTGATCACATCAAACCAAGTATTCGTGGTGGAGACCGAGCTTCGAAGTTATTATACAGGGAAGCATTTTGGATCTTCAAGCTTAAGACTAGAAGACCTCATGGTTTTAACATTGATGGAGATGTCATAAATTTTTGGACCCACCAACGCTGAATATTAGTTCATGGTCTTTGAGATTTCAACTATCTATATTATACTCGGTCTAATGAACCTTTCTGAGAGCCAGGGGAAATTTATTATGGTTGTGTTGTATCAGAGGAGCAGTGGCATTTTAGTTAAGTTAGCCCTCCCTCTGTAAGTAGCACTTTGAAGTGTTTATGTATACCTTTTGTCTTGATATGTTGCAATAGTGTGTAATCTTATTTAAGAGTTAGGGTAATTCATTATATGTGTGCTGAATTGATAAGATCCTACATAAATGATAGGATATCTTCCTTCCTCTACTTTTTGAAGTGCTTATTTTTATACCTTTTGGATTACTGTAATGTCTCCTGTTTTTTATCTCACTAGTCATTGGTATAATTTATTTCTACTAATTATTCTTATCGATATATATTGGGTGATTAGTTGGTTGATACTAAGGGGTTTCAATATGGGTACTTATTGTATCCTACCCTTAAAGAACCTTGCACACTGCTAAATTAGACTTGATTCCAGGTTACACAAATGCAGAAGCATTTGCTCATTTCATACAACATAACATATTCACTTCCAATGTTTAGATATTTAAAACAGTATTTCTTTCACTATAAACTAAATATTACTATTTTTTATACCAATCTAAATTTACTATCAGGGAAGTGAGAGACTAGTATTTAGTTCATCTTCATCTATATCTATTTTTATTTTGAGACTAGTAAGTGGTTGCTATATAAATAAGCTATTGTATTAGGAAGGTTTCATGGTAATGAATCCCTTAGTATAGTTTATTAAGTTCAATTTAATTTAAATTCAGGACAAGAGAGCATTATATATATATCTTGATTTATTAGTCTACTATCTCATAATCATTCTAACATTGACATGCATCTCTCATATTTTATTCGATTTTCATCTCACTTTGTTTGTTTTTTGTGTCTTACAATATGTTTGTAACTTGTATATACTGACTAGGTACTATCCCTTTAAAAATTTCTTGACAAGTAATTTTCACACCTGAGGACTCAGGTGTATATAAAGAGCTTTTGACACCTTTATCGTTAGTCAATGAATAAGGCAGGGGGCTGCCGAAACGTGTAGGACCTTTCTTTCACTTGTCAATAAGGGATTAAGCTTTTATGCTTTTTATTGTGTGTTTCCAATAAAGAACTTTACTTTACGCCTTGAGGCTTGCTGGTCATCTTTGCTGCTGCAGAATAAACTAGTGGCCACTAGAATGGAAAACACACGCTAATAGTGGATGCTGGAAAAAAAACATGATCATAGCTGGAAAAAAAAGTCACTCAAAAATCCTTGATAACCACTGGTAAACCAGGATGAGAGAGGTAAAAAGCTTGATAATAGTTCACTTTCTTAATGAAACATAGATTCATGTTAATCCTTTGGGGCTGATTTAACAATCTCCGTATCGGCCCCAATGCCTCTGTTTCCGTGCGAGCCTTCAGGATCACCAGAAACAGGAGTTACGAAGCAGCTGTCTTAAGACCGCTGCTCCTTAACTCGTCTGCTGCCTCTGAGGCTGCGGATATCAATCCGACCAATCGGGTTGATTGACACCCCTATTAGCCGCTGATTGGCCGCGAATCTGCAGGGGGCGGCATTGCACAAGCAGTTCACAACAACTGCTTGTGCATCAGCATTTAGTGATGCAGGGCGGACATGATTCGCTATATATTATAATTATAGTATATTATTATAATTATATAAAGGTATAGCTATATACTGATATATATATATATATATATACTGTATATATATATATATATATATACTGTATATATAGGAATATCTATTTATAAATACTTTGAACATATTCTGCTATGTGCAGAACATTGGAATGTAAAATATTTACAGTAAATACTTACAGCTAGATTATGAGTTTTGCGGTATGAGTGAAAAAGCAGCGTTAAGGCTCTTTTTGACTACCGCTGGTATTACGAGTTTTGCAGGTTTAGGTTTACCGCACACTTTTTGGGCCGTAACGCAACGTAACTACCGCAGCTTTTAAAAGTCCTTTTTCAATGAGACATCCTTTGCACCGATATTACGAGTTTGCCTGTCCGGCCATAAAGTGAGTGGTACAGCCTAAAACTACAAGATTCATACCGTAAACTGAAAGTCAGTAGTTATGAGTTTTACGCTACAAAGCCGTACCCTAAAACTCATAACTAAAGTGCTAAAAAGTACATTAACACCCATAAACTACCTATTAACCCCTAAACCAAGGCCCTCCCGCATCTCAAACACTAAAATAAAATTATTAACCAGTCTAATCTGCCGCTCCGGACATCGCCGGCACTATAATAAACATATTAACCCCTAAACCGCCACACTCCCGCATCGCAAACACTAGTTAAATTTATTAACCCATAATCTGCTGCCCCCGACCTCGCCGCTACCTACAGTATACTTATTAACCCCTAACCTGCCGCCCCCAATGTTGCCACCACCTACAGTATAGTTATTAACCCCTAATCTGCCGCCCCGCCACCGCCACCGCCACCACCTACATTATACATATTAACCCCTAATCTCCCGCCCCCAACATCGCCGCCACCTACCTAAATTTATTAACCCCTAATCTTCCTCCCAACGTCGTCGCCACTATACTTAAGTTATTAACCCCTAAGTCTAACCCTAACCCCCACTAACTTTGATGTAATCTTCCACCCCCACCGTCGCCGCCACTATACTTAAGTTATTAACCCCTAACCCTATGTCTAACCCCAACCCTAACCCCCACTAACTTTAATGTAATTAAAATAAATCTAAATAAAACCTACTATTAATAACTAAATAATTCCTATTTAAAACTAAATACTTACCTGTAAAATAAACCCTAAGCTAGCTACAATATAACTAATAGTTACATTGTATCTAGCTTAGGTTCTATTTTTATTTCACAGGCAAGTTTGTATTTATTTTAACTAGGTAGATTAGTTATTAAATAGTTATTAACTATTTACCAACTACCTAGCTAAAATAAATACAAATTTACCTGTAAAATAAAACCTAACCTCAGTTACACTAACACCTAACCTTACACTACAATTTAAAAAATGACATTTATTAAATACAATTAACTAAATTACAAACAAAAAAAAACGCGCGGAGCATCCTCTTCAATCAACGGCTAACGAAGAATGAAGGTTCCTTTAAGGGATGTCATCCAAGATGGCGTCCCTTGAATTCCGATTGGCTGATAGAATTCTATCAGTCAATCGGAATTAAAGGTGAAAAAATCCTATTGGCTGATGCAATTAGCCAATAGGATTGAGCTCACATTCTATTGGCTAGGTAGTTAGTAGCTTAGGGTTTATTTTACAGGTAAGTATTTAGTTTTAGGAATTATTTAGTTATTAATAGTAAGTTTTATTTAGATTTATTTTAATTACATTAAAGTTAGTGTGTGTTAGGGTTAGAATTAGGGTTAGGGTTTAATAAGTTTAGTATAGTGGCTGCGACGTTGGGGGCAGAAGATTAGGGGTTAATAAATGTAGGTAGGTGGTGGCGATGTTAGGGGCGGAAGATTAGGGGTTAATAAATGTAAGTAGGTGGCGGCGATGTTAGGGGCGGAAGATTAGGGGGTAGGTGTTGGCGACATTGGGGGCGGAAGATTAGGGGTTAATAAATATAGGTAGGTGGCGGCGATGTTAGGGGCGGAAGATTAGGGGTTAATAAATGTAGGTAGGTGGCGGCGATGTTAGGGGCGGCAGATTAGGGGTTAATAAGTGTAGGTAGGTGTCGGTGACATTGGGGGCAGCAGATTAGGGGTTAATAAGTGTAGGTAGGTGGCGGGGACGGCAGATTAGGGGTTAATAAGTGTAATGTAGGTGGCGGTGATGTCGGCGGCGGCAGATTAGGAGTGTTTAGACTTGAGGTCCATGTTAGGTGTAAACATAAATTTAGTTTCCCCATAGGAATCAATGGGGCTGCGTTACGGAGCTTTACGCTCCTTTATTGCAGGTGTTAGGCTTTTCTTCAGCCGGCTCTCCCCATTGATGTCTATGGGGAAATCGTGCACAAGCACGTAAAACCAGCTCACAGCAATGCTGGTATTGGAGTGCGGTAAGGAGATCAATTTGGCTTTATGCTGCAATATTGCCTGCTAACGCCGGCTTTTTGTAAACCTGTAATACCAGCGCTGTAGGGAGGTGAGCGGTGAAAATAACTTGCAAGTTAGTACCGAGCAGCTCTTACCACAAAACTCGTAATCTAGCCGATAGTTAATACATTTATTAAATATGAATATTGCATAAATATATTTTTACATGTTTCATCTATTTGACTGCAAAGGGCTCCAACACATCAATATATATGTCTATATGTGTGTACATACAGTATGTATTTATGTGTTTATATGTGTGTAAATATATATATATTTATATATATATATATATATATACACACATATAAATACATAAATACATACTGTATATACACACATATAAATACATAAATACATACTGTATGTACACACATATAAATACATAAATACATACTGTATGTACACACATATAAATACATAAATACATACTGTATATACACACATATAAATATATAAATACATACTGTATGTACACACATATAAATACATAAATACATACTGTATATACACACATATAAATATATAAATACATACTGTATGTACACACATATAAATACATAAATACATACTGTATATACACACATATAAATACATAAATACATATTGTATGTACACACATATAAATACATATATACATACATATAGATATTTAGACATTAATTTGTATGTCTCTCAATGTTAAAGCCCTTTACCTGCCTTTTTTGTTTGCAACACCTGAGACTTCATATCTTTGAGCCCTTATAACTTTTTTGTGCAATATTTTTTTTAAATAATTTTCATCAAATAGTGTTATTATGAGTGCAAATATACTTTGTAATGTATTTCTATGTGTTTTGTGACACTTTTTTGTTAACCAGAACTCTGAGGAAGCGCTAACCCAACGAGCGTTAACTTCAATTGCGCTCAAGCGATCACGTTTACTTTGAACTTTTAATACAAGCAAAAACCTCAATGTGCGCAAACAGCCACAATAAACCCCTTTTTGCTTGTGAGTAACTGTTAGTGATCGACTCATAATCTGGTCCTAAATCTTTCTCAAAGAAACATCTGTCATTTCTACTCCCAATTAGAGGGTCTTGCACAACTCAATTTTACAGTGGGAATTTCAAACCACTTTAATTTTGTTTGTTTGTTTTTGAGGTATTGGACGCTATTGTTGATGGTCTATCCCCCATAGTATCTGAAATAACTATATTTTATATGACTGGAGCAGAATAACTTGTTTGTGACAATTGCAACACCATTTCTTTTTAAAAAACAAATGTCTAGATTACGAGTTTTGCGCTATAGAAGGTGCGAAACGAACGCAACAAAAGTTGCGTTATTTCACCCTCCATAGCGCTGCCATTACAAGTTTCTGAAAAGCCACCTTGTATGTGCGATATGGTGGCGATAAGCTCCATACTGCACAAAATCCAAGGGCTGAGAATACGTGCTTGTGCACGCTTTCCCCATAGACATCAATGGAGTGAGAGTGTTAAAAAAAAAACTAACACCTGAAGTGCGGAATGAAAAACTCTGTAACGCAACCCCATTGATGTCTATGGGGGAAAAAAAAGTTACGTTTAAACCTAACACCCTGACATAAACCCCACGTCTAAACACCCCTCATCCCCCGCCGCCGACATCGTCAACACCGAAACAAAGTTATTAACCCCTATTCTGCCGCTGCCAACTTCGCCTAGACTAATAAAAGTAATTAACCCCTATTCCCCCGCACCCCAACATCGCCAACACTATAATAAAGCTATTAACCCCTATTCCACCGCTCCCTGACATCGCCTCCACTAAATAAACCTATTAACCCCTAAACTGCCAGCCCCCCACATTGCAAAAATCTAAATCAAACTATTAACCCCTAAACCTAACAACCCCCTAACGTTATATTAAAATTACAATATCCCTATCATAAAATAAATAAAAACTTACCTGTAAATTAAAAAACCTAAGTTTAAACTAACAATTAACCTAACATAACTATTATACTAAAATTAAAATAACTACCAATTAAAAAAACTAAATTACACCTTAAAAAAACCTACTACTTTTGTTTTTAAATTAGGGTCTGGGCTTTATGTAAAAGAGCTGAATGCCCTTTTAAGGGCAATGCCCATACAAATGCCCTTTTCGTGGCAATGGGTATCTTAAGTTTTTTTTAGAGTTATGTTTTTTATTTTGGGGTGTTGGTTGGATGGTGGATTTTACTGTTGGGGGGTCTTTGTATTTTCTAACAGGTAAAAGAGCTGATTTCTTTAGGGCAATGCCTACAAAGGGCCCTTTTACGGACTATTGGTAATTTATTGAAGGCTGGGGGGGTGGTTTTTTGTTTTTGTTTTTTATAGGACTATTAGATTAGGTGTAATTGTTTTTATTTTGGATAATTTTGTTTGCTATTTATCGTAATTTAGTGTTTGTTATTTTTTGTAATTTAGTATTTTTTATTTTTTGTCATTTTAGACTTACTTTTTTTAGTAGTGTTAGGTTTTTTTAATGTGTAATTTAGTTTTTTTAATTGGTAGTTATTTTAATTTTAGTATAATAGTTATGTTAGGTTAATTGTTAGTTTAAACTTAGGTTTTTTTAGCTTCACAGGTAAGTTTTTATTTATTTTAAGATAGAGGTATTGTAATTTTAATTTAAAGTAAGGGGGTAATTAATTTATTAGTGGCGATGTAGGGGGGGCTAGTGGTTTGGGGGTTAATCGGTTTATTTAGTAGTGGTGATGTGTGGGGCTGGCAGTTTAGGGGTTAATAGGTTTACTAGGTAATCTAGGTCTAATTGAAGCGCAATCATACACTCCCCACTGCAGACTGTAATTAATGTGATCATTGTTTTTGAGGTCCTCACGTGCCTTTTAGAGGGGCATGAGACCCCTAACGGTTGCATTAGGCCAAAGTGGAAGAACCATAGGGCAGCATGTTGGCAAATTCCACTCATGGGGGCCAATTTATCAAGCTCTGTATGGAGCTTGAAGGGCCGTGTTTCTGGCGAGCCTTCAGACTCGCCAGGAACACCGGGTATGAAGCAGCGGTCTAAAGACCGCTGCTCCATAACCTGTCTGCCTGCTCTGAGGAGGCGGACAGAGATCGCGTGAAATCAACCCAATCGAATATGATCGGGTTGATTGACACCCCCTGCTAGCAGCCGATTGGCCGCGAATCTGCAGGGGGCAGCATTGCACCAGCAGTTCACATGCGGAGAGCATATTGCTTTTCGCATTCAGCGAAGTCTGTCGGACATGATCCGCTGAGCGGATCATGTCGGACAGACATTTTATAAATAGGCCCCTTGATGTATACAAGTAATAATTAATCAAAAGCTGCACCTAACTGACTCTTAGCCAGCTAGTGAAAGGGTTTTGTGAACAACATCCTTTGCATCGGATCTGATTGAAGAACATCAGATCCTTTCTGTTCAAAAGTTTGTTAATAAAAAAAAAGTTAGATGATTCATTTTATATTTACAAATAACGCATAATTTGTTTAAAGGGACAGTCTAGCCCAAAAATAAACGTTCATGATTCAGATAGAGGGGCCTATCTATCAAGGTCCAAATGGAGCCCCGTGTTTCTGGCGAACCTGCAGGCACGCCAGAAACAGCAGTTATGAAGCAGCAGTCACAAGACCGCTGCTCCATAAACTGTCCGCCTGCTCTAAGCAGGCGGACAGACATCACCGGAAATCAACCCGATCTAGTACGATCGGGCTGATTGACACCCCCCTGCTGGTGGCCGATTGGCCACGAGTTAGCAGGGGCAGCGTTGCACCAGCAGCTCTTGTGAGCTGCTGGTGCAATGCTAAATACGGCGAGCATATTGACAGATATGCCCCAGAGAATGTAATTTTAAACAATTTTCCAATTTACTTTTATCACCAATTTTGCTTTGTTCTCTTGGTATTCTTAGTTGAAAACTAAACCTAGGAGGTTCATAGGCTAATTTCTAAGCCTTGGAAGGCCACCTCTTCTCTTTTGACAGTTTTTCACCACTAGAGGCTGTTAGTTCATGTGTGTCATATAGATAATACTGCTCACGCACGTGGAATTCCAGTGAGCCAGCTATCATTGGCTAAAATGGATGTCTGTCAAAAGAACTGTAATCACTGGTAATCACAGAGGTAAAAAGAGTATTTATATAACTGTGTTGGTTATACAAAACTAGGGAATGGGTAATAAAGGGATTATCTATCTTTTTAAACAATAACAATTCTGGTGTAGACTGCCCCTTTAAATATCACTGTTTTCCAGAGTATAAAGATATTGAATATATATATATATATATATATATATATATAT
This sequence comes from Bombina bombina, assembly GCF_027579735.1. Classification (NCBI taxonomy): domain Eukaryota; kingdom Metazoa; phylum Chordata; class Amphibia; order Anura; family Bombinatoridae; genus Bombina; species Bombina bombina. The sequence goes on from NC_069501.1 coordinate 79,566,940, forward strand.
ATATATATACAGGGTGCCAGCAAAAACTATAATAATTATAAATGCAAAGGGCTCGCACTCTCTGGACTTTTAAATCACAAGTGTATTTTATTCAGTGACGTTTCAGGGACAACCAATTCCCCTTTCTGACACCAAATAAAATACACTTGTGATTTAAAAGTACAGATAGTGTGAGCCCTTTGCATTTACCTATATATATATATATATATATATATATATATATATATATATATATATATATATATATATGGGTAAAAAAAAACATTAGCAAAGCAAGAGGAATTCTTAATAGATGAATTCAATAACAAAATGTGAACACTAATATAAACTTGGCAACGTGGGAAGAGCCCATTCTTCATCCAAACACACTGTGGTTCTCTGGATAAAATGTTATGACAGAAAGACTCCCAGCAATGCAACACCGGGCTGACAATGGTCTGGAGCTGTATGAGGTTGGCATGTTAACATCTGGAATGCCAACAGCAGCTAAATGCAATGCTAGTGGTCTCATATGTCTGTGTGTTAATAAAAGAACACACATTTTTTATATAATTGATAGACAGACAGACCGACAGACAGATAGACATAATGAAAAATAAAAAACAGATGATAGATAGATAAATAGATAGATAGAAAGATAGATGGTAGATAGACAGAAACAAAGAAAAAGACAAACAGATATAGACAGATAGATAGATAGATAGATAGATAGATGATAGAAATATAGATAGACAGAAACAAAGAAAAAGACTAACAGATATAGATAGAAATATAGATAGATAGATAGATAGATAGATGATAGATAGATAGATAGATAGATAGATAGATAGATGATAGATAGATAGATAGATATATTTTACAGGATGACTAGTATAAATAAAAGGTTCTGTTTCACACAATCCATTAAATAAAATATAATTTACAAAACATATTAAAAATAAATAAATCACGTTTTCTATAGATATAATTTTTGCCCCTGTTTTACAGCTGCACTTTAGTAAGCAGTATCTAATGCTTGGCTGTGAGAGTGCTCATTGTCACACAGATAGCTGATAGCAGAGCCGTTTTCTTCAGCTTGATGCATTGGGACAGCAGATAAAGTCTGGTCTGGCAGCTCTTCCTATAATGGCCGGAGGCCAGCTGGTCTCTATTTTTAACATAAAAAATTAAGAAGGCATGGCGATCAGTGTTGTCATGTGAAAATGACCAGAAGGGCAGGGATTAGCGCCATACAAGAACCTTTCCTGACCTGAAACAAATGAATCATTTCTTACTGAAAATGTTCATCACTGTGCATTGCATATTTATAAACCAAATTTAAATTTATTTACATTTTATTATGAATGCATTATGGCCTAGATCAGTGCACCTTAAACTTGGCGTTGTGACCCTCTGGGGTCCCTTAAAATGTTTGGGGGTCCCCACATGATTTCATAAAGTAATGTTTTGTATGTATGAATGTGTGTGTATGTATGATTAACTGTAGTAGTGTGTGTGTATGTAATTACGAGTGTGTGTGTGTATGTATGAATTTGTGTGTGTATGAGTGTGTGTATGTATGAGTGTGTGTATGTATGAGCGTGTGTATGTATGAGTGTGTGTATGCATGTATAGGTGTGTGTCAATATGAGTGTATGTGAGTGTGTGTATGTATGAGTGTGTGTATGAATGATTAAGTGTAGTAGTGAGTATGTGTATGTATGAGTGTGTGTATGTATGAGTGTGTATGAGTGCGTATATGTATGAGTGTGTGTATGTATGAGTTTGTGTATATATGATTAAGTGTACTAGTGAGTGTGTGTGTATGTTTGAGTGTGTGTATGTATGATTAAGTATAGTAGTGAGTGTGTGCATGTATGTACGTATGTATGAGTGTATGTGTGTGTATGTATAATTTAGTGTAGTAGTGAGTGTGTGTATGTATGAGTGTGTATATGTATGAGTGTGTAAATGTATGAGTGTGTATATGTATGAGTGTGTGTATGTATGAGTTTGTGTATGTATGATTAAGTGTAGTAGTGTGTGTGTGTATTTATGAGTGTGTGTGAGTATGAGTATGTGTGTATGTATTATAAAGTGTAGTAGTGAGTGTATGTATGTATGAGTGTGTGTATGTATGAGTGTGTGTGTGTGTATATGTATGAGTGTGTGTATGTATGATTAAGTGTAGTAGTGAGTGTGTGTGTATGTATCATTAAATGTAGTAGTGAGTGTGTGTATGTATGAGTGTGTGTATGTATGATTAAAGTGATGGTAAATCCTAGCGTTTGGGAAACGCTAGGATTTACAATCATAACAAATAAAGGGGACTTTCATTCATGAAGTATAAAATACTTCATTCTGAAAGCCCCTTTATTTGTTAGCAGCGTTTGCTGCGCTGAGCTGCTAAAGGCAGCCCACGGCAGAACGCAATTTGGCTGAGAGGTGACGTTTCCACCTCTTAGCCAATAGCAGTGCGGGAAATACAGCTTGGCGCCAGGTTTTGTGGCGCCAAGCTGTATTTCCCGCACTGCTATTGGCTAAGAGGTGGAAACGTCACCTCTCAGCCAAACTGCGTTCTGCCGTGGGCTGCCTTTAGCAGCTCAGTGCAGCAAACGCTGCTAACAAATAAAGGGGCTTTCAGAATGAAGTATTTTATACTTCATGAATGAAAGTCCCCTTTATTTGTTACGATTGTAAATCCTAGCGTTTCCCAAACGCTAGGATTTACCATCACTTTAAGTGTATTAGTGAGAGTGTGTGTATGTATGATTAAGTCTAGTAGTGAGTGTGTGTGTATGTATGAGTGTGTGTATGTATTATTAAGTGTAGTAGTGAGTGTATGTTTATGTATGAGTGTGTGTATGTATGATTAAGTGTAGTAGTGAGTGTGTATGTATGAGTTTGTATATGTGTGAGTGTGTGTGTATGTTTGAGTGTGTGTATGTATGAGTGTGTGTGTATGTATGAGTGTGTGTATGTATAAGTGTGTGTATGTATGATTAAGTGTAGTAGTGAGTGTGTGTGTATGTATGAGTGTGTGTGTATGATTAAGTGTAGCAGTAAGTGTGTGTATGTATGAGTGTGTGTGTGTATGATTAAATGTAGTAGTGAGTGTGTGTGTATCTATGAGTGTGTATATGTATAAGTGTGTGTATATATGAGTGTGTGTGTATGTATGAGTGTGTGTATGTATGAGTGTGTGTGTATGTATGAGTGTGTGTATGTATGAGTGTGTGTATGTATGAGTGTGTGTGTATGTATGAGTGTGTGTATGTATGAGTGTGTGTATGTATGAGTGTGTGTATGTATGAGTGTGTGTGTGTATGATTAAATGTAGTAATGAGTGTGTGTGTGTATGTATGAGTGAGTGTGTGTATGTATGAGTGTGTGTTTGTGTATGATTAAATGTAGTAGTGAGTGTGTGTGTGTGTGTATGTATGAGTGTGTGCTTGTATGATTAAATGTAGTAGTGAGTGTGTGTGTGTGTGTATTATTAAATGTAGTAGTGAGTGTGTGTGTGTATGTATGTATGAGTGTGTGTATGTATAAGTTTGTGTATATATATGTGTGTGTGTATGATTAAATATAGTAGTGAGTGTGTGTGTGTATGTATGAGTGTGTGTATGTATAAGTTTGTGTATATATATGTGTGTGTGTAGGATTAAATGTAGTAGTGAGTGTGTGTGTATGTATGATTAAATGTAGTAGTGAGTGTGTGTGTATGTATGTATGAGTGTGTGTATATATGAGTGTGTGTGTGCATGATTAAGTGTAGTGGCAAGTGTATATATATGAGTGTGTGTATGTATGATTGAATGTAGTAGTGAGTGAGTGTATTTTGCTTAATGCGAGGTAGGCACATAATCAATAGTGTACCCAGGGGTGGAACTACCATTGGTGCAGCAGGTGCAGAGGCACGAGTGCCCAAGTGCTGTGAAAAAGAACAGAGGGCACTCTAATAGTGAAATATGTTCCCACAAACAAGCAATCCAGAGAACCAACAATGGTAATATACTCACAAACAAAAAGCACTCAATCGTGCAGTAGAGGCGGGCTCAAACACCAGCTAGCTCACATTCAGGCCTCCAGCAATCTCTAAAAGCCGCAATGTTGATGCAAGACAAACAGTAGGTTCCACACCTCTTGTGACAAGCTGTGTACAAGTCTGAGATCAGGGGTCTCTAAACAAAGCTAAGCTAGATTCCCAACAAAGCTGATAGAGAAAGGAAATACTTCCACCCCTAGAAAGAACAAATATACAAATAAAAGTGATAGTGTTTATTAAAAAACTTTAAAAACAAAACTTCACAATGCATTTCTCAGTCATAAAACTGTTTCTTAAGGTGATACAAAACAAATGCATAAGACTTACTTAAATACACACAAAGTCAGCGTGCACTTCATTCAACTGCGCATGTCTGTAATCATGCTTAGCCGTGATTGGTTAGATGTATCTTGCAATCGTAGCAACACTCACTAGGATTTACACCAAATGTATCCAATAGGTAAGTGTTATGCTACTGTCGCATAACACAATACTACTTAGCCATTATTGGTTTAATGTATCTTGCAATCGTAGCATTACTTACTAAGATTGACACTAATCGCTAAATGCAGAGAGCAATACGCTCTCTGCATTCAGCATTGCACCAGCATCTCTTGTGAACTGCTGGTGCAATGCCGCCCCCTGCAGATTCACTGCTAATCGACTGCTAGCAGGGGGATGTCAATCAACCCGATCGTGTTCGATCAGGTTGAATTGCGGCGATGTCTGTCCGCCTCCTCAGAGCCTGAAGGCTCGGCAGAAACACGGGTCCTCAAGCACCATACAGAGCTTGATAAATGAGCCCCCAAATGTATGCAATGGGTATGTGTTATATTACTATATTAATATACTATATTAATATATATAATGATGTGTCATAGTTATTCAAATTAGCCATGCAACATCTCATCCGTGATGCTCAATATAACTTATGTACAAACGGATGATCGCGATTACCAATTATATCTCCAACCATCACGGCTTAGAAAAAATCCAGACTCATGTAGGTACAAAAGTAGAAAAAATAATAATACCGCAGATTATACATAATATGATATTAAAAACTGATTAAAAGTGCAAACCATATTTATATATAGCGCAGTGCATTAAATCCCACACATAACCGACTACTATGGCGCAAACAGTAAAACTCATGTTGGGTAGTGAGTCTAGTGTACACTAACATCAGCATGACGTATAGCGCGGTGCATTAAATCCTGCACATAACTGACTACTATGGCGCAAACAGTAAAACTCATGTTGGGTAGTGAGTCTAGTGTACACTAACATCTGCATGACATATAGCGCGGTGCATTAAATCCCACACATAACCGACTACTATGGCGCAAACAGTAAAACTCATGTTGGGTAGTGAATCTAGTGTACACTAACATCTGCATGACGTATAGCGCAGTGCATTAAATCCCACACATAACCGACTACTATGGCGCAAACAGTAAAACTCATGTTGGGTAGTGAGTCTATTGTACACTAACATCTGCATGACGTATAGCGCTGTGAATTAAATCCTGCACATAACTGACTACTATGGCGCAAACAGTAAAACTCATGTTGGGTAGTGAGTCTATTGTACACTAACATCTGCATGACGTATAGCGCAGTGCATTAAATCCCACACATAACCGACTACTATGGCGCAAACAGTAAAACTCATGTTGGGTAGTGAGTCTAGTGTACACTAACATCTGCATGACGTATAGCGCGGTGCATTAAATCCCACACATAACCGACTACTATGGCGCAAACAGTAAAACTCATGTTGGGTAGTGAATCTAGTGTACCCTAACATCTGCATGACGTATAGCGCAGTGCATTAAATCCCACACATAACCGACTACTATGGCGCAAACAGTAAAACTCATGTTGGGTAGTGAATCTAGTGTACACTAACATCAGCATGACGTATAGCGCAGTGCATTAAATCCCACACATAACCGACTACTATGGCGCAAACAGTAAAACTCATGTTGGGTAGTGAATCTAGTGTACACTAACATCTGCATGACGTATAGCGCAGTGCATTAAATCCCACACATAACCGACTACTATGGCACAAACAGTAAAACTCATGTTGGGTAGTGAATCTAGTGTACACTAACATCAGCATGACGTATAGCGCAGTGCATTAAATCCCACACATAACCGACTACTATGGCGCAAACAGTAAAACTCATGTTGGGTAGTGAATCTAGTGTACACTAACATCTGCATGACGTATAGCGCAGTGCATTAAATCCCACACATAACCGACTACTATGGCGCAAACAGTAAAACTCATGTTGGGTAGTGAATCTAGTGTACACTAACATCTGCATGACGTATAGCGCGGTGCATTAAATCCCACACATAACCGACTACTATGGCGCAAACAGTAAAACTCATGTTGGGTAGTGAATCTAGTGTACACTAACATCTGCATGACGTATAGCGCGGTTCATTAAATCCTGCACATAACCGACTTCTATAGAACAAACAGTAAAAGTTATGTTGGGTAGTGAGTCTATTGTACACTAACATCTGAATGACGTACAGCGCAGTGCATTAAATCCTGCACATAACCGACTACTATGGCACAAACAGTAAAACTCATGTTGGGTAGTGAGTCTAGTGTACACTAACATCAGCATGACGTGTAGCGCGGTGCATTAAATCCTGCACATAACATACTTCTATAGGGCAAACAGTAAAACTCATGTTGGGTAGTGAGTCTAGTGTACACTAACATCTGCATGACGTATAGCGCGGTGCATTAAATCCTGCACATAACAGACTTCTATAGGGCAAACAGTAAAAGTTATGTTGGGTAGTGAGTCTAGTGTACACTAACAGCTGCATGACGTATATTGTGGTGCATTAAATCCATAACAGACTTCTATGGGGCTAACAGTAAAAGTCATGTTGGGTTTTGCTTGCTCGCTAACCTTTTACTTTCAACTTGTAATATGCTCGCTAACTCTTCCACGTTAAAATTTTACTTTAAGTGCATTTAGTGCTCAAGCAAAAAAATCAATTTCCACACCACTTGTATTCTGGCCCTTTATTTTTAAAAACCCCTTCTTCCTGCTTTACTCTTCTCTTTGCTCTGTTTAGAGCACTGAATATATTTAAGGTTTGGGAGTGCTATGATAATGAATGGAGTGGGCACAACAACACCCCAAACAAAGTCCTAGAACTACTACAGAGCAATGGTCTTCATCTAAGGAAATGGGGTCTGACCACAATACTACTTAGCCATTATTGGTTTAATGTATCTTGCAATCGTAGCATTACTTACTAAGATTGACACCAAATGTATCCAATGGGTATGTGTTATATTACTGTTGTGTAATGATGCATCATAGTTATTCAAATTAGCCATGCGGTTTTAAGGCAAAACAACATCTCAGCCGTGATGCTCAATATAACTTATGTACAAATGGATGATCGCGATTACTAATTATATCTCCAACCATCACGGCGTAGAAAAAATCCAGACTCATGTAGGTACAAAAGTAGAAAAAATAATAATACTGCAGATTATACATAATATGATATTAAAAACTAATTAAAAGTGCAAACCATATTTATATATAGCGCAGTGCATTAAATCCCACACATAACCGACTACTATGGCGCAAACAGTAAAACTTATGTTGGGTAGTGAATCTAGTGTACACTAACATCAGCATGACGTATAGCGCGGTGCATTAAATCCTGCACATAACTGACTACTATGGCGCAAACAGTAAAACTCATGTTGGGTAGTGAATCTAGTGTACACTAACATCAGCATGACGTATAGCGCGGTGCATTAAATCCCACACATAACCGACTACTATAGAGCAAACAGTAAAACTCATGTTGGGTAGTGAATCTAGTGTACACTAACATCAGCATGACGTATAGCGCAGTGCATTAAATCCCACACATAACCGACTACTATGGCGCAAACAGTAAAACTCATGTTGGGTAGTGAGTCTATTGTACACTAACATCTGCATGACGTATAGCGCTGTGAATTAAATCCTGCACATAACTGACTACTATGGCGCAAACAGTAAAACTCATGTTGGGTAGTGAGTCTATTGTACACTAACATCTGCATGACGTATAGCGCAGTGCATTAAATCCCACACATAACCGACTACTATGGCGCAAACAGTAAAACTCATGTTGGGTAGTGAGTCTAGTGTACACTAACATCTGCATGACGTATAGCGCGGTGCATTAAATCCCACACATAACCGACTACTATGGCGCAAACAGAAAAACTCATGTTGGGTAGTGAATCTAGTGTACACTAACATCTGCATGACGTATAGCGCAGTGCATTAAATCCCACACATAACCGACTACTATGGCGCAAACAGTAAAACTCATGTTGGGTAGTGAGTCTATTGTACAGTAACATCTGCATGACGTATAGCGCGGTGCATTAAATCCTGCACATAACTGACTACTATGGCGCAAACAGTAAAACTCATGTTGGGTAGTGAGTCTATTGTACACTAACATCTGCATGACGTATAGCGCAGTGCATTAAATCCCACACATAACCGACTACTATGGCGCAAACAGTAAAACTCATGTTGGGTAGTGAGTCTAGTGTACACTAACATCTGCATGACGTATAGCGCGGTGCATTAAATCCCACACATAACCGACTACTATGGCGCAAACAGTAAAACTCATGTTGGGTAGTGAATCTAGTGTACACTAACATCTGCATGACGTATAGCGCAGTGCATTAAATCCCACACATAACCGACTACTATGGCACAAACAGTAAAACTCATGTTGGGTAGTGAATCTAGTGTACACTAACATCTGCATGACGTATAGCGCGGTGCATTAAATCCCACACATAACCGACTACTATGGCGCAAACAGTAAAACTCATGTTGGGTAGTGAATCTAGTGTACACTAACATCTGCATGACGTATAGCGCAGTGCATTAAATCCCACACATAACCGACTACTATGGCGCAAACAGTAAAACTCATGTTGGGTAGTGAATCTAGTGTACACTAACATCAGCATGACGTATAGCGCGGTGCATTAAATCCTGCACATAACTGACTACTATGGCGCAAACAGTAAAACTCATGTTGGGTAGTGAATCTAGTGTACACTAACATCAGCATGACGTATAGCGCGGTGCATTAAATCCCACACATAACCGACTACTATGGCGCAAACAGTAAAACTCATGTTGGGTAGTGAATCTAGTGTACACTAACATCTGCATGACGTATAGCGCAGTGCATTAAATCCCACACATAACCGACTACTATGGCGCAAACAGTAAAACTCATGTTGGGTAGTGAATCTAGTGTACACTAACATCTGCATGACGTATAGCGCAGTGCATTAAATCCCACACATAACCGACTACTATGGCGCAAACAGTAAAACTCATGTTGGGTAGTGAATCTAGTGTACACTAACATCTGCATGACGTATAGCGCAGTGCATTAAATCCCACACATAACCGACTACTATGGCGCAAACAGTAAAACTCATGTTGGGTAGTGAATCTAGTGTACACTAACATCTGCATGACGTATAGCGCGGTGCATTAAATCCCACACATAACCGACTACTATGGCGCAAACAGTAAAACTCATGTTGGGTAGTGAATCTAGTGTACACTAACATCTGCATGACGTATAGCGCGGTTCATTAAATCCTGCACATAACCGACTTCTATAGAACAAACAGTAAAAGTTATGTTGGGTAGTGAGTCTATTGTACACTAACATCTGAATGACGTACAGCGCAGTGCATTAAATCCTGCACATAACCGACTACTATGGCACAAACAGTAAAACTCATGTTGGGTAGTGAGTCTAGTGTACACTAACATCAGCATGACGTATAGCGCGGTGCATTAAATCCTGCACATAACAGACTTCTATAGGGCAAACAGTAAAACTCATGTTGGGTAGTGAGTCTAGTGTACACTAACATCTGCATGACGTATAGCGCGGTGCATTAAATCCTGCACATAACAGACTTCTATAGGGCAAACAGTAAAAGTTATGTTGGGTAGTGAGTCTAGTGTACACTAACATCTGCATGACGTATATTGTGGTGCATTAAATCCATAACAGACTTCTATGGGGCTAACAGTAAAAGTCATGTTGGGTTTTGCTTGCTCGCTAACCTTTTACTTTCAACTTGTAATATGCTCGCTAACTCTTCCACGTTAAAATTTTACTTTAAGTGCATTTAGTGCTCAAGCAAAAAAATCAATTTCCACACCACTTGTATTCTGGCCCTTTATTTTTAAAAACCCCTTCTTCCTGCTTTACTCTTCTCTTTGCTCTGTTTAGAGCACTGAATATATTTAAGGTTTGGGAGTGCTATGATAATGAATGGAGTGGGCACAACAACACCCCAAACAAAGTCCTAGAACTACTACAGAGCAATGGTCTTCATCTAAGGAAATGGGGTCTGACCACAATACTACTTAGCCATTATTGGTTTAATGTATCTTGCAATCGTAGCATTACTTACTAAGATTGACACCAAATGTATCCAATGGGTATGTGTTATATTACTGTGTAATGATGCATCATAGTTATTCAAATTAGCCATGCGGTTTTAAGGCAAAACAACATCTCAGCCGTGATGCTCAATATAACTTATGTACAAATGGATGATCGCGATTACTAATTATATCTCCAACCATCACGGCGTAGAAAAAATCCAGACTCATGTAGGTACAAAAGTAGAAAAAATAATAATACTGCAGATTATACATAATATGATATTAAAAACTAATTAAAAGTGCAAACCATATTTATATATAGCGCAGTGCATTAAATCCCACACATAACCGACTACTATGGCGCAAACAGTAAAACTTATGTTGGGTAGTGAATCTAGTGTACACTAACATCAGCATGACGTATAGCGCGGTGCATTAAATCCCACACATAACCGACTACTATAGAGCAAACAGTAAAACTCATGTTGGGTAGTGAATCTAGTGTACACTAACATCAGCATGACGTATAGCGCAGTGCATTAAATCCCACACATAACCGACTACTATGGCGCAAACAGTAAAACTCATGTTGGGTAGTGAGTCTATTGTACACTAACATCTGCATGACGTATAGCGCTGTGAATTAAATCATGCACATAACTGACTACTATGGCGCAAACAGTAAAACTCATGTTGGGTAGTGAGTCTATTGTACACTAACATCTGCATGACGTATAGCGCAGTGCATTAAATCCCACACATAACCGACTACTATGGCGCAAACAGTAAAACTCATGTTGGGTAGTGAGTCTAGTGAACACTAACATCTGCATGACGTATAGCGCGGTGCATTAAATCCCACACATAACCGACTACTATGGCGCAAACAGTAAAACTCATGTTGGGTAGTGAATCTAGTGTACACTAACATCTGCATGACGTATAGCGCAGTGCATTAAATCCCACACATAACCGACTACTATGGCACAAACAGTAAAACTCATGTTGGGTAGTGAATCTAGTGTACACTAACATCTGCATGACGTATAGCGCGGTGCATTAAATCCCACACATAACCGACTACTATGGCGCAAACAGTAAAACTCATGTTGGGTAGTGAATCTAGTGTACACTAACATCTGCATGACGTATAGCGCAGTGCATTAAATCCCACACATAACCGACTACTATGGCGCAAACAGTAAAACTCATGTTGGGTAGTGAATCTAGTGTACACTAACATCAGCATGACGTATAGCGCGGTGCATTAAATCCTGCACATAACTGACTACTATGGCGCAAACAGTAAAACTCATGTTGGGTAGTGAATCTAGTGTACACTAACATCAGCATGACGTATAGCGCGGTGCATTAAATCCCACACATAACCGACTACTATGGCGCAAACAGTAAAACTCATGTTGGGTAGTGAATCTAGTGTACACTAACATCTGCATGACGTATAGCGCAGTGCATTAAATCCCACACATAACCGACTACTATGGCGCAAACAGTAAAACTCATGTTGGGTAGTGAATCTAGTGTACACTAACATCAGAATGACGTATAGCGCAGTGCATTAAATCCCACACATAACCGACTACTATGTCGCAAACAGTAAAACTCATGTTGGGTAGTGAATCTAGTGTACACTAACATCTGCATGACGTATAGCGCAGTGCATTAAATCCCACACATAACCGACTACTATGGCACAAACAGTAAAACTCATGTTGGGTAGTGAATCTAGTGTACACTAACATCAGCATGACGTATAGCGCAGTGCATTAAATCCCACACATAACCGACTACTATGGCGCAAACAGTAAAACTCATGTTGGGTAGTGAATCTAGTGTACACTAACATCTGCATGACGTATAGCGCAGTGCATTAAATCCCACACATAACCGACTACTATGGCGCAAACAGTAAAACTCATGTTGGGTAGTGAATCTAGTGTACACTAACATCTGCATGACGTATAGCGCGGTGCATTAAATCCCACACATAACCGACTACTATGGCGCAAACAGTAAAACTCATGTTGGGTAGTGAATCTAGTGTACACTAACATCTGCATGACGTATAGCGCGGTTCATTAAATCCTGCACATAACCGACTTCTATAGAACAAACAGTAAAAGTTATGTTGGGTAGTGAGTCTATTGTACACTAACATCTGAATGACGTACAGCGCAGTGCATTAAATCCTGCACATAACCGACTACTATGGCACAAACAGTAAAACTCATGTTGGGTAGTGAGTCTAGTGTACACTAACATCAGCATGACGTATAGCGCGGTGCATTAAATCCTGCACATAACAGACTTCTATAGGGCAAACAGTAAAACTCATGTTGGGTAGTGAGTCTAGTGTACACTAACATCTGCATGACGTATAGCGCGGTGCATTAAATCCTGCACATAACAGACTTCTATAGGGCAAACAGTAAAAGTTATGTTGGGTAGTGAGTCTAGTGTACACTAACATCTGCATGACGTATATTGTGGTGCATTAAATCCATAACAGACTTCTATGGGGCTAACAGTAAAAGTCATGTTGGGTTTTGCTTGCTCGCTAACCTTTTACTTTCAACTTGTAATATGCTCGCTAACTCTTCCACGTTAAAATTTTACTTTAAGTGCATTTAGTGCTCAAGCAAAAAAATCAATTTCCACACCACTTGTATTCTGGCCCTTTATTTTTAAAAACCCCTTCTTCCTGCTTTACTCTTCTCTTTGCTCTGTTTAGAGCACTGAATATATTTAAGGTTTGGGAGTGCTATGATAATGAATGGAGTGGGCACAACAACACCCCAAACAAAGTCCTAGAACTACTACAGAGCAATGGTCTTCATCTAAGGAAATGGGGTCTGACCACAATACTACTTAGCCATTATTGGTTTAATGTATCTTGCAATCGTAGCATTACTTACTAAGATTGACACCAAATGTATCCAATGGGTATGTGTTATATTACTGTGTAATGATGCATCATAGTTATTCAAATTAGCCATGCGGTTTTAAGGCAAAACAACATCTCAGCCGTGATGCTCAATATAACTTATGTACAAATGGATGATCGCGATTACTAATTATATCTCCAACCATCACGGCGTAGAAAAAATCCAGACTCATGTAGGTACAAAAGTAGAAAAAATAATAATACTGCAGATTATACATAATATGATATTAAAAACTAATTAAAAGTGCAAACCATATTTATATATAGCGCAGTGCATTAAATCCCACACATAACCGACTACTATGGCGCAAACAGTAAAACTTATGTTGGGTAGTGAATCTAGTGTACACTAACATCAGCATGACGTATAGCGCGGTGCATTAAATCCCACACATAACCGACTACTATAGAGCAAACAGTAAAACTCATGTTGGGTAGTGAATCTAGTGTACACTAACATCAGCATGACGTATAGCGCAGTGCATTAAATCCCACACATAACCGACTACTATGGCGCAAACAGTAAAACTCATGTTGGGTAGTGAGTCTATTGTACACTAACATCTGCATGACGTATAGCGCTGTGAATTAAATCCTGCACATAACTGACTACTATGGCGCAAACAGTAAAACTCATGTTGGGTAGTGAGTCTATTGTACACTAACATCTGCATGACGTATAGCGCAGTGCATTAAATCCCACACATAACCGACTACTATGGCGCAAACAGTAAAACTCATGTTGGGTAGTGAGTCTAGTGAACACTAACATCTGCATGACGTATAGCGCGGTGCATTAAATCCCACACATAACCGACTACTATGGCGCAAACAGTAAAACTCATGTTGGGTAGTGAATCTAGTGTACACTAACATCTGCATGACGTATAGCGCAGTGCATTAAATCCCACACATAACCGACTACTATGGCACAAACAGTAAAACTCATGTTGGGTAGTGAATCTAGTCTACACTAACATCTGCATGACGTATAGCGCGGTGCATTAAATCCCACACATAACCGACTACTATGGCGCAAACAGTAAAACTCATGTTGGGTAGTGAATCTAGTGTACACTAACATCTGCATGACGTATAGCGCAGTGCATTAAATCCCACACATAACCGACTACTATGGCGCAAACAGTAAAACTCATGTTGGGTAGTGAATCTAGTGTACACTAACATCAGCATGACGTATAGCGCGGTGCATTAAATCCTGCACATAACTGACTACTATGGCGCAAACAGTAAAACTCATGTTGGGTAGTGAATCTAGTGTACACTAACATCAGCATGACGTATAGCGCGGTGCATTAAATCCCACACATAACCGACTACTATGGCGCAAACAGTAAAACTCATGTTGGGTAGTGAATCTAGTGTACACTAACATCTGCATGACGTATAGCGCAGTGCATTAAATCCCACACATAACCGACTACTATGGCGCAAACAGTAAAACTCATGTTGGGTAGTGAATCTAGTGTACACTAACATCAGCATGACGTATAGCGCAGTGCATTAGTTCCCACACATAACCGACTACTATGGCGCAAACAGTAAAACTCATGTTGGGTAGTGAATCTAGTGTACCCTAACATCTGCATGACGTATAGCGCGGTGCATTAAATCCCACACATAACCGACTACTATGGCGCAAACAGTAAAACTCATGTTGGGTAGTGAATCTAGTGTACACTAACATCTGCATGACGTATAGCGCGGTTCATTAAATCCTGCACATAACAGACTTCTATAGAACAAACAGTAAAAGTTATGTTGGGTAGTGAGTCTATTGTACACTAACATCTGAATGACGTACAGCGCAGTGCATTAAATCCTGCACATAACCGACTACTATGGCGCAAACAGTAAAACTCATGTTGGGTAGTGAGTCTAGTGTACAATAACATCTGAATGACGTATAGCGCGGTTCATTAAATCCTGCACATAACAGACTTCTATAGGGCAAACAGTAAAACTCATGTTGGGTAGTGAGTCTAGTGTACACTAACATCTGCATGACGTATAGTGCGGTGCATTAAATCCTGCACATAACAGACTTCTATAGGGCAAACAGTAAAAGTTATGTTGGGTAGTGAGTCTAGTGTACACTAACAGCTGCATGACGTATATTGTGGTGCATTAAATCCATAACAGACTTCTATGGGGCTAACAGTAAAAGTCATGTTGGGTTTTGCTTGCTCGCTAACCTTTTACTTTCAACTTGTAATATGCGCGCTAACTCTTCCACGATAAATTTTACTTTAAGTGCATTTAGTGCTCAAGCAAAAAAAAACAATTTCCACACCACTTGTATTCTGGCCCTTTATTTTTAAATACCCCTTCTTCCTGCTTTACTCTTCTCTTTGCTCTGTTTAGAGCACTGAATATATTTAAGGTTTGGGAGTGCTATGATAATGAATGGAGTGGGCACAACAACACCCCAAACAAAGTCCTAGAACTACTACAGAGCAATGGTCTTCATCTAAGGAAATGGGGTCTGACCACAATACTACTTAGCCAATATTGGTTTAATGTATCTTGCAATCGTAGCATTACTTACTAAGATTGACACCAAATGTATCCAATGGGTATGTGTTATATTACTGTTGTGTAATGATGCGTCATAGTTATTCAAATTAGCCATGCGGTTTTAAGGCAAAACAACATCTCAGCCGTGATGCTCAATATAACTTATGTACAAATGGATGATCGCGATTACTAATTATATCTCCAACCATCACGGAGTAGAAAAAATCCAGACTCATGTAGGTACAAAAGTAGAAAAAATAATAATACTGCAGATTATACATAATATGATATTAAAAACTGATTAAAAGTGCAAACCATATTTATATATAGCGCAGTGCATTAAATCCCACACATAACCGACTACTATGGCGCAAACAGTAAAACTCATGTTGGGTAGTGAGTCTAGTGTACACTAACATCAGCATGACGTATAGCGCGGTGCATTAAATCCTGCACATAACTGACTACTATGGCGCAAACAGTAAAACTCATGTTGGGTAGTGAGTCTAGTGTACACTAACATCTGCATGACGTATAGCGCGGTGCATTAAATCCCACACATAACCGACTACTATGGCGCAAACAGTAAAACTCATGTTGGGTAGTGAATCTAGTGTACACTAACATCTGCATGACGTATAGCGCAGTGCATTAAATCCCACACATAACCGACTACTATGGCGCAAACAGTAAAACTCATGTTGGGTAGTGAGTCTATTGTACACTAACATCTGCATGACGTATAGCGCTGTGAATTAAATCCTGCACATAACTGACTACTATGGCACAAACAGTAAAACTCATGTTGGGTAGTGAGTCTATTGTACACTAACATCTGCATGACGTATAGCGCAGTGCATTAAATCCCACACATAACCGACAACTATGGCGCAAACAGTAAAACTCATGTTGGGTAGTGAGTCTAGTGTACACTAACATCTGCATGACGTATAGCGCGGTGCATTAAATCCCACACATAACCGACTACTATGGCGCAAACAGTAAAACTCATGTTGGGTAGTGAATCTAGTGTACACTAACATCTGCATGACGTATAGCGCAGTGCATTAAATCCCACACATAACCGACTACTATGGCGCAAACAGTAAAACTCATGTTGGGTAGTGAATCTAGTGTACACTAACATCAGCATGACGTATAGCGCGGTGCATTAAATCCCACACATAACCGACTACTATAGAGCAAACAGTAAAACTCATGTTGGGTAGTGAATCTAGTGTACACTAACATCAGCATGACATATAGCGCGGTGCATTAAATCCTGCACATAACTGACTACTATGGCGCAAACAGTAAAACTCATGTTGGGTAGTGAATCTAGTGTACACTAACATCAGCATGACGTATAGCGCGGTGCATTAAATCCTGCACATAACTGACTACTATGGCGCAAACAGTAAAACTCATGTTGGGTAGTGAATCTAGTGTACACTAACATCAGCATGACGTATAGCGCGGTGCATTAAATCCTGCACATAACTGACTACTATGGCGCAAACAGAAAAACTCATGTTGGGTAGTGAATCTAGTGTACACTAACATCAGCATGACGTATAGCGCGGTGCATTAAATCCTGCACATAACTGACTACTATGGCGCAAACAGAAAAACTCATGTTGGGTAGTGAATCTAGTGTACACTAACATCAGCATGACGTATAGCGCGGTGCATTAAATCCCACACATAACCGACTACTATGGCGCAAACAGTAAAACTCATGTTGGGTAGTGAATCTAGTGTACACTAACATCAGCATGACGTATAGCGCGGTGCATTAAATCCCGCACATAACTGACTACTATGGCGCAAACAGTAAAACTCATGTTGGGTAGTGAATCTAGTGTACACTAACATCTGCATGACGTATAGCGCAGTGCATTAAATCCCACACATAACCGACTACTATGGCGCAAACAGTAAAACTCATGTTGGGTAGTGAGTCTAGTGTACACTAACATCTGCATGACGTATAGCGCGGTGCATTAAATCCCACACATAACCGACTACTATGGCGCAAACAGAAAAACTCATGTTGGGTAGTGAATCTAGTGTACACTAACATCTGCATGACGTATAGCGCAGTGCATTAAATCCCACACATAACCGACTACTATGGCGCAAACAGTAAAACTCATGTTGGGTAGTGAGTCTATTGTACAGTAACATCTGCATGACGTATAGCGCGGTGCATTAAATCCTGCACATAACTGACTACTATGGCGCAAACAGTAAAACTCATGTTGGGTAGTGAGTCTATTGTACACTAACATCTGCATGACGTATAGCGCAGTGCATTAAATCCCACACATAACCGACTACTATGGCGCAAACAGTAAAACTCATGTTGGGTAGTGAGTCTAGTGTACACTAACATCTGCATGACGTATAGCGCGGTGCATTAAATCCCACACATAACCGACTACTATGGCACAAACAGTAAAACTCATGTTGGGTAGTGAATCTAGTGTACACTAACATCAGCATGACGTATAGCGCAGTGCATTAAATCCCACACATAACCGACTACTATGGCGCAAACAGTAAAACTCATGTTGGGTAGTGAATCTAGTGTACACTAACATCTGCATGACGTATAGCGCAGTGCATTAAATCCCACACATAACCGACTACTATGGCGCAAACAGTAAAACTCATGTTGGGTAGTGAATCTAGTGTACACTAAAATCTGCATGACGTATAGCGCGGTGCATTAAATCCCACACATAACCGACTACTATGGCGCAAACAGTAAAACTCATGTTGGGTAGTGAATCTAGTGTACACTAACATCTGCATGACGTATAGCGCGGTTCATTAAATCCTGCACATAACAGACTTCTATAGAACAAACAGTAAAAGTTATGTTGGGTAGTGAGTCTATTGTACACTAACATCTGAATGACGTACAGCGCAGTGCATTAAATCCTGCACATAACCGACTACTATGGCGCAAACAGTAAAACTCATGTTGGGTAGTGAGTCTAGTGTACAATAACATCTGAATGACGTATAGCGCGGTTCATTAAATCCTGCACATAACAGACTTCTATAGGGCAAACAGTAAAACTCATGTTGGGTAGTGAGTCTAGTGTACACTAACATCTGCATGACGTATAGTGCGGTGCATTAAATCCTGCACATAACAGACTTCTATAGGGCAAACAGTAAAAGTTATGTTGGGTAGTGAGTCTAGTGTACACTAACAGCTGCATGACGTATATTGTGGTGCATTAAATCCATAACAGACTTCTATGGGGCTAACAGTAAAAGTCATGTTGGGTTTTGCTTGCTCGCTAACCTTTTACTTTCAACTTGTAATATGCGCGCTAACTCTTCCACGATAAATTTTACTTTAAGTGCATTTAGTGCTCAAGCAAAAAAAAAAACAATTTCCACACCACTTGTATTCTGGCCCTTTATTTTTAAATACCCCTTCTTCCTGCTTTACTCTTCTCTTTGCTCTGTTCAGAGCACTGAATATATTTAAGGTTTGGGAGTGCTATGATAATGAATGGAGTGGGCACAACAACACCCCAAACAAAGTCCTAGAACTACTACAGAGCAATGGTCTTCATCTAAGGAAATGGGGTCTGACCACAATACTACTTAGCCAATATTGGTTTAATGTATCTTGCAATCGTAGCATTACTTACTAAGATTGACACCAAATGTATCCAATGGGTATGTGTTATATTACTGTTGTGTAATGATGCGTCATAGTTATTCAAATTAGCCATGCGGTTTTAAGGCAAAACAACATCTCAGCCGTGATGCTCAATATAACTTATGTACAAATGGATGATCGCGATTACTAATTATATCTCCAACCATCACGGAGTAGAAAAAATCCAGACTCATGTAGGTACAAAAGTAGAAAAAATAATAATACTGCAGATTATACATAATATGATATTAAAAACTGATTAAAAGTGCAAACCATATTTATATATAGCGCAGTGCATTAAATCCCACACATAACCGACTACTATGGCGCAAACAGTAAAACTTATGTTGGGTAGTGAATCTAGTGTACACTAACATCTGCATGACGTATAGCGCGGTGCATTAAATCCCACACATAACCGACTACTATAGAGCAAACAGTAAAACTCATGTTGGGTAGTGAATCTAGTGTACACTAACATCAGCATGACGTATAGCGCGGTGCATTAAATCCTGCACATAGCTGACTACTATGGCGCAAACAGTAAAACTCATGTTGGGTAGTGAATCTAGTGTACACTAACATCAGCATGACGTATAGCGCGGTGCATTAAATCCTGCACATAACTGACTACTATGGCGCAAACAGTAAAACTCATGTTGGGTAGTGAATCTAGTGTGCACTAACATCAGCATGACGTATAGCGCGGTGCATTAAATCCTGCACATAACTGACTACTATGGCGCAAACAGTAAAACTCATGTTGGGTAGTGAATCTAGTGTACACTAACATCAGCATGACGTATAGCGCGGTGCATTAAATCCTGCACATAACTGACTACTATGGCGCAAACAGTAAAACTCATGTTGGGTAGTGAATCTAGTGTACACTAACATCAGCATGACGTATAGCGCGGTGCATTAAATCCTGCACATAACCGACTACTATAGAGCAAACAGTAAAACTCATGTTGGGTAGTGAGTCTAGTGTACACTAACATCTGCATGACGTATAGCGCGGTGCATTAAATCCTGCACATAACAGACTACTATGGCGCAAACAGTAAAAGTCATGTTGTGTAGTGAGTCTAGTGTACACTAACAGCTGCATGACGTTTATTGTCGTGCATTAAATCCTGCACATAACAAACTTCTATGGCGCAAACAGTAAAAGTCATGTTGGGTTTTGCTTGCTCGCTAACTTTTTACTTTCAACTTGTAATATGCGCGCTAACTCTTCCACGTTAAAATTTTAATTTATACGTATTTAGTGCTGGCCCTTTATTTTTAAATACCCCTTCTTCCTGCTTTACTCTACTCTTTGCTCTGTTTAGAGCACTGAATAAAATTAAGGTTTGGGAGTGCTATGATAATGAGTGGGCACAACAAAACCCCAAACAAAATCCTAGGACTACTACAAAGCAATGGTCCTCATCTAAGAAAATGGGGTCTGACCTTACCATGAGGGAATATGGTTGTCAGGAGCTGCAGGGCCATGTGATCTAATCTATAGAGCTCCTGCATCTTGAAGAATTGTCATAGGTTGGGTGCTCTGCCCTATTATCCCCCTGCAGCTCTCTCAACCTTATAAAACTTCCGGTTCTTGAAAATGAAACCAGGTACTACATAGTCCCACCACGTCTTGCACTAGTCCCACCAACTAAAAACGTGTAGCTCCACCCATACATCTCTCTAAATCACCCAGTTTGGGATATGGATATAAATCTGATCAAAGCCCTACCTATCCATTTCCCAAAAGTGACCACTTGTTGCCAGTATGTTGTAGAGGTCAACTGGCAGCCATGTATTAAAATCTAGGATTTTTTTTAATAGATTGTGGAAAGTCCTATAATAGGATTGTAGCACCCTAAGGGTTAAGGCTGGAAGGGAGTGGGATAAGAGAAGGGGAGTAGCTGGTGAGTAGCAACAATGTTGCACATGGAAGGGAGTGTCCTACCTTTAATATTCTGCTGCAACTGTTCCTGATTTATCTCTCCTCCTGGAAACAAAGCTGAGAAGTTTATTCCACTGCTCCTGCATTCACTATAAATCATAGCAGACACTCTTCTGTTCATCCATCTACTAGTTTGCCACAACCTGCAATTTCTACAGAAATGCAGGAAATATTGTGGCCATGTAGGAGCTTTCTCTTCCCTATTATCCTCATTGGCGGCTGCGATTGGTGCAGGCATTGAAAAGCCTACTACTGTGCCACCGGTACATAACGATCCTTCCCTGGGTGCATCTGCTAATCTTGCGGTTGATCTACCACTTTAAAATTCCTGTGGCACCTATCTTAGTCGTCATCCGATCTCTTTCTTACCCCCCAGGCACCAGTAGGCCCGGCTCCTGAGCCTCCAGTCCTCCCCATGCCTTCGCCCCCTATTCAACCACCTTCTACGCTTGGCGTGGATCAGCCCCTTCTACCATCCTCTTCATTGGCACGGCCTGCTCCGGCACTGGTAGTATCCCCTCAGGTAGTACACCCAATCATTTCTGTGGTCCCTTCACCTTCTTGCACGCTGCTCCATCTCCTGCAGTAGGCCTTCTGGACTTGCAGTCCTCAACTTCCCCTGATGTCATTGGCGCTCATCTTAGTTCCAAGCAAGGCAGGTCTGTGGTGCGTCTTGGTACTCCTGCATCGCCAGGTGAGCACCACATGCACCCAGCAGGTCCCTAGGGCAGCATTACAACTAATAATATGATTCAGAATTTAGGAGAAAGATTGCCAGGAATCTTATTCTAAATTTTGGATCTCAAGATATGTAATTATGGTCCAGTCTTGGCCCCAAGCGATCTCCTTCCCCTACCCCTTTGGAGACTAGAGCAGCGGTTCAAATTTTAGATTCCCTGCAAGGAATAAAAGAAAGGTAGAGAATACTGGGCTTTACAGGAGAATAGGTGTAAAAAGGGTAAGTGGTTGCTTATTTTGCCATGTCTGTAAATTCTGTGGAGGTTTTCACTCAATGTATCAAAAAAAAGAATTAAATCAATAAAAGCACCTGCTACAGCTAAGGGTTCCCACCCCAGTGAGCGTGGATGCACTTGAACTATGGTTAAGGGCGTACCTTGACGGATTTCAGGATGGGTTTGTGATCCCAGTGGAGAAAGTGATTACTGGATCACACACTCACTGAAATCTTATATATGTGTATCAGCATCTTGAAGCAGTTAGGGAAAAGCTGGACAAAGAGTTGAGCTTGGGTAGGATGGTGGGCGCCTTTCATGAGTCACCTCTTACTAATCTGAGAGTATCTGCTTTGTGAGTAATGCCAAAAAAGGAAGTTGGTAAATTTTGCCTAATACCGCACTTCTCTTACCCCAAAGGGCATTTGGGCAATGATGCTTTTGACCCAGAGTTGGCCTCTGAGTATTATAAGTAATTTGATAAGGCTCTTGACTTTGTTCTAGGGTGCGGAAATGTGCTTTATTGACGAAGCTGAATATAGAATCTGATTTTCGCTTGCTGCTCTTAAATCTTACTTACTTTCTCTTGATGGGTTGTAAGTTTGAAGGTAGTTTCTATGTGGCAGGGATTGCATAGCTCACTATTTAGATGTCAGATAGGTGTGCTCAGCTGATGGTAGAGATGTGTCGACTAATGACTCACTTTGGGGTCCTTTTGGCATACACAAAGCCCAGGGACTGTGTACAAGTTTAACTTTCCTTGGTATAGAAATTAACACTTTAGCGGTTTGCTGGATTCAGCCCAAGTGGCTGTTTCTAAAAAATACTTATCTTTGAAGGAGTTCTTTCTCTACTGGGATTGGTAAATTTCACTTGCCAGTTAATTTCCATGGGTAGGGTATTCAACAGAAGCATGGAAAGGCAACTGTGTGGCAAGTTTTGAGGGTCTGACCGAATATCTGTTTCCTGGGACATGACAGAGGACTTGAAGGTGTGGGAAACATTACCGCTTAATTTCAATGGGGTTCGCTTTTGGCGCTCTATCTCGGTATCCAGTCAGCTCCTGTGTTTGTTTACTGACGCTGCAGGTTCTCCGGGTTTTGGTGCTTATTTTCAGGGTGAGTGGTGTGCAGGTCCTTGGCAGGAGGAGTGGGGGCAAAATGTCTCAATAGGGATCTCACCTTACTTTAATTATTCCAAATTGTGATGGCAGTGGGACTTTGGGGTCAAAGGTTTCAGAATCAGTTTGTAGTTTTTTGGACTGACAACCTTAGTGTTGTCCATGGCATTCACAGGTTATTTGCTACTTCTGTCACTGTTATTCAACTCCATCTGGTGTTGCAGTGTTTCCAGCTTAATATTCAATTTCAGGTTCAACATAGTCTATTTTATAGAATCTGTCAGTTTAAGAGATAAACCATGCTGCCTTGTTGACCTAGCTCAAAATTCACTCCTGATTGTACATATTTAGTTTTCAAAAAATCACTATGTCCCCTGTCATGGAAAAGCCTTTGTTTTTGTTAACTTTAA
Source organism: Bombina bombina (assembly GCF_027579735.1). Classification (NCBI taxonomy): domain Eukaryota; kingdom Metazoa; phylum Chordata; class Amphibia; order Anura; family Bombinatoridae; genus Bombina; species Bombina bombina. Next base: position 79,591,086 of record NC_069501.1, read on the forward strand.
CACGGGGGGGGGGGGGTCAAATATGTTGCTCCTTATCTTCCCATCATCCTTAAACTGACTTGTGCACAGTTATTAATAGCTGTTAGGTTTCTGTTAGTGGATAAACAAATTATATTTAGAAATATCTGATATAATAAACAATGACATTTGATTAGTGGCTTCTTTTTTGGTCTTGTTCAGAAATAAATAATGATAATGAAAGTTAAATAAAAGAAACTCACACATTATTATTATCAGGTATTTGTAGAGCGCCAACAGGTTCCGCAGCGTAATATATCTCCTGGGAAGTATTTGCTTGGTGAAAATCATTGCAAAGGGACATTACAATTGTATTCTAATATAAAATGTTTAATTGTGTATAGTAAGAAAACTCTGCAATATCCTTTCATTATTAAGCAGAGAACTAAAACATAGGCGCACCCACTGGTTTATGGAGACTAATGGTTCCATTTATCAATTGTTGAGTGGACAATAGCTAATAGCTGTAGCTGTCTGCATTTAACATTGCACAAGCATTTCACAAGAAATGCTTGTGCAATGCCGCCTCCTGCTCACTGGCTGCTGCTTCTTAACCTAAAACAACGAGCAACCGCTGCTTGGTAAAAAGAGCCCTAAAACTGTACACTTATTCTATCACTATTTAAACAACTAAAATAAACACTGCATATTATTCTCATGCTAATTATTGCAGTAAATACATAATTCTAACTAGCATTTATTTACGGCTAGATTTAGAGTTTTGTCGGTAAGGACCCGAAAAGCTAACGCCGGCCGCACCATAAAAATAACTCTGGTATTGAGAGTCCACATAAAGGCTGCGTTAGGCTCCAAAAAAGGAGCGTAGAGCATATTTAATGCAGCTTCAACTCTCGATACCAGAGTTGCTTACGCAAGCGGCCAGCCTCAAAAACGTGCTCGTGCACGATTCCCCCATAGAAAACAATGGGGCTGTTTGAGCTGAAAAAAAACCTAACACCTGCAAAAAAGCCGCGTTCAGCTCCTAACGCAGCCCCATTGTTTGCTATGGGGAAACACTTCCTACGTCTGCACCTAACACTTTAACATGTACCCCGAGTCTAAACACCCCTAACCTTACACTTATTAACCCCTAATCTGCCGCCCCCTCTATCACTGACCCCTGCATATTATTATTAACCCCTAATCTGCCGCTCCGTAAACCGCCGCTACTTACATTATCCCTATGTACCCCTAATCTGCTGCCCTAACATCGCCGACCCCTATATTATATTTATTAACCCCTAATCTGCCCCCCACAACGTCGCCTCCACCTGCCTACACTTATTGACCCCTAATCTGCTGAGCGGACCGCACCGCTATTATTATAAAGTTATTAACCCCTAATCCGCCTCACTAACCCTATAATAAATAGTATTAACCCCTAATCTGCCCTCCCTAACATCGCCGACACCTAACTTCAAGTATTAACCCCTAATCTGCCGACTGGAGCTCACCGCTATTCTAATAAATGTATTAACCCCTAAAGCTAAGTCTAACCCTAACACTAACACCCCCCTAAATTAAATATAATTTTAATCTAACAAAATTAATTAACTTTGTATTTATTTTAACCAGGTACAATAGCTATTAAATAGTTAAGAACTATTTCATAGCTAAAATAGTTAAAATAATTACAAATTTACCTGTAAAATAAATCCTAACCTAAGTTACAATTAAACCTAACACTACACTATCAATAAATTAATTAAATAAAATACCTACAATTACCTACAATTAAACCTAACACTACACTATCAATAAATTAATTAAATATAATACCTACAAATAACTACAATGAAATAAACTAACTAAAGTACAAAAAATAAAAAAGAACTAAGTTACAAAAAATAAAAAAATATTTACAAACATAAGAAAAATATTACAACAATTTTAAACTAATTACAACTACTCTAAGCCCCCTAATAAAATAACAAAGCCCCCCAAAATAAAAAAAATGCCCTACCCTATTCTAGATTACTAAAGTTCAAAGCTCTTTTACCTTACCAGCCCTGAACAGGGCCCTTTGCGGGGCATGCCCCAAGAAGTTCAGCTCTTTTGCCTGTAAAAAAAAACATACAATACCCCCCACAACATTACAACCCACCACCCACATACCCCTAATCTAACCCAAACCCCTCTTAAATAAACCTAACACTAAGCCCCTGAAGATCTCCCTACCTTGTCTTCACCTCACCGGGTTCAGCGATCGGTCCAGAAGAGGGTCCGAAGTCTTGATCCAAGCGGAGCAAGAAGAGGTCCTCCATCTGGTAGAAGTCTTCATCCAAGCGGGGCAGAAGAGGTCTTCCATCCGATTGAAGTCTTCATCCAAGCGGGATCTTCTATAGTCATCCATCCGGAGCGGAGCGGCAGCATCCTGAAGACCTCCGATGCGGAACATCCATCCTGGCCGACGACTGAACGACGAATGACGGTTCCTTTAAATGACGTCATCCAAGATGGCGTCCCTCGAATTCCGATTGGCTGATAGGATTCTATCAGCCAATCGGAATTAAGGTAGGAATATTCTGATTGGCTGATGGAATCAGCCAATCAGAATCAAGTTCAATCCGATTGGCCGCTCCGCTCCGGATGGATGACTATAGAAGATCCCGCTTGGATGAAGACTTCAATCGGATGGAAGACCTCTTCTGCCCTGCTTGGATGAAGACTTCTACCGGATGGAGGACCTCTTCTTGCTCCGCTTGGATCAAGACTTCGGACCCTCTTCTGGACCGATCGCTGAACCCGGTGAGGTGAAGACAAGGTAGGGAGATCTTCAGGGGCTTAGTGTTAGGTTTATTTAAGGGGGGTTTGGGTTAGATTAGGGGTATGTGGGTGGTGGGTTGTAATGTTGGGGGGGGGTATTGTATGTTTTTTTTTACAGGCAAAAGAGCTGAACTTCTTGGGGCATGCCCCACAAAGGGCCCTGTTCAGGGCTGGTAATGTAAAAGAGCTTTGAACTTTAGTAATCTAGAATAGGGTAGGGCATTTTTTTTATTTTGGGGGGCTTTGTTATTTTATTAGGGGGCTTAGAGTAGGTGTAATTAGTTTAAAATTGTTGTAATATTTTTCTTATGTTTGTAAATATTTTTTTATTTTTTGTAACTTAGTTCTTTTTTATTTTTTGTACTTTAGTTAGTTTATTTCATTGTAGTTATTTGTAGGTATTGTATTTAATTTATTTATTGATAGTGTAGTGTTAGGTTTAATTGTAGGTAATTGTAGGTATTTTATTTAATTAATTTATTGATAGTGTAGTGTTAGGTTTAATTGTAACTTAGGTTAGGATTTATTTTACAGGTAAATTTGTAATTATTTTAACTATTTTAGCTATTAAATAGTTCTTAACTATTTAATAGCTATTGTACCTGGTTAAAATAAATACAAAGTTACCTGTAAAATAAATATTAATCCTAAAATAGCTATAATATAATTATAATTTATGTTGTAGCTATATTAGGATTTATTTTACAGGTAAGTATTTAGCTTTAAATAGGAATAATTTATTTAATAAGAGTTAATTAATTTCGTTAGATGTAAATTATATTTAACTTAGGGGGGTGTTAGTGTTAGGGTTAGACTTAGCTTTAGGGGTTAATACATTTATTAGAATAGCGGCGAGATTCGGTCGGCAGATTAGGGGTTAATAATTGAAGTTAGGTGTCGGCGATGTTAGGGGGGGCAGGTTAGGGGTTAATAAATATAATATAGGGGTCGGCGATGTTAGGGCAGCAGATTAGGGGTACATAGGGATAATGTAGCTGGCGGCGGCGTGCGGACAGCAGATTAGGGGTTAATAAGTGTAGGTAGCTGGCGGCGACGTTGTGGGGGGCAGATTAGGGGTTAATAAATATAATATAGGGGTCGGCGGTGTTAGGGGCAGCAGATTAGGGGTACATAAGGATAACGTAGGTGGCGGTCGGCAGATTAGGGGTTAAAAAAATTTAATCGAGTTGCAGCGATGTGGGGGGACCTCGGTTTAGGGGTACATAGGTAGTTTATGGGTGTTAGTGTACTTTAGAGTACAGTAGTTAAGAGCTTTATGAACCGGCGTTAGCCCAGAAAGCTCTTAACTACTGACTTTGTTCTGCGGCTGGAGTTTTGTCTTTAGAATTCTAACGCTCACTTCAGACACAACTCTAAGTACCGGAGTTAGAAAAATCCCATTGAAAAGATAGGATACGCAATTTACGTAAGGGGATCTGCGGTATGGAAAAGTCGCGGCTGAAAAGTGAGCGTTAGACCCTTTTTTGAGTGACTCCAAATACCGGAGGTAGCCTAAAACCAGCGTTAGGAACCTCTAACGCTGGTTTTCACGGCTACCGCCAAACTCCAAATCTAGGCCTTAGTGTTTAATGTACCTTTAAAATACCCACCACCTTAAATGGCAATTACAGCTAAAAAAGAATATTTAAAAATTCATCTTTAAATAATATAATACCTATCTAGTCCACCAATGGAGATATGGGAGGTGGCATTGTCACTAGAGTTAAAGGGATATGAATGTTTATAGTGCATTTAAGATCGATGCAATTTATAAAAATCAGCAAATACTATTAGCAATTCTGAATAGTTTTAGTACAATTTCTATTAGTAAAAATTATCCATTTCCAAATCCACCATGGGACTCATTTTTCGAGTCCTATCACAGTGGGCTACCTAGGTAGGGACTGGGTGCACATACCCATCAATCTGTATGTGCAATTGTATCCTGTGGTGCAGTAGGCAATGTTACACAGACCTACAGAGGAACAAAATAGCATTATCAGCACAAGGGACTTGAATCAGAGCTCCAGGAACCTAGGTAAATATCTCGCATACATAACAGCGATCCCATCTGCAGTAACGAGCAAACTAATACATAATGCAAATATTTTATGTCTATTTTTCTTAAAATAAAGCATAATTTGAGTTTCCATCTTCCTTAAGATAACTATCTGTAACTTCAGATACTATGGGGCCTATTTATCAACCCTCTCTCGAACATGATCCAATCAGCGGATCATGTCCGACAGACATCGCTGGATGTGGAGAGCAATACGCTCTCTGCATTCAGCATTGCACCAGCAGCTCTTGTGCAACACCACCCACTGCAGATTTGTGGCCAATCGGCCGCTAGCAGGGGGTGTCAATCAACCCGATCGTATTCGATCGGGTTGATTTCCCTCGATGTCTGTCCGCCTCCTCAGAGCAGGCGGACAGGTTATGGAGCAGCGGTCTTTAGATAACTGGTGTTTCTGGTGATCCTGAAGGCTCGCCAGAAACACGGCCTTCAAACTCCATACAGAGCTTGATAGATAGGCCCCTATGAGTATTACCCACAGAATTTTACAAAGGTTTAACAAATATTTAATAATTATATAGATCTAGTGATGTTTGAAATGTTTTTTTCATTGATCTCAACATTATTAATAATGTAAAGTGTATCATTAGCAAACAAGGCCGGCATATTGAAGGAGGGCAGCACTTTTTGAGTCTCTTTTGGGAGCAGCAGGTGACTTAACTAACGCTAGCCGTCTGGTATGGATTGAACATAGGGGAAAACTGTGGATCATTTAAAATTCATGGTGCTGACTTAAGAAACTGTATGACTAGTCTGCTGAGCACTCCCTCCCTCAGGTAGGACCTGCAGCTGCAGTTCCTACCTGGGTTGGCACCAGCGGAACACTTGTTTTGAGTCAACTATCACTTTAGAGTCTGAACTCATAGCGCTGGATGTGGAGGAACTGCCTCCCTTCTTTAAGGTAGGACCTAGAGACTGCAGCTGCAATTCCTACCAGCTCCAACAGAACACTTGTCTTGACTTACACTGTAAGCATGGGTGATGGGCCTTTTTTTGCCTACTCACTGGTAATGTGTATCCCTTCACAACCATGAGACGCCACACTACCCACCACCTAGTCCTCCCTCGCAGGACAAACTGAAGTAGCTTAGCCGTACCTGTCTAATATTTTTTATTATACCTGCCTGCACTCTGTCTGGCTCTGTATGCAAGATTGCTAGTGGTTATATCTGTAAGAAGCTTACAGTTACTTTAGAGGTATATAATGGGAGATTTTACCCAAGGAGCTTACATTCTAGGAGGTATAATAAGAGACTCCCCATGGAGTCATTTATTTAGCTATTGCCTTTAGTTTTGTTACACCCTGACCAAAAAAATATTAAGGCCAAAAAAAAGACCTAAAACTTGTGTGTTTTAGCAGAAGTTTGAGCTTCTAGGGCAGAACAAAACCTAAATACGCCATTGGATCCTGCATATATATATATCATCCTATTCTAATGAGCTATACAAAATAACATTGTCTGATGAGAACATACATGTATAATATAATTGACAGCCACAATCATCAGAAGTGGGGCATCACTGCGCGAAATTACACTCTCTGCCGGCGCTTATCCAGCACTACCTTCTGGACTTGTTGTCTTTAACATGTTTGGCGCACATGCGATTACATATTTACCCCAATGCGCATGCAAACTGCAAAGAGCACAAGGATCATTAGCATGCAGATTAGCATGGTGTTCAAACAGGATTGGCCGCTGTGATTTTGGCTGGAACAGCCTACTTTGGAGGGCTGTCGTTTGTCATGATTTCTCTACAAACACAATATTTACTTTTATATGTTGAAAAGCTTTGTTTATGAAAAACAGTAAGTGCATTATAATTGTAATAACATGACACAAGAAATAAAGTTGTGGTTGTTTAAAATGATTCTTTATTGTACTGTTTTATAATCCTTTAAGATGTGCGCAGACATGCATATCCTGTTAGGTTCATAATCAGTTACAACTCATTTAACTATGAACTTTTTCTTTTTTTTCATGCAATAAATATTTTATATGTGTATACTTATACATATATACACACAGCGACTTAATATAAATCTCTTAAAGACACAGTCACAGGCTTTTTTAAAGGTGCCACACAATTTTATAGATGTTTCAGGGAAACAATATTCACCTTCCTCAGAACCACACATATACACACATATAGACACAAACACATACACACACATACACACATATAGACACAAACACATACACAGACATACACACATATAGACACAAACACATACACACACATATAGACACAAACACATACACACACATACACACATATAGACACAAACACATACACAGACATACACACATATAGACACAAACACATACACACACATACACACATATAGACACAAACACATACACAGACATACACACATATAGACACAAACACCTACACACACATATAGACACAAACACATACACACACATACACACATATAGACACAAACACATACACAGACATACACACATATAGACACAAACACATACACACACATACACACATATAGACACAAACACATACACAGACATACACACATATAGACACAAACACATACACACACATATAGACACAAACACATACACACACATATAGACACAAACACATACACACATATAGACACAAACACATACACACATATAGACACAAACACATACACAAGCACATACATATGTTTGGATGAAACTGTTGGCTCTCTACAAACAAATGATAATTATAATAATAATACACACACAAACACACATACATACAAACACACACATATATACATACGGGTTGCGGAATCTGTTGGCGCTCTACAAATAACTGATGATAATAATAATAATACAAACACACACATATATATATATATACACACACACATATATATATAGAGACATTCTGTGGAATCTGTTGGCACTTTACAAATAACTGATAATAATACTCTCATGTTCTACAGCTATATGCGGGACATTAGGGTACTGGTGAGGAGTCCTAGGAGCTCCTGTGTTTTAGCTTGCTTTAGGCTATATGGCTATTATGTAGTATAACTTCAATTTCATTGAAGTGTTTGACCGCCAATATATCTGCACTGTAACTATTTTGAGTATTCGCTGGAATACAGTTAAACCCCCAATGCCGTAGGCACTGACATTTATCGCCTAACTTATCAGTGTTGGGGTAATGGGGTACTTTTGCTAGTCCATTGATAATAAGACCAGAGTTAACATAATTCAACAGTTGAATATGGGATTAGTAAATTGAGATGAATGTTTCTGAAAGCCGCTTTAATGTATTAAGAATAAACTGTATCTTTGCAAACAACGCTCATATTGAAGTCACAAACCATGTGATAGCTTCCTCTTACTACAGCTATCGCATTTAACAGAGCTTACTAACAGTCGATCATTGTGGTATACGTGCACATACATATGAGCTGAGAGATATATATTTTTTTGTAGCCCAGCTATGCCTTTAAAGAAATATTCTCTTATTGCACAGCTACAATAAAAACTAGTTGTAGCTCAGTGAATACTTGTAGTGCTAATTTTACTAAAATTAAGTAATTCCCTCTACCTATTATGCTCAATATAACCACTTCAGAAACCTAAGTGTGATTTTAATTTACACTTTCCTATTTTAATTGTGTGTGTATTTTGATTTAATAAAAGTTATGTTTTGAACTTAGTAGAATCCCTCTAAACATCAATTGCTATCAATTCTTCCCTATTTTGGGTTCACCTTTACAAGTTACATGTGGTTTTCTTAACCAGTTTCAGAACTGCCATATTCAAATTAACCCTTTGGGGCCGATTTATCAAAGTGTCAATCGCAGTGCATTCGCTGGAGTCAATAGGCTCGCCAGACATCGCTCCCACAAATCCACAGATGATGCCCTTATTTATTAAAAAGTCTGTCAAAAAACACGCCCGTCAAGTAAGGAGCGATGAGCATCAGACTGTTGATAAATAAGAGTCATCAATGTCGCGGATATTTTTATTTATATAATTTCATTACTGTCCATGAACAATCACATTTCTCTAAAGCTAATCTTTTATTTTGCATCTGTTAATGCTCAAGAAATAGCTTGATTTATACCCGAACAAACAATAATATCTCATTGTTTTATTTATTTGTTTTACAAAAAATATGATATATGATATTTTCACATAAACTAATGTGTATTTGTATTTCTAGAAATCATGATATGACTATCTCATGTTTTTTTTTCTTTTTTTAAAATGATTATTAATGCTAGAATTTGTATATATATCTTTGTGTTATGTCAGAAATCTTTTCCAGAAAATATAAAAGAGTTATTTAGGAGCTCCCTTTAGTGTGCTTGTTTGCCTACCGTGCCCCTTAAGTAATAATGTATGTATTAGGTAGAATAAATTAGGGGTACTTGCCCTAGGGACACACAACTCTGGTGGAGGGGATGCAAATGTGCTCACTTACACTGAAAAAGACTGACCGGCATTATAACAAAACAGTCTTAATCCTGGTCCTCAAGATAAGATTACACAAATGGTGCACAATGTATAGCCCACTGTTATGCCTTAGTCAGATTTCAGTAAGATATAGCATGCGTAAAAGGAATGCATAATACAGAATAAAACACAGTTCATTCAATGTGTACAACTCTCACAGCTCCACTGCCCTTATTCGGTAGAAGGTAAAAAATACAATCAGCTGTAATACTTCTTTTTCCGAAAGTACATAGGTAAGTAATAAGCGGTACTCACAAGAGTTAATCCTTAATGGGGCCAGGCTGGTTTATTTGTAGATCCGTTTTCGGAGGGGAGGCATATACGGCGGTCCTGGGCAAACCCTTACTTCTCAAGTATCCAAGGGGTATCCGTGTGCCTGTTCGTCCGTTTGCCTTTACTCCCTGCGGCTTGCTGCTGTCTGCTTCCATGTTCCCGATCACATGACACGCACACCTGCACTCACTCCTCCACCTCCTATTGGCAGTTGGGTCCCTATGGGTAAATGCTCCAGCACTGAACGAATACCAAAAAATAGAGAACCGGCAAAATGTAGAAAAAAGATTACAGGAATCCAGTGCTAAAGTTTAAAAGCGAAAAACTTTAATAATCCAAAAATTTTAAAAAGCGCCAAAAGGCAACAATATTACTGTATGTTTTTGGTCTAACTATCTTCCATGTTATCCCCATTGTTGCCTTTTGGCGCTTTTTAAATTTTTTGGATTATTAAAGTTTTTCGCTTTTAAACTTTAGCACTGGATTCCTGTAATCTTTTTTCAGAAATCTTTTCCAAACATATTTACATGTCCCTAAATTTTATTTTGCTCTAAACAATGTTGTCTTTCATATATCTGTGTTTATTTATACCACTATATGAATATAGTGTAAATATACAGTATTATTATTCTGAGCAAGAATAATATGCGAATATAACATGTAATCAGGGTATCATAGGTATTTATTTGCAATCAATGGATATTTTAAGAGCTGGGCCAATTTTCTCTCTGCACCTGTGTAACCCTTCCTGATTGCAGTCTAGTTTTAAACACCACCCTTACACAGGTGTTATAAAATGGGCTGGTATATAAGATGACATTTCTTAATGAAAACAAAATTCAATAGAAGGAAGAAAAACACTGAAAATATCATGACAGTAAAGAGGTGATTTTAATTTCTGCTGTATCTTATTTATCACAGTTTAATGTTAGGTGGACTATCCCTTTGAGCTATCATTTTAAGATTATGTTGAATCAAACATTGATCGATTTTTAAAATCATTGTCAAAAATATTACACTGTGTGTCCTAATGTCATCATCAATGTTTAACTTTAATACTAATTTCACATTACATACTTTCAAAGTATAATACACAATGTAACAAATGGCACTTACAAGTTCTTATGAGTGATCAATGACACAAATATCAAGCAATTTGATTAGTTAGTGATAGTATAAAATGTATATTTAAATCAGATTGGCTAATGTCATAAATCATGTAATTATGCATTTCCCAATCAAAAGTGGTGGAAAATTTCACTAGTTTGTGAGTTGTTTAGGAGTTTGAGTATTGCGTCCAATTTGGTGCAAGGTATTACGTCAAATTTGGTGCAAAATGCAGTGGGACTTGTATTACATGCGTTAAACATGGTGAAATTAGATTAATCAAAAAAAGGAAGTTAGCTATAGTATGTAATGTATTAATTTCATTGTTATCCCTATATCTACTAGTCCTGCTGTCAATCGGCATTCAGTCAGAAGGCTGAAACGATCGTCAGGGGTTGTTGTTTCTCTTGTTCAGAGAGGAACTGCCTGGTATTTCGGTGCTGGACTGTCTTTGGGCAGGGTCAGACTGATATGCTGCAGGATATTTTTTCTCTGTGAAGGGGCATAGTGTGCTAAAAGAGTATGCACCCTGAGTGGCACCCAAAAATGAACAGGCTCAGAAGTTTTTCTAGCTCTTGTTCTGTCTCAGCTGAGTGCATTTCTCTCTCTTTTTATATTAATGCAAATTGCTCTTGGGTCTCCCTAAGAGTAAAAGGGGAAACCAGACGTGGACTCCTTGCACACATGTCCTTAGAGAGATGCAACTGCACCTCACTGACGAGGCCCACAGAAGGCCGAAACTATCGTCTGGGGTTGTTGTTGTTTCTCTTGTTCAGAGAGGAATTGCCTGGTAATTCGGTGCTGGACTGTCATTGGGCAGGGTCAGACTGATATGCTACAGAATATTTTTTCTCTGTGAAGGGGCATAGTGTGCTAAAAGAGTATGCACCCTGAGTGGCACCCAAAAATGAACAGGCACAGAAGTTTTTCTAGCTTTTGTTCTGTCTCAGCTGAGTGCATCTCTCTCTTTTTATATTTATGCAAATTGCTCTTGGGTCTCCCTAAGAGTAAAAGGGGAAACCAGACGTGGACTCCTTGCACACATGCCCTTAGAGAGATGCGACTGCATCTCATTGACGAGGCCCACAGAAGGCCGAAACGATCGTCTGGGGTTGTTGTTCCTCTTGTTCAGAGAGGAATTGCCTGGTATTTTGGTGCTGGACTGTCATTGGGCAGGGTCAGACTGATATGCTACAGGATATTTTTTCTCTGTGAAGGGGCATAGTGGGCTAAAAGAGTATGCACCCTGAGTGGCAGCCAAAAATGAACAGGCACAGAAGTTTTTCTAGCTTTTGTTCTGTCTCAGCTGAGTGCATCTCTCTCTCTTTTTATATTTATGCAAATTGCTCTTGGGTCTCCCTAAGAGTAAAAGGGGAAACCAGACGTGGACTCCTTGCACACATGCCCTTAGAGAGATACGACTGCACCTCACTGACAAGGCCCACAGAAGGCCAAAACGATCTTCTGGGGTTGTTGTTTCTCTTCTTCAGAGAAGAATTGCCTGGTATTTCGGTGCTGGACTGTCATTGGGCAGGTCAGACTGATATGCTACAGGATATTTTTCTCTGTGAAGGGGCATAGTGGGCTAAAAGAGTATGCACCCTGAGTGGCACTGAAAATGAACAGGCACAGAAGTTTTTCTAGCTTTTGTTCTGTCTCAGCTGAGTGCATCTCTCTCTCTTTTTATATTTATGCAAATTGCTCTTGGGTCTCCCTAAGAGTAAAAGGGGAAACCAGACGTGGACTCCTTGCATACATGCCCTTAGAGAGATGCGACTGCACCTTACTGACGAGGCCCACAGAAGGCTGAAACAATTGTCTGGGGTTGTTGTTTCTCTTGTTCAGAGAAGAATTGCCTGGTATTTTGGTGCTGGACTGTCATTGGGCAGATCAGACTGATATGCTACAGGATATTTTTTCTCTGTGAAGGGGCATAGTGTGCTAAAAGAGTATGCACCCTGAGTGGCACCCAAAAATGAACAGGCACAGACGTTTTTCTAGCTTTTGGTTCTGTCTCAGCTGAGTGCATCTCTCTCTCTTTTTATATGTATGCAAATTGCTCTTGGGTTTCCCTAAGAGTAAAAGGGGAAACCAGACATGGACTCCTTGCACACATGCCCTTAGAGAGATGCGACTGCACCTTACTGACGAGGCCCACAGAAGGCTGAAACAATTGTCTGGGGTTGTTGTTTCTCTTGTTCAGAGAAGAATTGCCTGGTATTTTGGTGCTGGACTGTCATTGGGCAGATCAGACTGATATGCTACAGGATATTTTTTCTCTGTGATGGGGCATAGTGTGCTAAAAGAGTATGCACCCTGAGTGGCACCCAAAAATGAACAGGCACAGACGTTTTTCTAGCTTTTGGTTCTGTCTCAGCTGAGTGCATCTCTCTCTTTTTTTATATGTATGCAAATTGCTCATGGGTTTCCCTAAGAGTAAAAGGGGAAACCAGACATGGACTCCTTGCACACATGCCCTTAGAGAGATGCGACTGCACCTCACTGACGAGGCCCACAGAAGGCCAAAACGATCGTCTGGGGTTGTTGTTTCTCTTGTTCAGAGAGGAATTGCCTGGTATTTCGGTGCTGGACTATCATTGGGCAGGGTCAGACTGATATGCTACAGGATATTTTTTCTCTGTGAAGAGGCATAGGGGCCTAGTTAAGGTAGGAAAATCTGATTGGCTGATGGAATCAGCCAATCAGATTCAAGTTCAATCCGATTGGCTGATCCAATCAGCCAATCAGATTGAGCTCGCATTCTATTGGCTGATCGGAACAGCCAATAGAATGCGAGCTCAATCTGATTGGCTGATTCCATCAGCCAATCAGATTTTTCCTACCTTAATTCCGATTGGCTGATAGAATCCTATCAGCCAATCGGAATTGAGGGGACGCCATCTTGGATGACGTCCCTTAAAGGAGCCGTCATTCGTCGTAGTCCGTCGGTGAAGAAGGTGGTTCCGCGTCGGCGGAAGGAAGATTCAAGACCCGGCTTGGAAGATGACTTCACCCGGATAGAAGACCTCTTCAGCGCCTCTTGGAAGATGACATCGGCCGGATCAAAGACTTCTTCAGCGCCGCCTGGATGATGACTTCATCGGATGGAAGATTTCTTCAGCGCCGCTTGGAGGATTAACTTCTTCCGCTCCGGATGTCCTCTTCAGTTCCATCGGTGGCTCGGCTGAGTGAAGACGACTCAAGGTAGGATGATCTTCAGGGGATTAGTGTTAGGTTTTTGTAAGGGGGGTTTGGGTTAGATTAGGGGTATGTGGGTGGTGGGTTTTAATGTTGGGGGGGGTTGTATTTTTCTTTTACAGGCAAAAGAGCTGAACTTTTTGGGGCATGCCCCCACAAATGGCCCTTTTAAGGGCTGGTAAGGTAAAAGAGCTTTGAAATTTATTTAATTTAGAATAGGGTAGGGATTTTTCTTATTTTGGGGGGTTTGTTATTTTATTAGGGGGCTTAGATTAGGTGTAAGTAGCTTAAAATTGTTGTAATATTTTTAACATGTTTGTAACTTAATTTTTTATTTTTTGTAACTTAGCTTTTTTTATTTTTTGTACTTTAGTTAGTTTATGTAATTGTATTTAATTGTAGTTATTTGTAGGTAGTTTATTTAGTTAATTTAATGATAGTGTAGTATTAGGTTTAATTGTAACTTAGGTTAGGATTTATTTTACAGGTAATTTTGTATTTCTTTTAGCTAGGTAGTTATTAAATAGTTAATAACTATTTAATAACTATTCTAACTAGCTAAAATAAATACAAAGTTACCTGTAAAATAAATATAAATCCTAAGATAGCTATAATATAATTATTAATTACATTGTAGCTATCTTAGGGTTTATTTTACAGGTAAGTATTTAGTTTTAAATAGGAATAATTTATTAAAGTATAGTGTAGTGTTAGGTGTAATTGTAACTTAGGTTAGGATTTATTTTACAGGTAATTTTGTATTTCTTTTAGCTAGGTAGTTATTAAAAAGTTAATAACTATTTAATAACTATTCTAACTAGCTAAAATAAATACAAAGTTACCTGTAAAATAAATATAAATCCTAAGATAGCTATAATATAATTATTAATTATATTGTAGCTATCTTAGGGTTTATTTTACAGGTAAGTATTTAGTTTTAAATAGTAATAATTTATTAAAGTATAGTGTAGTGTTAGGTGTAATTGTAACTTAGGTTAGGATTTATTTCACAGGTACATTTCTCTTTATTTTAGCTAGGTAAGCTATTAAATAGTTAATAACTATTTAGTAGTTATTGTACATGGTTAAAATAAATTGAAAGTTACCTGTCAAATAAATATAAATCCTAAGATAGCTAGAATATAATTCTTATTTATATTGTAGCTATATTAGGGTTTATTTTAAAGGTAAGTATTTAGTTTTAAATAGGATTCATTTAGTTAATAAGAGTTAATTTATTTAGATTTATTTAATTAATATTTAAGTTAGGGGGGCGTTAGGGTTAGACTTAGGTTTAGGGGTTAATAATTTTATTACAGTGGCGGCGGCGTAGTGGGGGGCAGGATAGGGGTTAATAGGTTTAATATAGGTTGCGGCGGGTTCATGGAGCGGCGGTTTAGGGGTTAAACTATTTATTTAGTTGCGGAGAGGTGCGGGATCAGCAGGATAGGGGTTAATAATTTTATAATAGAGGGCGACGGTGTAGGGGGGGCAGGATAGGGGTTACTAGGTATACTGTAGGTGGCAGCGGTGTCCGGGAGCGGCGGTTTAGGGGTTAATACATTTATAAGAGTTGCGGCGGGGTCTAGGAGCGGCGGTTTAGGGGTTAGTAATTTTATTTAGTTGCGGGGGGCTCCGGGGGCTCCGGGGGCGCCGGTATAGGGGGTAGAACAGTGCAGTTTAGTGTGAGTGCTTAGTGACAGGCTAGCAATAAAGCTGGGAAAAAGCCGAAGGGCAGCGAGATCGGATGAGTGATAACTGTCACAGTCCGCTGCTCATCGCCCCGCGGCTTTTTGACAGCTTTATTTGATAACTTAGGCGAACGTATTCAAGGTCCGCGGCGGCGAAGGTAGGCGAGCTTAGGCGGGCGTATTGGGCCGGCGAAGCCAGAAAAGTAGACGGCTTGATAACTACCCCCCATAGTGTGCTAAAAGAGTATGCACCCTAAGTGGCACCCAAAAATGAACAGGCACAGAAGTTTTTCTAGCTTTTGTTCTGTTTCAGCTGAGTGCATCTCTCTCTCTTTTTATATTTAGACAGACATTATCTGTCATTAAAACTACTTTTGAAATGAATCTGTCCCTTGAAATTACATGTGATTATAATATTATTATTTAACATATTATTTATATACGGAAAATGCGTCTTTGCTGTCTGTGTGATTTAGAAAGAGAATACAATTGTAATCAACTTTTTAATTTACATAAATATGTAATAAGCTTCATTCTCTTGCAGTATCTAACATAACCTTTCTGGGTTTTCAGACTCCAATTGATTTCTATGGCATTTGCGGCCTTTAAGGGTGGCGGTTTGAACGATAGGTATGCTGCAGAGGAAAAGACGCGAGCGTACCTGTTGAATATTTGATAAATTGGGAAGAGGTTCAAATAGAGTTGAATGTGAATTCAAAACATCTGGAATGACGCAAGCATCGATCTGCGTTGGATTGAGATTGCGGGAGCATACATTACGGCACACATTTCAACATTTGACGTTGTTGATGCTTTGATAATTACGGCGGATTCAATTTGCATTGAATATGACGCAAGATTCAAACTGATTCCATCTTATTATCAGTTGAAACTTTGATAAATCGACCCCTTTGAGTGCTATAGTTGTACTCTTCTTTAAGAGTAGGTTTCTCCACCTCTTTTTAAATTTTTCTATAGGTTTGCAAAACTACATAGCACCTACATCCTCACTACAGACTACCCACTATTTGCTGTATAAAAAGGATAGAATGAGTTATTCACAGAACACAAGTAGTGCCATTGGTCTCTCTATATTTTATACACATACATACAAGCACACACATATATACAAGCGGGTTGCGGAATCTGTTGGCGCTCTACAAATAACTGATAATAATAATACAAACAAACACACACACACACACACATATATATATATATATATATATATATATATATATGTATATATATATATATATATAGAGAGAGAGAGAGAGAGAGAGAGAGAGAGAGAGACGTTCTGTGGAATCTGTTGGCCCTACAAATAACTGATAATAAGAATTATAATATAAATAATTCACAGACACAGACATACAAACAGACACACACACACACACACATACATACACTCACATCCATCCATACATACACACACATACACACACACACATACACACACACACACAAACACATATACATACACACACATACATACATACATACACACATATACATACACACACACACACATACATACACACACACACACACAAACACATATACATACACACACACATCCATACATACACACACACATACACATACACACACACACACATATACATATACATACATACACACACACATACATACACACATATACACACATATACATACACACACACACATCCATACATACACACACACACATACACACACACACATACACATACACACACACACACATACACACAGATACATGCGCACACACACACACACACACACACACAGAGACACGCACACACATTATTTAGTGTATTTTAAATATCATATTTTGCAATATAATAACTAAGTAGTATTATGTCTACAGCTGTAAAAAGCGCTGTCTTCTCCTGGGCTCTTGCCACAGGATCCTTGCCAGGTCTCCCAGCATGCCATGCTTGTAGACTCTCATGTTCTACAGCACTATGCGGGATGCAAAGAGGGGAGATTACACAAAAGGAAGGTATTTTATCTCAGCCACTATGAAGCGAGAGAAGATGAGATATGGAAGTGTTAAAAGTCAAGGAGGTGCCTTTGACAAGTAGACTAGTTGTACTCACAGCAGAGGATTGTGTTCGGATGGGGACAGTCATCATGTCAGTGACATCTGCTTCAGCACTAAAGGTAAAATCAATCCCTATATTCCTATGTTTTATCATTCAATTATTTAACTCTGCACATGTCTAGGGAACAAAATATTTAACATGATTTTACACGTTATATTCAGTTGTCAGCAAACAGGACAAACATTCTAAAATCCTGAGAAGAGCATAATAGGTTGTAAGAGAAATATAAAAAAGAGTCTTACCATGATTCTCATTGGCTTGTGCAGAGTGCTTATACAGCAGATGCAGCAAGGTATAAAGGAGAAATGGAATTTTATAGAGACTCTTAATGTTGCAGTAAAAATAATTGTACATATTTATGGCTATATTAAAAGTGGAGCGCTAATTTATCGTGCAACAGTAAACGGGCATAATCGCCGGTTTGCTGGTGCACAAAAAATAACCAGCAATTACAAGTGGACCTCTGGTCAATTTTCAAAATAACTTCCAATTGCCCCCAAAATAAAGTATATATATTTTTTTATTAAAAAAAATAGTTGTTTTTTTTTAAATAAAAAAAACAGCAAAAAGCAGTTTTTAGTGGTTAAAGTTGGCGGGTCTGGGGTGTTAGTAAAAAAAAAACGCACTGAAAAGTGCCTTAACATTGCGGTCTATGGGAACTGTGTGTTCCCAGTAAATATATATGCTTATATACATATATATTTATGTGTTTATATGTGTATATACACATATTAACATATAAATATATACATATATATTCATATACATACTGTATATATTTAAAAATTGCTGCACGACTTAACCCCTGCGCTAGTTCTCATGCCGTGTCTCTGGTCGCGTTCGCATTGTGGGCCACTTAAAATACCAGCTCACAATTGTGTGCACTGGTATTACGAGTGGAGTGCAAATATCGCACTCGCTAAAGCATAATTTTTGGCTTCTCTTGTAATCTGGCCCTTTGAATTCTGTATTAACCAGGTAAAAAATATTTGCACGCAAACAATATCAGATTTTTTAGATTTTTGCGCGTCCAAAATAGCGTTAATATTACAAGTTGAAAGTAAGTGTGTCGTGATTTGTGCTTGTCGGGTTAGCGAGACTGAAGAACTTGAGTAAAGTATAGTGAGTTTAAAAAAAGTTGCATAAAGCACAACATAAATACATTTTTAAAAAACTATCAGCTAAATTACGAGTTTGGCGCTATGAGTAAAAAAGCATTGTTATGCTTTTTCCCTAACGCTGCTATTACAAGTCTTGCAGGTATAGCTGTACCGCACACCTTTTTGGCCATCACGCAATGTCAGTACCGCACTTTTAAAAAAGTCATTTTTCAATGGGACTTTCATAGTGCCGGTATTACGAGTTTGTCTGGGAGGCCAAAAAGTGAGCGTACACTCTATACTGACAAGATCCGTACCGCCATCTAAAGTCAGTAGTTATGAGTTTTACACTAAAGTGTTAAAAAGTACACTAACACCCATAAACTACCTATTAACCCCTAAACCGAGGCCTAACTTAACCCCTAACCCTAAGCCTAACCCTATTGTAACCCTAACCCTAACACCCCCTAACTTAAATATAATTAAAATAAATCTAAATAAAACTTACAATTATTACCTAAATAACCTATTTAAAACTAAATACATACTTACCTGTAAAATAGAACCTAAGCTAGCTACAATATAACTAATAGTTACATTGTAGCTAGCTTAGGTTTTATTTTTATTTTCACAGGTAAGTTTGTATTTATTTTAACTAGGTAGACTAGTTAGTAAATATTTATTAACTATTTACTAACTATATACTATCTAACTAGTTAAAATAAATACAAACTTACCTGTGAAATTAAACCTAACCTGCCTTACACTAAAACCTACCATTACAATAAAATAAAATAAATTAAATTAATAAAATACAATTATCTAAATTACAAAAAAAATAAACACTAAATTACACAAAATAAAAAACAAAATTATCAAAAATAAAAACGAATTACTCCTAATCTAATAGCCCTATCAAAATAAAAAAGCACCCGCAAAATAAAATAAAAAACCTAGCCTACACTAAACTGCCAATAGCCCTTAAAAGGGCCTTTTGCGGGGCATTGCCTCAAAGAAATCAGCTCTTTTACCTGTAAAAAAAATACAAACACCCCCCAACAGTAAAACCCACCCAATCAAACCCCCCAAATAAAAAAATAAATCTAAGCTAACCATTGCCCTGAAAAGGGCATTTGGATGGGCATTGCCTTTAAAAGGTCATTTAGCTCTTTTGCCATGCCCTGAAAAGGGCAATCAGCTATTTTACGAAGTGCCCAAACCCTAAGCTAAAAATAAAAAACCCTTAAAAAAAAACTAACACTAACCCCCGAAGATCCACTTACAGTTTTTGAAGTCCGGACATCCATCCTCATCCAGCCGGCGAAGTCCTCATCGAAGCGGGGAGAAGTCTTCATCCAAGCGGGCAGAATTCCTCATCAAAGTGGGCAGAAGTCTTCATCCAGACAGCATCTTCTATCTTCATCCTTCTGGCGCGGAGCGGGTCCATCTTTAAGACATCCGGCGCGGAGCATCCTCTTCTTCTGATAGTCGCTGAAGAATGAAGTTTCCCTTTAAGTGAAGTCATCCAAGATGGGGTCCCTTACATTCCGATTGGCTGATAGAATTCTATCAGTTAATAGGAATTAAAGGTGAAAAAATCCTATTGGCTGTTGCAATCAGCCAATAAGATTGAGCTTGCATTCTATTGGCTATTCCAATCAGCCAATAGAATGCGAGCTCAATCCTATTGACTGATTGGATCAGCCAATAGGATAAAAGCTCAATCCTATTGGCTGATTGCAACACCCAATAGTATTTTTTCCCCTTTAATTCCTATTGACTGATAGAATTCTATCAGCCAATCGGAATGTAAGGGATGCCATCTTGGATGACGTCACTTAAAGGGAGACTTCATTCTTCAGCGACCATTGGAAGAAGAGGATGCTCATCGCCGGATGTCTTGAAGATGGAACGCTCCTCGCCGGATGGATGAAGATAGAAGATGCCGTCTGGATGGAGACTTCAGCACCGCTTCGATGAGGACTTCGCCAGCTGGATGAGGATGGATGTCCGGACTTTGAAAACTGTAAGTGTTAGGTTTTTATAAGGGGTTTTTGGGTGCGTTTTATTTTTAGCTTAGGATTTGGGCACTTCGTTAAAGAGCTGATTGCCCTTTTCAGGGCATGGCAAAAGAGCTAAATGCCCTTTTAAGGGCAATGCCCATCCAAATGCCCTTTTCAGGGCAATGGTTAGTTTAGGTTTATTTAGATAGGTTTTTATTTGGGGGTTTGGTTGGGTGGGTGGTGGGTTTTACTGTTGGGGGTGTTTGTATTTTTTTTTTCAGGTAAAAGAGCTGATTTCTTTGGGGCAATGCCCCGCAAAAGGCCCTTTTAAGGGTCATTAGCAGTTTAGTGCTAGGTTTTTTTGTTTTTTTTTTGGGGGGGGGTCTTTTTTATTTTGATAGGGCTATTAGATTAGGAGTAATTCGTTTTTATTTTTGATAATTTCATTTTTTATTTTGTGTAATTTAGTGTTTATTTTTTTATATAGATAATTGTATTTTATTAATTTATTTTATTTTATTGCAATGTTAGGTTTTAGTGTAAGGCAGGTTAGGTTTTATTTTACAGGTAAGTTTGTATTTATTTTAACTAGGTAGTTAGTAAATAGTTAATAACTATTTACTAACTAGTCTACCTAGTTAAAATAAATACAAACTTACCTGTGAAATAAAAATAAAACCAAAGCTAGCTACAATATAACTAGTTATATTGTAGCTAGCTTAGGTTTTAATTAATAAATAAGTATTTAGTTTTAAATAGGAATTATTTAGGTAATAATTGTAAGTTTTATTTAGATTTATTTTAATTATATTTAAGTTAGGGGGGGTTAGGGTTAGACTTAGGTTTAGGGTTACGTTAGGGTTAGGGTTATGCTTAGGATTACGTTAGGGTTAGGTTTAGGGGTTAATATATTTATTTAGTGTTAGTGATGTGGGAGGCCAAAGGTTTAGGGGTTAATAACTTTAGTATAGTGGCGGCGACATTGGGGGCGGCAGATTAGGGGTTAGTAACTGTAATGTAGGTGGCGGTGATATCGGGAGCGGCAGATTAGGGGTTAATAGTTTTATTTAGGTGGCGGCGATGTTAAGGGCGGCAGATTAGGGGTTAATAACATTATGTAGGTTGCGGCGATGTTAGGGGCGGCAGATTAGGAGTGTTTAGACTTGGTCTTTATGTTAGGGTGTTAGGTTTAAACATAACTTTTTCTTTCCCCATAGACATCAATGTGGTTGCGTTAGGAAGCTTTTGTTTCCACGATTGCAGGTGTTAGGCTTTTTTTTTTAGCCGACTCTCCCCATTGATGTCTATGGGGAAATCGTGCTCAAGCACATCAAAACACTGCTTGTATTTGGGTGAGGTATGGAGCTCAACGCAACCATATCGCCCGCACAAGCCTGGTTTTTCAAAACCTGCAATAGCAGCACTATAGGGAGGTTAAATACCGCCGCTTTTATGGCGGTCGATAATTTCCCTATAGCGAATGCGATCAAAACTCATAATCTATCTGAATAATAGTTATAAGGGTTCAAGATATATGGTATAAGGGGTTTGACAAAAAAAGGACTCTAACATATATACATAAATTTACATGTCTAAATATGTTTCGCCTAAAAAAAAGTGCCTGTTCCAACTTACATACAATTTCAACTTAAAAACAAACCTACTGAACCAATCTTGTTCGTAACCTGTGTGTATATATATATATATATATATATATATATATATATGTGTGTGTGTATGTACATATGTATTTACATGCAGATATATATATACACACATATAAACATAAATTCATATGTTTACATATATATACATTTACACATTTGAGTTTTTTGCAGTCAAATACCTCAAAACATGTTTAACTGTTTATTTACTGTAAATAATTTATATTCCAATGTTCTTCACATATTAGAAAATGAAACTGTATATAGCTAAACCTATTTATAATAACATATGTATATGGGTATAGATATATATTTTATTAAAAAACTTAAAAAAAATTAACTTAAATATATATATATATATATATATATATATATATATATATATATATATATATATATATATATATATATATATATATATATATATATATATATATATAAATGTAACAATATGTAGAACATTTTCTTCTATGTGAAGAACGTTGCAATGTGAAATATGCATAATTTATGTTGGATTTAGCGCTTTTAGTTTAAACAAGATCGGGTTAGCGTGTGAGTATAGGTGTTAGTTTTTTTTTTATTTTATTTGTGCGCATTGAAGTCTATGGGGCCTATTTAACAAAGGTCTGTCGGACCTGATCTGAAGGTGCAGATCAGGTCTGACAGACCTCGCTGAATGCGGAGAGCAATACGCTCTCCGTATTCCGCATTGCACCAGCAGCTCTTGTGAGCTGCTGGTGCAACGCCGCCCCCTGCAGATTTGTGGCCAATCGGCCGCCAGCAGGGGGGTGTCAGTCAACCCGATCATACTTGATCGCTGCAATTCAACCCGATCGAGTACAATCGAGTCAACCCAATCGTACTCGATCGGGGAAACACGAGCCCTCAAGCTCCATCTGTAGCTTGATAAATGGGCCCTTATAAGAAGAATACGTTGATGCAGTTGCGATATCTGAAGTCCAACTCTTTGCGTGCGCATGAGCAAACTTTTTACTTTTAGCCTGTAATACGTTAACTACCCGACACACACAAAAAGTTAACTAGCGAAATTAACGATCAAGCAGGGCTGCTAAATACAGTGCTACTTGTAATCTAGCCCTAGATGTTTTTTCAAGATATGCAATAACCTCAGCTAAAAGAAATACAAAAACAGCAAATTCCCAGCGCAGTAATGACATGAACAGTTAAGGGAATAAAACTTTACCTTAAGCTCACAAGGATACATCGCCAAAATCCTTAGAAACAATAAAATAGCAGCAACAAAAAAAGCAGCCCCAATAAGTAGTGTAGTTTTATTGTGGTTTGACATTTATCATAAAGGTTACGGGGCCGAATAATCAAGCTCCGAATGGAGCTTGATGCCCATGTTTCTGCACAAGCCTTCAGGCTCGCCGGAAACAGTAGTTATGAAGCAGCGGTCTAAAGACCGCTGCTCCATAACTTGTCCGCTGCCTCTGAGGCTGCGGTCTTCAATACGCCCGATCCTATATGATCAGGCTGATTGACACCCCCTGCTAGTGGCCGATTGGCGTATGCTGTCGGCATTTATCGAAGTGCGGCGGACATAATACGCTTCATCATATCATGTCCGCTCGCACTTTGGTAAATTGGTCACTATGAGTTCAAGTGTCACCTGAACACTTTCTAATGTAGGAAAGTGTTAATCTGTGCAATTACATTCTAGCAGAGGTGGTAGGCATGAATATGAAACCGCAAAGAACTGTAAAGCATTACAGTTTATAAGAAAAGGGTGTGAGTTTAAGTAGTACAGAATACATTCTAATGAAGAAAAGTGTGAAATAGATTTCCAGCAAAGGTGGTTGTAAGATATTTCAAGAATGACTGGAATATTCAAAAAGAAAACTTGTGAATAAAATGAGCCTAATTTTTATTTGATTCATCTGTTTTATTTTCTTAACAAATTAGTAAAATGGTAGAACCTGTGACTAAGGGTGCATTCTATTCCAGGATGGTCCAGTAAAATGCTTTGGTAATTCATGGCTCTGTATTGTGTGCTCTGTGTTTCACTGAGCCCCTAGTGCAAACAATCAGAAATTGTAGTTGGGAAATGTGCTTATGGTCTGGCAATGATGTATTTTAGGGGTTTCGTTACCAGTGACCAGGCAGAAGAGTACTCCGAAATGAGTAACATAGTAACATAGTAACATACTAGATCAGGTTAAAAAAAAACAGAAGTGCATTGAGTTCAACCTATACAAATAATAATATACTTACAAAAAAAGCTTCAGTTAAAGGGACAGTTTACTCAAAAATTTTCTCCCCTTTAATTTGTTCCCAATGATCCACTTTACCTGCTGGAGTGTATTAAATTGTTTACAAGTAGCTCCTTTACCCTTATATTGGCATTTGAAATTGTTAATTTAGCATGTGGTATCCCCACCTATTCTGAAAGTTTGTGGCCGCGCGTACCAGCTATAGATAAGCTTTGTAAACACAGCCAGCAGAAGAAATTACACTCCCAGTGTGATAAAGCAGAGATAAGGTAATAAAATGTTGATTTTCCATTGTTCTCTCAAAGTATTGGTGATTGTTTTAAGGACAGATATAAGATAAAGAAGCAGGTATATGTGCACAATGTGATACAGTAATGAGATCTGATTATATCTACAAGCTCAACCTATTTTATTAGGCTGTGGCTTCAAAACACAAAATCAGAGCTTTAATATACACAAATAAGCCTTAAAAAGCTAATTTTCATACATTTTTTACTCTGCAGTTGGTATAAAAAGCAATTGTAAACACATTAAGGGAAAAACTATTTTACAGTATACTGTCCCTTTAAGCTTAAATTAATCCAATTAAAAAGGTGACCCATTTAACACAAGCAATAATATCCCTGCATTCTGTTTCTAGCCAGAAATGTATCCAAACCATTTTAACCCCTTAGTGACCACAGCACTTTTCAATTTTCTTACCGTTATGGACCAGGGCTATTTTTACATTCCTGTGTTGTTTGTGTTTAACTGTAATTTTCATCTTATTTCCTATACCCACACATATTATATAATGTTTTCTAGCCATTAAACTGACTTTTTTAAAGATACAATTATTTAGATCATATCTTCTAATTTACTATAAAAAAAAATATAAAATATGATGAAAAAATTGAAAACCCCCCACACTTTTTCTAACTTTGACCCCCAAAATCTGTTACACATCTACAACCACCAAATAACACCAATGCTAAATAGTTTCTATATTTTGTCCTGAGTTTAGAAATACCCAATTTTTACATGTTCTTTGCTTTTTTTGCAAGTTATAGGGCAATAAGTACAAGTAGCACTTCATTTATATTTATTTTTTAAAAGAAGACACCCTAAGGTATTAAACTTGGGGTATTTTGATTCTTTTCATACCAGGATTTTACCACCAATCTATGCCAAAGTTTGGTGATTTTTTTACAAAATAGCAATTTAAAAAATTCATGTACTGAGAACGTTAAGGGTTACT
The DNA here is from genome assembly GCF_027579735.1 of Bombina bombina. NCBI lineage: Eukaryota > Metazoa > Chordata > Amphibia > Anura > Bombinatoridae > Bombina > Bombina bombina. Next base: position 79,617,031 of record NC_069501.1, read on the forward strand.
GCCAAAGAACACCCCAATCTCCTAAATACAGCAAAATCTCCTGAGTACAGTGATACCACCCATGTATAAGTGTGTCGGGTTCTCTGGGGACTAAAAGGCCTTATTGTTGGGGGTGTATTCCAGTTTTCCAACTTGGAATCTGTCATCATGCACCCATGTCCTATTTGGGACATTTTTGAAGCCGGCCAATGCAATTTACCCCCATCAAACCATATATTTTTTGAAAAGAAGAAACCCTAGGCTATTTGAAATGCTGGTATTTTAACACTTTCCATGCACTAATTCAACTACCAGTCTTTGTCAAACTTTTGGGTAGTCATTTTTTTTGTGTTATTTTTCACACACATTGTACTTTAGGCATAGATTCTTAGTTCCTGTTATGTGTTACTGCCAAAGAACACCCCAATATGTGTTCAGCAACATCTCTCGAGTACAGTGATAACAACCATGTATAGGTGTGTCAGGTTCTTAGGGGGCTAAAAGGACTTATTTTTAGGCGGCACATTCCAGTTTTCCAACTTGGAATTTTCACATCTCTCATCATGCATCTATGTCCTATTTGGGACATTTTTTAAGCCGGCCAGTGTAATTTTCCCCCATCAAATCATATATTTTTGAAAAGTAGACACCCTGGGCTATTTGAAAAACTGGTATTTTAACATTTTACATACAATAATTTAACCACCAGTCTTTGTCACCCCAAGGTATTGTATATGGAGTGCTATGATGCCTTTGATGCAACCGTTTTAGCCAAAAAAAAATGGAGAAAGTGTATGGTGGTAATTTTTAAATTTTAATTTTTACACATACATATCTTTTTGACTATGATTTAGGAGAGCCTGTTGTAAGTTATTGCAAGAAAACTCTCCAGGTTGTTTTCTGCAAGACCCCCTGAGTACACCCATGCCCCCCATGCATAGGTTTGACAGGATTTTGGGAAGGTTCAGTTACAATTGTATGATTTGTAATTGAAGTTGAAAGTGAGAGTATTTCTTCTGATAAGCCTATCTTTAGTTTGGGACCTATTGCATACCCCCAGTTTTATGTATTGCCATGAAAGTGTATATATTTAAAACGTTGACAACCCAAGGTATTGTATATGGAGTGCTTTGATGCCTTTGATGCAACCGTTTTTGCCAAAAAAATTAGAGAAAGTGTATGGTGGTAATTTTTCAATTTTAATTTTTACACATACATATCTTTTTGACTATGATTTAGGAGAGCCTGTTGTAAGTTATTGCAAGAAAACACTCCAGGTTGTTTTCTGCAAGACTCACTGAGTACACCCATGCACCCCTATGCATAGGTTTGACAGGGGTTTTGGTAAAATACAATTTTAGAACTTATAAAAAATAGAACAGTGAAATTTTAAAATCTGACACAGTAAAAGTAAAAAACAAAAACAAACTCAGTAACAGTAAATGTAACCAAACCCCCCCACCCCAAAAAAAAAACCCAATGGCAAATGTAATTTTTTTTTTTTAAATTTACCAGTGTGTGATACTGCTTGAAGCAGTCCCCAATGCAGAGTCCAGGCTGTCCAGGGCAATCAGGACAGTAAAAGGTGGTGTCATTTCTCTGACTCCTCTTGTTACAGACTCTTAATGTTTTCTGAGGATTCTGCTTCGCCTCAGGAGGGGGGATTTTGAAAATAAAATGGGTAGCCCCAACTCTGCTCTCTCCCATCACCGCCCGGGTAGCAGGTGCATCTTGGTACAAAATTCCCAAAATGATCTGGAGCTGAAACTGCAAAAAAGTCAGTTTCATTTCGGGGTTTGCTTTTTTGAGAAAAAAGCGTTGTGGGTTGCAATCTGCATTAAATAAATCGCAACCTTTTTGTACCAGGCCGATGTCTTCCGCATAATTAGGTTTCTTTCTAATTGTACCGCAAGCTACTTTATCAAAACAATACAGTAGCTTGAACAAAAGGACACTTGTATAGAAATGATCTAAACACAAGTGGTACCCTTTGTTCATCAGGGGTAATATCAGGTTCCAGACAATCTTGCCAGTGGTTCCCATATGTTCTGGGCAGCCTGGAGGGTCAAGGTGGATATCCTTTCCCTTGTACACCCGGAAGGCCTGAGTATACCTAGCCTCGCTTATACACCTTTACCCCATACATGGAGCGCTTGGAAGGAATATACTGCTTGATTCCCAGCCTTCCCTTATACTTCATCAGGGATTCATCCACGCATATATTCCTTCCAGGTGTATAAGCCTTTGCAAACCTGGCAGCAAAGTGGGTAATCAAGGAGCGGATTTTATACAACCTGTCAAATTGGGGATGCTGAAGTGCATGAAATGTAGAATAATTTCATACCTCTTCTTCAACATACACTGGGAGAAAATGGGGGTAGAACAAATAGGGTTTCTTTCTGATGCCCATCAGCATAGTCAATGCCCATCTGGCAGATCGATGGGGGCCCATTGCTGCTTTGCCACAAAAGTGTCAGGCTTTTCAGCACGGAACTGATGGGCATATTAATTAGTTTGGGCGACAATGTTCCCCAAAACATCATAGCCCAGAAACACCTCCATAAACTGTTGGGGGCTAAATCCTGCCACATCCACATTGATGTCAGGATTTGCAGTGAAAGGTGGGATATCTGAGCCTCTGGTGATGAGGCATTACCCACTCTTGAGCAGCAATACCAGCTGGAGCAACACGTCTCCTTCTGGAAGGGGGGCTAGAAGCCACAGATACACTATCAGTTGAGACTATATCTAATTATGTATCTGAGCATATGGCAGGGTCAAAATTGGGGTCTGAGTCAGACATAGAGGCGTCTGACTCTGACGCAAGGATATACATACATGAAATCCACCAGCACTATCAGGATAAAACATTCATCTTTTATTGAAGATCTTGTTAAAATAAGCAACGTTTCGTGACCATATGTCACTTAATCATGCTCTCTCATGAGAGAGCATGATTAAGTGACATATGGTCACGAAACGTTGCTTATTTTAACAAGATCTTCAATAAAAAATAAATGTTTTATCCTGATAGTGCTGGTGGATTTCATGTATGTATATGTTACTCAGAGGAGTTGCAGTTTTTCCTCACCACCATGCACATTTAGTGGTGCTGTGTTCACAAAAGGTACTGGATTATCTGACGCAAGGATGGCATACGCCTCCTCAGCACTATATGTTCTCTGTGACATAATTTATTTTTATCTGTCACAGAAAAAAAATACTAAAAAAAATCAACACAAATTTTAAATTTAAATTAACTAAATGGGTCTAAAAAGATCCTTTGGGTCTCACAAAAAAAAATTACTAAAAAAAAATTAACCCCTAAAAAAATGCACAGAGCAAAAAAGTGCTGTTTTGCAAGAGCCAGTGATTTATAGTGATCACTGGCAAGCTAGTGGTTAATGGCTCTGGCTCACAATTTTTTACAAAAAATAATTAAAACTAGCTAAATGGCTCTGAAAAGAGCCTTTGGGTCTCACAAAAAATTACTAAAAAAATGCACAGAGAGCAAAAAAGTACTGCTGTGCTAGTGCCAGTGATTTATAGTGATCACAGGCAAGATAGGGGTTTGTGGCTCTGAAAAGAACCTTTGGGTCTCACAATTTGTAACAAATATATTAGCTAAATCTCTCTCTCCTAAACACAGATCTCTCTCTCTCTCCCACAAAAACGCAAGTGAGGAGAGTGAGGGAGAGTGGGATATTTTATTACTAAAAATGTAGTTATAGGGGCAAGCCCAGATTGAATGACCCTAGCCTGTCCCTATGATGAGGCAAGCTAGGGACACCCCCAGAAGCCCCATGATGCACTGGGCTTTGCCATCTTTGAAGTCACATTATATTTTACTGAGTGCCTTGACCCACCAAGGCACTCAGCACACTGTCAGAGCATCAGAAGCCTGCCCGATGGCTTCCGATGTTCTGCCTGACTGCTGGGCTCCACGTGGAGCAAAACCGGAAGTGATCGCTCCGTGGGAGAGATCAAAACGGAGCCCGGCAGTCAGTAACAGTATTGCAGGATGCCTCAACATTGATGCATCACTGCAATACTGTTTAGGCGGCTGGAAACGATCTCTATCGCTTCCACCGCTCAGATTACCCAAGGACGTGTCAGGCACGTCCTTGGTCCTTAACAGACACTTTTTGTAGGACATGCCTGACACGTCCTCGGTCACTAAGGGGTTAAATGTATCCAAGGTTACTCACTCGCTAGCAGTCAACACTATCACACACTGGAACAACGATCGACTTCCTGTGGGTGGAGCGCTGAGGAAGGTGTGCTCGCGCTGTGCTCCCTCGAGTGTGGAGCGAATGTAATAGCTGACACCCTGCCACGAGCCCTATTGCTGGGGCAAAAGATTTACCCAGCCCGGGGGAGAGAAAGTGTGGTGTAAGGAAGTCAATACACCTGTAAAGGACGGTTGTAACATACCCGTAAAGGAAGGGGGGTTAATGATACAGATAACCTGTGGCGTTCCAGAGAATCCATTGCCGGGCGCAGAGACTGGCTGAAATTTACACAGTCTGTGGTGAGAGCCTGGCCCTACCTGAGTGTTGAAAGGAGGGTACCAGAGGACCAACCCAGGGACCGGCACAGGAGAGTGCAGTGGGCGCAGTTCTACAGCATACAATCTACAGCGACGGTGATACCCCCCCATAATGGTAAGACGGCCGGGCAAGATGACGTCATAACGGCTAGACCGCGACGGCGTGAGGAGTGAGGAGCTGCTGTGTCAGGGCTGAGGTGAAAGTTGTATCGCCCGCAGAAACACAAGGCAGACAAGAGAAGGAACAAGTGAAGGTCCCCCTGGTGGGACAAACAAATGGAGAAAGACCGCAAGTTGTCGTGAAGAAATGGGGGGGTAAGTACGCTGGTATATGGGACTGTTGATAGAGGCACAGAGACCAGGAGTTTGCGTAATATAAGCTTGTGGAGTTAAGTGTTGTAAAAGCCGAAAAATAGCAAGACCCTTAAGTTTAAAGGCAATCAGGGCGAAGTGGGGTACACTGACCTGTGCAGACACGTTCAAACACACTGAGGTTGCTCCTGAAACCTGAAAAGAAGTGACTGTACCTAATCCTTAAATTTACGCAAAACACTGCTCCTTATTGATACTAACTTTTGGAAATTATAGTGAGCACAAAATCAAAAGGCCCCTTTACAGAATTTTCTGGAGCTGGACTGGTTCAGCAAAACGTTTTTAACATCAGGATATATGAGACCTGATAGTTAAGCTGGTTGATTTTTTTTTTTTTTTTATGAAATGTTACATGCAGGTTTCTCTGTTTGGGAACAATCTATTGGCAGTACTGTGCTTTAAGAGACTAATACCTTTAAGCTGCACAAGGGAATCGCCAGGGAACAGAGGCGGTTTGGTACAAGGTGGTGAAAGTGAAGGCACCCATTATTGTTCCTTTTTGATATAAAAACACCTTGAATAAGGTCCGGTTATAATTCAAGGCTGATATACAGTTTATACTTGGGGGCTATTAAAAAAAAAAAAAAAAAAAAAAAACTTGCTGGAGTAGATATAGAAGATCTTCCACTGGCACTACTTGAGACACTAATGGACAGTTTTCCGTAATATTGTGTTCATTTCAGTAGAATGGTTATGTTTAGCTACTGCCTGCAGCAGAGTATCTGTAGGTTGGACATGATTAATTTCTGATCACAGCAGAGTATATTATCATTGTGTATATTCATATATGATTGAGTATCATTTCCCCTTTAAAAAAAAAACATAATAATATATAGAGATACACATTTGAGTATTGCAAAAAAAGTAAGCACCTGAAAGTTGTTATCATCATATATGTAATGTAACTATATGTGTTCTGCAATTACGGTTTCAGTCACAAGAAGGCAGCTTTAGCAATATTGTCGCTATATTTGTAAGATAAGTATGTTCTACTTTTGATTTCAGCAGAGGGTATTACCATTAGTCCTGAATACAAAGGGTTTGAAGTGTTTCAAAAGAAGCAGGCAAACGCAGGTTAAACCTAAGACACCAATTGATAGTTTCTGCAATTCTGTGTTCATTTCATCAGAGTGTCTGGGTATAACTATTGGTTACAGCAGAAGATTTGATCGTTATAAATGCAATATAATTATATGTGTCTTGTAACAGTGGATTAAGTCACTAGAAAACAGCTTCTGCAATATGGTTTCTATATGTGCTGGATAAGTATGTTTAATTTTTGACTATAGCAGAGGGTATTATCTTTATTCCTGTCCACAAAGAGATTTAAGTATTGCAGAAGAAGCAAGCAAGCGAAAATCATAATTATTATACACTTAATTGAATTGTATGTGTCTGGCAAGAGTAAGCCTAGTAAGGCACAGTATCTATAGACGGAGGCTTGAAATACACAGCATCAGAATAGGCTAAGAGAAAATTGCATTAATAAAAAATAAATAAAAAAAAAGGCCTAGGTGACAATAGATTACAGGAGAAAAGGCACGCACAAATGGAAAAATACGTGACAAGCGGGAAAAGTAAATCACCAGCAATGCCAATAAAAAGGGACAAAAGACAGAAAGCACATAGTGAAATTAGCATAGAATCTAATATACAGAGTCCGGATAGAAACCTTGAAACACAGCTCACAACAAATCAATTGGCTGATTTGATTTTACCACAATTCGAAATTATCAAAAAAGAGATTGCAGACCTTTCCTCTGAGATCAGGCAGTTTTCAATTAGGCTAGATGAGGTAGAAAATAGGGTGTCAGATGTAGAAGACAAAGCGAACACACAGGAGTTAACATTAGTCAGACATACAGATAAAATTAATGCATTACAATCCAAGATAGAAGACTTAGAAGACAGGTCACGACGGAGTAATATCCGAGTAGTAGGTCTGCCCGAAACAAGTGGGCAAGAAGATTTACTGACCTTCGGTGCTGTCACACTACCTAATTTATTAGGGATGCAACCTGTAAACGGGGCTTTGCAGGTGGAGAGGGCACATAGGATTGGTCCGGCAAGACAACCTAGAGAGAATAATGCAAGGCCAAGAGTGCTTATCATAAAATATCTGAATTTTCAGGACAAGGCAAACATAATGTATTATTACAGAAAAAAGAGGACACTCTCGATAGGAGATAAACCAATTTTAATTTTCCAAGATTTTTCGATGGAAACATCGGTGAAAAGACGCGCTATGGCACCGTACTGCACAGGGCTGATTAAAGCTGGGTTGAGAGCCACGATGAGATACCCAGCAAAAATAACGGTATTGGGCATGGACGGTGTCATTGCACTTAATACGGTAGAAGAAGCGAAAGCTTTTTGCACTGAGAATAACATAGAACTATAAGATACTTAAATGGGTTCAGGAGGGCAGACAGCAACGTAGGGACAAGATGAGAGGGTATGGAGTAATAGATTCAAGGGGGGGGCGTGGGGGAGAGGGGAGTGAGGAGGGTTTCTTTTTTTTTTCTTCTCACGGGATGGTAAAGAAATCGATGGCTATTATTAGTAATGGATGAGTGTGTCACTTAATTGGGTATCATGGAATGTGGGAGGGATAACCTCCCCCATTAAACGTAAGAATATTTTAAAATTATTAAAAAAGCAGAAATCAGACATCATATTTCTCCAAGAATTGCATCTGAAAGCTTCTGAAATTGAGAAGCTGAGAACGAATTGGCTTGCAGAAGTTATTGCAACCCCATGTGAGTCTCGAAAATGCGGGGTAGCTATACTATTCAATCGGAGTTTGGATTATGAGATATTAAAAGCAAAATTGGATCAACAGGGGAGATTTATTATTATGCAAATAAAAATAGATGACAGAATATGGACCCTCTGTAACATATATGCACCTAACACATTTGAAGCTAAGTTTTGGCAACAGATAAAAAATGAGTTGGCACCATATTTAGGTCAGAATTTGGTTGTAGCAGGCGATATGAACACAACACTACATCCAGGCAGTGATAGACTTAAAGCTGGGCATAGGCAGGCATATCATCGGGAGGCAAAAAAATTTCGGAATTTTTTCAAATCAATTAAAGTCAATGATATATGGCGTTTGCAACACCCAGACGAACGGTCTTATACGTGTGAATCTAAAACACATCGATGTTTCTCAAGAATAGATATGTTCTTAATAGATGAACAGCTTTTAAAATATGAGATCAAGACTAATATAGAAGAAATAATATTATCAGATCATGCAATAATCAGTTGTAGGATACTACCACCAGATAGGCCAAACTTTAAGACGAACACATTCAGTTTTCCCGGATTTATGCTTAATAATCAAAAATTTGGCAACTGGGTTACGAACAAATGGAAGGAATATATGGTGCTTAATAAGGATTATATAGATAATCCAGAGATTTTGTGGGAGGCAGGTAAAGCTGTTATACGTGGTGAGATAAAAGCGTATATGGTCAATCTGAATCGGAGAAACAAAGCGAAAGAAATCCAGCTGGCTAACCAGGTTAGAAATGCATATGTGAGGTATTTAAATAACCCGAATAGTGGCCTGTGGGAAAAATATTCCCGTGTAAAAGAAGAAAGGGAACAGTTCATGAAAGAGAAATGGGCAAATGAAGAGGCGAAGTGTAGGGCTAGATTTCAAGGACTTCAAGGCATATCGGCTAAACATTTAGCCAAGATAACTAAGTTCCGCAAGAAACTAAATATAATTTCGGCTATTAAAGAAGGAGAGAAGTTATATACTACTCCTACAGAAATTAAAGAGGTATTCTTTCAATATTATCAAAAGCTATATTTAAAGGAGAGTATAAATAGGGAGTGCAAAGAACAATTTTGGGACCAGATAAAAACCCCTAGAGTTACCTCTGAAGCGCTACAACAGGTAAATGCTCCGATCTTGGAAGAGGAGGTGTTGAGAGCCATCCAAAAAGCCAAAACAGGAAAAGCACCAGGGCCAGATGGTCTCTCTGCTGATTTTTACAAAATGACTTCGGAGGTAATAGTAGGGACTCTCACTAAACTGTACAACAGGTATTATATCAAGAAAGACATGAAATCCCCATATTTCTCAGACGCAATTATCTCATTAATTTTAAAAAAAGGGAAAGACGCTTCGAGCTTGTCTTCATACCGCCCAATCTCATTGTTGAACCATGACTACAAGATGTTAATGTCCATAATAGCTGATAGACTAAAGAAAATAATACCAGATTTGATACATCCAGATCAGGCCGGTTTTATACCAGGTAGGAATTCTACGCGTAACATGAGAAGAGTGTTGACAATGGTGGATCATTTTTATAGGGTCGGGCAGGGCGTCACAGGGAAGAGAGAGAACTGGAAGGATCATGATATTGCACTTGTGACAATAGACGCCGAAAAGGCATTTGATTCAATAGTATGGGATCATCTTTTTGTAGCCTTGGAGAAGTTTGGGCTCTCTGGCGCCCTGCTCGATCTGATTAAGTTGATTTACAAGAAACCTAAGTCACAGCTGCTAATTAATGGAGAATTATCGAAACCGATAACACTGGAAAGAGGCACACGCCAAGGGTGTCCGCTTTCTCCTTTGTTGTTCGACATAGCACTAGAACCTCTCGCAATATATATTAGAGACAAATTATCTCCAGTGAAGATAGGGGCGGAAAAAATGGTAATCTCTCTTTACGCGGATGATATCTTATTTTTTCTACATGATACAGCCACCTGCATCCCACAACTTCTCCTGATGGTTAAGAAATTCAGCTCATTTACAGGCTATAAAATAAATCCGGCGAAATCTGAAATCCTATGGATAAATAAAACAGAGGAAAGCCAGAATACAATTTTTCAAGAGGTCCAATACATTAACTATTTGGGGATCAAAATTGGGAGGAACCCGGGTGACTGGTATCAGCTGAATTATAAAGATCTATTTGATAAAATGTCATTGGAACTAGGAAAGTGGAACTTGTATTATTTGTCACTATCTGCCCGGATTATATTGATTAAAACCATTTTTTTCCCCAAAGTGTTATTTCGCCTTCAAAATCTACCCTTAATAATTAGAAAGAAAGATATAGACAGATATAACAGAGCATGTTCTCTTTTCATCTGGGGTAAACGGAAGGCACGTATCTCAGCAGAAAAGCTAAGTCACGTAAAACAATATGCTGGATTTGCTCTTCCAAATATTAGGTACTATAACTATGTTACGTTGATCAAATACGGAATAGACTGGTTGACCGAGTCAGAGTATGTAACTTATAATAAACTGGAAAATGAGATAGTTAAACCCTTCAATCTGAAAGCCTTATTGCACTGCCCACACAAGAGCTTACCAAGTAATGTGGCAAATTTAGTAACAGTTACAAGCATAGTGTGGGCATGGCAAAAATATTGTTACATGTTGGGACAAGTATATCAGGTATCGGCATGGCTGCCGATTGTTGGGTGTGTAGACTTCTCACCAGGGCTACATAATAGGGTTTTTCGAGAGTGGCAAGAAAAGGGCTTGAGATATTTTGCACAGACAAGAATGGGGCAGGAAGGATCAACACGGACTTTTGAGAGTCTGGCGACAGAGTATAATCTTCCCACTAAACACTTCTATACATATCTGCAAGCTAGACATTACGTAGAGACGCACACCGCGAAATATGGCTTGGATTGGACCCAACCTGCGGTTGATCCGTGTTTAAAATTATATAGGGCCGACGTGCGTTCTATAGCTGTATGGTATCAGAACATAATGCAGAAACTAGGGAAGGGACAAATAAATCAGAGCACTGAAAAATTTCGTAGATACTTTCCTTCTATAGAATGTGAAAACATTGTGAATAGTATTAAAAATGCAGAAGAAGCCACTGAGAGAACTAGCTGGCGTGAGTCACATGCGAAATTGCTTAATAATTTTTACTTGACTCCAGAGAGAATAAGCGGATGGGCCAGAACAGCCCCAATAGGGTGTTTCAAATGCAACCAAGCAAAAGCAAATTTGATGCATTGTCTTTGGAGCTGCCCTAAGGTACAACAATTCTGGTTGAGAATCCAGTTCTGGCTCAATAAATATTTACAAGAAAAAATTAAGTTAGAAGCTATACAGATATTCTTTCTTTATCAGGTTGAAAACGTAGGGGATAAAAATTTTACGAATCTGGCCATCTTGGCAGCTCGCAGCCTCATATTTAAGAAATGGAAACAGAAAGAAGCTCCAAGTATGAACGAGTTCATTAACAATATAAAATTCCAAATGATAGTAGAAAGGCAGGACTTAAAAAATACAGATAGAAATTATAGAAGGTATTTCAGCAAGTGGAAAAAGTATATTGAGTCTTGGCCAAGAACATCACAGCGGCAGTTTCTCAATCCTCTGCAAGGCTCACTCCCTTTTCTGAATCTGATAGTAGCCGGAACTTTGCCGGCACACTGGGTGGAGTAGATAAGGAGACATACTCATCTTGGGTAAAGATATGAATTATTATTTTTTTTTTATTTTTTTTTATTTTTTCCTCCTCCCCGACCCCCATGCCCCATCCCTCTATACTCACCTACAGCAGGTGGGTTGTTCCAGATAAAGATTAGTCAAGTGGTTCTCTAGTTAATAGAGGTGGAGAGAGACTGAGTATAGAAGGCAGTTTAAATCGATAGGAATAATATTCAGAGGTCTCGAAATAGTTAGTTAACACCTCTGTACTAATAAGACCTCCAAGTAATATGGAGAAGGGAATGGTTCCCGAAAAATGTTTAAGTTTGTATGTAAGTTGGGAATGAGTATCCTTCTCTCGGATAAATTGTTTTTTTTTTTTTTATTTCTTTGTTTTATTAGTGTGACATGACGACTGGTTTGTTTTGGTCGAATTATTCTGTTTTTGATGTATAAGTGAATAATGTAACAAGATGTAATGGATTTTTTCTTTCGGGCTATGATTGTTTAAATTTTTTTTTTCAATAAAAGCAATTTTTCACAAAAAAAAAAAAAAAAAAAAAAAAAAAACTATCACACACTGGTATAACTTGCAGTTATTAGTGATATACAGGTTGAAAAATGTTAATCCAAACTGCTAGGGACTAGAAAAAGTTTGGATTTCAAAAAAAAATTTAGATTTTGGAATTTCAGATTTGGGGATTTGTACCTGTATAATTAAAGTTACAAATGGAGCTATTTCCCCCAGTACAACATTTTTCTCATATGGCTCTAATTTAAAAAAAAAAAAGCCTTCTTTTCATATTTTATTTCCAGACTGGTGTAACATTTAGTGACAATCAGCCTGGCGCATATGCGCCTTGTGCATGCTTTGGTGTGCAGATGGTGTAAACTCTGTTTAAAATGTGGTTATGTTAAATAAATATATTTTCAATCACTAAATCAACTGAACAAGTGGTGTCATTGATTTAAATGGCAAACAGGGATAAGATTTGTGATTCAGACTTTAAAATAAAAAAAACTAAGAAAAAAAACACATTGAGAAATGTATAGTATAGGCTCAAAATTAAAATGATCATCTCTGTGATTGCAGGTTCATATTTTATAAATGATACAGTAAACAGAGCGATCTCCTAAGAAAACCTACAAAGGGACAAGTATTCATTATCACTACCTTTAATAAATCACTCCACTCTTTAGGCTAAAGAATGGATGGAAGAGGTGGAGAGGGAATCTCACCTATGGAAGTAGATGCAGTTTTATTTATATATCCTTAAAATCTTAAAAGGGCACAGAAGTTTAACCTACATTTTTCTCCCCTTTAATTTGTTCCCACTGATGCATTTTATCTGCTTGAGTGAATTAAATTGTTTACAAATAGCTCCTTTGCCTATACATTGGCATTTGAAATAACCGATTTTGTCTGTGCTATCCCTACCTATACTGAAAGTTTCTATAGTTAAAGGACCACCTCAATGCAGTAGATTTACATAATTAACAAGTACATAATAAAATGACAATGCAATAGCACTTCCACTGAATTTCAAAGAAGCATAGATTTTTTTTATGACAAATTTATTTTTCCTCCCATTTTACGGCCCCCAGTATCATGTGACAGACATCAGCCAATTACAGACTAGTATACGTATACCCTGTGAGCTTGTGCACATGCTCAGTAGGATCTTGTTCCCCCCGAAAGTGTGAATATAAAAAGACTGTGCAATATTTGATAATGCAAGTAATTTGGAAAGTGTCTTAAAACTGCGTGCTCTATCTGAATAACGAAAGTTTATTTTTACTTGAGTGTCTCTTTAAGTATAGGCTATTGTAAACGCAACCAGCAGAAGACATTACACTCCCAGTTAGTTGTGAGAAAGATACAGTTATAAAATGTTAATTTTCTATTGTACTTGAATGATCAGATAAAGATGCCTGATCTGTCTGCAAGCTTAGCCTATTTTGATGGGTTGTAGTTTCAAAGAGCAAATACACGGCTAGATTACGAGTTTTGTGGTACGGCTATACAGCTGAAAAATTGGCCATTGCACGTGGAATTACCGGGAATGCATTTTACGAGTCGTGGCGGTATAGCAATACTGCAAGCATTTTAGCCTGTAATGCAACGTCCATTCCGCAGTCAAAAAAATTACAGGTATTACAGGTTGTGCATACAGGTTAAAATGCTTGTGTTACAGCTTATACTGACACAATCCATACCGCCATCTGGTCTTACAAAGTGGAGCGCAAATATCACTTTCACAGAAGCGATATTTTGCACTTTACTTATAATCTGGTAATTATTTAGCAAGACAAATACAAAAACACATATTTCTACTATCACAGAAACAATAAGGACAGAAATGAACCAGATAAAGTTTATTGGAGATTGGAGTATCATGTGTGTTGCAAATGGAGACATGCGGAGTATAATTGAGTAAGTGGAAACCAATTAAAAAAATCTGCAGGGTCACTTTGTTCCCCAGTCCTCATTATTTGTAAAAGCAATGGTTTATAGAAAGAGTAGTAGATATATGGGGGGATATTTATCAAAGCGTCAACTATGTTGCATTCGCTGGCATCAATACGCTCGCCTAACATCGCCAAACAGATGAGAGCTACTAAAATTCTATTGGCTGATTTGAACAGCCAATAGAATTTCAGTAGCTCTCATCCTATTGGCTGATTTGAACAGCCAATAGGATTTCAGAAGCTCACCTCCTATTGGCTGATTTGAATTTAACACTCAAATCAGCCAATAGGAATGCAAGGGACGCCATCTTGAATTGCGTCCCTTGCATTGAAGCTTCAGTTTACGGCAGCGGCCGTAAGAAGAGGAGCTCCACGTCGGATGGCTTCAGGATGGACCCGCTCCGCGCCGGCTGGATGAAGATAGAAGAGGCTGCCTGGATGAAGACTTCTTGCAGCATGGATGATGACTTTGCCGGCTGGATGAAGATAGAAGAGGCCGCCTGGATAAAGACTTCTTGACGCATGGATGATGACTTTGTCGGCTAGATGGATCCTTCAAATGGGACTTTAAGAACTGTAAGAGGATCGTCAGGGGTTAGTGTTAGGATTTTTAAGGGTTTTTTGGGTGGGTTTTATTTTTAGTTTAGGGTCTGGGCAATGTAAAAGAGCTAATTGCCCTTTTAAAGGCAATGCCCATACAAATGCCCTTTTCAGGGCAATGGGTAGCTTAGATTTTTGCTAGAGTTAGGGTTTTTATTTGGGGGTGTTGGTTGGGTGGTGGGTTTTACTGTTGGGGGGTGTTTGTATTTTTTTTTATAGGTAAAAGAGCTGTTACCTTTGGGGCAATGCCCCACAAAAGGCCCTTTTAAGGGCCATTGGTAGTTTATTGTAGGCTAGGGTTTTTTTTTTATTTTGGGAGGTGGGCTTTTTTATTTTGATAGAGCTATTAGATTAGGTGTAAAAAAAAAAATTTTTGATAATTTGGTTTGTTATTTTTTGTAATTTAGTGTTTGTTTTTGTAACTTAGTGTTTGTTTTTTTGTAATTTAGTACTTTTAATAAGATTTAATTGTATATTTAAATAATTTTAGTAGGGCTAGGTTTTTTTATTATGTAATTTAGTTTATTTAATAGGTAGTTTAATTTAATTTTAGTATAATAGTTAGGGTAGGTTAATTTATAGTTTAAAATTAGCTTATTTTAATTCTAAAGGTAAGTTTTAATTTATATTAAGATAGGGATATTGTAATTTTAATTTAAAGTTAAGGGGTTGTTAGGTTTAGGGGTTAATAGCGTAATTTAGTTTTTGGTGATGTGGGGGGGGTGACGGTTTAGGGGTTAATAGTTTTAGTTAGTGGTGGTGAGGTTTAGGGGTTAATACATTTATTTAGTGGCAGCGGTGTCGGGGAGCGGCGGAATAGGGGTTAATAACTTTATTTAGGTTGCGGCGGTGTCGGGGTGGCAGATTAGGGGGTGTTTAGACTCGGGGTTTATGTTAGGGTGCTAGGTGTAAACGTAACTTATTTTCTACCATAGAAATCAATGGGGTATATTTCATTCTCTTGCAGCATCGAACATAAGCTTTCAGTGCTTTCAGACTCCCATTGATTTCTATGGCATCCGCGGCCTCAAGGGTGGCAGATTTAAAACCAGGTACGATGCGTCGGAATAGACGCGAGCGTACCTGTTAAATATTTGATAAATTGGAAAAAGTTTCAAATAGAGCCGAATGTGTATTCTGAACATCTGTAATGACGTAAGCATCGATCTGCGTCGAATTGAGATCGCAGGATCGTATGTTACGTCACAAATTTTAACATTTGCCGGTCTTGAGGCTTTGATAACTAGGTCGGATCAATCTCGCAACAATTACGATGCAGAATTCCGGCGAATTTTCGGTTGACACTTTGATAAATATCCCCCATGGAATAGACTTCATGATGAAGTTGGACAGACAAATTCAGACTTCTCAATAATCACAAATTTCCACGAATGTCATCCACTGGGAGATCTTCCTCCTTTGTCTTTTGTGCAATTTTACCCTGAGTTCATGTCCCATTTTCTCTAGAATAAATCATGTATAAGATATTTAAGTATTAAAGAGATAGAAAGGTCAAAATTGAAATGTGCGTGAATTTATTAAATGTTTTAATACATACATATTTGCAATATACTTCAATTAGCAAAAATGCTTTTTTGGAAAAGTTATTGCTGTTTTGGCAGTATACACACACATGCTCAGATATATACATTTGTAAACCAAGTGATACTTGGCATCTAAGTGAATATCTCTTTTTATTATAACTTAAAATCGACATTACAAAGACCACTGCTTGATCTAGGGGGACTCGAATACAGAATGCTTAATGTCACGGTAAATTTAAATTTATAAAAATTACATCCGGAATTATAATACAAAGTTAACCACTGTAGTTTTTAAAAAAAATACATGACTGCATATGATAATAACATTACTTTTATTATTACCCTGTTTTTTGCAATTCCCCCCCCCCCTTGCATTTCTTTTTCTGTAGTGTAGTGACATATAGTGCTGTCCCGCTTGCTCTATACGTAGTTGTGCATGTGCAGAATGTAAATTCACGCATTAGTAGATTGCTGATTCGCTGATGTGCAGATTGTCTAATCAGCTTCTCCAATGTAATGTGCTGGCAGTAATACAAGTAAACAATGAATCGTAACAATTCACTACTATTATGTCATTGGGACATAAGGGGCAAAGGTAGACATCTATAAACATTTTAAAGGTCAATCTATTGGACTGTAATTAACAACTGCTCTCACATTACCAGTACTTTAAGTGTTTCTGTCTGCTTATCATTTTCAGCAGGCTGCACTGTGTGCTTGTACTGAATACCTGGCAGCCATCATTGGGCCAGATTACAAGTGGCGTGCTAATTATTATTATTATTATCAGTTATTTGTAGAGCGCCAACAGATTCCGCAGTGCTAAAAACATGGGTCTAATATGCAAGGTAACAATTATGGGAGACAAAGGAATAGAGGGCCCTGTCAGGAGTTTCACTGTTGTAAATCAGCTCTCATGAAGGTGATCTACAAAGGAGCTAGGCTTGTAGGCTCACATGCTAATGAGGTTCAAAGGGATAACTAAAGGAGGAACTAAGATAAGAAAATGTTAGTGTATATTATATGCATCCCTGCTCAGTAGCGCTTGAAAAAAACTAGGGGAGAGTCTTGTGGAGCGAAGCAGAGAGTTCCACAAAATAAGGGCCAGTCTGTAGAAATTTTGTAGACGGGAATGTGAGGAGGTAACGAGAGGAGGAGAGAAGAAGGTCATAAGCAGAGTGAAGGAGGTCGGAATTTAGAGTATCTGGAGACTTAGTTGGCGATATAGAGTGGAACAGTGTTATTGAGAGCTTTAAAAGTCAGGATTTTGTGTTTTATTCTGGAGGTTAGAGGAAGCCAATGAAGGCACTGGCAGAGAGGTGCAGCAGATGAGGAGTTATGTGTAAGGAAGATTAGCCTGGCAGAGGCATTTATTATGGATAGTAAGTATCACGCCGCGCCGTGTCAGCTTCCTCTCCCATGGCCGTTGCCATGGTTACTGCATTGCTGTGGGCGTGCGGTGATAACGTCATCACCGCATGCCGAGTCTTGCTCCTGATGCCGGCCGGATCACCTGTGGGCCCTCATTGGCGCGGATCTGCGCCTATGTAAGTGCAAACATTTAATTCCCACATTGCCCAAGTATAGGTTGTCTTGTGCTCCCTGGGTGCTACTTTCTATTACTCTGTTTGCTTATGCTGGATTGCCTTACTGTTGCTGAACTCTGCTGGTCTCTGACCACTCTACTGATTAACCCCAGAACTGCTAGATTGCCTTATTGTTTTCGAACTTTGCTTGTCTCTGACCTCTCTCCTCTTTTAACCCCTGAACTGCTATGTGCCTTCCTCGCCCTGTCTTGGACTACTTCCCTGTTTCCTCATCTCTACTATGAGTATTGGATTGCATCCTCATTTATTATTTCTTCTTTGCTCTGGGATATTTCCTTATCTTGCCACTTGACACCGGGATAAGAAGACTTGTGGCCAGGATTGGTCTGATAGGGAAATATCCCACGAGCATTATAGTAAGGGAGATAGACGGCAGCTAGGGAGGCTGTAGAGGATGGAGTTGCAATAATCAAGGCAATCTCATCAAATGATGAGAGAATGGATTAAAGTCTTAGTTGTGTCTTGTGTGAGGAAGTGGTGAATTTTGGAGATGTTTCTGAGATGGAGGCAGCAGGAATTGGCCAAAGACTGGATGTGGGGCGTGAAAAAAAGATTTGAGTCGTGTGACTCCAAGATATTGGGCATACGGGGTTGCGGTAATGATGTTATTATCTACAGTAAGAGAAAGTTGAGGGGAAGTAATTTTGGAAGAAGGGGAAAATAAGGAGCTCAGTTTTTTGAGATTTAGTTTAAAGCAGTGAGAGGATGTTTAAGGGATAAGGGAAATATAACAGTGCTGAGGGAGAGATTAAAAATATGTGTGAGGAGAGGAGTAAGAGTAGGAGAGAGGGAGGGCAGTGAGGTGAGAGGAAGATATAAGGGCAGAAACCTCTTCATCAGTAGCAGGAGCAAAAAAGCTGAACCTGCGGCTTTGTGGGTTTTGGACATCGGTGATCAGTTGAGGGGGTTGGAGACTAGTAGTGTGTTGAGAGATGATTTAATTTCTGATGGAATCTATTTTGTTTGTGAAGTAATTAGCAAAATCTTGAGCTGAGAGAGAAGTGGGAATAGGAGGTCGGGGTGGATGGAGATGGGTGTTAAAAGTGTAGAACAGACGTTTTGGGTTTGAAGAAAGAGTAGAGATAAGAGTAGAGAAGTAATCCTGCTTGGAGAGGTTAAGGGCAGAATAGTAGGAGTGTAAGATGAACTTGTAATGAAGGAAGTCAGATGAACAACAGGATTTTCTCAAGTGTTGCTGAGCAGTGCGGGAGCATCTATGTAGGTAGTGTGTCAGAGGAGTAGGCCAGGGCTGAGGATGAGTCCATTACTTTTGAGCTATGAGAGGAGATGCCAAATTGTCAAATACCACTGTAAGAGTGGAATTATAGTGACAGATAGATTGGTCAGGGCAGAAAAAGGAGGTGATGGAAGAGAGCAGAGGTTTGATAGAGATTGAAAGATGTTGCAGATCAAGTGACTTAATGCTCTGTGAAGTTTGGTGTGAGGATTAGAAGGAGGGAGGGCAGTAGTAAGTGCTGGGATATTACAAGTGAGGAGATAATGGTCAGAAAGAGGAAAGGGGGACTTTGTGAAGTTTGAGAGAGTGTATCGATAGCTGAAAATCAGATCAAGGAAGCGTCTATTTCGGAGTGAGAGAGTCAGAACATAAGAGGAAGTGAGCTGGAGAAATTAATTTGCAGCAGGGGCAACAGGACTGTCGACAGGGAGGTAGAAATCCCCAAGAATGAGTGCAGGGGTGTCTGAAGAGATGAAATAAGGTAGCCAGTATGCAAAATGATTGAGAAATTAAGAAGAGGAGCTGGGGGGGCAATATATAATTGCAACACGTCTTGATAAAGGCCTATTACTGGCCAAAACGCGTTGACCGAAGTACTGGTAAGCCTAATTTCATTTTTTATATATGTAAAAACGATCTACACCATTATCCATCTCTCTTACAGGAGGATATTTGGAATTCCTCTATATCATCACCAGTAGCCCTAAAGGACACTTTGAAAAAATATGTGAGAACACATCATGTCACACCAATAGGATATTAACGCACTCACCTAAGGAGCACATCAAAGTTTGTTTTCTCACGTTTATTTAAAAAAAAAAATAATAATTATTTTCATTTTTTCAACATTCACTATTTTTGAACTTTTGAATTTTTAAATATTTATCCCACATTTACCACGTTATGGATTTTTGAATTGTTTAGTTTTTTCAAATATATATATATATACTACATGCAGTGGAATGATCCCATGTAAAGTTTTTAGACACCCGCACACGACTCAGAAGTACACAATAAGACACTTCATTACCTGTACAACTACCCATGTGATCTACCTGTTAAGCTGCTGTTGTGGCCAATTTTATGTTGGAAAGACGACGGACAACGCACGACTGAGGATGGCTAATCACAGATCTGCAATAAGGATCGCTTTGGATAAAGGAACATCGGACCAACCTGTGGCAAGACACTTTCTCTTGGCCCAACATAAAGTTACTGACCTAAGGTTTATCTTAATTGACCACGTTCCAGCTCTCAAACGAGGCGGAGATAGGGATACAACCCTACTCCGGATGGAGTCCAGATGGATTCATAGACTTGGTACCCTGCACCCTAATGGCCTGAATATGTCTAATGACTGGCGCTGCTTCCTGTGATAAGAATATTATCCTATTACCTCCTAGCCTACTTGTGTGATGACACACCTACACCCACTTTTGTGGGACACAAATAATGGCTGGACTTTGGCACGGGTATTACGCACCAATGTGACCCTGCTTCATTTTACTCTA
This sequence comes from Bombina bombina, assembly GCF_027579735.1. NCBI lineage: Eukaryota > Metazoa > Chordata > Amphibia > Anura > Bombinatoridae > Bombina > Bombina bombina. Next base: position 79,637,335 of record NC_069501.1, read on the forward strand.
GGTGGTTAACTAACCAGTGAGGGTCATATGCTCTAGTATGACACACACTTGGTGGGACCCACCCATGAGTACTGTTTGGACCCATATGATGGCAACACACGGGGACATGCAGGCCACATTAGTACATGGCATATGGGTTATGGAAGGGTACCCCAGATACTCTGGGACTGGTTGAAGGTCTGGTTGTGGAACCTATATAAATGGGTAAAAACCAAATACATGGATTACCTGAGTGGTTGGACCAATGAATGTCTAGAGTACCAATGTTACACTAATAACTCGCCTCTGTTAATAAGCTAAGGTTGTCAGTGATTAACTTTGATTGCCACTTATAACAGTGAACCAATGATAGAATTAGGACAGATTACACCATTTAGTATATACACCTTATTTTTGTCCTTTTTAAACACTAAGGCCTAGATTTGGAGTTCGGCGGTAAAAGGGCTGTTAACGCTCCGCAGGCTTTTTTCTGGCCGCACCATAAAATTAACTCTGGTATCGAGAGTTCAAACAAATGCTGCGTTAGGCTCCAAAAAAGGAGCGTAGAGCATTTTTACCGCAAAAGCAACTCTCGATACCAGAGTTGCTTACGGACGCGGCCGGCCTCAAAAACGTGCTCGTGCACGATTCCCCCATAGGAAACAATGGGGCTGTTTGAGCTGAAAAAAAACCTAACACCTGCAAAAAAGCAGCGTTCAGCTCCTAACGCAGCCCCATTGTTTGCTATGGGGAAACACTTCCTATGTCTGCACCTAACACTCTAACATGTACCCCGAGTCTAAACACCCCTAGCCTTACACTTATTAACCCCTAATCTGCCGCCCCCGCTATCGCTGACCCCTGCATATTTTTTTAAACCCCTAATCTGCCGCTCCGTAAACCGCCGCCACCTACGTTATCCCTATGTACCCCTAATCTGCTACCCCTAACACCGCCGACCCCTATATTATATTTATTAACCCCTAACCTGCCCCCCACAACGTCGCCGACACCTGCCTACACTTATTAACCCCTAATCTGCCGAGCGGACCGCACCGCTACTATAATAAATGTATTAACCCCTAATCCGCCTCACTAACCCTATCATAAATAGTATTAACCCCTAATCTGCCCTCCCTAACATCGCCGACACCTAACTTCAATTATTAACCCCTAATCTTCCGATCGGAGCTCACCGCTATTCTAATAAATGTATTAACCCCTAAAGCTAAGTCTAACCCTAACACTAACACCCCCCTAAGTTAAATATAATATTTATCTAACGAAATAAATTAACTCTTATTAAATAACTTATTCCTATTTAAAGCTAAATACTTACCTGTAAAATAAATCATAATATAGCTACAATATAAATTATAATTATATTATAGCTATTTTAGGATTAATATTTATTTTACAGGCAACTTTGTAATTATTTTAACCAGGTACAATAGCTATTAAATAGTTAAGAACTATTTAATAGCTACCTAGTTAAAATAATAACAAATTTACCTGTAAAATAAATCCTAACCTAAGTTATAATTAAACCTAACACTACCCTATCAATAAAATAATTAAATAAACTACCTACAATTACCTACAATTAACCTAACACTACACTATCAATAAATTAATTAAACACAATTCCTACAAATAAATACAATTAAATAAACTAACTAAAGTACAAAAAATAAAAAAGAACTAAGTTACAGAAAATAAAAAAATATTTACAAACATAAGAAAAATATTACAACAATTTTAAACTAATTACACCTACTCTAAGCCCCCTAATAAAATAACAAAGCCCCCCAAAATAAAAAATTCCCTACCCTATTCTAAATTAAAAAAGTTACAAGCTCTTTTACCTTACCAGCCCTGAACAGGGCCCTTTGCGGGGCATGCCCCAAGAATTTCAGCTCTTTTGCCTGTAAAAAAAAACATACAATACCCCCCCCCCAACATTACAACCCACCACCCACATACCCCTAATCTAACCCAAACCCCCCTTAAATAAACCTAACACTAAGCCCCTGAAGATCTTCCTACCTTGTCTTCACCATCCAGGTATCACCGATCCGTCCTGGCTCCAAGATCTTCATCCAACCCAAGCGGGGGTTGGCGATCCATAATCCGGTCCAGAAGAGGCTCCAAAGTCTTCCTCCTATCCGGCAAGAAGAGGACATCCGGACCGGCAAACATCTTCTCCAAGCGGCATCTTCGATCTTCTTCCATCCGGAGCGAAGCGGCAGGATCCTGAAGACCTCCAGCGCGGAACATCCATCCGGACCGACGACTGAACGACGAATGACTGTTCCTTTAAGGGACGTCATCCAAGATGGCGTCCCTCGAATTCCGATTGGCTGATAGGATTCTATCAGCCAATCAGAATTAAGGTAGGAATTTTCTGATTGGCTGATGGAATCAGCCAATCAGAATCTAGTTCAATCCGATTGGCCGATCCAATCAGCCAATCAGATTGAGCTCGCATTCTATTGGCTGATCGGAACAGCCAATAGAATGCGAGCTCAATCTGATTGGCTGATTGGATCAGCCAATCGGATTGAACTTGATTCTGATTGGCTGATTCCATCAGCCAATCAGAAAATTCCTACCTTAATTCCGATTGGCTGATAGAATCCTATCAGCCAATCGGAATTCGAGGGACGCCATCTTGGATGGAACAATCATTCGTCGTTCAGTCGTCGGTCCGGATGGATGTTCCGCGCTGGAGGTCTTCAGGATCCTGCCGCTTCGCTCCGGATGGAAGAAGATCGAAGATGCCGCTTGGAGAAGATGTTTGCCGGTCCGGATGTCCTCTTCTTGCCGGATAGGAGGAAGACTTTGGAGCCTCTTCTGGACCTCTTCAGCACCGGATTATGGATCGCCAACCCCCGCTTGGGTTGGATGAAGATCTTGGAGCCAGGACAGATCGGTGATACCTGGATGGTGAAGACAAGGTAGGAAGATCTTCAGGGGCTTAGTGTTAGGTTTATTTAAGGGGGGTTTGGGTTAGATTAGGGGTATGTGGGTGGTGGGTTGTAATGTTGGGGGGGGGGTATTGTATGTTTTTTTTTACAGGCAAAAGAGCTGAAATTCTTGGGGCATGCCCCGCAAAGGGCCCTGTTCAGGGCTGGTAAGGTAAAAGAGCTTGTAACTTTTTTAATTTAGAATAGGGTAGGGAATTTTTTATTTTGGGGGGCTTTGTTATTTTATTAGGGGGCTTAGAGTAGGTGTAATTAGTTTAAAATTGTTGTAATATTTTTCTTATGTTTGTAAATATTTTTTTATTTTCTGTAACTTAGTTCTTTTTTATTTTTTGTACTTTAGCTAGTTTATTTAATTGTATTTATTTGTAGGAATTGTGTTTAATTAATTTATTGATAGTGTAGTGTTAGGTTAATTGTAGGTAATTGTAGGTAGTTTATTTAATTATTTTATTGATAGGGTAGTGTTAGGTTTAATTATAACTTAGGTTAGGATTTATTTTACAGGTAAATTTGTTATTATTTTAACTATGTAACTATTAAATAGTTCTTAACTATTTAATAGCTATTTTACCTGGTTAAAATAATAACAAAGTTGCCTGTAAAATAAATATTAATCCTAAAATAGCTATAATATAATTATAATTTATATTGTAGCTATATTATGATTTATTTTACAGGTAAGTATTTAGCTTTAAATAGGAATAATTTATTTAATAAGAGTTAATTTATTTCGTTAGATTAAAATTATATTTAACTTAGGGGGGTGTTAGGGTTAGACTTAGCTTTAGGGGTTAATCAATTTATTAGAATAGCGGTGAGCTCCGGTCGGCAGATTAGGGGTTAATAATTGAAGTTAGGTGTCGGCGATGTTAGGGAGGGCAGATTAGGGGTTAATACCATTTATTATAGGGTTAGTGAGGCGGATTAGGGGTTAATAACTTTATTATAGTAGAGCTCAGGTCCGCTCGGCAGATTAGGGGTTAATAAGTGTAGGCAGGTGTCGGCGACGTTGAGGGGGGCAGATTAGGGGTTAATAAATATAATATAGGGGTCGGCGGTGTTAGGGCAGCATATTAGGGGTACATAGGGATAACGTAGGTGGCGGCGATTTGCGGTCGGAAGATTAGGGGTTAATTATTTTAAGTAGCTGGCGGCGACGTTGTGGGGGGCAAGTTAGGGGTTAATAAATGTAATACAGGGGTCGGCGGTGTTAGGGGCAGCAGATTAGGGGTACATAAGTATAACGTAGGTGGCGGTCGGCAGATTAGGGGTTAAAAATTTTAATCGAGTGGCGGCGATGTGGGGGGACCTCGGTTTAGGGGTACATAGGTAGTTTATGGGTGTTAGTGTACTTTAGGGTACAGTAGTTAAGAGCTTTATAAACCGGCGTTAGCCAGAAAGCTCTTAACTCCTGCTATTTTCAGGCGGCTGGAATCTTGTCGTTAGAGCTCTAACGCTCACTTCAGAAACGACTCTAAATACCAGCGTTAGAAAGATCCCATTGAAAATATAGGCTTAGCAAATGGCGTAGGGGGATCTGCGGTATGGAAAAGTCGCGGCTGAAAAGTGAGCGTTAGACCCTTTAATCACTGACTCCAAATACCAGCGGGCGGCCAAAACCAGCGTTAGGAGCCTCTAACGCTGGTTTTGACGGCTACCGCCGAACTCCAAATCTAGGCCTAAGTTATGGCGCTATAAAATGGGACTGTTGAAATATGACTCAGCTTTGAACAATTTTCCCCTAGCTCGCATAAGCGCAATAACCGATGTGGACTGTAAACTAGCTATGCATAGATGGCAACAGGGTTACCGTGACTACGCGTGAACACACACGCATACGTCATCGGCGTATGCTAATTAGCCATGCGCTAGGCTAACGGACACTATTGACACAGGAGCTGTTCACTGGGGGCGCGTCTCATACCAGGATCAGATACAATCCTACCTATACATCACTTAGGACATGTGCTAATAGAAAGTAAGTGCCTTTTCTTTGTGTTAGGCCTCAGAAGATATGATGGCAGATACCTACATAATGCTTGTGTGCACATATGGTATAAACATGAGTTGACATTTGTACATCCAATACCGCTAACATAATCTGGAGGGCCCACATTGTCATAAGATCTAGAACGGACCAACAACACTAATTCATTATGCTGAGTGATTAATATATTTCGGATATGATCTGACACATCTGTATTACCGCTGTAACTGCATGTTTAATATTGCTATTTATATTCATGCTAGAAACTAATAGGTATAGAATTACCCTATGTGATTGAATGCTTGATATTAACTATGATACCATTTAATTTACCTTTGCCACTAATCTAATGATATAAATTAGGATTGAACAGGGACTCATAGATGTCTTATAAGTATTTATTAAAGTAACATATATAATGACTCATATGGTTATGTTAGCATCTGTACACTACTGAATTGTAGTTGATCTTTTTGGGATTAGTAGTTTGGTTACACTGAGATACATAGGGGTTATCACCATGACAACCCTATTTTTGGCGCAATTCACTGTTTTGATTTGGTGGTGGGTGTGGCTTAAAGTATTTATATATCACTATGTTCAGTTGTATGTTTGTTCTGGTCTGAAGAAGGGATCTGTGAATCCCGAAACGTTACCTAATAAATAAGAATGTTTTTGGAAACCCAGTGAGTGCAGTCCTTTGTTGAAGATCGCTGTGAATAATACTGATCTGGAACCCTGGTTGCTGACTATATGACATTGTGAGTGCAGATACACATGGAGGATATATATATATATATATATATATATATATATATATATATATATATATACTTATCTCACCGGACACACCGGATAATAGAGGATTATCCTTATTTTCTTTTTTCCTTTTTATATTTTATTAATTTTTTATTTTCATCACACCTGTATCATCACACCTGAATCATCACAAACTTCATTGCCCATAATCATTGGACACACCACACCTGTATCATAACAAACTATATTGGACATAAGTATTGGAGACATTGGATATACATTACTTACCTGACCAAGTGAAGGTTCCCGAGTTGAGGATCGTCAATTTTAACATTAGCAGAAATTTTAGACTGTTTTTTAGAAGTTTGAAGTCAATTGTTAGATATAACTGTGTACTGCGATATATTTTCTAATCTAAACGGAGCTACCAGCTTGGTTAATTTTTCATATATTTTTTATATATTTTTATTTTTTATATTTTTAATTGTATTTCACTGTAATTAGTGTTTTTATCACATGGATCTATGAATGTGTATTGTATATTTTGTATGCAAGAATAAAGGATCAATAAGCTACAATTAGTACCTTAGCCTCCATCAGGTTAGGCGCTTTGGTAAAACACACATCACTTATTCATTCACACTTTTGACAGCTAGGTGTCACTATATCAAAGCCACGCGGTACATTCTAACAGGCGCTGAAGCAAACACTTCTTCCTTTTGGATATATCACTAGTAGTTAGTGTGAGTAAGAGGGAGAGTGAGATAAGATGAGATACAGATGATAATGTGGGTTGCAATGTGCAATATAGCTGGACTGCACTAACATTAGCAAGCAACTTGATATTATAAGTCTATGGTAAGGAGCATTAACCAGAGTAGGGTAAGAATGGCCGACATTGCTCTAGCACAGCCTATTCTTTAAATGGTTATTGTGAATGTGCTAAATTGTGCGCATATTACAAGTTGAAAGTTACAGTTTGCGCTCGAGCAAAAGCCAAACTGCGCTAGAATATTTAGCTTGACTTGAGACCTAAAGTATAGTGTAAAGGTTAAAAAAAAAAAGTCACCAACCATATCTAAAATACATAAAAATAAAGTATTACAGTCATTTATACACTTTTTATTTAAAATATATCATTTAAAAATTAATAAAATGTTTTTTAAAGGGTTAAAAGGGATATGGTATATTTCAAGGTGTTTGACTAGAAAGGGCTTCAAGGTGTATGTGTATATATAGATATATATGTGTGTGTATATTATATAAATAAATATATATAATAATTATGTATACATGTGTATTTATGTGTTTATATGTATGTGCACACATACAGTATATACATATAACACCTATAAACATAATGCAATATCATTTTTATTCATTTTTAATATATTTTCATGTGTTTTGAATAAAAATCCTTTACATTTATATGTTCTTAACTTAAAAAAAAGTTATCATAATATATATATATATATACAATATACTGAGTCTGTTAAGGAGAAGGTATCAAAAATCCACTTAATTATTAGTTCGGGTGCAGGCCCTGTAAACAAATATTTTTACAAATCTCAAGGAAGAAAAGTTTGAAGAGGTCACAGTAGTGTTCTCTCCAAAAAAGACAGGGATTTCAGCACTCCATTTAAATATTATGTTGAATACACGCATACGTAAGTATTAATTTAGAAATAGGTGTTCCAGGCCTCCATGCAACCAAACAACTTCTGGGTCCCCTAAACCAAAACCACACAAGATTGATATAAATAAAATAAATTTATTAGTGCAAACAAAGAAATAAAAATCAAAAAAATCAATCACATACATTTAAGAATACATTGTGTACATTAAATGCATAGATAAAGCTGGCCAGCTCACTCAGGTTGATATGATGCAGGTGAATACCTAGATATAGGCTTTTGAGTTATTAGGCAACACCCCTACCAGTGGGTAGCCCTGTGTACCAACAGGAATCTGCTACCATGGATAATAATGGGGATCCATGCGTAATCACTCATATGGTGCACAAATGAAACTGACAACACCTGTCTCAGAGGGTAACTCAAGCGAATTTGAAAGTCTTGTTACCATGAGATAAACATTAGGATCTATGCCAGTTACTTATGTGCTGAACTATAACAATGTAACAAAGTATTACATGCTTATACATTTACACACTTATATTAAGAAAACAACACCCTGACCAGAGGGTAGCACCAATATTGAAAAAAGGTTCCAGCTACCTTAGTACTAAATAGGGATCTATGTATCTCTAATGGTAGATGTGTAATCACAGCAATAATGACAATCACTTATATAGTGCAAGCAGTATAGATTACATGAAATACATGTTAATAGGGCTTTCCACATCCACTGTGATTTTGTTTTAAAGCTTAAGTGTATTGCTTTAATGCATGTTCCAGACAGTACATTCCATTACAGACTCGTAAGTCCATGAATACTTTACAAATCACTTTTGTGCGCTTGTAGTCCTTCTCCTTTTAAGCTTGGTATAAAATCCGGGTGCGGTGCCTGCTTGCTGCTGTAGTTAGAAGAGCTGTGTGCTGCATCGAGTATCAATCAGGGGCTGGTTCTCAGCTGTACAAATGACGTCACACGCCAACGGCCGTTTCACCCCCCACGTGACCAAATGTCATTGGGGCTTCCTCAGGGCGTATACTTAGCAACTCCATGTGCGCTTTATTTAAGCTCAGCTCAGATGTAATCAGTATAGTCATTGGTTCTCACCATAACCACACAAATTAGCAACATTATTATAACATATTAGACGTTTCAATACTTGCAAATATATAATAGCAAAAATCAAAAAACGTTGTTCGCACTTTTTACAAAAATAATAATAATTATTTCCATCAAGGCCAATCCTGTGCGAGATAAACAATGGGAGTAGGAAAAAGTATATTGTTAGTCTATATTTTTTAGATTTTTAGATTTTTAGTTTAAGAAAAATGACATTACGAAATTCTACATTATGATAAAGTGGTACCATATTATTCTTGTACAAATTATACACTTTTTTACCTTTATAAGAAAGGAGCAAAATCCAATTTTTCGTTCAGGCCATTTGGTGACAATGTTTTTAGTCGAAAGATCCATGCCACTTCTTTCCTAAGTAGTAAATTATCAATATCTCCTCCTCTACCATGTAGAGAACATCTTTCAATACCTATAACTTTTAGATCATCAGTAGAGCAATTATGACAGAGTTTGAAATGCAGGGCTATGTTACTATTTATAGTGCCTTCCTTTGCATTAGCAATGTCATTGCGGTGTTCTGTCACCCTATCTTTCAAGATCCTCTTAGTTTTCCCTGTATAATACAGGGGACATGGGCAGTAAAGTAAGTATATTACATTATCAGATTTACAATTAATGAATTGCCTGATATCATATATTTTCTCACCTGTAGAAAACTTACTAGTTTTTACTATAAAAGGACACAATTGCCACATTGAAAGCAACCCTGTAGCTTTTGTCGTTTTTCAAGCCAATTTTGTGCTTTATATATATATACAGAGAGAAGTGCACTCACAGGAACGAACAACTGTCTCAATAACATTGTTAGCCTGTTCTATGGCGATTTACCACCTGGGTGCAACTTTTTAGCCCAGTAATGCTTTTCACAGAGTGGAACTTTCCTGTAGTATATTAGTCTGATCCCGTATATTACGGTAAGTCCAGCACCGAAATGGAACACAGCAACCCCAGACGATCGTTTCGGCCTTCATTGGACCTCGTCAGTGAGGTGTAGCCATATTCCTCTAAGCACACTGAGCAAGGAGTCCACGTCTGGTTGCCCCTTTTTTCCATAGGGAAACTAAATACATACAGAGAGAAGTGCACTCACAGGAACGAATAACTGGCTCAGTACCATTGTTAGCCTGTTCTATGGCGATTTACCACCTGGGTGCAACTTTTTAGCCCAGTAATGCTTTCACAGAGTGGAACTTTCCTGTAGTATATTAGTCTGATCCCGCCTACTATGGTCAGTACAGCGCCGAAATACCATGCAATTCCTCTCTGAACAAGGAACACAGCAACCCCAGACGATCGTTTCGGCCTTTATTGGGCCTCGTCAGTGAGGTGTAGCCATATTCCTCTAAGCAAACTGAGCAAGGAGTCCACTTCTGGTTGCCCCTTTTTTCCATAGGGAGACTAAATACATACAGAGAGAAGTGCACGCACAGGAACGAACAACTGGCTCAATACCATTGTTAGCCTGTTCTATGGCGATTTACCACTTGGGTGCAACTTTTTAGCCCAGTAATGCTTTTCACAGAGTGGAACTTTCCCGTAGTATATCAGTCTGATCCCGCCTATTACGGTCAGTCCAGCGTCAAAATACCAGGAAATTCTTCTCTGAACAAGGAACACAGCAACCCCAGATGATCGTTTCGGCCTTCATTGGGCCTCGTCAGTGAGGTGTAGCCATATTCCTCTAAGCACACTGAGCAAGGAGTCCACATCTGGTTGCCCCTTTTTTCCATAGGGAGACTAAATACATACAGAGAGAAGTGCACTCACAGGAACGAACAACTGGCTTAATACCATTGTTAACCTGTTCTATGGTGATTTACCACCTGGGTGTTCTATTTTTGTTTTGCTTTGAACACTGATAGCGTGCGAGCTGAAAATGAAGTTAGCGTGCCATTTGGAATCTGGCCCTTTATTGGAGAAAAACAGGCGTATGTGCATGCTGGCAATTTTTCTCTTTCAAAATGGGTGGTACACTTAGCAGAAGAAAGGGAACAGCCAGCAAACTTTAAATGACCCCAAAATGCATCATTCTACACGTCACTCACCCCCTCCAAGAAAGCCCCAATTTAGACTTTAGAAAGCAATTATTTCTAATGGTTTTCACAAAACAAAAATGAAGAGAGTTTCTTTTAAAGAACCATGTGGTTAGAACTTTGGGTACAGTGCTAACCAGAAATGGATACTATGTCCAGGAAGAAACCAAGATAATTGGGAAAAGCAAGAAGGGGAAACTAAGAGTTAAAAGCAAGAGGATGCATGAAGTGAGATAGTAACATAATAAATAGTTAAGAGAGGCTATGGGTCATGTTATATAGAGGAGCTGATTGAAGTTACATGAGATATAACTGACGAACAGACAGGGAATCCATAAATAGGAAGATGCAAGGATAGAATTATAGATGAACAAAGAGAAAGGAAAACAAAAGGCAGAAGAATAACTAGTTGAGTAGAACTGTATTTCTTTTCTTCTCTATCATTCTCTGCTTCGTGTGTCTGTTTGTCTAATCAAACGTTTTCTTGGCCAATTTCCAAGTTTCTAGTTGGAACAAACTGTAATGGTATCTGGGTGATGGAGAACATTTTTTTCATTTATTTTTAAACAACAGGAATCACTTCATTTTTCATCCTAACTTGTTTAATGCAGAATCTTTACCTCTAAGCAAACATCTACAAGTGAAGTCAGTTTCTCAAGCATCTTCTTTTATTTAACAGCTCAGATCTGCTTAACACTGTATATCCAGGGCATAATAGGTTAGGTCTACTGGCAGGTGCTCAGTTACAGCTTATTGCTGTATTATTTGTAAGGGTGATATCACTTGGTCACTGCACAGTTGTCGCAGTTACAATAATATTCATTTATTATGTGGGTTTGGGTGATTTTGCACTAAGAGAATTCTACAGCACCATTCCAGTCTATGAGAAAACACATTTCAGGCAGGTAAAGTGGGTGGCAGAACTTCAAAGAACATTACCGTAATCTCCAGAGGATTAATTCTCTCCCTACATATTGGTACTTGAGACCTCACATGCATGTAGAGCCTCAATTCTGTGAGCCCAGCCAATAAACTTCAATTAGAGGGGAACTTCAAGGGTGACTGAAATATGCATAGGGCTACCCTACTAATTAATGAATTAATTAAATAAGTTTAAACATTAGAGGAAATATGGACAGACTCATTGGGCTTATGGTTCCTATCTGCTGTCAAAATTAATGTTTAATCAATGTTTCCAGGTTCTTTAATCTTCTGAGTTTTACTTATGCTTTCTGCAGATGCACTAAAACATGGAGGAAATAATCTTTCAGAAGCTAATACTACAGTGAAGTTTGTTTCTCCAGATGTATCACAAAATTGTACTCCTGTCACCCCCTGTTAGGAAAGGGGTAGGGTAGTGCCTCACCATTTTTGGATAACAGCTAGAATTATTCTTACAAATAGGTTCAATATATGCACCATGTACGGTTATAACAGATTTTACATTTGTTACAAGTAGATTACAGCTCTGTCTAGTGACACATGGCAAACTCCTTCACAGCCACTAATATAATCTTCCAATATGACAAGTTTGAGGCTGCTTGTAGGAGCAAATGACTATACTTCCACCAGGGCTTTTCCCTATTATCCCCTATGCCCACAAGAATATAGTCAGAAGATGTGTTTGGGGCCCCTGTCATTCAGTTGCCTGTGGACATTGTTGACAGCGATAATTCCCAACCAGATAATTGTGTTAGGAAGCCTAATGTGAATTCATCCCTAACCTTTGCACAAGGTAGCGAGGCTGACTCCCCAGTGCATGGTATGGGCTTTATTTGGGAGTGGTCATCTAAGCTTCAAGTAAGCATAAATGTAGAGAATTGGAGCAGAATTGAAGGCTCTCATAAGCTCAATGCTAGAATATTGTGGGCCTAAGAGCATAAGACCCAAACTTGCCTATGTTTATTATGTCTTGTGGAATCGTATAGGGAGATTTTATTCATTATGAAGCATATCATCTCTACACCCCTAGAATGTATCTCCTCATTTGGATTGCATCTGCTACTGATCTCGCAGTCTTCCTATAATGCAGAAGAGGAAGGGAGTTGAATAATGACCTGACCAAACTACATAGGGGTCAATCACTGGAAACATGCCTCTCCTTTATAACTATGGATAAGCTCAGTTACTTGTATTAGATTAATAGCAGTATGCATCCCTGTTTTCACAAACAAGTTACCTTTACATGTTCGCTGGAGGCTGATTTAAATTACAGTTTCTTTATAATAAGAATGGCTGTAAACTCACCAATGGCTGAAAATTGTATTGCTTGCGGAACATTGAAGTATCACACTGCTGAAGCTTCCATTTTTTTTTAAATACCTTATTTCTAGCTCCTAGAGACGCTAGTATATCATAAGGTCTGATCTGTTAATAATATAAAGTTAGCATAACTTAAAATAACTTCTTTGAAGATAGTTTTTGAGTATGCACTCTACAGTGAGACCACTCTAACTGTCAACTATGTTCTATTAATATTATGAGGCCGATTTACCAATATCTGGCGGACATTGCTGAATGCTAACCTAAGTTACAATTACACCTAACACTACACTATACTTAAATAAATTATTCCTATTTAAAACTAAATACTTACCTGTAAAATAAACCCTAAGATAGCTACATTATAACTAATAATTACATTGTAGCTATTTTAGGAATTATATTTATTTTACAGGTAACTTTGTATTTATTTTAGCTAGTTAAAATAGTTATTAAATAGTTATTAACTATTTAATAACTACCTAGCTAAAAGAAATACAAAATTACCTGTAAAATAAATCCTAACCTAAGTTACAATTAAACCTAACACTACACTATCATTAAATTAATTAAATAAATTAACTACAAATAACTACAATTAAATACAATTACATAAACTAACTAAAGTACAAAAAATAAAAAAAGCTAAGTTACAAAAAATAAAAAAAATAAGTTACAAACATTTTAAAAATATTACAACAATTTTAAGCTACTTACACCTAATCTAAGCCCCCTAATAAAATAACAAAGCCCCCCAAAATAAAAAAATGCCCTACCCTATTCTAAATTAAAAAAGTTCAAAGCTCTTTTACCTTACCAGCCCTTAAAAGGGCCTTTCGTGGGGCATGCCCCAAAGAATTCAACTCTTTTGCCTGTAAAAGAAAAATACAACCCCCCCCAACATTAAAACCCACCACCCACATACCCCTAATCTAACCCAAACCCCCCTTAAAAAAACCTAAGACTAATCCCCTGATTACGGACTACCGACAAATGAAGGCTCCTTTAAGGGACGTCATCCAAGATGGCGTCCCTTCAATTCCGATTGGCTGATAGGATTCTATCAGCCAATCGGAATTAAGGTAGGAAAAATCTGATTGGCTGATTGAATCAGCCAATCAGATTGAGCTTGCATTCTATTGGCTGATCGGATCAGCCAATAGAATGCGAGCTCAATCTGATTGTCTGATTGGATCAGCAAATCGGATTGAACTTGAATCTGATTGGCTGATTCAATCAGCCAATCAGATTTTTCCTACCTTAATTCCGATTGGCTGATAGAATCCTATCAGCCAATCGGAATTGAAGGGACGCCATCTTGAATGACGTCCCTTAAAGAAGCCTTCATTCGTCGGTAGTCCGTCGGGAAAGAAGGATGTTCCGCGTCGGCGGGATGAAGATTGAAGATTGAAGACCCCGCTTGGAAGATGACATCGCCCGGATAGAAGACTTCTTCAGCGCCGCTTGGAAGATGACATCACCCGGATGGAAGACTTATTCAGCGCCGACTGGAGGATCACTTCATCGGATGGAAGATTTCTTCAGCGCCCCTTGGAGGATCACTTCTGCCGCTCCGGATCTCTTCTTCAGGTCCATCGCTGCTCGGCTGAGTGAAGACGACTCAAGGTAGGATGATCTTCAGGGGATTAGTGTTAGGTTTTTTTAAGGGGGGTTTGGGTTAGATTAGGGGTATGTGGGTGGTGGGTTTTAATGTTGGGGGGGTTGTATTTTTCTTTTACAGGCAAAAGAGCTGAATTCTTTGGGGCATGCCCCACGAAAGGCCCTTTTAAGGGCTGGTAAGGTAAAAGAGCTTTGAACTTTTTTAATTTAGAATAGGGTAGGGCATTTTTTTTATTTTGGAGGGCTTTGTTATTTTATTAGGGGCCTTAGATTAGGTGTAATTAGCTTAAAATTGTTGCAATATTTTTAAAATGTTTAACTTATTTTTTTAATTTTTTGTAACTTAGCTTTTTTTATTTTTTGTACTTTAGTTAGTTTATGTAATTGTATTTAATTGTAGTTATTTGTAGTTAATTTATTTAATTAATTTAATGATAGTGTAGTGTTAGGTTTAATTGTAACTTAGGTTAGGATTTATTTTACAGGTAATTTTGTATTTCATTTAGCTAGGTAGTTATTAAATAGTTAATAACTATTTAATAACTATTCTAAGTAGCTAAAATAAATACAAAGTTACCTGTAAAATAAATATAAATCCTAAGATAGCTACAATGTAATTATTAATTACATTGTAGCTATCTTAGGGTTTATTTTACAGGTAAGTATTTAGTTTTAAATAGGAATAATTTATTTAAGTATAGTGTAGTGTTAGGTGTAATTGTAACTTAGGTTAGTTTTTATTTTACAGGTTAATTTCTCTTTATTTTAGCTAGGTAAGCTATTAAATAGTTAATAACTATTTAATAGCTATTGTACCTAGTTAAAAATAAATTGAAATTTGCCTGTAAAATAAAAATAAATCCTAAGATAGCTACAATATAATTATTATTTATATTGTAGCTATATTAGCTTAGTTTATTTTACAGGTAAGTATTTAGTTTTAAATAGGATTAATTTAGTTCATAATAGAAATATTATTTTGATTTATTAAATTAATATTTAAGTTAGGGGGTGTTAGGGTTAGTGTTAGACTTAGGTTTAGGGGTTAATAAATTTATTACAGTGGCGGCAGTGTAGTGGGGGGCAGGATAGGGGTTAATAAATGTATTATAGGTGGCGACGGTGTAGGGGGGCAGGATAGGGGTTAATAAATTTAATATAGGTTGCGGCGGGACCGGGAGCGGCAGTTTAGGGGTTAATACATATATTATAGTTGCGGCGGGGTCAGGGAGCTGCGGTTTAGGGATTAAACTATTTATTTAGTTGCGGCGAGGTGCGGGATCAGCAGGATAGGGGTTAATAACTATATTATAGAGGGCGACGGTATAGGGGGGGCAGGATAGGGGTTACTAGGTATAATGTAGGTTGCGGCGGTGTCCGGGAGCGGCGGTTTAGGGGTTAATACATTTATAAGAGTTGCGGCGGGGTCTAGGAGCGGTGGTTTAGGGGTTACTAACTTTATTGAATTGCGGGGGGCTCCGGGGGCGCCGGTATAGGGGGTAGAACAGTGTAGTTTAGTTTGGGTGCTTAGTGACAGGCTAGCAAGAAAGCTGTAAAAAAGCCGAAGAGCAGCGAGATCGGATGAGTGATAACTCTCACAATCCGCTGCTCATCGCCCCGTACTTGGTGCGTGGCTTTTTGACAGCTTTTTTGATAACTTAGGCGAATTTTCGCAGGTCCGTGGCGGCGATGTGAGGCAAGCTTAGGCGGGCGTATTGGGCCGGCGAAGGCAGGAAAAGTAGACGCGTTGATAACTACCCCCCATCATGTTCAAAAATCATAGATGCTCCCTTTATCTTTTCTAGTGTTTCATTAGTGGGCGTTCCTGCTTTTTAACATCTATAGTTGCGTTAAAGTGATTGTAAACTTTGGCTATTGAATCCACTCTATCTATAATTATTCATAAAAAGAGGGGCACTTTATAATTACCATTAGTGAACATAGTGCCGTTCCTGCGCCCGCATCTCATACTCGATTTTTGTTTTTTATGCGGAATCCGGCTTAGGTCAATTGTTGCGTGCCCCATGAGTTGGACGCCAAAGGTGGCACTCAACAATTAGCTGAAGCCGGATTTTTCAACAAAGACAAAAAGGTATGAGATGCGGGAAAAGGAACAGCTCAATGCTTATTATCACTAATGGTAATAATTTTAAGAATGCAGCATTCTTATTTTTAAGAATGAAAGTGCCCTCTTTTTACGCATAATTATAGATAGTGTGGATTCAATATCCAAAGTTTACAATCATTTTAACTGCTCCAATATATGATATCTCATACAGTAAACAAGAACCAGAAGCAATGAGGAAAAGCAGTAATTACAACTGCAAAACATACGGCTAGATTACAAGTTTTGCGTTATGAGTAAAAAAGCAGCATTAAGCCTCATAACGCTGCGTTTTTACTACCGCTGCTATTATGAGTCTTGTAGGTACAGCTGTCTTACACACCTTTTTTGCCTTACTGCAAATCAACTTACGCATTTTGCGTATAGTCTTTTTTCAATGGGACTTCCATAGCGCCGATATTACAAGCTTTTTTTTAGGCCAAAAAGTGAGCGGTACAGCCTATCCCGCAAGATTCCTAACACATTCTAAAGTCAGTAGTTATGAGTTTTACACTACAAAGCCGTAGCATAAAACTCATAATTAAAGGGCTAAAAAGTATACTAACACCCATAAACTACCTATTAACCCCTAAACTGAGGCCCTCCCGCATCACAAACACTAAAATAAAATTATTAGCCCCTAATCTGCCGCTCCGGACATCGCCGCCACTAGAATAAACATATTAACCCCTAAACCCCCACACTCCCGCCTCGCAAACACTAGTTAAATATTATTAACCCCTAATCTGCTGTCCCTAACATCACCACCACCTACCTACATTTATTAGCCCCTAATCTGCCGCCCCAACGTTGCTGCCACTATATTATATTTATTAACCCCTTAACCTTAAGTCTAACCCTAACCCTAACACCCCCTAACTTAAATATAATTAAAATAAATCTAATTAAAACCTACAATTAATAACTAAATAATTCCTATTTAAAACTAAATACTTACCTGTAAAATAAACTCTAAACTAGTTACAATATAACTAATAGTTACATTGTAGCTAGCTTAGGGTTTATTTTTATTTCACAGGCAAGTTTGTATTTATTTTAACTAGGTAGAATAGTTACTAAATAATTATTAACTATTTACTAACTACCTAGCTAAAATAAATACAAATTCACCTGTAAAATAAAACCTAACCTGAGTTACACTAACACCTAACACTACACTACACTACAATTAAATAAATTACCTAAATTAAATAGCATTAAATTAATTAAATACAATTACCTAAATTACAAAAAAAACAAAACACTATATTACACAAAATAAAAAACAAATTACAAGATATTTAAACTAATTACACCTAATCTAATAGCCCTATCAAATTAAAAAAAAGCCCCCCAAAATAAAAAAAAACTAGCCTAAACTAAACTACCAATAGCCCTTAAAAGGGCCTTTTGCAGGGAATTGCCCCAAAGAAATCAGCTCTTTTACCTGAAAAAAAAAAATACAAACAACCCCCCAACAGTAAAACCCACCACCCACACAACCAACCCCCCAAATAAAACCCTAACTAAAAAAACCTAAGCTCCCTATTGCCCTGAAAAGGGCATTTGGATGGGCATAGCCCTTAAAAGGGCATTTAGCTCTATTGCAGCCCAAAGCCCTAACCTAAAAATAAAACCAACCCAATAAACCTTTAAAAAACCTAACACTAACCCCCTGAAGATCCACTTACAGTTTTGAAGATCCGACATGCATCCTCAACGGAACCGGGAGAAGTCATCATTGAAGCGGCAAGAAGTCCTAAACGAAGCTGGGAGAAGTCTTCATCGTAGCCGGGAGAAGTGGTCCTCTAGACGGGCAGAAGTCTTCTTCCAGACGGCATCTTCTATCTTCATCCATCCAGCGCGGAGCGGGTCCATCTTGTCTTTTAACGCCGGGTTTAGAAGAACCTGTAATACCAGCGCTGTAGGTAAGTGAGCGGTGACAATAACGTGCAAGTTAGTACCGCACCCCTCATAATGCAAAACTCGTAATCTAGCCGATAGGAAATACATTTGCAAAACAATTTGTGTAAATGATTATAAAAATTTGGTTTTATTAGGGTAAAGTAATTTACCTGGAAAAAAATTGAAAATGTCTCATAAACCTCATAGAGGAGAATAAGAGGCTGGCTGTGGGTGTTTTAGAGTCAGTCTAGAAGTTTGTGTGTGTGTGTGTGGGGGGGGGGGGGTATCTGAAAATAAGAATACCCGAATACTCCATCTAATTAAAATCCAAGACTGCATAAATATAAATTGAAATATGGCATGTAATGACAAAAATAATGTTTTTTTTTTCTTCTGATTTTTAATTGTTAATTTTAATCAAACAATATAGGTCTAAAATCCTAAATGTTGCTGTTTTTAGAAGGTGAACTAACGCTAAATACGGAACAACAAAATGTGGGTTTAAAACATTGAGGTATATAGTAAACAAAAAGTCCCACACTAAAAGAGAACTCTGTGACTCAGTATATGGTCGACTTACCGCGTCCGGTCCTAGGGAGGGGTATTCTTACTTTCCTGGTCGGTCAGAGGGCTGTGTCCTGGTTGGCGGTGATCCGCAACTCCCATAGGTGTGTTATTAACCTTTTTCCTTGCTCCCAGAATGGAGCTCCTAGACTCCGTCGATTGCCGACCTAACGTAAACCCCGCCCTCCTCAGACGCGTGCGACTCCTCCTATTGGTCAACGGCTTGGGACGTCACCACCCGGTGGATATTGCGTCCAATCCACGGGAGGGGGAGGGGAGGAGGCGAACCTCAGCTGTGCTCTCTGTAAGGGATCCGATCATCAAGGTAAATAAAGAAAGACAGGAGCACCAGCGGATGTGTGAACCAGCATTTATTTCCTCAATAACGCTGAATATAAAAGCACTCAAAAAACAAACTTGTGGTAAACGAAAAAATGCTCTGATGATACTGGCGGCAGCTGATTGTTCAGTAGGATAGGAAGGTATGGAGAACAGCTCACGCGTTTCGGCAGTAGTGCCGTAGTCTTAGCTGAATAAAAATTAAAAACAAGCGCCCTTTTTCTAGGGCTTACCTTCCTCCTATTGGATAATCTGTTAAGCCAATCTAAAGCCATTAACAATTAACAATTTCAAATTCATTTTGACAACTGCAGGTACATTTTAACCCCCTAACGCACCTTGTGCTAGACTGTTTGATACTGCTTTACAAAAGCTCATATATCTTGAACATCCTATTTTGGAAATACATTTTATGATGAATCACAGTTAGATAACTAAGCAACAAGTATGCAAAACATATATTATTAGAATTTAAAACGAAAAATTACATCTGTATTTAACAACAATACATGTGAAAAGGAAAAATGGTGCACCAATGTCTCACATCCTGCAAAAAAGAAGAATCACACAGGATGCATAATTACATATAGGCAATATGTCATTCTAGGTGCACGATGAAGAGTTACCTCTCTAATGCCAAAAATTATTATTAGCATAATTTGCACTTATCCTCTGAGAATTTACTCCTACTTGGTGAATTGTTGCTTGTATTTTACCAATGGATACTTTGGAACTATTATACAATAAACCAAAAAACAATGAGCTGCGGTGTGTTATACTATAAAATAAATCTATTCATTTCTCACTGTTTCACTGTATTGGATGTTTTTATAATATACTTCCCTATTCTGATGTGGATGTGGAGATTGTCTACTCCAAAAATGACCTGATTTTAATCTTATCTGTAGGGATGTGTATTGTGGTTTATAAGAACCCTCCTAAACTCATAATGTCTAATACCAATAATTGATTAAATCAAAGGCTGAATTTAATCCTGAAGGTGTCCTGGTCTTCAATTTGAAGATCCAGAACACCTCCTGTCTGCCTAGGTCTTTCTCCCTGTCCCCACCTCTTGGTGGCACAAGTACATATTCTATGGCCTTCCACCTGAAACTCTCAGTACTTTTTGAGTGTTCTAGTGCAAAGTGTTGCACTAGCGGTGTGCTGGATTTGCCTGCTCTGATGGTTGAAAGGTGCTCCCTGATTCGTGATCTAATCTCGCGTGTCGTTAATCCTACATATTGAATATTGCACAATATACAGGTAATTAAATATATCACATACTTGGACCTACACGTGATGCATGTTTTTATGTTAAATTGTTGGCCTGTGATAGTGGACTGAAACATTTCTCCACATTCAACTTTTTCACAGGCCACACAATCTCTATAATTGCACCTGTGCATGCCCTTTACTAGTAGCCATGCTGACCCTCCTGGTTCACTCCTTTTGATTTTTGTGGGTGCTACTGTGTTCCCAATTGTCTTGTTTCTCCTGTACGAGAACTGGCATCCAGAGCTTGATATACTTGTTAGGTCATCATCCGCAGAGAGCATTTCAAAATGCCTTCTGATGATGTTGCAGATTTTAGGGTATTCTACCGAATAATCAGTGAGGAATATGAGACTCTGTTTAGAAATATCGCTTCCTCTGGACTCTTTGGAATTTGATACGAGTAAGCTCTCCCTGTCCAAATTCCTAACTGATTTTTCGGCATTTTTTATTGTTGCGTGTGCATATCCCCTATCTTTTAACCTTTTGGTCAATGCACTGCTCTCTTTTTCAAAATCTTTGGAGAGGCTACAATTTCGTTTCACCCTCATGAATTGCCCTTTTGCCACTGCTTTAAAGAGATTCTGAGGGTGACAGCTTCTGGCATGTAATAGGGTATTGCCTGTGATAGGCTTCCTGTACATTGTTGACATCACTTTCTCACCAGGTTTTCCGATCAAAGTTACATCAAGATAATTGATGCATTTTTCACCAACCTCAAAGGTGAATTCTATCCCTTTGTCATTGTTGTTGAGATATTCAATGGACCGTGGGATACTCGTGGGATCCCCTTTCCACACAAACAGAAGGTCATCAATGAACCTTTTAAAGAACACTATGTTCCGTCTGTGTGGATTTCTTTCTCCAAATATGTGGTCCTCCTCCCACCAACCCATAAAAAGGTTGGCGTAGGAG
Source organism: Bombina bombina (assembly GCF_027579735.1). Lineage (NCBI taxonomy): Eukaryota > Metazoa > Chordata > Amphibia > Anura > Bombinatoridae > Bombina > Bombina bombina. The sequence goes on from NC_069501.1 coordinate 79,658,833, forward strand.
GGGGCAAACTTAGCCCCCATGGCCGTACCACATATCTGGAGAAAGAAGTGCCCATTGAACTCAAAGAAATTGTGGGTGAGCAGGAATTTAGTTACTCTTCCCACAAACTCACATAGTGATAAATCATCCCCATAATATTTTCTCATAAAATATTCTACAGCCAATAAGCCCTGATCATGTGGAATTGATGAGTACAGGGACTTTACATCAACTGTGATCCATACATATTCATTCTCCCAGTCAATCCTGGACACCAAATTCAAAATATGTTTTGTGTCCAAAACAAAACTGGTGAGTTGCTTGATCATGGGCTGTAGCAATGCATCAAGCCACTCAGAGAGGGGTTCAAGGAGAGACCCAATGCCACTGACTATGGGTCTCCCCTTGACCTCAGCTGTTCTCCATACCTTCCTATCCTACTGAACAATCAGCTGCCGCCAGTATCATCAGAGCATTTTTTCGTTTACCACAAGTTTGTTTTTTGAGTGCTTTTATATTCAGCGTTATTGAGGAAATAAACGCTGGTTCACACATCTGCTGGTGCTCCTGTCTTTCTTTATTTACCTTAAAACATTGAGGGCCAGATTACGAGTGGAGCGCTATTTAGCTCTTTCGCTAAAGTGCTAATTGTGCTAGAAGTAAACTTTTTGTGCTCAGCGGGTTGCGCTCGTATTATGAGTTGAAAGTAAAAAGTTTGCACTCTTGCACTAACCGACGCGTGCAAACAGCATACTTGTAGCGCAATTAGAATATTGTTTGCACGATATCCTATTCCCCCAGTAGAAGTCAATGGAGAAAAAAAGGGGGGAAAAAAATCTGCTAACAGGCTAACAATGGTATTGGGCTGGGTGTTCGTTCCTGTGAGTGCACTTCTCTCTCTCTGTGTATATATATATATATATATATATATACACAGTATATATATATATATATATATATATATATAGATATAGATATACTGTATATGTATATGTATATATATATATATATATATATATACACACACAGGATTATATAAAGGAATAGATATAACAGAATTTATGTTTACCTGATAAATTTCATTCTCCTACGGTGTATCCGGTCCACGGCTTCATCCTTACTTGTGGGATATTCTCATTCCCTACAGGAAGTGGCAAAGAGAGCACACAGCAGAGCTGTCCATATAGCTCCCACTCTGGCTCCGCCCCCCAGTCATTCGGTCGACGGTTAGGAGAAAAAGGAGAACCATAGGGTGCAGTGGTGACTGTAGTGTACAAAAATAAAAATTTAAACCTGACCAAATGCCAGGGCGGGCCGTGGACCGGATACACCGTAGGAGAAAGAAATTTATCTGGTAAACATAAATTCTGTTTTCTCCTACATTGGTGTATCCGGTCCATGGCTTCATCCTTACTTGTGGGAACCAATACCAAAGCTTTAGGACACGGATGAAGGGAGGGAACAAGTCAGGTAACCTAAACGGAAGGCACCACTGCTTGCAAAACCTTTCTCCCAAAAATAGCCTCCGAAGAAGCAAAAGTATCGAATTTGTAAAATTTGGCAAATGTATGCAGTGAAGACCAAGTCGCTGCCTTACAAATCTGTTCAATAGAAGCTTCATTCTTGAAAGCCCATGTGAAAGCCACAGCTCTAGTGGAATGAGCTGTAATTCGTTCAGGAGGCTGCTGTCCAGCAGTCTTATATGTCAATCGGATGATGCTTTTCAGCCAGAAGGAAAGAGAGGTAGCAGTCGCTTTCTGACCTCTCCTCTTACCAGAATAGACAACAAACCAGGACGATGTTTGTCTGAAATCTTAGTTGCTTTTAAATAGAATTTTAAAGCACGAACCACATCAAGATTGTGTAACAGCCGTTCCTTCTTAGAAACTGGGTTAGGACACAGAGAAGGAACAACTATTTCCTGGTTAATATTCTTATTGGAAACCACTTTTGGAAGGAAACCAGGTTTGGTACGCAAAACAACCTTATCTGTATGGAACACCAGATAGGGTGAATTACACTGCAAAGCAGACAACTCAGAAACTCTTCGAGCAGAAGATATAGCTACCAAAAACAAAACTTTCCAAGATAATAACTTAATATCTATGGAATGTAAAGGTTCAAACGGAACCCCTTGAAGAACTGAAAGAACTAAATTGAGACTCCATGGAGGAGCCACAGGTCTATAGACAGGCTTGATTCTGACTAAAGCCTGTGCAAACGCTTGAACGTCTGGTACTTCTGCCAGACGCTTGTGTAACAGGATAGACAGAGCAGATATCTGTCCTTTTATGGAACTAGCTTAGCTGACAAACCTTTCTCCAATCCTTCTTGGAGAAAAGACAATATCCTTGGAATCCTAATCTTATTCCATGAGTAACCCTTGGATTCGCACCAACAAAGCTATTTCCGCCATATCTTATGGTAAATTTTCCTGGTGACAGGCTTTCTGACCTGGATCAGGGTATCTATACTGAATCCGAAAACCCTGTTCGAATGGACCTTGAATTAGAAGGTCCTATCCTCAAAGATAGCTTCCATGGCGGAACCGATGACATATTCACCGTGTCTGCATACCAAGTCCTGCTTGTCACGCAGGAGCTATCAGAATTACCGAAGCCTTCTCCTGTTCGATTACTAGCCGGGGGAGAAGGGGAAACGGTGGAAAGACATAAGCTAGATTGAACGACCAAGGCTCTACTAAGGCATCTACCAATGTCGCCTTGGGATCCCTGGATCTGGACCCGTAACGTGGAACTTTGGAGTTATGACGTGACGCCATCAGATCCAGATCTTGAATGCCCCCTAGTTGAGCTAACTGGGCAAAAACCTCCGGGTGGAGTTCCCACTCCCCCGGATGGAAAGTCTGACGACTCAGATAATTCGCTTCCCAGTTATCCACTCCTGGGATGTGAATTGCTGATAGATGGCAGGAATGATCCTCTGCCCATTTGATGAATTTGGATACCTCCCTCATCGACCAGGGAACTCTTTGTTCCCCTCTGATGATTGATGTAAGCTACAGTCGTCATGTTGTCCGACTGAAATATGATGAATTTGGTCTCCGCTAGTTGAGGCCATGCCTGGAGCGCATTGAATATCGCTCTCAATTCCAAAATGTTTATCGGGAGAAGAGATTCTTCCCGAGACCATAGACCCTGAGCCTTCAGGGACTCCCAGACCGCGCCCCAGCCTAGGAGGCTGGCGTCGGTCGTGACAATGATCCACTCCGGTCTGCGGAAACTCATTCCCTGAGACAGGTGATCCAGAGACAACCACCAGAGGAGTGAGTCTCTGGTTTTCTGGTCCATTTGAATCTGGGGAGACAAATCTGCATAATCCCCATTCCACTGTTTGAGCATGCACAGTTGCAATGGTCTTAAATGATTTCGAGCAAATGGAACCACGTCCATTGCTGCGACCATGAGTCCTATTACCTCCATGCATTGAGCTATGGAGGGTTGAGGAATGGATTGAAGAACTCGACAAGTGTTCAGAAGTTTTAACTTCCTGACCTCTGTCAGAAAGATCTTCATTTCTACTGAGTCTATTATTGTTCCCAGGAAGGGAACCCTTGTGAACGGGGACAGAGAACTTTTTTCTATGTTCACCTTCCACCCGTGAGACCTTAGAAAGGCTAGGACAATGTCTGAATTGAAGTGAGTCTTCACTTTGTGAAAGGACGACGCTTGTATTAACATGTCGTCTAGGTAAGGTGCTACTGCAATGCCCTTGGCCTTAGCAACGCTAGAAGGGACCCTAGCACCCTTGTGAAAATTCTGGGAGCAGTGGCCAATCCGAATTGAAGAGCCACGAACTGATAATGCTTGTCCAGAGAGGCGAACCTCAGGAACTGAAGGTGATCTTTGTGGATCGGAACATGCAGATACGCATCCTTTAAGTCCACGGTAGTCATATATTGACCCTCCTGGAACATTCTTAAAATTGTCCGAATGGTTCCATTTTGAATTTTTTCTAAAAAGTTTTAAGTCCAGAATTGGCCTGAAAGTTCCTTCTTTTTTTGGGAACTACAAACAGGTTTGAGTAAAAACCCAGTCCTCGCTCTGCTGTCGGAACTGGGTGTATCACTCCCATTTTTAAAAGGTCCTGTACGCAAAGTAAGAATGCCTGTCTCCTTATCTGTCTAAAGATAAGTGAGCCCTGTGGAACCTTCCCCTTGGGGAAAGGTCTTTGAACTCTAGAAGGTACCCCTGAGAGACAATTTCTAGTGCCAAGGGGTCCGGAACATCTCTTGCCCAAGCCTTAGCAAAGAGAGAAAGTCTGCCCCCTACTAGATCCGGTCCCGGATCAGGGGCTACCCTTTCATGCTGTCTTGGCAGCAGCAGGCTTCTTGGCCTGTTTACCCTTGTTCCAGCCCTGCAAAGGTTTCCATGTTGGCTTGGGCTGGTAAGCTTTACCCTTTTGCTTAGTAGCTGTAGAGGTTGAAGCAGGTCCGTTCCTGAAGTTGCGAAAGGAACGAAAATTGGCCTTGTTTTTTAGCCTTGAAGGCTCTACCTTGTGGAAGGGCATGGCCCTTTCCCAGTGATATGTGAAATAATCTCTTTCAACTCTGGCCCGAATAGGGTCTTAACCTTGAAAGGAATATTAAGCAATTTTGCTTTGGACGACACGTAAGCCGACCATGATTTTAGCGAAAGCGCTCTGCGCGCCACGATGGCAAAACCAGAATTTTTCGCCGCTAGTTTAGCTACTTGCAAAGCGGCATCTGTGATGAAAGAATTAGCCCGCTTTAGGGCGTGAATTCTATCCATGACTTCGACATAAGCAGTCTCCTTCTGGAGCGAGTTTTCCAGTTCCTCAAACTAAAAGCCGCTGCAGTAGTTACAGGAATAATGCAGGAAATTGGTCGAAGAAGGAAACCTTGTAGAACAAATATTCCCTTAAGTAAACCTTCTAATTTTTTGAAAGCGCAACTGTCTTCTAATGGTATAGTCGTGCACTTAGTTAGCGTTGAAACTGCCCTCTCTACCTTGGGGACCGTCTGCCACGCGTCCCTTCTAGGGTCAACAATTGGGAACATTTTCTAAAATATAGGAGGGGAACAAAAGGTACACCTGGCTTCTCCCACTCCTTAGACACGATATCCGCCATCTTAGGTATCTGAAACGCATCAGTGTGTACTGGGACCTCTAGGAACTTGTCCATTTTACACAATTTTTCTGGGATCCCCAAAGGATCACAATCATCAAGTGCAGCTAGAACCTCCTTAAGTAGGGCGCAGAGGTGTTCTAGCTTAAATTTAAATGTTATAGTATCAGGCTCAGCCTGCTGAGAAACTTTTCCTGTCAGAAATTTCTCCCTCAGACAGGCCCTCCCTCACCGCCAAGTTAGATTGATGTGAGGGCACAAATTACAGATAAATTATCCTCTGCGTCTGCTTGCTCATTGTCTGTGTTTAAAACTGAGCAATCACGCTTCCTAGGAAAAGCTGGCAGTTTGGATAAAAAATGCTAATTGTTGCATAGTAATCGCAATTGGTGCGCTAGAGCCTGCGCGGGCATAGCTGGTGTTGACACAGAAGGAGACGAAAGCAAGCTATCTTCACTACCTTCAGCTAAAGAATCATCTTGGGCTATATAAGTGTGATTGTACTGTCCTTAAGATGTTTGGACGCTATGGCACACTTCATACATAAATTTAATGGGGGAACGACCTTGGCCTTTGGACATACAGAACATAGGCTATCTGAAGATTCAGACATGTTTGACAGACTTAAACAGAACTACAATGCAATAAAAATTATTTTTGACAAAAACGTTACTGTCTCTTTAAATAATAAAAGTGCACACATTATTATTGAAACATCAAAAAACCATGAAAGAAACATCCGATTTTAATGAAATTTTCACCACAGAGCCTTAATGTTTTGAAAAGATTGCACACAAATTTTCAGACCAATTAACCCCTTAATGCCCAAACCGGAGCTAATAACAGTTATTAACCAGTTAACACACTACAGTACTAGCCACAGCTTCTCCTGTAGCCATTTACCTTCCTTACGGCTAGATTTGGAGTTTTGTCGGTAACGACCCGAAAAGCTAACGCCGGCTTTTTTCTGGCCGCACCATAAAAATAACTCTGGTATTGAGAGTCCACATAAAGGCTGCGTTAGGCTCCAAAAAAGGAGCGTAGAGCATTTTTAACGCAACTTCAACTCTCGATACCAGAGTTGCTTACGGACGTGGCCAGCCTCAAAAACGTGCTCGTGCACGATTCCCCCATAGGAAACAATGGGGCTGTTTGAGCTGAAAAAAAACCTAACACCTGCAAAAAAACCGCGTTCAGCTCTTAACGCAGCCCCATTGTTTGCGATGCGTAAACACTTCCTACGTCTGCACCTAACACCGTAACATGTACCCCGAGTCTAAACACCCCTAACCTTACACTTATTAACCCCTATTCTGCCGCCCCCGTTATCGCTGACCCCTGCATATTTTTTTAACCCCTAATCTGCCGCTCCGTAAACTGCCGCTACTTACATTATCCCTATGTACCCCTAATCTGCTGCCCCTAACACCGCCGACCCCTATATTATATTTATTAACCCCTAATATGCTCCCCACAACGTCGCCTCCACCTGCCTACACTTATTAACCCCTAATCTGCCGACCGGACCTGAGCGCTACTATAATAAAGTTATTAACCCCTAATCCGCCTCACTAACCCTATAATAAATAGTATTAATCCCTAATCTGCCCTCCCTAACATTGCCGACACTTAACTTCAATTATTAACCCCTAATCTGCCGACCGGAGCTCACCGCTATTCTAATAAATGTATTAACCCCTAAAGCTAAGTCTAACTCTAACACTAACACCCCCCTAAATTAAATATAATTTTAATCTAACGAAATTAATTAACCCTTATTAAATAAATTATTCCTATTTAAAGATAAATACTTACCTGTAAAATAAATCCTAATATAGCTACAATATAAATTATAATTACATTGTAGCTATTTTAGGATTAATATGTATTTTACAGGTAACTTTGTATTTATTTTAACCAGGTACAATAGCTATTAAATAGTTAAGAACTATTTAATAGCTACCTAGTTAAAATAATAACAAAATTACCTGTAAAATAAATCCTAAGTTACAATTAAACCTAACACTATACTATCATTAAATTAATTAAATAAAATACCTATAATTACCTACAATTAAACCTAACACTACACTATCAATACATTAATTAAATACAATATCTACAAATAACTACAATTAAATAAACTAACTAAAGTACAAAAAATAAAAAAGAACTAAGTTACAAAAAATAAAAAAATATTTACAAACATAAGAAAAATATTACAACAATTTTAAACTAATTACACCTACTCTAAGCCCCCTAATAAAATAACAAAGACCCCCAAAATAAAAAATGCCCTACCCTATTCTAAATTAATAAAGTTCAAAGCTCTTTTACCTTACCAGCCCTGAACAGGGCTCTTTGCGGGACATGCCCCAAGAAGTTCAGCTCTTTTGCCTGTAAAAAAAAAACATACAATACCCCCCCCCCCAACATTACAACCCACCACCCACATACCCCTAATCTAACCCAACCCCCCCTTAAATAAACCTAACACTAAGCCCCTGAAGATCATCCTACCTTGTCTTCACCTCACCAGGTATCACCGATCCGTCCTGGCTCCAAAATCTTCATCCAACCCAAGCGGGGGCTGGCGATCCATCATCCGGTGGCTGAAGAGGTCCAGAAGAGGCTCCAAAGTCTTCATCCTATCCGGGAAGAAGAGGCGATCCGGACCGGCAACCATCTTGATCCAAGCGGCATCTTCTATCTTCAACCGATGACGACCGGCTCCATCCTGAAGACCTCCACCGCGGACCCATCTTCTTCCGGTGACGTCCAACTGAAGAATGACGGTTCCTTTAAGGGACGTCATCCAAGATGGCGTCCCTCGAATTCCGATTGGCTGATAGGATTCTATCAGCCAATCGGAATTAAGGTAGGAATATTCTGATTGGCTGATGGAATCAGCCAATCAGAATCAAGTTCAATCCGATTGGCTGATCCAATCAGCCAATCAGATTGAGCTCGCATTCTATTGGCTGATCGGAACAGCCAATAGAATGCGAGCTCAATCTGATTGGCTGATTGGATCAGCCAATCGGATTGAACTTGATTCTGATTGGCTGATTCCATCAGCCAATCAGAATATTCCTACCTTAATTCCGATTGGCTGATAGAATCCTATCAGCCAATCGGAATTCGAGGGACGCCATCTTGGCTGATTGTAGGTAATTATAGGTATTTTATTTAATTAATTTAATGATAGTATAGTGTTAGGTTTAATTGTAACTTAGGTTAGGATTTATTTTACAGGTAATTTTGTTATTATTTTAACTAGGTAGCTATTAAATAGTTCTTAACTATTTAATAGCTATTGTACATGGTTAAAATAATTACAAAGTTGCCTGTAAAATAAATATTAATCCTAAAATAGCTACAATGTAATTATAATTTATATTGTAGCTATATTAGGATTTATTTTACAGGTAAGTATTTAGCTTTAAATAGGAATAATTTATTTAATAAGAGTTAATTTATTTTGTTAGATTAAAATTATATTTAACTTAGGGGGGTGTTAGTGTTAGGGTTAGACTTAGCTTTAGGGGTTAATACATTTATTAGAATAGCGGTGAGCTCCGGTCGGCAGATTAGGGGTTAATAAGTGTAGGCAGGTGGAGGCAACGTTGAGGGGGGCAGATTAGGGGTTAATAAATATAATATAGGGGTCGGCGGTGTTAGGGGCAGCAGATTAGGGGTACATAGCTATAATGTAGGTGGCGGCGCTTTGCGGTCGGCAGATTAGGGGTTAATTATTGTAGGTAGCTGGCAGCGACGTTGTGGGGGGCAGATTAGGGGTTAATAAATATAATACAGGGGTCGGCGGTGTTAGGGGCAGCAGATTAGGGGTACATAAGTATAACGTAGGTGGCGGTCGGCAGATTAGGGGTTAAAAAAATTTAATCGAGTGGCGGCGATGTGGGGGGACCTCGGTTTAGGGGTACATAGGTAGTTTATGGGTGTTAGTGTACTTTAGAGTACAGTAGTTAAGAGCTTTATGAACCGGCGTTAGCCCAGAAAGCTCTTAACTACTGACTTTTTTCTGCGGCTGGAGTTTTGTCGTTAGATTTCTAACGCTCACTTCAGCCACGACTCTAAATACCGGAGTTAGAAAAATCCCATTGAAAAGATAGGATACGCAATTTACGTAAGGGGATCTGCGGTATGGAAAAGTCGCGGCTGAAAACTGAGCGTTAGACCCTTTTTTGAGTGACTCCAAATACCGGAGTTAGCCTAAAACCAGCGTTAGGAGCCTCTAACGCTGGTTTTCACGGCTACCGCCAAACTCCAAATCTAGGCCTTAGGGATTATTTTAGTAGGAAATAAGCCTCTCTGGAGTCTTTTGTGATGCCCCACATGAAGATGCATGGATTGCCTAGGCAAAAACAACTGCACAATTTAGGCCTGAAAATGAGGCCTCCTCCCTCTTCATTCCAGAGTGGAGGGGCCTTTCTGACTAAATGTAGGTGTCCAAATAAGTGCCAGGCCAAAATTAAACCCCAAAAGTGTTTTAAAATCTGAAAAAACACCTTATTTATAGAGAAAAACATGCTAAAAAGCAATCGATTTTAAAGCCCACAATAGTGTCAACCAGCATAGAGCCCTAAATATAAGTCATCATTTTATACAGAGTCTAAGAAAAAATGGCTTACCTATCCCAGAGGGAATTTCTGACAGTCTTCTAGCATTACATGGTCTTGTTAGAAATATGACTGATCATACCTGATGTAGTTAAGCCTGCAAACTGTTCCCCCCAACTGATGTTCTCTGGTTTCAACAGTCCTGCGTGGGAACAGCAATGGATTTTAGTTACTGGTGCTAAAATCATACTCCTCTTTTAACAGAAATCTTCTTCACTTTCTGTTGTAGAGTAAATAGTACAAACCGGCACTATTTTAAAATAACAAACTCTTGATAGAAGAAATAAAAATCTACAACTAACACCACATACTCTTTACCACCCCTGTGGAGATGCTACTTGTTCAGAGCGGCAAAGAGAATGAATGGGGGGCGGAGCCAGAGGGGGAGCTATATGGACAGCTCTGCTGTGTGCTCTCTTTGCCACTTCCTGTAGGGAATGAGAATATCCCACAAGTAAGGATGAAGCCGTGGACCGGATACACCAATGTAGGATAAATACAGATTTATATATAGGAGTATCTATTTATAAATATATAGAACATATTCTGCTATGTGCAGAACATTGGAATAAAATATTTACAGTAAAAATGAATAAACATGATTTTACATGTTTTTATTTACTTTATGGCAAAGGGTTCCAATGAACCTCTGTATATGTCTATATATGTGTACAGCATATGTATTTATGTGTTTATATGTGTATATATGCCTGTAAATACATTATCATATATACACATATAAATACATAAATACATATGTATACATATATATATATATATATATATATATATATATATATATATATATATATATATGAGCTCCCCTTGTAATCTAGCTATTTACAGGAATTACATTCTAAAATTAATGTTCATTTAATAAAATGAAAAAGTAATATTAGTGTATCCTAAAATGCAGATGAAAATGACAGCTACACTTACTATAATTGGATTGAATAAGATACAGGGTGTTGTTATTTTTAAACACTGCTTTGTTTGTTCCCTTTCATTCTCAGTAGCTTTATTGTCGGGGGGGGGGGGATTATTGCTGAAAATTTACTGGTGGGTAAATAAAATAATTCTGAGAAGCTGAGAACACATTCACATGGGCATCACATGTCCTGACATCAGAACACTTATAGTAGGAAGAATAGTGTTTCTGTTGCTATCTTCTTCACTCACTCATTAATCATAACCAAAACCTTTTAATCAACTTGTTATAGTTGGCAGTCATTTTGTGCAAACATAATTTTCCCACACAGTTTCACCCTACTAGATACCTCTCCCTTACGTTCAGACATTTTTAACTTGTCATCTGATTGCAAGGAATAAGTAAAGAATCACATCTTTGATTTGACTCGGATAACTGGGTATGTATTTAATAGGAGGATATATTTGTAATGTATGTGATGAAAAAAAATCTAAACTGTGTTTTGTTTAGTCTATTTTATATATTTATAGATTTTTTTTACCATTAATCAGAGTCATTGGGGCATATGTATCAAGCTCTGAATGGAGCTTGATGCCCCGTGTTTCTGGCGAGCCTGCAGGCTCGCCAGAAACAGCAGTTATGAAGCAGCGGTCACAAAGACCGCTGCTCCATAACCTGTCCGCCTGCTCTGAGCAGGCGGACAGACATCGCCGGAAATCAACCCGATCGAGAACGATCGGGTTGATTGACACCCCCTGCTGGCGGCCTATTGGTTGCGAGTCTGCAGGGGGCGGCGCTGCACTAGCAGCTCTTGTAAGCTGCTGGTGCAATGCTGAATACGGCGAGCGTATTGCTCGCCGTATTCAGCGAGGTCTGGCGGACCTGATCCGCAGTGTCGGATCAGGTCCGCAAGACCTTGATACATATGCCCCATTGTGTGCTGCTGCTCATGTACTCAGCACTACGTAATGTGACGGCACATTACAAATAAGTTATTGCATTATATAAATAAATAATGTTAGACGATCACTTAAAGGGACATGAAACTCAATATTTTTCTTTCATGATTCAGATAGAGAATACAATTTGTATCCACTTTCCATTTTACTTATATAATCTAATTTGCTTTATTCACTTGGTATTCTTTGTTGCAGAAGTGGGGGCTACTTAATGCGCTGGGTGAACCAATAACATGAAGTTAATATGTGCAGCCAGCAATCAGCAGACACATACTGTATATACACATAAATATATGTACACATGTATAAACACATATATACATATAAACACATAAATATATGTACACATGTATAAACACATATATACATATAAACACATAAATATATGTACACATGTATAAACACATATATAAACACATATATACATATAAACACATAAATATATGTACACATGTATAAACACATATATAAGTGCATTGGAGCCCTTTGCAGTCAAGTAGATGAAAACATGAAACGTAACATCACAGACCTGGATGGCAATGATGTTCAGCAAACAGAATTACCTCCGAACCCCATATATGTGTCACCTGAATTATTTTGCCAAAGCTTTAATTGAAGGTGACCTTTGTTCGATAAATGTTGCATTTTAGTTGAAACTGAAAATGACACGGATGTGAGTTATACAAGCGAGCCATCATCACCGTCTTGAGTTACACTTTACCTAGACACCAAGTTTTGCTACAAGGACATGGTCTATTAAGCCAAATTTGCTCACTAAGGGCCAGATTACAAGTGGAGTGCTAATTAATGCTCCCATTCAAGTGTAAATTGTGCTAGAAGTAAGCTTTATATGCTCGTCGGGTTGCGCTCATATTACGAGATGAAAGTAAACTGTTTTCGTTTGAGCACTAACCCGACAAGCGCAAAAAGACGAAGTTTGAATATCATGTGCGCGATCAAGTATTGCCCCATAGAAGTCAATAAAAAAAAAGTGGAAAAAAACCCTAACATGCCACTCTTGTGCAAACCCGATCGCATATTCTCATGTGCGCTAATCCCCCCTGAAAATATAAATATTTCACATTCCAATGTTCTTCACAAGCAAGAATATTCTACTGATGCATAAATAAAGATCTCTACATATAACTTGTGTTTTTTTGGTACAATATATATTTATATATGATTATATAAATGTATAGATATTTACAGATTTATACTTAGAAGTTATTCTGCTATGTGAAATATTTACAGTAAATACATAGTTAATACCTTTATTAAAACTAAATATTGCATAAATATGTTTTTCCCATGTTTTCATCTGCTTAACTGCACAGAGCTACAAAGCATTTATATATATATATATATATATATATATATATATATATATATATATATATATATATATGTATTTATGTGTTTATATGTGTATATATGTCTGTAAATTCATATATACACATATAAATACATATGTATATATATATCTAACGAGAAGCCCCAGCGATGCCTGTCACTATGCAGGCCCGATCGCCGGTGTAAGAGCGGATGGGGGCCCACAGATTGCAAAAAAAGGTAGTTGAGTGCTAATGACGGCTCTGAGCCATCATTAGCACTCAAGGGGTTAATTAAAGGTGTCATCCATTTCAAAAACATTGCAGTCTATTCCAGTCTATTAAAATTGCGCTTTGCACTGGTTTTCAGTGGTTTTTAGATTCAAGCTCATTCGAGCAAAGCATTTTCTAGGGATTTTTTTCCCTATTATAGCCATATAAACTTTACCAGTACTTGAATTAATGTTACTCATGATAGTTACCGGATGCAATCAAATCCACCAATGGATACTTCCATTGTTCTGTTATTATACAGAAAATGTTACTGTGAAATTGTCATTCTGTTTAATAGTTTGGAAATCGTCTTCGATAACCTGCTTTAAAGTTCATATATGCTGGGAGATTTGTCAAAAGAAAATTCTTTAAGGGACAGTAAATCCATAATTAGACATTCATGATTTGGATGGGCATTGTCCTTAAAAGGGCATTTAGCTCTTTTAAAGGGCATTTAGCTCTTTTAAAACACACCCAATAAACCCTTAAAAAAAACCTAACACTAACCCCCGAAGATCCACTTACAGTTTTTGAAGACCGGAAATCCATCCTCATCCAGCTGGGAAAAGTCTTCATCCAAGCGCCAAGAAGTCCTCAACAAAGCAATCAGCCAATAGGATTGAGCTTTAATCCTATTGGCTGATCCAATCAGCCAATAGGATTGAGTTCGCATTCTATTGGCTGATTGGAACAGCCAATAGAATGCGAGCTCAGTCCTATTGGCTGATTGGAATTTTTAAATTCATTTTGTTTTGCATATGTAAATATGTCCCTGGGGATAGTCTCCCTAAGGGTGATGGGGGAAACCAGACGTGGACTCCTTGCCCAATGTGCTTAGAGGGATATGGCTGCACCTCACTGACGAGGCCCAAAGGAGGCCGAAACTATCATCTGGGGTTGTCATGTTCCTTGTTCAGAGGAGAATTGCCTGGTATTTCGGGGCTGGACTGACCATGTCGGCAGGATCAGACTGATATACTACAGGAAAGTTTTCCTCTGTGAAAAGCACAATTGGGCAGAAAGAAGCTACTACCAGGTGGCAACCGGGCCATAGAACAAGTTATTGATGCTGCTGTTCGTTCCTGGCAGACTGCTTCTCATTCTGTTTTGCATATGTAAATATGACCCTGGGGATAGTCTCCCTAAGGGTGATGGGGGAAACTAGACGTGGACTCCTTGCCCAATGTGCTTAGAGGGATATGGCTGCACCTCACTGACGAGGCCCAAAGGAGCCCGAAACGATCGTCTGGGATTGTCATGTTCCTTGTTCAGAGGAGAATTGCCTGGTATTTCGGGGCTGGACTGACCATGTCGGCGGGATCAGACTGATATACTACAGGAAAGTTTTCCTCTGTGAAAAGCACAATTGGGCAGAAAGAAGCTACTACCAGGTGGCAACCGGGCCATAGAACAAGCTATTGATGCTGCTGTTCGTTCCTGGCAGACTGCTTCTCATTCTGTTTTGCATATGTAAATATGACCCTGGGGATAGTCTCCCTAAGGGTGATGGGGGAAACCAGACGTGGACTCCTTGCCCAATGTGCTTAGAGGGATATGGCTGCACCTCACTGACGAGGCCCAAAGGAGGCCGAAACGATCGTCTGGGGTTGTCATGTTCCTTGTTCAGAGGAGAATTGCCTGGTATTTCGGGGCTGGACTGACCATGTCTCTAGGATCAGACTGATATACTACAGGAAAGTTTTCCTCTGTGAAAAGCACAATTGGGCAGAAAGAAGCTACTACCAGGTGGCAACCGGGCCATAGAACAAGCTATTGATGCTGCTGTTCGTTCCTGGCAGACTGCTTCTCATTCTGTTTTGCATATGTAAATATGACCCTGGGGATAGTCTCCCTAAGGGTGATGGGGGAAACCAGACGTGGACTCCTTTCCCAATGTGCTTAGAGGGATATGGCTGCACCTCACTGACGAGGCCCAAAGGAGGCCGAAACGATCGTCTGGGGTTGTCATGTTCCTTGTTCAGAGGAGAATTGCCTGGTATTTCGGGGCTGGACTGACCATGTCGGCGGGATCAGACTGATATACTACAGGAAAGTTTTCCTCTGTGAAAAGCACAATTGGGCAGAAAGAAGCTACTACCAAGTGGCAAACGGGCCATAGAACAAGCTATTGATGCTGCTGTTCGTTCCTGGCAGACTGCTTCTCATTCTGTTTTGCATATGTAAATATGACCCTGGGGATAGTCTCCCTAAGGGTGATGGGGGAAACCAGACGTGGACTCCTTGCCCAATGTGCTTAGAGGGATATGGCTGCACCTCACTGACAAGGCCCAAAGGAGGCCGAAACGATCGTCTGAGGTTGTCATGTTCCTTGTTCAGAGGAGAATTGCCTGGTATTTCGGGGCTGGACTGACCATGTCGGCGGGATCAGACTGATATACTACAGGAAAGTTTTCCTCTGTGAAAAGCACAATTGGGCAGAAAGAAGCTACTACCAGGTGGCAACCGGGCCATAGAACAAGCTATTGATGCTGCTGTTCGTTCCTAGTAGACTGCTTCTCATTCTGTTTGCATATGTAAATATGATCCTGGGGATAGTCTCCCTAAGGGTGATGGGGGAAACCAGACGTGGACTCCTTGCCCAATGTGCTTAGAGGGATATGGCTGCACCTCACTGACGAGGCCCAAAGGAGGCCGAAACGATCATCTGGGATTGTCATGTTCCTTGTTCAGAGAAGAATTGCCTGGTATTTCGGGGCTGGACTGACCATGTCGGCGGGATCAGACTGATATACTACAAGAAAGTTTTCCTCTGTGAAAAGCACAATTGGGCAGAAAGAAGCTACTACCAGGTGGCAACCGGGCCATAGAACAAGCTATTGATGCTGCTGTTCGTTCCTGGCAGACTGCTTCTCATTCTGTTTTGCATATGTAAATATGACCCTGGGGATAGTCTCCCTAAGGGTGATGGGGAAACCAGACATGGACTCCTTGCCCAATGTGCTTAGAGGGATATGGCTGCACCTCACTAACGAGGCCCAAAGGAGGCCGAAACGATCATCTGGGGTTGTCATGTTCCTTGTTCAGAGGAGAATTGCCTGGTATTTCGGGGCTGGACTGACCATGTCGGCGGGATCAGACTGATATACTACAGGAAAATTTTCCTCTGTGAAAAGCACAATTGGGCAGAAAGAAGCTACTACCAGGTGGCAACCGGGCCATAGAACAAGCTATTTATGCTGCTGTTTGTTCTTGGCAGACTGCTTCTCATTCTGTTTTGCATATGTAAATATGACCCTGGGGATAGTCTCCCTAAGGGTGATGGGGGAAACCAGACGTGGACTCCTTGCCCAATGTGCTTAGAGGGATATGGCTGCACCTCACTGACGAGGCCCAAAGGAGGCCGAAACGATCGTCTGGGGTTGTCATGTTCCTTGTTCAGAGGAGAATTGCCTGGTATTTCGGGGCTGGACTGACCATGTTGGCGGGATCAGACTGATATACTACAGGAAAGTTTTCCTATGTGAAAAGCACAATTGGGCAGAAAGAAGCTACTACCAGGTGGCAACCGGGCCATAGAACAAGCTATTGATGCTGCTGTTCGTTCCTGGCAGACTGCTTCTCATTCTGTTTTGCAAATATTAGATTTCATTATGTTATCACTTTTATGTACACAGACTTGCTTCCTTATCTTATATTTGTCTGGAACACCAAAGCTCAATACATAGAGAGAACAATGGAAAATTATCATTTTATTACTTAACTATCATGCCCCCCACTGAGAGTGTCATCTCTTCTGCTGGCTGTGTTTACTTAGGCTTGTCAATAGCGTATACGCCAGTATCAAAACTTTCAGTATAGGTTGGGAAACCACAAGCTAAATCAGCTATTTCAAATGCTGAAATAGGAGTAAAGGAGCCACTTGCAACCAATTTAATACACTCTAGAAGGTAAAAAGGATCATTGGGAATAATTTAAAGGGGAGAAAGTTTTTGGGTGAACTGTCCCTTTAAGCTCCAACAGAAGTCAGCCCTAAAAGCAAAAACCATGTTAATTCTTGTATATTTGTGTAAAACCCACATGAAAACTTGTATCCTTGCATGAAAACCACAAGACAATTTGTAATTTGTCATTGATTAAATATTTTATGGAAAACAATATTTTATTTATGTAAATGTGTGTGTGCGCAGATTGTTTCCTTTTGTGCTGCAGTTAAATGCTGTTGGGTGCTCAGATGAATAATCAGAGCTATTAAAAATAGATATTTCTCTGGGTCCAGATGTCTTGGCACTATCTGCTTATTTGATTACAATGGATTTTTTTCCAGCAAGCAGATTTTTTTTTTCATCAGATGGTGGGAGTCCATGAGCCATCACATGTGGGAATATTCCCCTACTGACCACTAGGAGTAGGCAAAGACACAGCAACCAATCAGAGCTTTAATTCCCTCCCACTTCTCATGATCCTCAGTCATTTTTGTTTGCCTCCTTGATAAAGAGTGAGGTGAAAGTGAAGTCCAAGATCTACTCATCTTTTGAAAGGAGATCCCATAACTGATCTGAGGCCCAAATCCTCCTATGTAAAGGAAAATATTGCTACAGTTAAGCAACCGGTTAGGAGGATTGTTGCAGTTTCAAAGCAGCCTTCATCTTTTCCCATGCCTGATTCCGTTTCTAAAATAATTTGTAAGGAATGGCAGAAGCCTTTTGTTCCATCCTCCAAATTCATGTCTATGTTTCATCTCCCTTCTGTTAATATAGAGATTGGGGAGACTTCCATTAGGGGAGGAGCACAACGTGGCGCATGAAAGAGCTGAGCTAAGGAGAAGAGCATTGTTCTCAATGCTCCACTGACAAACTACTTTAAGCGGGATAACTTTGTATACCCGCCTGGTTGAAAATTGCAGTCGGAAGCTTACATTTTGCTGAAAGAATGCCTAGTAGAACAGGCCACAGCCCGGAACACTTTTAATGCACAGCAAGTCCACATCTGCTGCACTGTATTTGTGGAGGCACAGAGGCTTCACCACTTTCAGCACTGCCTGGGGGTTTTTGTTATTCCTATAAGGCCCTGAGCTTGTTCTCCCTAGAAGATTGCTCCCAGGATCTCCATGTGAGGCTTGAGTGGCAACAGAGTGAGATAATCCAGTGACCTCTTTCTGCTCGCCTTCAGAGTAGGAATTATAGGAGTTAACATCAATCAGCCCATCTAGAGTTTGCTAGAGAAGCTGACGTATCGGAGGCACTGTGGACAGATACCTCTTTTTTTATGAAAATAATACTCGATGGGTGCCCAGAGGTTTTTTATAATCTGATGCGCAGAGCTGTCATACGGGAAACAGAATAAAAGACCACCTTTTGCACAGAACAGTAACAGATAAGTAGAAGACTTTACTTTAATACAAGATAACATAATCAGTTTTATGATATGTCTATACTATGTGCTAACAGAAGGACTGATATCGTTGTTTACGTTTTGCCTAGCTTTAATTAGCTTTCTGACTGTGAGGATCCTCTTCCTGAGGATAGTGTCTCTGAGTCTCAGGACCCTGCTGCTGTGGCAGAGGATGTGTCTTTTAATTATAGGCTTGAGCATATTCATGCATTATTATGGGAGGCTTTAATTCCTTTAGAATGTATAGGAAAATCTTGCTACAGTTAAGCAACCTGTTAGGAGGATTGATACATTTTTTATGCATTTCCAATGCAGCCTTCGGGGCCAATTTAACAAATGCCTACGCTGTCGGCATTTAACATTGCACAAGCATTTCTGGATAAATGCTTGTGCAATGCTGCCCCCTGCACATTCATAGCCAAATCGTCCCCTAGCAGGGGTTGTCAATCATCCCGATTGCATCTGATCGGGATGATTGCTGTCCGCCACCTCAGCTTATGTGTCCTGAAGGCTCGCGCAAAAACAGCTGCCTTTGCACCATGTTAAATTGGTCCCTTACTCTTTTCCCATGCCTGATTCCATTTCTGAAATAATCTCTAAGGAATGGCAGAAGCCAGGTATTAGTTTTGTTCCATTGTCCAAATTCTAGTCTATGTTTCATCTCTCTTCTGTTAATACAGAGATTTGGGAAACTGTTCCTAAGGTAGATACAGCTATTTCCACTTTAGCCAGACATACTACTACTTCCTTTGAGGATAGTTCTTCTTTTAACGACCCTTTAGATAGGAAACTTAAAGGTTTTTATAGGCATGACTTTCAGCTTGTGACTGCTGCTACTTTTGTGTGATGTGATGATCTCTCAGAACTTGTTTCTGGGGAAACCACACTGGATGAGATTCAGGATCATATCAGTCTCCTGAGAACAGAAAATCCCTTTATTTGTGTTGCGACAGTGGAAATGATTTAGATCAATGTTATACTTTAGCTGTTTTAGCTTGGCAAGCTTTGTGGGTTAAGTCTTGGTCTGCTGATATGGTTTCTAAACGCAGACCGCTGTCTCTCTCCTTTAAGGGTGAATTTATTTTTGGGTCTGGACTGCATGCTATTATTGCCACAGTTACAGGGGGTAAGGGAGCTTTTTTGCCCCAAGATAAGAAATCTAAAAGTAAGCCTAGACCTGCGGGCCATTTTCTCACCTTTCTTCATTCTAAGTCTCAGAAAGATTCCTCCTCTTCTCAGAGATCTGACTACTTTAAATCATCTTGGAAGTCTAACTCTTCTTGGGCCACAAACAAGTCCAAGAAGTGTTCCCCTGCCCCCAAGACCGCATGAATGTCTCTGCTGGGGGGAGATTGAGTCTCTTTCAGGAGGCTCAGGAGAGATCTGATTAGGATCCCTGGGCATTACAAATCATTTATCTAGGGAGTGAATATGTTTTCATGCAAGTCCTGCCTCGAGATCCTTAAAAGGCCCAACCTTTTTTGGCTTGTGTAAAAAATTTGGAACTAAAAAGGGTGATTGCTCAATTTCCAACTTATTCAAGCATCTTTATAGTACTTAAGAAGAGAGTTCTTTTTGGACTGTTTTGGATCTCAAAATATTAAACAAATTCCTAAAGTTCCTACTTACAAGATGGAGACAATTCTCACTTTGCTTCCTTTAGTGCAGGAGGGTCAGTTTATATCTAGCATAGACTAAAAAAATGGTTATTTGCATATCCCTATTCACAGGGATCATGTCAAGTTCCTGAGATTTGCTTTTCTAGACAAGCATTATCAGTTATTGGTCGTCTTTTGGTCTGGCTACAGCTTCCAGAGTTTTTATACAAAAGTACTGGGAGCTCTGTTGTCTGTATTTCGAGTTCAAGGAATTTCTGTAGTTCCTTACTTGGACAACATTCTGGTTCAGGCTCCTTCTTTTCATCTGGCAGTGTCTCACACTGAGATGGTTCTAAAGTTGCTTTAGAATCACGGTTGGAAAATAAATCTTTCAAACAGTTTGTTAACCCCTCAGACTCCTGTGTCTTTTCTAGGGTTCATAATTAATTCCATTACAATGTCCTTGTTTCTGACAGATCAGTGCAGACTGGCACAACAACAGTGGATGGAAATGGTGGGTCTCATGGTGGCTGCATAAGATGCAGTTCCATTTGCCAAGTTTCATCTTCGAACTCTCCAATTGCAGATGCTGCATCAATGGAATGGGGACCACAAAGATCTGTCTCAGAGGATTCAGTTAGATTGCAGGACAAGGTAGTCCTTGAATTTGTAGCAGACTCACCAGACCCTGGTTCAGACAACCTTTTTTTTCTTCATCCAGTGTAGGTTGTAATTTCCACAGATACCAGCCTGCTAGGTTAGGGTGCAATCTGGGAGACTAAAAGAGCGCATGGATTATGATCTCCTCAGGATGTGATGTTACCAATAAATGCCTTGGAACTCCGTGCAATCTCCAGGGCTCTCCAGAGTTGGCCTGATCTCAGACATAATTCTTTTCTGAGATTCCAGTCAGACAATGTCATGGCTGTGGCTTATTTCCACCACTTGGGAGGAACTCGCAGTCCCTTAGCGATGAGAGATGTTTCCTGCATCATCAGTTGGGCAGAACGCTATAATTGCAGGTTTTCTGCAATCCATATTCCAGGTGTGGAAAATTGGGAGGCAGACTTTCTAAGTCACCAGTCTCTTTACCAAGGGCAATGGTCTCTAAATCAGGAAGTGTTCAACCAAATTGAGAGGCATTGGGGTCCCACAGATTCAGATAGATTATACATTTTTAAACAACTTTTAAAATTTACCTCTTATCAATTTTGCTTCACTCTCTTGGTATCTTTTTTTGAAGAAGCAGCAATGCACTCCTAGGAGCTATATGAACACATTTGTAAGCCAATGAAAATGTGCATACAGGTTCAGTCACCAATCAGCAGCTCTAAGCTCATTAACCTATCTAGATATGCTTTTTAACAAAGGATACCAAGAGAATGAAGCAAATTAGATAATAGAAGTAAATTGGAAAGTTGTTTAAAATGGTATTTTTGACAGATTTTTGTTTGGGATTCATGTCCCTTTATGCATAAATATATAATTTAAATTATATATTGATGATTAAAATAATAAACAACAATAAAAATAACTAGATTTTTAAAAATATAGAATACAGTACTTAAAATAATATGCATTATACAAGACAATGCATATCATTTTAGCATTGGATATTAAAGGGACACTGAACCCAAATTTTTTCTTTCGTGATTCAGATAGAGCATGACATTTTAAGCAACTTTCTAATTTACTCCTATTATCAAATTTTCATAATTCTCTTGGTATCTTTATTTGAAATGCAAGAATGTAAGCTTAAATGCCAGCCCATTTTTGGTGAACAACCTAAGTTGTCCTTGCTCATTGGTGTATAAATTCATCCACCAATCAAAAACTGCTGTCCAGAGTTCTGAACGAGGAAAAAAGTTTAGATGCCTTTTTTTTCAAATAAAGATATCAAGAGAATGAAGAAACATTGATAATAGGAGTAAATTAGAAAGTTGCTTAAAATTGCATGTTCTATCTGAATTACAAAAGAAAAAAATTTGGGTTCAGTGTCCCTTTAATGTAGCGACATTGCTCTTATAGTTATAATAGGGAGGCTTTTTTTGTGTATACTTTATTAGTCAGGTAGATTGCAGACATTACATATGGGGAGTTAGCTAGGCGTTCCAGCAGGAGTATAGGAAATACATGACGTAGGTGTAGGCGGTCAGTGGGAGTTAGCTGGGCGTTTCAGGAGAGTGTAGCTAGGACGTGATTAAGGTGTAGGCATTATTAGGGAGTTAGCTGGGCATTCCAGCAGGAGTATAGGGAAGACATGACGTAGGTGTAGGCGGTCAGTGGGAGTTAGCTGGGCATTTCAGGAGAGTGTAACTAAGAAGTGACTATGGTGTAGGCATTATTAGGGACTTAGCTGTGTGTTCCAGGGGAGTAACCTGTACTTTGATTGGCATACATCATCAGCAGTGTGATATCTTCCAATCTCTGAAGTACAGGTTACGAGTAGAGTGTCAGCCATGTGTGTCTCTCCACCTTTTCAGTGGCGAGACTTTACAGTGTGAGCAGGAAGTGTAGGTGTAGTTACAGTTAGATTACACAGGTATTATTTGAAGTGTTTCGACACAGAAACCATGTGTGGTTTCAGTGAGCGCTGTGTAGGAACATTTTAAATTCATCCCCCACCCCTCAGAAAGTGCCGACACTTCACCTGACTGCAAGGTAACTTACACCATAACTTATCACATAACTGATTTATATTCTACCCTTCCTCCAGCTATCACACATCTTCATACGTCATTTTTTTTCTCCAAAGCTTGAGAACCTCTCTAACAGTAGCTCACTTTGTAAAAGTTTGTGCTTAAGGGCAGTGTGCTCCTCTCCTTTTGTTTAAGTCTGCCAATGGAAGTGAAGCCAAGTACTAAATAATGTCCCATTGTAAATTTGTATTGTATTGTACCCTTATGACTGTAATATACCTTTGTCAAAACGATATCTAGAAGACAAAAAGAAAGGTGCTTCCTTGTGTGTATCGATAGTAAAAGACTTATCTCCAGATCCAAATTCTCCAGTCTCAGGAGCATATTTATCAAGCTCCGTATGGAGCTTGAAGCGATGTGTTTCTGGCGAGCCTTCAGGCTCGCCGGAAACACAAGTTATGTCCACTAAAGACCGCTGCTCCATAACCTGTCCGCCTGTTTTGAGGCGGCAGACAGAAATCAACCTGATCTAATACGATCGGGTTGACTGACACATCCTGCTAGCGGCCGATTGGCCGTGAATCTGCAGGGGGCGGTATTGCACCAGCAGTTCACAAGAACTGCTGGTGCAATGATAAATGCAGAGAGCGTATGCTGTCGGAATTTATCGATGTGCAGCGGACATGATCCACAATATCGGATCATGTCCGTTCGCACAATGATAATTCGGCCCCTCATGATACTTACAATGGCTTGCAGCACCCAATTGTGCTGTTAGGGGCAGAATGAGGTCTCTTAGCGCCTCAGCTCGCTGTGTGCCAGTAACTGGATCACTGTCAGAATAAATCCTTCCCAGTGGCTGTATCTCACATCAACACAGGAGGGAGGATCCAATATCCTTCAACGCATACCTCTCAAGAGACAATGAACCAAAGTTTAAATGTAGGCAAAAGACTCACGGAGTGATATAAAAGCACATAGTGTTTAATAAAACAATAATGCAAATAAAAAAACACTAAGTGTGCAAATATGCTACGCGTTTCGTGGCCCTCTGGCCGTTTCTTCAGGCATCACTTATTTATTGTTTCAAATACATATGTGTTGTTGTTTTTTTCAAAATTTTTTATAATGTGTTTCAACACACTGTTTGGGCCCCCCTTTATATTAAGCACTATAAGTGCTTAAAGAGCTGTAATAATAAACCTTTGTATAGTGCTGCATAAAAAGTTGGTGCTTTAAAATAAACACTAATAATAAAAAAATAATTATAATGGAAAGGAGCATGCTTTAGCAAAGGATACTAAGAGAACAAATTAAATGTGATGATTGAAGTAAATTTGATTCATTTTTTTTGTTTTGTTTGTTTGCTCTATCTGGGTAATGAGATATCTGTGTCCATTTAGCAGGAGTCCGTAGGCTGAAGAATGATGCCATTATTGGAGACCTTTGGTATGAGAATTCTAAACAATTTAAATAGTGGCAAATTTTTCCATTATTTCAGCACATGGAAAGTCTTTCTTGGCTTTGTTAAAAGTGACACCTCTGCTGATGATAAACCACTTAACATAGTAAAACTGCTCCTCGTATTTACAAAGCAGGCGCCACAAGACACCTTTCCAAAGTTGGAAAACACTAATATTATTTATCATTCTCATTATTTACATCAATTTTCTGGTACGCTGAGCAATATTTCTATTTTTTTTTTACTTTTTTAATAATTATTATAAATAGAGATATAAGCATTTCAAACTTAAAAACAAGCTACTTGTTTCCAAATATATTCTTACTTGAGGAAACTGTAAACCCAAATGCAGTTAATCAGCATTTCCTTGTGAAGTGCTTGGTTCGGCAATTCAAATGTATTCTGATCAATAACACTCTTATCACAAGGTTTTCAAATGCATTTGTGGCATAACACCCCCCCCCCCCCCACACACACACACACACACAAAATTTAAGTTCCAACTGAAGAATAGTGAAGTGACTGGAATAAAACTCTAGCCCTGAACCAGAGAACAAATGGAACAAACCACTCTTAGATCTAAAATAAATCTTAAAAATAGTCTAAAGGCTCTACAAGCATGAATCCTAATGGACTTAACATAGGATACACATAAAAATGACAAGTGGAATTATGGTAAAAACATAAATTATGCTTACCTGATAATTTCATTTCCATCTGTATGGAGAGAGTCCACAGCTGCATTCCTTACTTGTGGGAAATACTGAACCTGGTGACCAGGAGGAGGCAAAGACACCCCAGCCAAAGGCTTAAATACTTCCCCCACTTCCTCATAACCCCAGACATTCTGCCGAGGGAACAAGGAACAGTAGGAGAAATATCAGGGTGAAAAAGGTGCCATAAGAAAAAAATTCAAATTTAGGGCCGCCCATTGGAGAACACGGGCGGGAGCTGTGGACTCTTCCCATACAGATGGAAATTAAATGATCAGGTAAGCATAATTTATGTTTTCCATCTTAATATGGGAAAATTCCACAGCTGCATTCCTTACTTGTGGGAAATATATAACCAAGCTCTAGAGTACGCGAATGCTAACGGAAGGGAAAAAAGAGGCGGACCCTAATCTGAGGGCACCACAGCCTGCAAAACCTTTCTCCCGAAGGCTGCTTCAACAGAAGCAAAACCATCAAACTTGTAAAATTTTGGAAAAAGTATGTAAGTAGAACCAGATAGCCGCCTTACAAATCTGATCCATAGAGGCCTCATTTTTGAAGGCCCAAGAGGAACCACTGCTCTTGTAGAATGACCCATAATCCTCAGAGGATTAGCATTCTATGCTAAACGGATGACACTCCTCAGACAAAAAGATAAGGAAGTCGAAGAGGCCCTCTGACCCCTACGTTTCCCGGAAAATAGAACGAACAGAGAAAGAGGTTTGTCTAAATTCCTTCATGGCCCGAAGATAGAACTTCAAGGCACAAACCACATCCAGAAATACGTTGTTCCTTCGACGAAGAAGGACTAGGACATAAGAAAGGAACCACAATCTCTTGATTGATGTTGCGAATTGACACAACCTTAGGAAGAAAACCTAACTTGGTTCGTAGAACAGCCTTATCAGCATGAAACACCAGATAAGGAGGGTTGCATTGCAAGGCAGCAATCGCATAGACTCCGCACACAGTAGCAATAGCTAGTAGAAAGAGAACCTTCAAAGACAACAATTTAATTTCTACTTCATGCATAGGGGCCTAGTTATCAACGCGTCTACTTACCTGCCCGCCTAAGCTCGCCTACCATCGCCGCCGCGGACCTGAATATGTTCGCCTAAGTTATCAATAAAGCTGTCAAAAA
This sequence comes from Bombina bombina, assembly GCF_027579735.1. Taxonomy (NCBI): domain Eukaryota; kingdom Metazoa; phylum Chordata; class Amphibia; order Anura; family Bombinatoridae; genus Bombina; species Bombina bombina. Next base: position 79,684,954 of record NC_069501.1, read on the forward strand.
GCCGCGCACCAAGTACAAGGGTGATGAGCAGCGGACTGTGATAGTTATCACACATCCGATCTCGCTGCTCTTCTGCTTTTTCCCAGCTTTATTGCTAGCCTGTCACTAAGCACCCACACTAAACTACACTGTTCTACCCCCTATACTGGCGCCCCCAGAGCCCCCCGCAACTCAAAGTTATTAACCCCTAAACCGCCGCTCCTAGACCCCGCCGCAACTCTTATAAATATATTAACCCCAAAACCGCCGCTCCCGGACCCCACCGCCACCTAGATTATACCTAGTAACCCCTATCCTGCCCCCCCTATACCGTCGCCCTTTATAATAAAGTTATTAACCCCTATCCTGACGATCCCGGACCTCGCCGCAACTAAATAAATAGTTTAACCCCTAAACCGCCACTCCCGGACCCCGCCGCAACCTATATTAAACTTATTAACCCCTAATATGCCCCCCCTACACCGTCGCCACCTATAATAAATTTATTAACCCCTATCCTGCCCCCCCTACACCGCCGCCACTGTAATAAAATTATTAACCCCTAAACCTAAGTCTAACCCTAACACCCCCTAACTTAAATATTAATTAAATAAATCTAAATAATATTTCTCTTATTAACTAAATTAATCCTATTTAAAAATAAATACTTACCTTTAAAATAAACCCTAATATAGCTACAATATAAATAATAATTATATTGTAGCTATCTTAGGATTTATTTTTATTTTACAGGCAACTTTCAATTTATTTTAACTAGGTACAATAGCTATTAAATAGTTATTAACTATTTAATAGCTACCTAGTAAAATAAAGAGAAATTAACCTGTAAAATAAAAACTAACCTAAGTTACAATTACACCTAACACTACACTATACTTTAATAAATTATTCCTATTTAAAACTAAATACTTACCAGTAATATAAACCCTAAGATAGCTACAATATAATTAATAATTACATTGTAGCTGTTGTAGGATTTATATTTATTTTACAGGTAACTTGGTATTTATTTTAGCTAGTTAGAATAGTTATTAAATAGTTATTAACTATTTAATAACTACCTAGCTAAAAGAAATACAAAATTACCTGTAAAATAAATCCTAAGCTAAGTTACAATTAAACCTAACACTACACTATCATTACATTAATTAAATAAATTAGTTACAAATAACAACAATTAAATTAAATAAACTAACTAAAGTACAAAAAATAAAAAAAGCTAAGTTACAAAAAATAAAAAAAATAACTTACAAACATTTAAAAAATATTACACCAATTTTAAGCTACTTACACCTAATCTAAGCCCCCTAATAAAATAACAAACCCCCACAAAATAAAAAAAATCCCCGCAAAAGGCCCTTTTAATGGCTGGTAAGGTAAAAGAGCTTTGAACTTTTTAATTTAGAATAGGGTATGGATTTTTTTTATTTTGTGGGGGTTTGTTATTTTATTAGGGGGCTTAGATTAGGTGTAAGTAGCTTAAAATTGGTGTAATATTTTTTAAATGTTTGTAAGTTATTTTTTTTATTTTTTGTAACTTAGCTTTTTTTATTTTTTGTACTTTAGTTAGTTTATTTAATTTAATTGTTGTTATTTGTAACTAATTTATTTAATTAATGTAATGATAGTGTAGTGTTAGGTTTAATTGTAACTTAGCTTAGGATTTATTTTACAGGTAATTTTGTATTTCTTTTAGCTAGGTAGTTATTAAATAGTTAATAACTATTTAATAACTATTCTAACTAGCTAAAATAAATACCAAGTTACCTGTAAAATAAATATAAATCCTACAACAGCTACAATGTAATTATTAATTATATTGTAGCTATCTTAGGGTTTATATTACTGGTAAGTATTTAGTTTTAAATAGGAATAATTTATTAAAGTATAGTGTAGTGTTAGGTGTAATTGTAACTTAGGTTAGTTTTTATTTTACAGGTTAATTTCTCTTTATTTTACTAGGTAGCTATTAAATAGTTAATAACTATTTAATAGCTATTGTACCTAGTTAAAATAAATTGAAAGTTGCCTGTAAAATAAAAATAAATCCTAAAATAGCTACAATATAATTAATATTTATATTGTAGCTATATTAGGGTTTATTTTAAAGGTAAGTATTTATTTTTAAATAGGAATAATTTAGTTAATAAGATAAATATTATTTAGATTTATTTAATTAATATTTAAGTTAGGGGGGTGTTAGGGTTAGGGTTAGACTTAGGTTTAGGGGTTAATAATTTTATTACAGTGGCGGCGGTGTAGGGGGGGCAGGATAGGGGTTAATAAACTTATTATAGGTGGCAATGGTGTAGGGGGGCAGATTAGGGGTTAATAAGTTTAATATAGGTTGCGGCGGTTTAGGGGTTAAACTATTTATTTAGTTGCGGCGAGGTCCGGGATCGGCAGGATAGGGGTTAATAACTTTATTATAGAGGTCGACGGTATAGGGGGCCAGGATAGGGGTTAATAGGTATTATGTAGGTGGCGGCGGGGTCTGGGAGCGTCGGTTTAGGGGTTAATACATATATTATAGTTGCGGCGGGGACCGGGAGCGGCGGTTTAGGGGTTAATCAGTTTATTACAGTGGCGGTGGGCTCCGGGAGTGGCGGTTTAGGGGGTAAACACTTTATTTAGTTGCGGCAGTGTAGGGGGGACAGATTAGGGGTGTTTAGACTTGGGGTACATGTTAGGGTGTTAGGTGTAGACAGCTCCCATAGGAATCAATGGGATGTCGGGCAGCAGCGAACATGAACTTTCGCTATGGTCAGACTCCCATTGATTCCTATGGGATCCGCCACCTTCAGGGTGGCGGATTGAAAACCAGGTACGCTGGGCCGGAAAAGTGCTGAGCGTACCTGCTAGTTTTTTGATAACTAGCAAAAGTAGTCAGATTCTGCCACACTTGTGTGCGGAACATCTGTAGTGACATAAGAATCGATCTGTGTCGGACTTTGCCCGGCGGATCGAAGTTTACATCACTAAATTCTACTTTTGCCGGTATCTAGGGCTTGATAACTATGGCGAATCAGCCTCGCCACAAATACGCTGTGGAATTCCAGCATATTTGAGGTTGACGGCTTGATAACTAGGCCCCATAGGCTCCAACGGAGCTCGTTGCAAAACCTTAAGGACAAGATTTAAACTCCTTAGATCTAAACACAGGTCTAATCCCAGCAGAACCTTTACAAATGGCTGCACATATGGAAGCTCTGCAAACCTCTTGTGCAGTAACACAGACAGGGGACAGGGGACTTGCAGAAAAGCCCCTCTCCAGTTCATCCTGGAGAACAGAATAAATAGGTCCTCCACGCCTTATGATAGATGCAATGAGCAACCAGCTTATGAGCTTGAATGAGAGTAAAAAGAACTCTCTCAGAAAACCCTCTCTTGGCTAGGACTAAGTGTTCAATCTCCACACAGTTAGCCTCAGAGAATCTAGACATGAACAAAGAGACCTTGGTCAGCAGATCCCTGCGAAAAGGTAACTTCCATGGAGGAGATGGTGACATCCCCACTAGATCCGCAAACGATATCCTTCGTGGCCAAGACAGAGCAGTCAGTATCACTGATGCCTGCTTGAAACAAGCCACTACACTAGGAAGTAGTGGTAACGGTCAGAAAGGATACGTTGGATTGAACTTCCAAGGCAACGCTAATGCATCTGTTATCTCTGCCTAAGGATCCCTGTACCTCGACTCCTATCTGGGTAGCTTGGTATTGAGACATTATAAGACCTTCCTCTTGCAAATCTCTGCAAACACTCAGGATGGAGAGACCATTCTCCCGGTTGAAAGGATTGTCTGCTGAGGAAATCCACTTCCCAGTTGTCCACACCCGGAATGTGGATCGCTGACAGCGAACAAATGCGGGTCTCCCCCACACCAGAATTCGAGATACTTCCCTCATAGCTAGGGAGCTTCTCGTTCCCCCCCTGATGGTTAATGTAAGCCACAAAGGATCCAAAATGAGATCAGGAGCTTTACCTCCTGAGACCAGATGCCCTGTGCCTTCCTGGCACCCCAAACGGCTCCCCATCCTGAATGACTCACAACCGTAGTCACAATCACCCAGGATGGTCTTGAGACGGACGTCCCTCAGGACAAGTGATCCGGACAAAACCACCAAGAGAGCAATTCTCCCGATTGGTTGTCCAGAGAAATCTGTTGAGACAGACCCGAATGATCACTGTTCCACTAGCTCAGCATGTGCAGTTGCAACAGTCTGAAGTGAAACTTGGCAAAGGGAATGATGCGAATGATGGGGATCCCCCAAGCGCCTACCAAACCGGAGGCAGAAAGGAATTAGTAACGATATAAATCTGGTGTTTTAAAATTACATAGATATTTAAAAAACAAAGTCTAAAAACATATACAGTACAACTCATGGATCCATGAAGAACAATAAAACAGGGTATGTAAACAAATACAGAGGTTAATTAAAAACAATGGATGGTCACAGGGTAGTGGCCTATCTGATGCGCAGAACTGGGTACAGATTAATAGGATACCAATGTGTTAAGTACAAAAAACAACAAGTGTTCAAAGATATTCAAAAAGTCATAGTGATGAAAAAGTCTCAATAAAAAAGTTCCAGTGAAAAAACTATCAATACTGTGAATTGCAATTCAGTTCCAAAAATAAACAGATAATAAAAATCAACAGATAATAAAAATCAATAATTATTGGTGAAAAAATGTATAATTATTGGTGAAAAAATGAATGGTGAAAAAATTAATGAAAAAAATCCTGTGTACAAAACAAAGTGGAAATAGTCACCCAGACCTATATGGATATTCCTTGCAGTGATCCCATAGTGTAGATATATCCTTGAGGGTGTGGAGAGAGGAAGGACAGTGCCCACAGAAGTGTGGAACAAGGAGTCAGAAATCGGTGTGTGAACTAGATTGTCTCAAAAAATGATATCCACCTAAAAATGTGTAAAAAGAAAAATATAGTGCAGATTACTTCACACAATATTACATAAATGGAAATAGGCTTACCAATACTCAGTCGACGCGTTTCGGCCCTAGTATAGGCCTTTATCAAGACTGAGTTGACTAAGGAAATTGTATCCTTATAAAGGGTATTGTGGCCAATAGTTGTGTTGAATTTTTGCGCCAAAAATAAGCTCCGCCCACTTCCTGTTAGATGCATTGTGGGTATGGGCATTATTTTTATGGGTAAGGGCATTCTTTTCCAGTAATTATCCTTTATTCGATTTTAGCCAAGTCATCAGGGGTTCTAGACATAGTATGTATAATGTGAGGAAACCATTTGCCTATCTCATATGTGTAGTTAAAATTGGAATTAAAATTGAATTTAGAATTAAAATTGAAATTGAAATTAATGCCGGAATCTAACTTCCGGTTATCATTAACAATGATGTCACTTCCTGTGAAGCAATATGCCTACGTAAAATGTAGCAACCAATTGTAACATAGTTAATAACTATATCTGACTACAATTGTTCGTCTAGCCAGTAAAACGGTCCATGGACCATTATTTTCATTCTCAGAGGATAGGTCCTAATATCAAATCTCAGAGGATAGATCCTATTGTCAAATAGTGCCCACGGAGTTTTACTTCCGGTTTCGGCAAATCATGACGTAATTTCCGGTTCAGGAGTGCGCATATAAGGACTTTATGCCACTTCCGGATTAACGGACCATTATTAGAAACATTTGGCATAACTTACAATGTGAGAGACAGGACGTGGCTTATAGTTAATAAAGATTTCCGCAAATATCGCTTGTTTGTGCGTATCACTTTTGAGCATATAATACAGTGTTAGAATCATAATGGCGTGAGAACAGGGGAGATAACTACTTTTGTGTTCAGAAACATTAGAAGCTGTTAAATGCTATTCATAGCTTGTAATATACATGGGACACTAGAAAACCAGTAATGGCATAACGAAGACATATTCTAAAACATATCAGAAACATATAAACAATACTTAATTGGTTAATCATAACAAATATCATATATGAGGAATTAACATATATAAGAGTAGGAGATAGCATATATAGAGAAGAAGGCTATTATGTATTGGAACTAATGAGCTGTTAGTACAATTCATAGCATCCGTGTTACATGGAATTGTAGAATTACCAATAATGAAATACCAAAACCATACTAAAAATATATCAAAAGCAATAATGAACAAGAAGTAGAGAATATCATATAAAGGACATTAGTCCTCATATGTTCTGTAATAATATTTTCACCCAGGATCGTGACGACACTACCAGACTTGATGGCGAATAGAGCTATAGTTTAAGTCACTCTAGCTAGTTGCTGGAATGGGCAACTGAGCCGTGGATCTGGTTGGATCCATCTATAAACCACAATAGATGCTATATGAATACGCATCAAGACTAAATTTAAATGATAATGGTGTAGCATTAGGTCGAATTGAGCCGATGACCGGCTCTGACTAGGTCGTGGCGTCACGACAGCACATAACAACGCTATTGGTGGTTGATATAATTATGGACAACAGGGGGCTAATTCATAGGCTTAGTGAAGAACCTAGATCAGCTTAAAATCAAACATAAGCCTTGGTATATTCTAAGTTGTAGGAGAATAAGACCTTATTTAGGTCTAGCATTACGGAGACGGGTTTAATGGCATGGCACTATAGGGGACTGGTGTGAATCTAGAATCGGTTATAACCGATAGTTGAAGCTATGGTTGTGATTGGTTCAATGTATTCTCAAAGAAGTTGCTTCACAATGATGTATACATATCAGGATAATGTATCCATATCAGGATATGACCCCACAAAGTCTTATGGGTATAGGGGTGGATGTGTACGTGAAAAACATCGGACAAACTATAGATTATAGAGTTTGACTAGCTATTTACTTCGAGGAGAAAGAGGACTGGTATAACAGGACTATCCCCTAGTGGATATAGTCTATATTGTAAATGTGGAATAAGAGCTACTGGTGTAATTAGACATAAGTAATATGACAATAATGATGATCATATTCAATGGGCTGCAGAGGGCTGCATTTATCATAATGGGTGTGTTATCTAAAAGATTCCCTGAATGGGTACCCAATCGATGATAGGTGGCAAAGGAAGAAACACACACATAACCAGAGGTCAGGGATGATCATGATATACAGGTGCTCCTAGAGGTATAGGGAGAGGTTATTTAAAGGGCAGGATCTAAGTAATTTTAAACAAATGGGAAAAATCCTCTTTGTTATTTAATCCCTTAGGATGAAGGCAGTCTAGAGTAAAAATCCATTTGGATTCTGTAATTAGTAATTTTTTCTCAAAATTACCACCTCTCCATCCTTTGTTGACTTTCTGAATGCCCATGAAGCTCAGATCTCTAATATTACCATTATGTTTTAGGGTAAAATGTTTGTATAGCGATGTTTCCATGCTGCATTTTTCAATTTGTAACAGATGTTCTCGTATCCTGTCTCTTAAAAGCCTTGACGTTTGACCCACATATTGTAGACCACATGGGCATTGCAACATATATACAATCCCTTTATCTTGACATCATATCATGTCATGGATCTTATGTGTCACTCCTGTATTATGGCATTTAAATGTTGCAGATTTTATTCCACACTTGCAGGCTTTGCAGGACGGACAGGGAAAGAATCCTCTAATCCTCTTCCCAAATACATCTTTTACTCCGACCATCTCCTTTTTAGATACACTAGGTGCAATCCTGTTCCTCAAGTTCTGGAGTAAGACGAGAGACCAACTATGACTATGACAATAGAGATATATACAAGACCCCTGTATGGAAAGGAGGATTGATGAAAGCTATGAATAACCAATCCAGAGAATCTCCAAGAGATATGAACATATGAGATGAGTGGAACACTCAACAAAGTGCAACGAGGATAGAACCACGAAACAATTACAAAAATCTTGCTACCACTGGAGCAGAGTCATCTTCTTCTTCTTTTTTAGGGGTGGACCACACTCACAACAAAGAGAGATTCCCGAGATCACAGAAAACCGTGGAATGGGAAGAGCCAACGTCCTCCAGAACAGGAAGAAGACCCATAGAGGAAGCAGAGGAGGGGTCAAAATAAAGAAGAAAAAATCCGATACAGATGTAATTGATATAGAAAACCAGAAGAGCACTGATGGCATCTTCAATTTGAGTGACCACACACTGACAAGTGACGAGACAACGATTCTGAAATTTGGGCTCTCATTTGCACCCACTAGGAGCCTTGACAAATTCCAGACCTTTATTAACGTAAAGGAATTCATTAGAAAACTCACCCTCAAGAGGTTTTTTTCCAAATCACCAGTAGAAAATTCTACTTGGGTATCAAAGAGACAGACTATCATTAAAGAGGGAGACCCCTATATACATAATGGGCTGAAACCTAAGTCTGTGTTTTATCCGACCAACAGCAAAGGATCGGCAATCGAAGCCTTCGAGACCATCGTATGTAAAGAAATAAGGGATCTCCAACCGAAAAGATTGAAGATCAAGAAACATAACCTTACAGACCATCAGATCAAAACAATCACAAATTTGGAGAAAAACCACAAAATAGTAATTAAGCCAGCAGACAAAGGGGGAGGCATTGTCATCCTAAACGAGAGTGACTATAGAAGGGAAAATGAACGGATTCTTGGTGACCAGAACACCTATAAGAGATTACCAGCAAACCCAGTGGATATATACAACAAGGAACTAGTAAATATGTTAAATGGAGCTAAAGAACTAGGAATTCTGAATGAGAAAGAATTTAGCTATATCAAAGTGAACTATCCCATCACTCCAGTGATGTATCATCTTCCTAAGATCCACAAATCTCTTCAGAGTCCACCAGGGAGACCAATAATATCCGGTATTGGCTCCCTAAGCAGTAACCTATCCGAGTACGTCGATCTAAATTTACAAAAGTATGTCAGATGACTTCCATCTTATCTCAAAGACTCGACCAAAGTATTGAATCTGTTGGAAGAATTTGCTTGGGAAGAAGGATTCATTATGGTTACATGTGACGTGGCATCCTTGTATACCAGCATACCACACCAACAAGGTATAGAAGCGGTAGAATTCTTTCTCACAAAAGATCCTGATATGCCTACAGATCAAATGGAATTTATATTGGAAAGTATCGGATTTATTCTAAATCACAACTACTTCTACGATAATGGAAACTAATACCAACAAGTCTGTGGCACGGCTATGGGGACCAGGTTCGCGCCAAGTTACGCGAACCTCTATATGGGGAGGTGGGAACAAATCTTCTGGGAGTCTTGCCCAGCGAGCGCGGACCTGGTCCTCTACCGTCGCTACATAGATGATATCCTAAACTAAGGAGGATCTGGATTTCACCATTGAAGTGATGAATAACAACTTAAACAACTTGAAATTCACGTATGAGTGGAGCACTACAGAAATAACCTTCCTGGACCTAAAGATAAAGATCAACAAAGGAGAGATAGAAACCTCCACATACTTCAAAGATGTGGATAGCAACAACTATATTCACATGATGAGCTGCCACCATAATAACTGGAAGAATAACATACCAAAAGGGCAGTTGTTGAGGATGAGGAAGAATTGCTCAAATCATGAAAAATGGGAAGAACAGTCCCAAGTGATTAAATCGAAATTCCTTGAGAGAGGATATACTGAAAGGATGTTGGATCAAAAAATATCCGAAGTAGGAAAGATTGAATGCACAGACTTGATTAAATATAAGACGAAAACAAAAGAGGAGAAGAGCGACCTCATAGACATTCCAATGATTACCAAATATAGCCAGAACAGGGATATTATTGAGAACATCTTCAATAAACATTGGTCCCTTCTGAAGGAGGATGAATTGATCGGTGAGAAATTACCTCCCAAACCTAGATTTATATATAGGAAAACTAAGAACTTGAGGAACAGGATTGCACCTAGTGTATCTAAAAAGTAGATGGTCGGAGTAAAATATGTATTTGGGAAGAGGATTAGAGGATTCTTTCCCTGTCCGTCCTGCAAAGCCTGCAAGTGTGGAATAAAATCTGCAACATTTAAATGCCGTAATACAGGAGTGACACATAAGATCCATGACATGATACAATGTCAAGATAAAGGGATTGTATATATGTTGCAATGCCCATGTGGTCTACAATATGTGGGTCAAACGTCGAGGCTTTTAAGAGACAGGATACGAGAACATCTGTTACAAATTGAAAAATGCAGCATGGAAACATCGCTATACAAACATTTTACCCTAAAACATAATGGTAATATTAGAAAGTCAACAAAGGATGGAGAGGAGGTAATTTTGAGAAAAACATACTAATTACAGAATCCAAATGGATTTTTACTCTGGACTGCCTTCATCCTAAGGGATTAAATAACAAAGAGGATTTTTCCCATTTGTTTAAAATTACTTAGATCCTGCCCTTTTAATAATCTCTCCCTATACCTCTAGGAGCACCTGTATATCATGATCATCCCTGACCTCTGGTTATGTGTGTGTTTCTTCCTTTGCCACCTATCATCGATTGGGTACCCATTCAGGGAATCTTTTAGATAACACACCCATTATGATAAATGCAGCCCTCTGCAGCCCATTGAATATGATCATCATTATTGTCATATCACTTATGTCTAATTACACCAGTAGCTCTTATTCCACATTTACAATATAGACTATATCGACTAGGGGATAGTCCTGTTATACCAGTCCTCTTTCTCCTCAAAGTAAATAGCTAGTCAAACTCTATAATCTATAGTTTGTCCAATGTTTTTCACGTACACATCCACCCCTATACCCATAAGACTTTGTGGGGTCATATCCTGATATGGATACATTATCCTGATATGTATACATCATTGTGAAGCAACTTCTTTGAGAATACAATGAACCAATCACAACCATAGCTTCAACTATCAGTTATAAACGATTCTAGATTCACACCAGTCCCCTATAGTGCCATGCCATTAAACCCGTCTCCGTAATGCTAGACCTAAATAAGGTCTTATTCTCCTACAACTTAGAATATACCAAGGCTTATGTTTGATTTTAAGCTGATCTAGGTTCTTCACTAAGCCTATGAATTAGCCCCCTGTTGTCCATAATTATATCAACCACCAATAGCGTAGTTATGTGCTGTCGTGACGCCACGACCTAGTCAGAGCCGGTCATCGGCTCAATTCGACCTAATGCTACACCATTATCATTTAAATTTAGTCTTGATGCGTATTCATATAGCATCTATTGTGGTTTATAGATGGATCCAACCAGATCCACGGCTCAGTTGCCCATTCCAGCAACTAGCTAGAGTGACTTAAACTATAGCTCTATTCGCCATCAAGTCTGGTAGTGTCGTCACGATCCTGGGTAAAAATATTATTACAGAACATATGAGGACTAATGTCCTTTATATGATATTCTCTACTTCTTGTTCATTATTGCTTTTGATATATTTTTAGTATGGTTATGGTATACCATTATTGGTAATTCTACAATTCTATGTAACACGGATGCTATGAATTGTACTAACAGCTCATTAGTTCCAATACATAATAGCCTTCTTCTCTATATATGCTATCTCCTACTCATATATGTTAATTCCTCATACATGATATTTGTTATGATTAACCAATTAAGTATTGTTTATATGTTTCTGATATGTTTTGGAATATGTCTTCGTTACGCCATTACTGGTTTTCTAGTGTCCCATGTATATTACAAGCTATGAATAGCATTTAACAGCTTCTAATGTTTCTGAACACATAAGTAGTTATCTCCCCTGTTCTCACGCCATGATGATTCTAACACTTTATTATATGCTCAAAAGTGATACGCACAAACGATATTTGCGGAAATCTTTATTAACTATAAGCCAGGTCCTGTCTCTCACATTGTAAGTTATGCCAAATGTTTCTAATAATGGTCCGTTAATCCGGAAGTGGCATAAAGTCCTTATATGCACCAAAGTAACTCTCTGTGATTACTTTTGCCTATTACAATCAATGTCATTCCCAATGTACATGTACAAATCGAACTCCTTAAGAGACAGTGCCGCTCTATGTATTCAGTGCTTAAACCAGAAATAACGTCACGGTTTGCCGAAACCGGAAGTGAAACTCCATGCGCACTCCTGAACCGGAAATTACATCATGATTTGCCGAAACCGGAAGTAAAACTCCGTGGGCACTATTTGATAATAGGACCTATTCTCTGAGATTTGATATTAGGACCTATCCTCTGAGAATGAAAATAATGATCCATGGACCGTTTTACTGGCTAGACGAACAATTGTAGTCAGATATAATTATTAACTATGTTACAATTGGTTGCTACATTTTACGTAGGCATATTGCTTCACAGGAAGTGACATCATTGTTAATGATAACCGGAAGTTAGATTCCAGCATTAATTTCAATTTCAATTTTAATTCTAAATTCAATTTTAATTCCAATTTTAACTACACATTTGAGATAGGCAAATGGCTTCCTCACATTATAGATACTATGTCTAGAACCCCTGATGACTTGGCTAAAATCGAATAAAGGATAATTACTGGAAAAGAATGCCCTTACCCATAAAAATAATGCCCATACCCACAATGCATCTAACAGGAAGTGGGTGGAGCTTATTTTTGGCGCAAAAATTAAACACAACTATTGGCTACAATACCCTTTATAAGGATATAATTTCCTTAGTCAACTCAGCCTTGATAAAGGCCTATACTAGGGCCGAAATGCGTCGACTGAGTATTGGTAAGCCTATTTCCATTTATGTAATATTGTGTGAAGTAATCTGCACTATATTTTTCTTTTTACACATTTTTAGGTGGATATCATTTTTTGATGTAAGTTGTACTCACAGCGCTAGAAGGACCTGTAGCTCCTATCTGGGGTGGGCCCCCACTGCCCACAAAAGAATACTGTTAGAAGGGTTTGTAGAGAGGAGCGCCAATTAAGTCAAGGTCTAGTGTGTGTGTGTGAGTGATGTGTTCACACTGGAGCAGGAAAAAGACCCTTTAGGTGGGGTTTATTTCTAGTGTTAATTGTAAATGCTGATGTAGTAATAGAAATGGATATGAAATGTATAGTTTTACACAATTTATTACAGATACAATATACGATTCATAGGCATAAATCCATGGTACAAAAAGATGTATGTTAAAAGTATAAAATATATAAAGGTAATAAAATGACTAAAAAATGATAACTGATTGGTGGATTGGTGTCCACTTAATTTAAGACTGATTCTGAGCAAAACATGTCTCGGACAAATGTCCTATATAAACATAATCTTATACATATATAAGCAGAACTAAACTCTAAATAATGTGTCCATGAGGGTCATATGTGAGAAAATAGTGGTATGCAGTGAAAAAATGATGAGTAAAAATAAAAAATCTTTGGACAAAAAATACAAAAAATGAGAAATAGTATTTGGAAGCAAACTAGTGTGTACACATCTAGAAAACTGTGATATCCAAAAACAATGTGATATCAAATTGTGATTAAAGTGATTTAATCTCAAAATTACATAAAAATATGTAAAAAATTAAAAAATTAAAAAATTAAAAAATGGAAAATTAAAAATCCATGTGAGTGAGAGTATGTATCAACAAAAAATGTGACAATGTGTGTCAAAGAAAATGTGAAACAATACACATTAAATGAACAATAAATGGACAATAAAAACTAAAATAATAACTAAAATAAGGCAGTTAATAATGTTTTAGCATAGATAATAAACAGATATTTGATAAACAAATAAATATATAATCAAAGATTTATACAGATTGTTCTACAAAATCATAACAATGTGGTATATGTCCTAGTAACTGTATGTCCTAAGATAGTCCTTATGAAATGTCTCTTTACTTCCGATGTTTCTTATTTATCTAATGTTAGGGTGTAAAAAGTGTTTTCAGATGCCTCAATTCCCAGGCATTTAGAGATAAAATGGTATTTGTAAATAGAAAGGTATAAAAATATGACGATGAAAGGTAACAATAAAAGGGCTGGGATATCCTCAAAGCCTAAAAAATAAAGAAAAATAACATAGTATAATACTGTTAAAATGTAAATAAATCAAGAAATATAGCTCACCATATAGATGTCAACGCGTTTCGGCCCACTGCTTGGGCCTTTCTCAAGACTAGTATATCATTATTTTTTAGGCTTTGAGGATATCCCAGCCCTTTTATTGTTACCTTTCATCGTCATATTTTTATACCTTTCTATTTACAAATACCATTTTATCTCTAAATGCCTGGGAATTGAGGCATCTGAAAACACTTTTTACACCCTAACATTAGATAAATAAGAAACATCGGAAGTAAAGAGACATTTCATAAGGACTATCTTAGGACATACAGTTACTAGGACATATACCACATTGTTATGATTTTGTAGAACAATCTGTATAAATCTTTGATTATATATTTATTTGTTTATCAAATATCTGTTTATTATCTATGCTAAAACATTATTAACTGCCTTATTTTAGTTATTATTTTAGTTTTTATTGTCCATTTATTGTTCATTTAATGTGTATTGTTTCACATTTTCTTTGACACACATTGTCACATTTTTTGTTGATACATACTCTCACTCACATGGATTTTTAATTTTCCATTTTTTAATTTTTTAATTTTTTAATTTTTTACATATTTTTATGTAATTTTGAGATTAAATCACTTTAATCACAATTTGATATCACATTGTTTTTGGATATCACAGTTTTCTAGATGTGTACACACTAGTTTGCTTCCAAATACTATTTTTCATTTTTTGTATTTTTTGTCCAAAGATTTATCATTTTTTGAGACAATCTAGTTCACACACCGATTTTTGACTCCTTGTTCCACACTTCTGTGGGCACTGTCCTTCCTCTCTCCACACCCTCAAGGATATATCTACACTATGGGATCACTGCAAGGAATATCCATATAGGTCTGGGTGACTATTTCCACTTTGTTTTGTACACAGGATTTTTTTCATAAATTTTTTCACCATTAATTTTTTCACCAATAATTATTAATTTTTTCACCAATAATTATTGATTTTTTTTATCTGTTGATTTTTATTATCTGTTTATTTTTGGAACTGAATTGCAATTCACAGTATTGATAGTTTTTTCACTGGAACTTTTTTATTGAGACTTTTTCATCACTATGACTTTTTGAATATCTTTGAACACTTGTTGTTTTTTTGTACTTAACACATTGGTATCCTATTAATCTGTACCCAGTTCTGCGCATCAGATAGGCCACTACCCTGTGACCATCCATTGCTTTTAATTAACCTCTGTATTTGTTTACATAACCTGTTTTATTATTCTTCATGGATCCATGAGTTGTACTGTATGTTTTTAGACTTTGTTTATTAAATATCTATGTAATTTTAAAACACCAGATTTATATCGTTACTAATCCCTTTCTGCCTCCGGTTTGGTAGGCGCTTGGGGGATCCCCATCATTCACTCGATTTCTATTGGTGGTTACTAGGTATCACCCCCCTCAAGCTCTAATGGTATAGAGTAGACGCTAGTCCATATCCCTATTAAAGGAAATGATGCCCAAGCTGGACATCATGAGACCAATCACCTCCATACACCGAGCCACAGATGTCCGTAAGGTAATCTGGAGGGCAAGACATGTTTAAGCTAGCTTGCAATGTCTCTGGTCTGTTAGAAATATGCTCATGTCTATGGAGACTGTTATAGTACATGAGAATTCTACCCTGGTACTTGATACAAGAGAACTCTCTCTAGATTATCTGTCATCCATGGTATCAAAGAAGACAGAGGAGATATTCCGAATGGTCCACGCTTCAAAAAAATCCTTTAGCTAGACCAAACGGAAGAGCAATAAACTGGAAGTGCCTGTCCAGGAATCTATTGTGGTCATGAACTACCCCTCTCAAATGAGGGGAAGAATTACCTTATTGTCTCCATCTAAAACGAGGGGAAATTTAAAAACCTGCTTAAGCACTTTAGGTCCAGAATCGGACAGAAAGTTCCCTCCTTCTTAGAGACCACAAAAAGGTTTGAATAGTATCCCAAACCTCTCACTGCGATAGGCAACGGGACAATAACTCCTAGAGGACAGTTACCGTACACACCCCAGAAAGGTTTCCCTCCTTTCTGGTCAGGAAGACAGGAGGAATCTGCCCTTGGGTGGCTGAGACTTAAAACCTATCTTGTAACCCTGAGCTGTGACCTCCAGGACTGAGCCGGCTTTCAAGAGCTCTTGGTTTGCTCTGGCTTAGTGGAGGATTAATGACATGGGTTTTATCAGAATGAAAATCGTCCCTTAGATTAGTTGATATACTCTTCCGTTAGGAGGGCACCCTTGCCCCCTGTGACTGTGGAGATAATGGAGTCCAGGCCTGGACCAGACAAAATAATTTCCTTAAAGGGAGGGAAGAATTCTAGACTTAGAAGTCATATCCGCAGACCATGACTTCAGCCAGAGCCCAACGGGCCTGAACAGAAAAAGCTGAAGCCATAGCATTCAAGCGAATAAACTGCCTAATAGCAGTACAGATAAAATAATTAACAACCATCAAGGCCGTAAATATTTTCTGAGTAACGTTGAGGGTATCCTCCACCCTGATCAAATCCTATAAGGAGTTACATCAGAAGGAAGTTTCTCCAGTAACCGCAGCAACAGCCGCCGCCAGTTAAAACAAATATCCCATATGTTGAAACATCTTTCTTAACAGAGTTTCCATCTTTTATACATGGGCTATTCAAATGAAGAACTATCCTCAAGCGGGATAGTAGTACGCTTAGCAAGGGTGAAGATAACGCCATCCCATTTAGGGACAGAACCTCACAACTCCATTGAGAGTCCAGGACCGGGGACAATTTGTTAAAGGGAGAAGAGGGGGGAAAAGGAATCCAATCCTGTCCCATTCATTCTTAATAATGTGCGCCATCTAACAGGAGCAGGGAAGGATAAGGTACCACCCTGTCCTCAAACTCAAACCTTTAATTCCTTAATTGGATAATCAGGCAGTTTGGCCTCTGGAACCTCTGAATTCACCAAAAACTTTCTAAAGTCTGGTTCCTCCGTAGCCGGAGGTTTAGAGGCAGCAGACTCTGACCCAGAATGTTCATACTCTGAAGTCTCAGAAAGAACTTCATCCATCGGATAACCCTCAGTTAAATCAGTTAAATCCAATAAATTATCTGATGTACTCTGGGAAGGAGTGCAATATGTAACCTTTCGCTTGAGCTTAGCAGGGTGAGGTAAAGCATTAAAGGCCGCAGAAACCGCCGTCTGAACTGCACAGTAACGTTTGGTGAAAAAAGGCCCCCTCCAGGTGGAGGATCAGCAATGCTATGGGAAAACTGCATGTGTAGAGATATAAGAATGTAGGGTATGCACCTCACTAGACGACAACTCCTCAGAGGTGGACGGCTCCGTGGTATCAAACATGTTTAATATTATCATATTATCAAGGCATATGGAACATAATTGAGAGGACGGAGCTAAGGACTCACCATATAAACAGTAATTACTCATTAGGAATAGAGGGAGTGCCCTCTAAAGTAACAGAATCCTCCATCACTAGTGTAATAACCGGAGAACTAGAGAAATAAAACATCTTATTTTATTTTTAAAAAACGTCACCCTTTTACCCCAATGGCTGGGGCACTCACCACCTCCTATGACCCAGACAGTACAGAGATTTATGACTCTTCTCTGATAGACAACCGGTCAGGAAAAAGGGAATGAATCACATGGTGCACAATGCAGGACTGTCCCTGCTATGAGAAAGCGCACCAAGCTTGTAAGCTGCATGGCTCTTAAAGTGAAAGTGAAACCTGTATATTCCCTAACAGCCTATGAGCCCATAACATCTCACACATAAAAGCAGCATAAAATCAAATAAACATTTAAGATTACCCCCCCTGTTCAATAATCCCCCTAAGAAGATATTAATCCTTGATTCTATACAGATAAAAGGAGTCACACTGTGACCCTGTCTTCTTGCGTTATCATACATGTATAAAATATCTGAATCTACGCCGTGGAACAGGAACACGGCCCTTCAAGTGTGACAGATAGTAGCATCACTTCTGACATGGACTTGAGTGAAGAAAGCAGGCAGTGAAACTCGTCAATGCTGATTGCCTATGGAGCTGTTAATATGAGTCGGGATGGTTTCGCAGAAAGACTCTCCCTGCATCTCCAGTCCCATCTCGAAAAGTACTACCGTCCATAAGAGACTACTCCAAAATCTTCTAACACTTCTCTGTCTTCCTCCTGTGACGAAAGGCAAAGAATGACTGGGGCTATGAGGAAGTGGGGAATGTATTTAAGCCTTTGGCTGGGGTGTCTTTGCCTCCTCCTGGTGGCCAGGTTCAGTATTTCCCACAAGTAAGGAATGCAGCTGTGGACTCTTCCCATATTAAGATAGAAACATTATGCTTTTGTGCCATAATAATGTATAATTTAGACAATTACCATTCTCAAAAATATTTATGTAGACAAAGACATAGAAATAATGGGTTGAGCAAAAGGTTTCTTTGGATTTGACTTGTCTGACTTTTTTGAAAGGTTTTGATTGGATCTAAAAGAACCTAACAGACTTCAAACACAACCAGTGATGAGGTAAGAAAAAAAGATCTTACCAGATAAACACTCTTTAACTTAAAGGGATGTGAAACCCAAAAGTTTTCTTTCATGATTTAGATAGATCATGCGATTTTAAACAACTTTACTTGTATCATTATTTTTTGTTGTTGTCTTGGTATCCTATGGTTGAAAAGCAGGGGAAAATGCTTAGGAGATGAACCATTTCTGGATCACTATATGGCAGCAGTTTTGCTAGAACGTTATCCATATTCAAGAGCACTAGATGGCAGTAGTATTTCCTGCTGTATATTGCTCCAGATACCTACCTTGGTATCTCTTCAACCAAGAATAACATGGGAACAAAGCAAATTTTATAATAGAAATAAAATGGAAACTTTTTTAGAAATGGAATGCGCTGTCTAAATTACAAAATAAATCTTTTGGGTTTCATATCCCTTTAAATTCATTTATAAGGAATATCTGTAAGGATAAGCTAGTGATATTTTAAAGTTTTAGTTCAAATGATTTCTAGATTTGCTGTAATGAAATGTAGATAATACTAGGGTTGCCACTTTTAGTTCAGACCAAACCCGAACACTCTTGTGCCGAGCATAACACAGCTAAGTTGTTTGTTTTTTTGCACACTATGTACACACTATGTATAATAGCCCATATACAACACAAACTCGCACACTTTCTATCTCACACACACAAATGGAAACCTGAACTGTTTGGGTCATTACCAGGCAGGTGACTACCCTAGATAACACCCACAGGTTATGGTGTTTAAATGACTTGGGGGGATATTTATCAAAGTGCCAATCTCAGTGCATTCGCCATCGTTGATAAGTTTGCCAGACATTGCTGATGCAGATCCACATACGATCCGCTTATTTATAAAAAAAAAATCAAAAACACGCGCATCAACTACGGAGCGATAAGCATCGGACTGTTGTTAACTAACAGTCATCAATGTCTCTGTTATTCAGGTTTTTCCCAACTTTATTTATACCATTGCATTACTGTCCATGAACAAGCACATTTCTCTAAAGCTAATGTTTTATTTTTTATCTGTTAATGTCCAAGAAATAGCTACATTTATACCTCAACAAATAATATCTCATAGAAAGTTATTTTTATATTTATTAGTTATATGATACTTTCACATAAATTAATGTGTATTTGTATTTCTAGAAGTCATGATATGCTTTTATCTCATGTTATTTTTTATAAATTATTATTAATGCTAGAATTTGTACATATATTTTTGCACATACTTGTATATATGTGTATATATATATATATATATATATATATATATATATGTGTGTGTGTGTGTTATGTCAGAAATCATTTGCAAACATATTTACATGTCCCTAAGTTGCTTTTTTTGTTCTAAACAATGTTGTCTATCATATCTCTGTGTTTATTTATACCACTATATGTACAGTATCCCACAAAAGTGAGTACACCCCTCACATTTTTGTAAATATTTTATTATATCTTTTCATGTGACAACACTGAAGAAATTACACTTTGCTACAATGTAAAGTAGTGAGTGTACAGCCTGTATAACAGTGTAAATTTGCTGTCCCGGCAAAATAACTCAACACACAGCCATTAATGTCTAAACCGTTGGCAACAAAAGTAAGTACACCCCTAAGTGGAAAAAGTGTCAATATTTTGTGTGGCCACCATTATTTTCTAGCACTGCCTTAACCCTTTTGGGTATGGAGTTGGTGGATGTTAGAGACCTTGCGCTCCCCTACCTTGCGTTTGAGGATACCCCAAAGATGATCAATAGGGTTTAGGTCTGGAGACATGCTTGGCCAACTGATCACCTTTACCCTCAGCTTCTTTAGCAAGGCGGTGGTCATCTTGGAGGTGTGTTTGGGGTCGTTATCATGTTGGAATACTGCCCTGCGGCCCAGTCTCCGAAGGGAGGGAATCCTGCTCTGCTTCAGTATGTCACAGTACATGTTGGCATTCATGGTTCCCTCCATGAACTGTAGCTCCCCAGTGCCAGCAGCACTCATGCAGGCCCAGACCATGATACTCTCACCACCATGCTTGACTGTAGGCAAGACACACTTGTCTTTGTACTCCTCACATAGTTGCCCCCACACACGCTTGACACCATCTGAACCAAATAAGTTTATCTTGGTCTCATCGGACCACAGGACATGGTTCCAGTAATCCATGTCCTTAGTCTGCTTGTCTTCAGCAAACTGTTTGTGGGCTTTCTTGTGCATCATCTTTAGAAGAGGCTTTCTTCTGGGATGACAGCCATGCAGACCAATTTGATGCAGTGTGCAGCATATGGTCTGAGCACTGACAGGCTGACACCCCACCCCTTCAACTGCTGCAGCAATGCTGGCAGCACTCATACGTCTATTTCCCAAAGACAACCTCTGGATATGACACTGAGCATGTGCACTCAACTTCTTTGGTCGACCATGGCATGACCTGTTCTGAGTGGAACCTGTCCTGTGAAACTGCTGTATGGTCTTGCCAACCGTGCTGCTAGGCCATCTTTATGTAGAGAAACAATTCTTTTTTTCAGATCCTCAGAGAAATCTTTGCCATGAGGTGCCATGTTCAACTTCCAGTGACCAGTATGAGAGTGTGAAAGCGATAACACCAAATTTAACGAGTAACATGACACCGGGGAGGGAAAATGGCTAATTGGGCCCAATTTAGACATTTCCACATAGGGGTGTACTCACTTTTGTTTAGACATTAATGGCTGTGTGTTGAGTTATTTTGAGGGGACAGCAAATTTACACTGTTATACAGGCTGTACATTACATTGTAGCAAAGTGTAATTTCTTCAGTGTTGTCACATGAAAAGATATAATAAAATATTTATAAAAATGTGAGGGGTGTACTGAATTTTGTGGGATACTGTATATAGTGTAAATGTATTATTATTCTGAGCAGGAATAATTGCGAATATAGCATGTAATCAGGGTATCATATGTATTTATTTGCAATCAATGGATATTTTTAGAGCTGGGTCAGTTTTCTCTCTGTACCTGTGTAACCCCTCCTGATTGCAATCTAGTTTTAAAACCACCCCTACACAGTTGTTATAAAATGGGCTGGCATATAAGATGACATTTCTTACTGAAAAAGAAATTCAAGAGAAGGAAGAAATAGCATGACAGTAAAGAAGTGATTTTAATTTCTTTTGAATCATACATCAATTCGAATTTTAAAATCATTGTCTAAAATAATGTTTATCTTTAATACTAATTTGACATATACATACTTTCAAAGTATAATACACAATGTAACAAATGGCACTTACAAGTTCTGATGAGTGATCAATGACACAAGTATCGAGAAATTTGTTTGTGATAGTTTAAAATGTATATTTGAATCAGATTGGCTGATGTCATAAATCATGTGATTATGCATATTCCAATCAAAAGTGGTTGAAAAATTATCTAATGTGTGGGTTGTTTAGGAGTTTGCGTCATAATTGGTGCAAAAAGTGTTGCACCAAATTTGGTGCGAAGTGGAGAGTGGGACTTGTATTACATGGCATAAACATGGTGCAAATAGATTTTTCCAAAAAAATAAAAAGGAAGTTAGCTATATTATGTTGTGTATTTATTTCATTTTTATCTCTTTATCTATTAGTGCAACACATTTGGGGCACAACTTTGCAATATATTTGGAAAAATAATATTGTCCCTTTGCTTTGTAATGAGAGACAAAGATGTAACATAATCCATAAGTAGTAATGTATTTTTAATTTTTATCCCTATATCTACTAGTGCACCAAAAGTGTAGCAAAAATATTGTTTGATTTAGAAAGGGTATACAATTTTAATAAAGTTTCTATTTTACTTTTATTATGTAATATACTTTATTCTCTTGCAGCATCGAACATAAGCTTTCTGTGTTTTCAGACTCCCAGTGAGTTCTATGGCATCCGCGGCATAAAGGGTGGCGGATTTAAAACTAGGTACGCTGCGTCAGAATAGATGCGAGAGTACCTGTTAAATGTTTGATAAATTTGGGAAAGGGTCAAATAGAGTCGAATCTGAATTCGAAACATCTGTAATGATGCAAGCATCGATCTGCATTGGATTGAGATTGCGGGAGCGTATATTACGTCACAAATTTCAACATTTGACGATCTTGACTCTGTGATAACTACAGCGGATCAATATCGCGACAAATACAACGTGTATTTTCAGTTGACGCTTTGATAAATATCCCCCTTGTACGAGAGAGAGAGAGAGAGAGAGAGAGAGAAAGAAGAGAGAGAAGAGAGAGAAGAGAGAGAAGAGAGAGAAGAGAGAGAAGAGAGAGAAGAGAGAGAAGAGAGAGAAGAGAGAGAAGAGAGAGAAGAGAGAGAAGAGAGAGAAGAGAGAGAAGAGAGAGAAGAGAGAGAAGAGAGAGAAGAGAGAGAAGAGAGAGAAGAGAGAGAAGAGAGAGAAGAGAGAGAAGAGAGAGAAGAGAGAGAAGAGAGAGAAGAGAGAGAAGAGAGAGAAGAGAGAGAAGAGAGAGAAGAGAGAGAAGAGAGAGAAGAGAGAGAAGAGAGAGAAGAGAGAGAAGAGAGAGAAGAGAGAGAAGAGAGAGAAGAGAGAGAGAAGAGAGAGAAGAGAGAGAAGAGAGAGAAGAGAGAGAAGAGAGAGAAGAGAGAGAAGAGAGAGAAGAGAGAGAAGAGAGAGAAGAGAGAGAAGAGAGAGAAGAGAGAGAAGAGAGAGAAGAGAGAGAAGAGAGAGAAGAGAGAGAAGAGAGAGAAGAGAGAGAAGAGAGAGAAGAGAGAGAAGAGAGAGAAGAGAGAGAAGAGAGAGAAGAGAGAGAAGAGAGAGAAGAGAGAGAAGAGAGAGAAGAGAGAGAAGAGAGAGAAGAGAGAGAAGAGAGAGAAGAGAGAGAAGAGAGAGAAGAGAGAGAAGAGAGAGAAAGAGAGAAAGAGAGAAAGAGAGAAAGAGAGAGAAAGAGAGAAAGAGAGAGAGAGAGAGAGAGAGAGAGAGAGAGAGAGAGAGAGAGAGAGAGAGAGAGAGAGAGAGAGAGAGAGAGAGAGAGAGAGAGAGAGAGAGAGAGAGAGAGAGAGAGAGAGAGAGAGAGAGAGAGAGAGAGAGAGAGAGAGAGAGAGAGAGAGAGAGAGAGAGAGAGAGAGAGAGAGAGAGAGAGAGAGAGAGAGAGAGAGAGAGAGAGAGAGAGAGAGAGAGAGAGAGAGAGAGAGAGAGAGAGAGAGAGAGAGAGAGAGAGAGAGAGAGATTAAAACATAAGATCTATATTAGTGTAACACAATCTATCACAAACATTATGGCTTTCTAGAGCAATTCAGCACGATTCATTATTGCAGCTGCATTCTTTCCTATGTAGCATACAGTTCCTAACCAACAGGCACAAGTTTTATAGACAGGGATTTCATTGTTTAAATTCAGCTAACAGTTATGAATGCTGTAGTTACACAAACCTTTACTGAATAATACAGTAAATCAGAAGTGAAAAATAATGATGTCTGATAGCAAAAGAAGACCTCAATTATTGGGGAATTATGAAAGTCTCATTGTACTTTAGCTTACACAAAATATAAATATAAATATATATATATATATAAATAAAGAGAGAGAGAGAAAGCTTTAAACAATTAAAACATGGAAAACAATAATTGCTTAAAAAAGTGCATTGTTACATTTATATTAAACACTGTTACAATTAGATGCAATTAAAATAATACTTGTGTTTTTTCTCTATTGGTAGTGATTAAAAAGCTTTATTAATTTGTCTGATGTTTGTAAAGTAATTTAGCCATCGTCTGCCACTGCACCATTTTCTCAATCACCCCTTAGTCATTTGTCTCGTTATCCTTTACTGTGGAACACATCTTATGCACTGAGAAGTGAATAATTACGAGATACATGTGACCTAATTGATTATATAAGTGTAACTTACAACTCATTTATGGGACAAAGCACAACTATCTTTTTGAATTGTGCAATTTTCCAGTTGCGATATTGTGGCAAGTTTTTCCATGAGATATTATTTTTACAAACTGGTGTAACTGTATCTAGTTCACTGAGAACATTAATTGCCCCAACTGGTTTAAAATTAACCGAATATGTCCCTCAGGAAAGCATATTGCTCATCCTTTGCTGGCATTATTGTATTTATGCTTATTGCTGAACCCCCCCCCCCCTCAGCTCTTGCACTGTCCCACCTGTGCCCACTTCTGATTTGATTGCTCCATTGTTTTCTGTTCTGATTTAAACAGCCAATAGGATTTCAGTAGCTCTCATCCTATTGGCTGATTTGAATTTGAAGAATCAAATCAGCTAATATGAATTCAAGGAATGCCATCTTTAATCGCGTACCTTGAATTCACTATTCAGTGTACAGCGGCGATCGGAAGAAGAGGATCCTCCATGCTCCATGGTCACCAGTCTTCAGTTCCACCATCGCCGGTCTTCAGTTCCGCTGTCCTGGATGAAGAAAGAAGAGGTCCCCGCTTGGAAGAAGACTTCACAGCATGGAAGAGGACCTTCTCCGACGGACTTCATGACCCGTTACTATCTATTTGGGGCTTTAGTGTTAGGTTTTTTTTAGATTAGGGATGGGCAGCAAAAAAGCTGAATGCCCTTTTAAGGGCAATGCCCATACAAATGCCCTTTCCAGGGCAATGGATAGTTTAGTTTTTTTAGTGTTAGGTTTATTTATTTTGGGGGGTTTTGTGGGTGGTGGGTTTTACTGTTAGGGAGGACTTAGCATTTTTTGTAACTGCAAAAGAGCTGTTTAACTTAGGGCAAGGCCATACAAAAAGCCTTTTTAAGGGCTATTGGTAGTTTAGCATTAGATTAGGGGGTGTTTTTTTGGGGGGGGAGCTTTTTTTTGGGGGGGAGCTTTTTTTCATAGGGATTAGGTTAAAAAAAATTATTTTTGATAATTTGTTTATTGTTTTGTGAGTTTAATTTTTATTTTTTTATTTTTTTTATTAACGACGCACAGACTACCCTCTGAGCAGGCTTACCAACTAGTAACAGCATAACAGTAAAACTGATAAGATTCAATCTAGATGATTTCTTGCTGTTTCTTCAAGGCTCCCTCTCTAGGAATAGGCTTTGTCTTAATATACCTTGCTTATTGGATTTGCTGATACCACCTTATAGTGGACTAGTAACCTATTTTCTCTGGGTTATATTATAAACAATAGAGATATGTCACACACACACACATATATATATATATATATATATATATATATATATATATATATATATATATATATATATATATATATATATATATATATATATATATATATATATATATACATACATACATACATACATACACATTAACTAATTTGATCATTTACTTCTGTTTCAAAATATACTGAGTGAACTAGTAACCTTTTTTCTCGGGGTTATATTATCAACAATAGGGATATATTACACACAAATGTATACTATATGTATGTATGTATATATATATATATATATATATATATATATATATATATATATATATATATATATATCAAATTAACTAAATATATAATTTACTGCTTTTTTCAAAATATACTGTATTTCTACAGACCCCTCTGGGGTCAGGATTCATATCACTTGCCCCCCCCCCTTCACCTCTGGCAGTGCCAGGGGAAATGCACTGACCTCCAGTGCCAAGGTCTGACAGCTAGTGCAGTTTTACACAAGTACTCAGGAATTTATTACTTCATGTAATATCTTTATATCAGGGCAACAAGCTGTACTTGAACCTTTTAGAAGGAAATGAATGGTTTTTTAGTTGTTTTCTATTGTTTTCCTAAAACAATTTGACTTCCTCTCTGATATACTGAGATCCCTTAATTACAAATAGAGGAGTGAGAGCCAAGGGAAGTTCTGAACTCCAGCCAAAGCTTTGCTTGCAGCCCTGTCTGTATAAGATCACATTTATATCCCCAACTACAGCAACAGTTTTGAAGAAAAGTAGTCAGTCAGCTGCTGTTGCATGTCAGGCTGGGACCAGCAGATCTCAGCTTAGTCATCTGAAGCTCCTCAGTGCTGGGACCCTGTGCTGTAACAATGTCTAGGGACTGTGTGCTGGCTCCATCGTCACTGGCACACTTGCCCCTTGGGAAGGATTTTCTGTAGTTTAAAAGGACCGTGGTCCAGCATGGACCTCACACAGCTTCTGTGACTTGAAACTGCACCTGGCAACTAGTCCACTGTCCTGATGCCCAGACTACAATAAATTCACAAGAGGTAAATTCTTTATATTGTTTGTGGCAGTTGTATCCCTTACAAAGATGCAGAGGGCATGTGAAATATGTATATTACTGATGGAGAATACGTCTATCATTTCTAATCAATCAGTTCTGCCTTTCTGAAACAATCAACAGGGCATAAAAGTATTTTTCTTCTTTGTTAAATAATTGATGGTATTTTATTTATTTTTAAATGAATAAAACGACTTTTTATGAACCTGCATAGTGTGGACCTCATCACCAATAGAGAAGTGCAGGTTTTCCTTATCAGCCAATGAGAAGTCTGTCCCTAGGGACAAGTTGTGCACAAAAATACATTTTCTGTTAGTTTGCTCGGTTACCCCTTTATGATCCAAAAAATATTTTCAAAATGTTAACTGTTCTTTTATATGAAAAATATACAGTATCTTTTTTTGGCTGAATGCTCCTGTAAATTATCCAAAAGTCTGTCTGTAAAGTTCAGAGTTACTAAAATTGTATTTACATTAACTGTAGATTAAAGTAAGCAGGTAAATAGACAGACTGGTTGATTGGTATCTAATGTCAAAATGTGTTTCTGTATTTAAACTTGCAGTTGAAACAGAAGCACCAGTCTCCTAACTGTAAATACAATAAAATATACAGATGGTGTGAATAGTATTGCCAGCTTGTTATAGATATGTTGAAAAATGAAATAAGCATGATCTTTTTTTTCTTTTAAGAAGGAATGAATGTAGAGATTTTAGCTGACAATTCACTACTGCATGTTTGCACTAATATAAATGCCACCCCAGTCATTTCATTAAAGGGACATTCCAGTCAAAATTGGAATTCACATGGATGCATTTACATTTTGAAACATTTTTGTAATATACATGTTTTAGCAAAAATGCTTCTATTAAAAGCTTTAGCTGTTTCAAAAGTGTATTTAAGTATTCACCGTGCACCAGATTGTTAAATTCAGCACTTGCTCGAAGAGCTTAAGGTGCTTTTACCATCTGGTAATTAATCAATTTGTTAATTACTGACAGGATACAATCCCCACTGGTGGTCTGAGCAGCTACAGTATTTAGCTATGCCTCACATGTATGTGCAGAGAAAAATGTTTGCACTAAAACATTTATAACATTTTACTAGAAACATTTTTGCCAATACATGTATATTGCAAAAAGGTTTCTATTCAAAGGTGTAATTCATCTATAAGAATTTTGACTGGAATATCCCTTTAAATAAAATGAATCACAGCAGCATATAATTTAGTCTCACTCATTTCCTTATTATAGAAATACTGTACTTAAGTCTGGCATGTAAAACCATGATTTTATTTGCCTCTGACGCTGGTGTATTGCTGTAAAATCATGTGACATTTTTACACATTACTAATGTGCATATTCAGAGGATGCATGAAACCTTCAAAGTTTTTTTTCTTGTGGTTATTGTTTAATAAATGTTTATGTGATTTGTAATAACTTCAAAACTTGTCTGTAAAGTGTAAAATACAACTGCTTGAATAGGCACTAATTGAGAAACTAAAAATCTGTTTGTTTGTAAAACTTTGTGGTTTATATATTCTTGTTTATTATTTAACAATCTATTTCAGTATTGATCAAATACAATTATATGTTTAAACTGGAGCTAAACTGTTAAACAAATCTACTATCTATTTTATGGTGTAAACTATATTTATAAGAACGTTTTTGGTATGTTGACAAAAAGTGCTTCCTGTAAAATTCTTTCTTGATTATCTTTAAAGTAATGGTAAATCCAGGCGTTTTTAAAAGGATTTACCAGTGCAACAAATTAAGGGTACTTTCAGTCATGAAGTATGTAATACTTCATGCAGAAAGTTCCTTTATTTACCTGCAGAGTTCACTGCGCTGAACACCTCAGGCCGCCCTCGGCAGAACGCTGTTTTTCAGTGAGGTGATCTTAGCCAATATAGTGCTTGCCATACAGCATAATGCCAGCTGTTTCCGCACAGCTATTGGCTAAGTGGTAGGGATGGGCGAATGTTTGGCAACATTTGAAAAATTAAACTAATTTTAACACATTCATCGTTTCGAATTTTCAAATGTTTTTCATTTAATGTAATAGCATTTCTAATCCTTTGTTTAAATGTAATATTCTATTCAAATTTTTCTAATAATTTGATTTGAATTATGCAATATTTGAATTTGAAAAATTCTAATTGATATATTTGTAATAGTATTTCTAATGCTTTCTTTGAATGTAATATTCGAATTATGCAATATTCGAAATAGAAACTTTCAAATTTATATATTTTTTATCTATTATGTATTTATTTAAATTCCCTACCACAACTATTGAACTTCTGAGTAGTATAAAATCGAATGTTACATTTGAAATTTCGAATATGGACATTTTATCTAATTATGAACATTTGAAATCGAAAGTGACATTCGAGAACTGTAAATAGCATTCAATTATAGAATATTTAAGAATATTAATTTTTATCAAAATTAGATTATGTAAATCGAATTTCTACAATAACATTCGTTCTAACATTTGAATTTGAATATAAACACATTAGCCCATGCCTACTAAGAGGTGGAAACATCACCTTATTGAAAAAAAAATTGCGTTCTGCCGTGGGCTGCCTGAGTTGCTCAGCCCAGCATACTCTACCAGCAAATAAAGGAACTTTCAGCATGAAGTATTTTAGAATGCATGGTTGAAAGTCCCCTTTATTTGTTGCACTGGTAAATCCTAGCATTTCACAAACGCTAGGATTTACCATAACTTTAAGGACATCATTGTAAACTAATGCATTTCAATTTTGAATAGAAGTATTTTTTTGCAACATATTTGTATTTTCAATAATGCTTCTAGTAAAAATAATAACACTCATTTTTGCAGCATATGCAAATATGCTATGAGTACCCCATGCATTGACATACAAGCACCACAACTGCTCAGTTGGTTGTAAGTGGTGTGTATTATGTCAGCAATGTAACCACAAAAAGTTATCCATAACTTTGTTTTATATCATTTATCTCAGTATGGCACAGAGAGACATATTTCCTAAACAGCGGAATTATGGTACAGCCATAGTGGTAGATTAATTAATCGTTTCCAGCCTAGACACATGCTGGCTGTAGTGAAGTGGATGCTGGGCCACTAATCTGCTAAATAAGAAAGAAATAAAGAAAACAGTCTTGTGTGCATGGAGGGGAACAAAAAACCAGCAGCATGCCAAGATCTAATTTTATAATTTTCCACAAAAATCTGTTAATATATTAGCACAATTAACTTAGACATGAATGACTTGCTGTTAATCATCAAGACTTTACTGAGTCAATCAATGTTTGATGCAGCCGCACGTGATACCACATGAGACCCAGAAAATCATATGGTTCTGCATCTGTGTGAGAAACAATATTAGTATCAATTATATCACTAATAACAAGATTAATTCATCATTAAAATAACTTTATTTTCAGCTGCTGTAGTCCCAGTGTTAGAAGGTGATCGCTTTAATAAAGTAAGTCACCCAGTCAAGTCGATATCACATAATTAGAAGCCAGTATATAATTCTCATAAAGAAAAACAAAGCACACAGACTTTAAATAACCATGCTAGGATAGTTGCAGTCATCATATGTCTTATTAACCTGACCTGTGCTGGAACAGTAGTGAGTAGGTTAAGAGATGGGGATTAGGGGTTGTATATAAAATGCCAGGGCATTGGGGTCGCCAAGGGCACCATCATGTGAGAGGATGTGGCTTATTGGGAATCACACACTCATTCCTTCTGAAAGAACAGTTTCGATTACTGTAAATCAAACTGTATTTCACCTTCTACAGTCAAGATCTCTCACTAACACTTTGTTGCTGCTGAAGATTGATCCCACCAGGGTATGTGCCCCTCGCTTATCACATCAGATTCTAGAAAAAGCATATGCAAATTGTAGGAAAGATGCAATATATTTCATTAATATATGTTATTACATGTGCTGTATATGGGTGGCACAAACTCAGTGGAATTTTGCACTAAGATGTGATAATTATACATTGTAGCCCATAAGACAGAGATCACTTTAAAATACATTGTATTGCTTCATAAAGTCTCTAATTATAAGAGACCTCTTATTCATAAACATGGGACACTTAAACACTAAATGCCTTTAATTTGAAGCTCATTTGTTAGGATTTGATCACCTCTCTTTACACTTTAAGAGAGTTCATACTGATCCACTTATTTCTAAAGAGAAACTTGGAATTCCAGTAAGGTTCTTAAGTACAGGATTTTTTTTTGGGGGGGGGGGAAGATGTATTATTTATAAACTATATTTTTGTTCATACTTTTCAAATGTTTTAAAAGATAAGCCATTTAATGGTTAAAAGTTTTGCTACTGAAATGTTTTAACTACATTGTTTTAAAAACATCTTTGTGAAATTTTATAGGGATTATGCATCCAGAATATAAGCTATTTAGTAAAATTTATTTTCACAAGTAATGGACTAAGTTATATTAGTTACCATAAATGAAATGACTCATTTGTTTTACTAAATATATTTTAAATATGACTATTTATTTAAACCTTTTAAAAGGGATTTTTGACATAAATAATAATGCCAAATGTATTTGTATGATTTCTATATGAAATTAAATAAGAAATACCATGAATATGCATCTATTAATTTGATCACAAAAATAATACAACTATGTATCACAACTAGCTTAAATTAATTTAAATGAATTAATTATTATGCAGACTAATTTCCTAAAATATACAGTAGGAAGAAAAATGTGTTAAAAGTTTTTGGTTTTAAATGTTTACTATTAAAATGGTTGATAAAATATGACATAATATTGAAGTAATTAATAAAATGGAAAAAAAGAAATTAAAATCTGTTGAGGAAACCTTCAAATTTGAAAGAAAAAAAATGTTAATAATGCTCATGAAATAGTCAACTGTGAACAACTTTCCTATTTATTTTTAGCTTCTGATTAACTTTGTTCTCTTGCTATGTTTTGTTGAAAAGAATACCTAGGTAGGTTTTGGAGCTGCAATGAATTACTGGGTATTAGCTGCTGATTGGTAGCTGCACATTTATGCTTATTATTAGTGGTTCTCTAGATGTGTTCAGCTAGCTCTCAGTAGTACACTTCAACAAAGAGAACAAAGCAAATTTTATAAAAGAAGTAAATTGGAAAGTGGTTTAAAATTATGTGCTCTATCGGAATCATGAAAGAAAACATTTGGGGTTCATATCCTTTTAAAGGGACATATAACTCAACATTTTCTATCATGGATATGAAAGAGTAAACATGCCAAAAATATTCCTTTAAAAAAAATTTTTTTTTAAAGGATATAAAACAGTATAAGATTTTGATATTTTATGTGTAGTTAAAAAAAAAAGTGCAATATATTTTTATTATTTATTTTGCCCCTTTCATGTAATTAACACCACTGAGTTTGTATAAAGTAATTGGTGTACCTTGTTTGACCTTACATTTTTTTGTTATCTTACATTCCTGCTGAAAACAAGTAGGGACAGATTTGAAACAGACAATAAAAAAGACTGTGCAAACAAGGCTGTGTGGAACACAAGACAATCTATCAGGGTTTTAAGAAAGCCTTCTTTGCACAGACTCTATTATATTGCATGATGTATCTGATCTGTCCCTAATTGTTCTAAGCAGATGATTTAAACTTAAGTTTACAGAAACTGGAGTATTTTATAGAAACTAAACCTTTACACGTTCATCTTTAATTTTTTTAAATAACTAAAATAATTGTTAAAAAATATATCTACATATTATTCTAAGGCTTACGCCTAGCATGCATTTACTGTTTAATATCCCTTTAAATTCAAAGGGACAGTAAAGACCAAATTAAACTTGCATGATTCAGATAGGGCATGTAATTTTAAACAACTTTCCAATTTACTTCTATCATCAAATTTGCTTTTTTCTCTTGGTATTTTTTGTTAAAGGCTAAATCTATATATGCTTATAGGCTGATTTCTAAGACTCTGCAGTCCCCTCTTATCTCACAATCTGGCTGTGAATAGAAAATAACATGTACTGTTTGTTCATGTGTGCCATATAGATAACATTGTGCTCACGTCCATGGAGCTATTTAAGTGTCAGCACTAATTGCTTGAAATGCAAGCCTGTCAAAAGATATGAGATAAGTGGGCCGTCTGCAGAAGCTTAGATACAAGGTAATTACAGAGGTAAAAATTATATTTCTATAACAGTGTTGGTTATGCAAAACTGGGGAATGGTAAATAAAGGGATTATCTATCTTTTTAAACAATAACATTTTTGGTGTTTACTGTCCCTTTAAGGTGAAATGAACATAAATTTCCTGATTGTGTGGATCTGGGACTTTAGTGTTTATTGGCTGATAGGGACCGTTCCCACAAAAAAAAAAGTCTCATTCTGCACAGCAACATTTTTTTAGTGCTGTGATACATTTTGAAACATTAATTTTTAGATGGAAAAAAATGAGTATTAGATCTAATTATATAGTCTATGTATTTTCAACTTTGGAGTAATGAAAATTTCCTTTCCAATGGCTTTAATACAGTTCATAAAGTATAAAATGGAAGGTTATTTCAGATACATAGATAGAAAAAATGATACTGTTCCGATGTTGGTAGCAGCTACTATGAAAGGGACATTAAATACCTAAAACACTGTTTAATATATAAATAAATGCAACATAAAATAATAATCTTGTGTGTGTGTATATGGGGGGGGGTTGTGCTGAACTAGAAAGTCTGGAGGGCATACTTAAGTATACAGTTTAACTGACCTTGCCACCAATCAGCAAGCGCTACCCAGGTGTGCAACCAAAAATGGGCCGGCTCTTAAGCTTACATTCCTGCATTTCCAAATAAAGAAAGCAAGATAAAGAAGGAAAATTGATAAAAGCAATAAATTATAACATTGCTTAAAATTGCATGCTCTATCTGAATCATGAAAGAAAATGTTGGGGTTTTGTGTCCCTTTAAATATTCAGAAGCACTGCAGATTATAAAGTGTGTACATAGAACCACCATCCAGCAGTTGTAAGTAACCGAATAACAGCATTAAATGAAACACAAGCAGGCAATTATGTGCTTAAAACAAAGCAGAAAAAAAAAAGATGAACAGTCTTATGATGAAATATTTGAGGATCAACTACAACACCCTATTGCTTTGCCTACTGCTGCTGAATGCTACAGGTGTGTATTTGTGTACAGATTTGTGTTAAAGGGACTGTCTAGTAGTCAAAATTAAACTTTCATGATTTAGATAGGGCATGTAATTTTAAATAACTTTCCAATTTACTTTTAATCATCAAATTTGCTGTGTTCTCTTGGTATTTTTTGTTGAAAGCTAAACCTAAGTAGGCTCATATGCAAATTTCTAAGCCCTTGAAGGTCGCCTCTTATCTCAGTGCATTTTGACATTTTTTCACAGTTAAACAGTGACTGTTCATGTGTGTCATATAGATAACATTGTGCTCACTTCCGAGGAGTTATCTAGGAGTTAGCTCTGATTGGCTAAATTCAAGTCTGTCAAAAGAACTGAAATAGGGGGGCAGCCTGCAGAGGCTTAGATACAAGGTAATCACAGAGGTAAAAAGTTTGTTAATATAACCATGTTGGATATACAAAACTGGGGAATGGGTGATGAAGGGATTATCAATGTTTTTAAACAATAATAATTCTGGAGTAGACTGTCCCTTTAAAGCAACACACCACACATATTATTTTCTTTGTTCTGACTAAAAATGAATATTTCAAGTCAGTGATTTTTGTTTTTAATGGATATTTCTATGCTGAATAAACCAACTTTTTTTTGTGGGAGTTGTCCTTGGCTTCCAATCAGCAGTAAAATTGCTTGTTTGTATACAATAATTCACTTTCTGTTAGCTACTCTTTATATCTAAACAGCTTTTAGTGAAAACAAAATTTATGCTTACCTGATAAATGTCTTTCTTTTGCGATGTACCGAGTCCACGGTTTCATCCTTACTTGTGGGATATTATCCCTCCTAACAGGAAGTGGCAAAGAGAGCACCACAGCAGAGCTGTCTATATAGCTCCCCCCCTTAACTCCACCCCCCAGTCATTCGACCGAAGGCCAAGGAAGAAAAAGGAGAAACTATAAGGTGAAGAGGTGACTGAAGTTTTCAATAAAAAATACTATCCGTCTTGAATAGACAGGGCGGGCCGTGGACTCGGTACATCGCAAAAGAAAGAAATTTATCAGGTAAGCATAAATTTTGTTTTCTTTTGCAAGTCCACAGTTTCATCCTTACTTGTGGGATATCAATACCAAAGCTTTAGGACACGGGTGAAGGGAGGGACAAGACAGAAACCTAAACGGAAGGCACCACTGCTTGCAAAACCTTTCTCCCAAAACTAGCCTCCGAAGAAGCAAAAGTATCAAATTTGTAAAATTTGGAAAAAGTATGAAGCGAAGACCAAGTCGCAGCCTTACAAATCTGTTTAACACCTCTTTCACTTTACCCTTCCTGCTTAGAGCCAGTAAAGAGAATGACTGGGGGGTGGAGTTAAGGGGGTAGCTATATAGACAGCTCTGCTGTGGCGCTCTCTTTGCCACTTCCTGTTGGGAAGGATAATATCCCACAAGTAAGGATGAAACCGTGGACTTGGTACATCTTGCAAAAGAAATGTTCTTTTCATGCCAAATAACAATGTTATGTGTTTACCTTTCATACACCAATTATAGAACATTTTTGAATATCATGTCCCTTTAAGTTCTGAAGCTATGTTTACCATTAACTAAAGCCGTTTACAGATATATAAACACCATTACACTAACGGCTCAGCTGCCTGAGTGCTGTAGCAATACCAGGAGTCTAGAGCTGTGGTTTCTGCTCCCTTATCTCACAGAGCAGCAGTTGCAGCCAGAAAGTGTTTATTTCTGCATCTTTACGCTCTCAGAGGTATAATAATAGAATATGTGATGACCTGGGAAGTTCCAAGAACTTTCGGCAGCTTCTTGGCAATTACGCAGCAAACACTAACCTGGCATCAGAGTGCTGTAAATACCAGTGCTGCCTTTGAGGGTGATGTCACTGTGTGCGTCTTACATAATAACAAGTGTCACTATTAGAAAGTATGAAACAATTTACCGCTACCAGAAAACCCTAAAATTGCCCAACTGAGATCTCAGCCTAAAGCAACATTAAAGTAATTTTTCGTATGTATAGTATATATCATCAATTAAAGGGACAAGATAATGCAGTAGTAGTATAATGCTCTGATGCACTAGAGAATGTTATTATGGCACTACCAAATGCATCTCTGTGCTTAAACACAGTAAATACTATAAGTTAAAAAACAGCGCTACTGAATTTGGTGGAACTTTACAAGTAAAGAATAATAAAATAATAGTTCATAGTTAGAGTCTGCTGTGTAGTGAAAATGCTTTTCTGCTCCTAAACTGGACACGAGCCGGTAAGTTATACTGTAGTAGCATGGTAAGCCATTCTGTAGCAGCATATGTACGCCATCCTGTAGCAGCATAGGCAAGCCATCCTGTAGCAGCATATGTACGCCATCCTGTAGCAGCATACATAAGCCATCCTGTAGCAGCAAAGGTAAGCCATCCTGTAGCAGCATAGATAAGTCATCCTGTAGCAGCATAGGTAAATTATCCTGCAGCAGTATAGGTAATCCATCCTGTAGCAGCATATGTATGACATCCTGTAGCAGCATAGATAAGCTATCCTGTAGCAGCAAAGGTAAGCCATCCTGTAGCAGCATAGGTAATCCATCCTGTAGCAGCATAAGTAAATCATCCTGTAGCATCATAGGTAAATCATCCTGCAGCAGTATAGGTAATCCATCCAGTAGCAGCATAAGTAAGACATCCTGTAGCAGCATAGATAAGCCATCCTGTAGCAGCATAGGTAGGCCATCCTGTAGTAGTATAGGTGAGTCATCCTGTAGCAGCATAGGTAAGCCATCCTGTAGCAGCCTAGGTAAGTCATCCTGTAGAAGCATAAGTAAGTAATATTGTAGCAGCATAGGTATGTGATCCTGTAGCAGCATAGGTAAGTCATCCTGCAGCAACATAGGTAAGTCATCCTGCTGCAGCATAGGTACGCCATCCTGTAGCGGCATAGGTAGGCCATCCTGTAGCAGCATAGGTAAGCCATCCTGTAGCAGCATAGGTAGGCCATCCTGTAGCAGCATAGGTAAGTCATCCTGTAGCAGCATAAGTAAGCCATCCTGTAGCAGCATAGGTAAGTCATCCTGTAGCAGCATAAGTAAGTAATCTTGTAGCAGCATAGGTAAGTCATCCTGTAGCAGTATAGGTAAGTCATCCTGTAGCAGCATAGGTAAGTCATCCTGCAGCAACATAGGTAAGCCATCCTGCAGCAGCATAGGTACGCCATCCTGTAGCAGCATAGGTAGGCCATCCTGTAGCAGCATAGGTAGGCCACCCTGTAGCAGCATAGGTAAGTCATCCTGTAGCAGCATAGGTAAGTCATCCTGTAGCAGCATAGGTAAGCCATCCTGTAGCAGTATAGGTAAATCATCCTGTAGCAGCATAGGTAAGTCATCTTGTAGCAGCATAGGTAAGTCATCCTGTAGCAGCATAAGTAAGTAATCTTGTAGCAGCATAGCAAGTCATCCTGCAGCAGCATAGGTAAACCATCCTGTAGCAGCATAGGTAAGTCATCCTGCAGCAACATAGGTAAGCCATCCTGCAGCAGCATAGGTACGCCATCCTGTAGCAGCATAGGTAGGCCATCCTGTAGCAGCATAGGTAGGCCATCCTGTAGCAGCATAGGTAAGTCATCCTGTAGCAGCATAGGTAAGTCATCCTGTAGCAGCATAGGTAAGTCATCTTGTAGCAGCATAGGCAAGTCATCTTGTAGCAGCATAGGTAAGTCATCCTGCAACAGCATAGGTAAACCATCCTGCAGCAACATAGGTAAGCCATCCTGCAGCAGCATAGGTACGCCATCCTGTAGCAGCATAGGTAAGTCATTCTGCAGCAACATAGGTAAGCCATCCTGCAGCAGCATAGGTACGCCATCCTGTAGCAACATAGGTAAGTCATCCTGTAGCAACATAGTTAAGTCGTCTTGTAGCAGGATAGATTAGCCATCCTGTAGCAGCATAGGTAAGTCATCCTGTAGCAGCATATATAAGCATTCCTCTGCTCATGAGCATTAGTGCATTGAATTTACAAGCAGATTCTATGTGTTAACCCCTTTGGGGAGGTTCCACACTTAGGTTCATGCAGTAGTAGAACAGTAAAATGCACTAGCATCTCCCTTTTGATCACTAACGTACAAAAGCACTGTATACAAAATAAATGTTTTACAAGCATTTAAAAGTGTTACCTTGTCTCTGATAAAAGCCTCTTGAGTATTGTTTACCTTATGACCTTTGCTGTGGCCAGTTATTAGGTGGATATAAATGTCTCCTGCATTGGTCAATCAATCAATGCACAGAATATTGAAGGATCTAAGTACTGTGTGTAGAGTTAAATTCACGGCAAAGTGGTTAAAATAAAGAAGTAAAGTACAAAATAAAGTGGTTTCACTATTAAACATTATAGAGGGAATTAACTTTTGAGTTTTATGTCCCTTTAAATTGGCAAGCAAGTGGGAGTTAATCTATTTGAATTGTCTATATATTTGTATGGTCTATATATTTGTATGGCTGTACCACACTGTGATTATTTAAACAGATTATCTGCATACTGAGGTAGGATCAGGAGTGTGCACATTGTGTGCATTATATAGCAGCTGTGATTGCAGCAATGTTTGTAACAATGTTATATACATAGTGGTCAAGACATGCACACTCCTCAGCCTACATCAGTATGCTCTCATGGAAAGGGGCTAATTTAAAACACAGGCTATCAAGAAAAAAAAATAGTGAATAAAATAATAATACTAAATTGGAAAATGTATTTTAAATTATATACTGTCTTTTTTAACTACTTAGGGCCATATTACAAGTGGAGCGCAAAATATTGCTTTAGCTAAAGCGCTATTTGTGCTCCACTTTGTAATACCAGTGCACGCTAATGCGTTCGCATTGCTGGGATGCATTGCACTCATGAGAGTGTTTTCCAGAGCCTTGTTCTGATGCCGTCACAGACGGCATCAGCACCTTGCGCAGTGAAGAGGTAAGTAGCTCAGCAATGGGCAGCACTTAGTAAATATATATGAATATGGCTATATGCATATATATTTATGTGTTAATATATGTATATACACATAGTAACACATAAATATATATGTATATAAGCATATATATTTACTGAGAACACAGTTACCATAGACTGCAATGTAAAGACACTTTTCAGTGCTGTTTGTTTCTAACACCCCACTCCCACCAACTTTAAAGCCCCAAAACTGCCTAGTGCAGTTTTTTTGTTTTAAAAAAAATTGCAATTTTTTATTTTATTTTAAATAAAAAAACTATAATGCCCTCTATTTTGAGGGCATTTGGGGCACTTTTAGAAAATTATCCAGAGATTGGATCTCTGGTTAATTTTCTGAGCGCTAACTGCTACCCCAAGCTCGTGGTAGCAATAACCAGCCACTTGTAGTGGCTGGCTAATTATTGCGCTCCCGCAAACTGGCAAATTTGTGCATGTGGGATAATTTAGCACTTCACTAGTAATCTAGCCCTTCATTTTTACTTTAAAGTTGCTTTAAGCACCAAAATATCAAACAGCAGCAGATAGTAAAATAACATAAAAGTATGTTCCATTATGTTACAGAAAATAACAAGAGAATGTAGTTATGTGCTTAGTGATAGCTTCAGACAATATGCTGCAATCCTACCTACAAATATAACACCCCTGTTATAAAACAGCAGTTATTTAATACCAGGGTCCTCTTGCAGAAACTCCACCCATAAGAAAAAGTTGTTACCCCACCTACTCAACTTCTATAACTTGACCCACCTTTCCTATATCAACTCATATATACAGACAACGTTCTCTCTTTTTATACAACAGCACATGAAAAAGAAGCAAGGATGGCTTAACCTGGTAAATGCTGAAATGTCTCCTGAGATCTAAGTGGCTGCTAGCAGGTAAGGTAATGATACTGTAGTCAGTAATGTGTGCCTGGTACTTGTGGAAAGGGTTAATTAGAGTTAACCCTTAGCATAGGTTCCTCCTTACCTTGTAAAAACCAACTGGTCTACTTATATCCAGGTTCCAAAAATGACAGAAGTTTATTGCAGCATGTTTCATTGGATTATTATCCCAAACTAGTATCGACTGTCTAGTAGAAAAAAAAATAATATGGTTTGAGAATAATTTTTCTTTAATGTAATGTATTAATTCCATGATGACTAAAGTAAACTATGTGTACTGAATAAAAATAATTAAAAACCAGAGATAATGTGCTAGCAGATAATGTGTAGAAAATTAATCAATATGCGTAAGTAGTTATAAGGGACGTAAAAGGCAAATTGAAAGTTTCATGATTCAGATACAGGGTACAATTAGGGGGGAAAACACTTTACAATTTACTTTTATTGTTAAATGTACTTTGTTCTCTTGGAATCATTTTGTTGAAACTTAGTTGGCAGTGGTGGTGTTTGCAAAAATGTACAATAATATATTTATTTTTAAAATGACTGCTACTTCCATAGAAATTTAAAATGTAATATTGCCAAGAGCAAATTATGCATATAGGATCCAAAAACCCAAAGGTCAATTATAGTCTCAATTATACATTACTGACTGTAACAAAAGAGAAACAGAACTTGGCAATTATTATTTGGAAGAGGTATTAGTAGCAGAAATAGTAAGGTTCTTATGCCACTTTACAGATCATTAGTTAGGCCTTATCTGGAATACTGGGTACAGTTCCGGAGACCATATCTCCAGAAGGATTGAAATAAATTAGAAACTGTCCAAAGGAGGGCTGCTAAAATGGTACATGGTCTAAAATATAAAGCATACAAAGAAAGACTCTATGATCTAAATCTGTATAGTTTAGAGGAGAGAAGGGAAAGAGGTGACATGATAAAAATTATAGAAATCTTCAAATATATGAAGGGACTAAATGAAGTGGAAGAAATACAAAAAAAGAAATGCTAAAACAAGGGGTCACAATATTAAGTTAGAGGGTAGCAGATTTAAGAGTAATGTGAGAAAGCATTTTTTTTTTTTACAGAAAGGGTGGTAGATTCATGGAATAAACTTCCAATTGAGGTGGTAAACACAGGGACTGTGAAGAATTAAAAAATGCCTGAGATATGGATAATGCTATCTTAAGAAAACAGTAACATGTAATAAGTGTAGACTTGATGGGACATACATAAGGCTAACCTAAAAAAACAGTAACATGTAATATGTGTAGACTTGATGGGACATACATAAGGCTATCCTAAGAAAACAGTAACATGTAATATGTGTAGACTTGATGGGACATACATAAGGCTAACCTAAAAAAACAGTAACATGTAATTTGTGTAGACTTGATGGGACATGCATAAGGCTATCCTAAGAAAACAGTAACATGTAATAAGTGTAGACTTGATGGGACATGCATAAGGCTATCCTAAGAAAACAGTAACATGTAATATGTGTAGACTTGATGGGACATGCATAAGGCTATCCTAAGAAAACAGTAACATGTAATAAGTGTAGAATTGATGGGACATGCATAAGGCTATCCTAGGAAAACAGTAACATGTAATATGTGTAGACTTGATGGGACATGCATAAGGCTATCCTAAGAAAACAGTAACATGTTTAATGTGTAGACTTGATGGGACATGCATAAGGCTATCCTAAGAAAACAGTAACATGTTTAATGTGTAGACTTGATGGGACATGCAGAAGGCTATCCTAAGAAAACAGTAACATGTTTAATGTGTAGACTTGATGGGACATGCATGTGGCTAACCTAAGGAAACAGTAACATGTAATATGTGTAGAATTGATGGGACATGCATACGGCTATCCTAAGAAAACAGTAACATGTAATATGTGTAGACTTGATGGGGCATGCATAAGGCTACCCTAACAAAACAGTAACATGTAATATTGTTAGACTTGATGGGACATACATAAGGCTAACCTAAGAAAACAGTAACATGTAATATGTGTAGACTTG
Organism: Bombina bombina; assembly: GCF_027579735.1. Classification (NCBI taxonomy): domain Eukaryota; kingdom Metazoa; phylum Chordata; class Amphibia; order Anura; family Bombinatoridae; genus Bombina; species Bombina bombina. The sequence continues at coordinate 79,726,810 of NC_069501.1, forward strand.
ATGGGGCATGCATAAGGCTACCCTAACAAAACAGTAACATGTAATATTGTTAGACTTGATGGGACATACATAAGGCTAACCTAAGAAAACAGTAACATGTAATATGTGTAGACTTGATTGGACATGCATAAGGCTATACTAAGAAAACAGTAACATGTAATATGTGTAGACTTGATGGGATATGCATAAGGCTAACCTAAGAAAAAGTAACATGTAATATGTGTAGACTTGATGGGACATACATAAGGCTATCCTAAGCAAACAGTAACATGTAATAAGTGTAGATTTGATGGGATATGCATAAGGCTATCCTAAGCAAACAGTAACATGTAATATGTGTAGACTTGATGGGACATACATAAGGCTAACCTAAGAAAACAGTAACATGTAATAAGTGTAGACTTGATGGGATATGCATAAGGCTAGGCTAAGAAACAGTAACATGTAATATGTGTAGACTTGATGGGACATGAATAAGGCTATCCTAAGAAAACAGTAACATGTAATATGTGTAGACTTGATGGGACATACATAAGGCTATCCTAAGCAAACAGTAACATGTAATATCTGTAAACTTGATGGGACATACATAAGGCTAACCTAAGAAAACAGTAACATGTAATAATTGTAGACTTGATGGGACATGCATAAGGCTATCATAAGAAAACAGTAACATGTAATATGTGTAGACTTGATGGGACATACATAAGGCTAACCTAAGAAAACAGTAACATGTAATATGTGTAGACTTGATGGGACATGCATAAGGCTATCCTAAGCAAACAGTAACATGTAATATGTGTAGACTTGATGGGACATACATAAGGCTAACCTAAGAAAACAGTAACATGTAATATGTGTAGACTTGATGGGACATACATAAGGCTATCCTAAGCAAACAGTAATATGTAATATGTGTAGACTTGATGGGACATACATAAGGCTAACCTAAGAAAACAGTAACATGTAATAAGTGTAGATTTGATGGGATATGCATAAGGCTATCCTAAGAAAACAGTAACATGTAATAAGTGTAGACTTGATGGGACATGCATAAGGCTATCATAAGAAAACAGTAAGATGTAATAAGTGTAGACTTGAGGGGACATGCATAAGGCTAGCCTAAGAAAACAGTAACATGTAATAGGTGTAGACTTGATGGGACATACATAAGGCTATCCTAAGCAAACAGTAATATGTTATATGTGTAGACTTGATGGGACATACAAAAGGCTAACCTAAGAAAACAGTAACATGTAATAAGTGTAGACTTGATGGGATATGCATAAGGCTATCCTAAGAAAACAGTAACATGTAATAGGTGTAGACTTGATGGGACATACATAAGGCTATCCTAAGAAAACAGTAACATGTAATATGTGTAGACTTGATGGGACATGCATAAGGCTATCCTAAGAAAACAGTAACATGTAATATGTGTAGACTTGATGGGACATACATAAGGCTAACCTAAGAAAACAGTAACATGTAATATGTGTAGATTTGATGGGACATACAGTACATAAGGCTATCCTAAGAAACAGTAACATGTAATATGTGTAGAATTGATGGGACATGCATAAGGATATCCTAAGAAACAGTAACATGTAATATGTGTAGACTTGATTGGACATACATAAGGCTAACCTAAGAAAACAGTAACATGTAATATGTGTAGACTTGATGGGACATGCATAAGGCTATCCTAAGAAAACAGTAACATGTAATAAGTGTAGACTTGATGGGACATGCATAAGGCTATCCTAAGTAATAAGTAACATGTAATAAGTGTAGACTTGATGGGACATGCATAAGGCTATCCTAAGAAAAGAGTAACATGTAATATGTGTAGACTTGATGGGACATGCATACGGCTATCCTAAGAAAACAGTAACATGTGTAGACTTGATGGGACATGCATAAGGCTATCCTAAGAAAACAGTAACATGTAATATGTGTAGACTTGATGGGACATACAGTACATAACGCTAACCTAAGAAAACTGTAACATGTAATATGTGTAGACTTGATGGGACATGCATAAGGCTAGCCTAAGAAAACAGTAACATTTAATATGTGTAGACTTGATGGGAAATACATTACATAAGGCTAACCTAAGAAAACAGTAACATGTAATATGTGTAGACTTGATGGGACATACAGTACATAAGGATAACCTAAGAAAACAGTAACATGTGTAGACTTGATGGGACATGCATGAATCTAGCCTAAGAAACAGTAACATGTAATATGTGTAGACTTGATGGGACATGCATGAATCTAGCCTAAGGAACAGTAACATGTAATATGTGTAGACTTGAGGGGACATGCAAACGGCTATCCTAAGAAACAGTAACATGTAATATGTGTAGACTTGATGGGACATGCATAAGGCTATCCTAAGAAAACAGTAACATGTAAAAAGTGTAGACTTGATGGGACATACATAAGGCTATCCTAAGAAACAGTAACATGTAATATGTGTAGACTTGATGGGACATTCATAAGGCTATCCTAAGAAAACAATAACATGTAATATGGGTAGACTTGATGGGACATACATAAGGCTAACCTAAGAAAACAGTAACATGTAATATGTGTAGACTTGATGGGATATACATAAGGCTAACCTAAGAAAACAGTAACATGTCATATGTGTAGACTTGATGGGACATGCAGAAGGCTAACCTAAGAAAACAGTAACATGTAATATGTGTAGACTTGATGGGACATACATAAGATTAACCTAAGAAAACAGTAACATGTAATATGTGTAGACTTGATGAGACATGCATAAGGCTATCCTAAGAAAACAGTAACATGTAATATGTGTAGAATTGATGGGACATACATAAGGCTAACCTAAGAAAACAGTAACATGTAATATGTGTAGACTTGATGGGACATGCATAAGGCTAACCTAAGAAAACAGTAACATGTAATATGGGTAGACTTGATGGGACATGCATAAGGCTATCCTAAGTAATAAGTAACATGTAATATGTGTAGACTTGATGGGCCATGCATAAGGCTATCCTAAGTAATAAGTAACATGTAATATGTGTAGACTTGATGGTACACGCATAAGGCTAGCCTAAGAAAACAGTAACATGTAATATGTGTAGACTTGATGGGACATACATAAGATTAACCTAAGACAACAGTAACATGTAATATGTGTAGACTTGATGGGACATGCATAAGGCTATCCTAAGTAATAAGTAACATGTAATATGTGTAGACTTGATGGGACACGCATAAGGCTAGCCTAAGAAACAGTAACATGTAATATGTGTAGACTTGAGGGGACATGCATAAGGTTATCCTAAGAAACAGTAACATGTAATATGTGTAGACTTGATGGGACATGCATAAGGCTAGCCTAAGAAACAGTAACATGTAATATGTGTAGACTTGAGGGGACATGCATAAGGCTAACCTAAGAAAACAGTAACATGTAATATGTGTAGACTTGATGGGACATACATAAGGCTATCCTAAGCATATGTGTAGACTTGATGGGACATACATAAGGCTAACCTAAGAAAACAGTAACATGTAATAAGTGTAGACTTGATGGGATATGCATAAGGCTATCCTATGAAAACAGTAACATGTAATAAGTGTAGACTTGATGGGACATGCATAAGGCTATCCTAAGAAAACAGTAACATGTAATAAGTGTAGACTTGATGGGATATGCATAAGGCTATCCTAAGTAATAAGTAACATGTAATAAGTGTAGACTTGATGGGACATGCATAAGGCTATCCTAAGAAAACAGTAACATGTAACATGTGTAGACTTGATGGGACATGCATAAGGCTATCCTAAGAAAACAGTAACATGTAATATGTGTAGAATTGATGGGACATACATAAGGCTAACCTAAGAAAACAGTAACATGTAATATGTGTAGACTTGATGGGACATGCATAAGGCTAACCTAAGAAAACAGTAACATGTAATATGGGTAGACTTGAGGGGACATGCATAAGGCTATCCTAAGAAACAGTAACATGTAATATGGGTAGACTTGAGGGGACATGCATAAGGCTAGTCTAAGAAACAGTAACATGTAATATGTGTAGACTTGATGGGACATGCATAAGGCTATCCTAAGTAATAAGTAACATGTAATATGTGTAGACTTGATGGGAAACGCATAAGGCTAGTCTAAGAAAACAGTAACATGTAATATGTGTAGAATTGATGGGACATACATAAGGCTAACCTAAGAAAACAGTAACATGTAATATGTGTAGACTTGATGGGACATGCATAAGGCTATCCTAAGCAAACAGTAACATGTAATATGTGTAGACTTGATGGGACATACATAAGGCTAACCTAAGAAAACAGTAACATGTAATAAGTGTAGACTTGATGGGATATGCATAAGGCTATCCTAAGTAATAAGTAACATGTAATAAGTGTAGACTTGATGGGACATGCATAAGGCTATCCTAAGAAAACAGTAACATGTAACATGTGTAGACTTGATGGGACATGCATAAGGCTATCCTAAGAAAACAGTAACATGTAATATGTGTAGAATTGATGGGACATACATAAGGCTAACCTAAGAAAACAGTAACATGTAATATGTGTAGACTTGATGGGACATGCATAAGGCTATCCTAAGAAAACAGTAACATGTAATATGGGTAGACTTGATGGGACATGCATAAGGCTATCCTAAGTAATAAGTAACATGTAATATGTGTAGACTTGATGGGACATGCATAAGGCTATCCTAAGTAATAAGTAACATGTAATATGTGTAGACTTGATGGGACACGCATAAGGCTAGCCTAAGAAAACAGTAACATGTAATATGTGTAGAATTGATGGGACATACATAAGGCTAACCTAAGAAAACAGTAACATGTAATATGTGTAGACTTGATGGGACATGCATAAGGCTAACCTAAGAAAACAGTAACATGTAATATGGGTAGACTTGATGGGACATGCATAAGGCTATCCTAAGTAATAAGTAACATGTAATATGTGTAGACTTGATGGGACATGCATAAGTCTATCCTAAGTAATAAGTAACATGTAATATGTGTAGACTTGATGGGACACGCATAAGGCTAGCCTAAGAAACAGTAACATGTAATATGTGTAGACTTGAGGGGACATGCATAAGGCTATCCTAAGAAACAGTAACATGTAATATGTGTAGACTTGAGGGGACATGCATAAGGCTAGTCTAAGAAACAGTAACATGTAATATGTGTAGACTTGATGGGACATGCATAAGGCTAGCCTAAGAAACAGTAACATGTAATATGTGTAGACTTGAGGGGACATGCATAAGGCTAACCTAAGAAAACAGTAACATGTAATATGTGTAGACTTGATGGGACATACATAAGGCTAACCTAAGAAAACAGTAACATGTAATAAGTGTAGACTTGATGGGATATGCATAAGGCTATCCTAAGAAAACAGTAACATGTAATAAGTGTAGACTTGATGGGACATGCATAAGGCTATCCTAAGAAAACAGTAACATGTAATAAGTGTAGACTTGATGGGATATGCATAAGGCTATCCTAAGTAATAAGTAACATGTAATAAGTGTAGACTTGATGGGACATGCATAAGGCTATCCTAAGTAATAAGTAACATGTAATATGTGTAGACTTGATGGGACACGCATAAGGCTAGCCTAAGCAAACAGTAACATGTAATATGTGTAGAATTGATGGGACATACATAAGGGTAACCTAAGAAAACAGTAACATGTAATATGTGTAGACTTGATGGGACATGCATAAGGCTAACCTAAGAAAACAGTAACATGTAATATGGGTAGACTTGATGGGACATGCATAAGGCTATCCTAAGTAATAAGTAACATGTAATATGTGTAGACTTGATGGGACATGCATAAGTCTATCCTAAGTAATAAGTAACATGTAATATGTGTAGACTTGATGGGACACGCATAAGGCTAGCCTAAGAAACAGTAACATATAATATGTGTAGACTTGAGGGGACATGCATAAGGCTATCCTAAGAAACAGTAACATGTAATATGTGTAGACTTGAGGGGACATGCATAAGGCTAGTCTAAGAAACAGTAACATGTAATATGTGTAGACTTGATGGGACATGCATAAGGCTAGCCTAAGAAACAGTAACATGTAATATGTGTAGACTTGAGGGGACATGCATAAGGCTAACCTAAGAAAACAGTAACATGTAATATGTGTAGACTTGATGGGACATACATAAGGCTATCCTAAGCAAACAGTAACATGTAATATGTGTAGACTTGATGGGACATACATAAGGCTAACCTAAGAAAACAGTAACATGTAATAAGTGTAGACTTGATGGGATATGCATTAGGCTATCCTAAGAAAACAGTAACATGTAATATGTGTAGACTTGATGGGACATACAGTACATAAGGCTAACCTAAGAAAACAGTAACATGTAATATGTGTAGACTTGATGGGACATACAGTACATAAGGCTAACCTAAGAAAACAGTAACATGTAATATGTGTAGACTTGATTGGACATATATAAGGCTAACCTAAGAAAACAGTAACATGTAATATGTGTAGACTTGATGGGACATGCATAAGGCTATCCTAAGAAAACAGTAACATGTAATATGTGTAGACTTGATGGGACATACAGTACATAAGGCTAACCTAAGAAAACAGTAACATGTAATATGTGTAGACTTGATTGGACATACATAAGGCTAACCTAAGAAAACAGTAACATGTAATATGTGTAGACTTGATGGGACATGCATAAGGCTATCCTAAGAAAACAGTAACATGTAATATGTGTAGACTTGATGGGACATACAGTACATAAGGCTAACCTAAGAAAACAGTAACATGTAATATGTGTAGACTTGATGGGACATACATAAGGCTAACCTAAGAAAACAGTAACATGTAATATGTGTAGACTTGATGGGACATGCATATGGCTAGCCTAAGAAAACAGTAACATGTAATATGTGTACACTTGATGGGAAATGCATAAGGCTATCCTAAGAAAACAGTAACATGTAATATGTGTAGACTTGATGGAACATAGAGTACATAAGGCTATCCTAAGAAAACAATAACATGTAATATGGGTAGACTTGATGGGACATACATAAGGCTAACCTAAGAAAACAGTAACATGTAATATGTGTAGACTTGATGGGATATACATAAGGCTAACCTAAGAAAACAGTAACATGTCATATGTGTAGACTTGATGGGACATGCAGAAGGCTAACCTAAGAAAACAGTAACATGTAATATGTGTAGACTTGATGGGACATACATAAGATTAACCTAAGAAAACAGTAACATGTAATATGTGTAGACTTGATGAGACATGCATAAGGCTATCCTAAGAAAACAGTAACATGTAATATGTGTAGAATTGATGGGACATACATAAGGCTAACCTAAGAAAACAGTAACATGTAATATGTGTAGACTTGATGGGACATGCATAAGGCTAACCTAAGAAAACAGTAACATGTAATATGGGTAGACTTGATGGGACATGCATAAGGCTATCCTAAGTAATAAGTAACATGTAATATGTGTAGACTTGATGGGCCATGCATAAGGCTATCCTAAGTAATAAGTAACATGTAATATGTGTAGACTTGATGGTACACGCATAAGGCTAGCCTAAGAAAACAGTAACATGTAATATGTGTAGACTTGATGGGACATACATAAGATTAACCTAAGACAACAGTAACATGTAATATGTGTAGACTTGATGGGACATGCATAAGGCTATCCTAAGTAATAAGTAACATGTAATATGTGTAGACTTGATGGGACACGCATAAGGCTAGCCTAAGAAACAGTAACATGTAATATGTGTAGACTTGATGGGACATGCATAAGGCTATCCTAAGAAACAGTAACATGTAATATGTGTAGACTTGATGGGACATGCATAAGGCTAGCCTAAGAAACAGTAACATGTAATATGTGTAGACTTGAGGGGACATGCATAAGGCTAACCTAAGAAAACAGTAACATGTAATATGTGTAGACTTGATGGGACATACATAAGGCTATCCTAAGCATATGTGTAGACTTGATGGGACATACATAAGGCTAACCTAAGAAAACAGTAACATGTAATAAGTGTAGACTTGATGGGATATGCATAAGGCTATCCTATGAAAACAGTAACATGTAATAAGTGTAGACTTGATGGGACATGCATAAGGCTATCCTAAGAAAACAGTAACATGTAATAAGTGTAGACTTGATGGGATATGCATAAGGCTATCCTAAGTAATAAGTAACATGTAATAAGTGTAGACTTGATGGGACATGCATAAGGCTATCCTAAGAAAACAGTAACATGTAACATGTGTAGACTTGATGGGACATGCATAAGGCTATCCTAAGAAAACAGTAACATGTAATATGTGTAGAATTGATGGGACATACATAAGGCTAACCTAAGAAAACAGTAACATGTAATATGTGTAGACTTGATGGGACATGCATAAGGCTAACCTAAGAAAACAGTAACATGTAATATGGGTAGACTTGAGGGGACATGCATAAGGCTATCCTAAGAAACAGTAACATGTAATATGGGTAGACTTGAGGGGACATGCATAAGGCTAGTCTAAGAAACAGTAACATGTAATATGTGTAGACTTGATGGGACATGCATAAGGCTATCCTAAGTAATAAGTAACATGTAATATGTGTAGACTTGATGGGAAACGCATAAGGCTAGTCTAAGAAAACAGTAACATGTAATATGTGTAGAATTGATGGGACATACATAAGGCTAACCTAAGAAAACAGTAACATGTAATATGTGTAGACTTGATGGGACATGCATAAGGCTATCCTAAGCAAACAGTAACATGTAATATGTGTAGACTTGATGGGACATACATAAGGCTAACCTAAGAAAACAGTAACATGTAATAAGTGTAGACTTGATGGGATATGCATAAGGCTATCCTAAGTAATAAGTAACATGTAATAAGTGTAGACTTGATGGGACATGCATAAGGCTATCCTAAGAAAACAGTAACATGTAACATGTGTAGACTTGATGGGACATGCATAAGGCTATCCTAAGAAAACAGTAACATGTAATATGTGTAGACTTGATGGGACATACATAAGGCTAACCTAAGAAAACAGTAACATGTAATATGTGTAGACTTGATGGGACATGCATAAGGCTAACCTAAGAAAACAGTAACATGTAATATGGGTAGACTTGATGGGACATGCATAAGGCTATCCTAAGTAATAAGTAACATGTAATATGTGTAGACTTGATGGGACATGCATAAGGCTATCCTAAGTAATAAGTAACATGTAATATGTGTAGACTTGATGGGACACGCATAAGGCTAGCCTAAGAAAACAGTAACATGTAATATGTGTAGAATTGATGGGACATACATAAGGCTAACCTAAGAAAACAGTAACATGTAATATGTGTAGACTTGATGGGACATGCATAAGGCTAACCTAAGAAAACAGTAACATGTAATATGGGTAGACTTGATGGGACATGCATAAGGCTATCCTAAGTAATAAGTAACATGTAATATGTGTAGACTTGATGGGACATGCATAAGTCTATCCTAAGTAATAAGTAACATGTAATATGTGTAGACTTGATGGGACACGCATAAGGCTAGCCTAAGAAACAGTAACATGTAATATGTGTAGACTTGAGGGGACATGCATAAGGCTATCCTAAGAAACAGTAACATGTAATATGTGTAGACTTGAGGGGACATGCATAAGGCTAGTCTAAGAAACAGTAACATGTAATATGTGTAGACTTGATGGGACATGCATAAGGCTAGCCTAAGAAACAGTAACATGTAATATGTGTAGACTTGAGGGGACATGCATAAGGCTAACCTAAGAAAACAGTAACATGTAATATGTGTAGACTTGATGGGACATACATAAGGCTAACCTAAGAAAACAGTAACATGTAATAAGTGTAGACTTGATGGGATATGCATAAGGCTATCCTAAGAAAACAGTAACATGTAATAAGTGTAGACTTGATGGGACATGCATAAGGCTATCCTAAGAAAACAGTAACATGTAATAAGTGTAGACTTGATGGGATATGCATAAGGCTATCCTAAGTAATAAGTAACATGTAATAAGTGTAGACTTGATGGGACATGCATAAGGCTATCCTAAGTAATAAGTAACATGTAATATGTGTAGACTTGATGGGACACGCATAAGGCTATCCTAAGCAAACAGTAACATGTAATATGTGTAGACTTGATGGGACATACATAAGGGTAACCTAAGAAAACAGTAACATGTAATATGTGTAGACTTGATGGGACATGCATAAGGCTAACCTAAGAAAACAGTAACATGTAATATGGGTAGACTTGATGGGACATGCATAAGGCTATCCTAAGTAATAAGTAACATGTAATATGTGTAGACTTGATGGGACATGCATAAGTCTATCCTAAGTAATAAGTAACATGTAATATGTGTAGACTTGATGGGACACGCATAAGGCTAGCCTAAGAAACAGTAACATATAATATGTGTAGACTTGAGGGGACATGCATAAGGCTATCCTAAGAAACAGTAACATGTAATATGTGTAGACTTGAGGGGACATGCATAAGGCTAGTCTAAGAAACAGTAACATGTAATATGTGTAGACTTGATGGGACATGCATAAGGCTAGCCTAAGAAACAGTAACATGTAATATGTGTAGACTTGATGGGACATGCATAAGGCTAACCTAAGAAAACAGTAACATGTAATATGTGTAGACTTGATGGGACATACATAAGGCTATCCTAAGCAAACAGTAACATGTAATATGTGTAGACTTGATGGGACATACATAAGGCTAACCTAAGAAAACAGTAACATGTAATAAGTGTAGACTTGATGGGATATGCATTAGGCTATCCTAAGAAAACAGTAACATGTAATATGTGTAGACTTGATGGGACATACAGTACATAAGGCTAACCTAAGAAAACAGTAACATGTAATATGTGTAGACTTGATGGGACATACAGTACATAAGGCTAACCTAAGAAAACAGTAACATGTAATATGTGTAGACTTGATTGGACATATATAAGGCTAACCTAAGAAAACAGTAACATGTAATATGTGTAGACTTGATGGGACATGCATAAGGCTATCCTAAGAAAACAGTAACATGTAATATGTGTAGACTTGATGGGACATACAGTACATAAGGCTAACCTAAGAAAACAGTAACATGTAATATGTGTAGACTTGATTGGACATACATAAGGCTAACCTAAGAAAACAGTAACATGTAATATGTGTAGACTTGATGGGACATGCATAAGGCTATCCTAAGAAAACAGTAACATGTAATATGTGTAGACTTGATGGGACATACAGTACATAAGGCTAACCTAAGAAAACAGTAACATGTAATATGTGTAGACTTGATGGGACATACATAAGGCTAACCTAAGAAAACAGTAACATGTAATATGTGTAGACTTGATGGGACATGCATATGGCTAGCCTAAGAAAACAGTAACATGTAATATGTGTACACTTGATGGGAAATGCATAAGGCTATCCTAAGAAAACAGTAACATGTAATATGTGTAGACTTGATGGAACATAGAGTACATAAGGCTATCCTAAGAAAACAATAACATGTAATATGGGTAGACTTGATGGGACATACATAAGGCTAACCTAAGAAAACAGTAACATGTAATATGTGTAGACTTGATGGGATATACATAAGGCTAACCTAAGAAAACAGTAACATGTCATATGTGTAGACTTGATGGGACATGCAGAAGGCTAACCTAAGAAAACAGTAACATGTAATATGTGTAGACTTGATGGGACATACATAAGATTAACCTAAGAAAACAGTAACATGTAATATGTGTAGACTTGATGAGACATGCATAAGGCTATCCTAAGAAAACAGTAACATGTAATATGTGTAGAATTGATGGGACATACATAAGGCTAACCTAAGAAAACAGTAACATGTAATATGTGTAGACTTGATGGGACATGCATAAGGCTAACCTAAGAAAACAGTAACATGTAATATGGGTAGACTTGATGGGACATGCATAAGGCTATCCTAAGTAATAAGTAACATGTAATATGTGTAGACTTGATGGGCCATGCATAAGGCTATCCTAAGTAATAAGTAACATGTAATATGTGTAGACTTGATGGTACACGCATAAGGCTAGCCTAAGAAAACAGTAACATGTAATATGTGTAGACTTGATGGGACATACATAAGATTAACCTAAGACAACAGTAACATGTAATATGTGTAGACTTGATGGGACATGCATAAGGCTATCCTAAGTAATAAGTAACATGTAATATGTGTAGACTTGATGGGACACGCATAAGGCTAGCCTAAGAAACAGTAACATGTAATATGTGTAGACTTGAGGGGACATGCATAAGGTTATCCTAAGAAACAGTAACATGTAATATGTGTAGACTTGATGGGACATGCATAAGGCTAGCCTAAGAAACAGTAACATGTAATATGTGTAGACTTGAGGGGACATGCATAAGGCTAACCTAAGAAAACAGTAACATGTAATATGTGTAGACTTGATGGGACATACATAAGGCTATCCTAAGCATATGTGTAGACTTGATGGGACATACATAAGGCTAACCTAAGAAAACAGTAACATGTAATAAGTGTAGACTTGATGGGATATGCATAAGGCTATCCTATGAAAACAGTAACATGTAATAAGTGTAGACTTGATGGGACATGCATAAGGCTATCCTAAGAAAACAGTAACATGTAATAAGTGTAGACTTGATGGGATATGCATAAGGCTATCCTAAGTAATAAGTAACATGTAATAAGTGTAGACTTGATGGGACATGCATAAGGCTATCCTAAGAAAACAGTAACATGTAATATGTGTAGACTTGATGGGACATGCATAAGGCTATCCTAAGAAAACAGTAACATGTAATATGTGTAGAATTGATGGGACATACATAAGGCTAACCTAAGAAAACAGTAACATGTAATATGTGTAGACTTGATGGGACATGCATAAGGCTAACCTAAGAAAACAGTAACATGTAATATGGGTAGACTTGAGGGGACATGCATAAGGCTATCCTAAGAAACAGTAACATGTAATATGGGTAGACTTGAGGGGACATGCATAAGGCTAGTCTAAGAAACAGTAACATGTAATATGTGTAGACTTGATGGGACATGCATAAGGCTATCCTAAGTAATAAGTAACATGTAATATGTGTAGACTTGATGGGAAACGCATAAGGCTAGTCTAAGAAAACAGTAACATGTAATATGTGTAGAATTGATGGGACATACATAAGGCTAACCTAAGAAAACAGTAACATGTAATATGTGTAGACTTGATGGGACATGCATAAGGCTATCCTAAGAAAACAGTAACATGTAATATGTGTAGACTTGATGGGACATACATAAGGCTAACCTAAGAAAACAGTAACATGTAATAAGTGTAGACTTGATGGGATATGCATAAGGCTATCCTAAGTAATAAGTAACATGTAATAAGTGTAGACTTGATGGGACATGCATAAGGCTATCCTAAGAAAACAGTAACATGTAATATGTGTAGACTTGATGGGACATGCATAAGGCTATCCTAAGAAAACAGTAACATGTAATATGTGTAGACTTGATGGGACATACATAAGGCTAACCTAAGAAAACAGTAACATGTAATATGTGTAGACTTGATGGGACATGCATAAGGCTATCCTAAGAAAACAGTAACATGTAATATGGGTAGACTTGATGGGACATGCATAAGGCTATCCTAAGTAATAAGTAACATGTAATATGTGTAGACTTGATGGGACATGCATAAGGCTATCCTAAGTAATAAGTAACATGTAATATGTGTAGACTTGATGGGACACGCATAAGGCTAGCCTAAGAAAACAGTAACATGTAATATGTGTAGAATTGATGGGACATACATAAGGCTAACCTAAGAAAACAGTAACATGTAATATGTGTAGACTTGATGGGACATGCATAAGGCTAACCTAAGAAAACAGTAACATGTAATATGGGTAGACTTGATGGGACATGCATAAGGCTATCCTAAGTAATAAGTAACATGTAATATGTGTAGACTTGATGGGACATGCATAAGTCTATCCTAAGTAATAAGTAACATGTAATATGTGTAGACTTGATGGGACACGCATAAGGCTAGCCTAAGAAACAGTAACATGTAATATGTGTAGACTTGAGGGGACATGCATAAGGCTATCCTAAGAAACAGTAACATGTAATATGTGTAGACTTGATGGGACATGCATAAGGCTAGTCTAAGAAACAGTAACATGTAATATGTGTAGACTTGATGGGACATGCATAAGGCTAGCCTAAGAAACAGTAACATGTAATATGTGTAGACTTGAGGGGACATGCATAAGGCTAACCTAAGAAAACAGTAACATGTAATATGTGTAGACTTGATGGGACATACATAAGGCTAACCTAAGAAAACAGTAACATGTAATAAGTGTAGACTTGATGGGACATGCATAAGGCTATCCTAAGAAAACAGTAACATGTAATAAGTGTAGACTTGATGGGACATGCATAAGGCTATCCTAAGAAAACAGTAACATGTAATAAGTGTAGACTTGATGGGATATGCATAAGGCTATCCTAAGTAATAAGTAACATGTAATAAGTGTAGACTTGATGGGACATGCATAAGGCTATCCTAAGTAATAAGTAACATGTAATATGTGTAGACTTGATGGGACACGCATAAGGCTAGCCTAAGCAAACAGTAACATGTAATATGTGTAGAATTGATGGGACATACATAAGGGTAACCTAAGAAAACAGTAACATGTAATATGTGTAGACTTGATGGGACATGCATAAGGCTAACCTAAGAAAACAGTAACATGTAATATGGGTAGACTTGATGGGACATGCATAAGGCTATCCTAAGTAATAAGTAACATGTAATATGTGTAGACTTGATGGGACATGCATAAGTCTATCCTAAGTAATAAGTAACATGTAATATGTGTAGACTTGATGGGACACGCATAAGGCTAGCCTAAGAAACAGTAACATATAATATGTGTAGACTTGAGGGGACATGCATAAGGCTATCCTAAGAAACAGTAACATGTAATATGTGTAGACTTGAGGGGACATGCATAAGGCTAGTCTAAGAAACAGTAACATGTAATATGTGTAGACTTGATGGGACATGCATAAGGCTAGCCTAAGAAACAGTAACATGTAATATGTGTAGACTTGAGGGGACATGCATAAGGCTAACCTAAGAAAACAGTAACATGTAATATGTGTAGACTTGATGGGACATACATAAGGCTATCCTAAGCAAACAGTAACATGTAATATGTGTAGACTTGATGGGACATACATAAGGCTAACCTAAGAAAACAGTAACATGTAATAAGTGTAGACTTGATGGGATATGCATTAGGCTATCCTAAGAAAACAGTAACATGTAATATGTGTAGACTTGATGGGACATACAGTACATAAGGCTAACCTAAGAAAACAGTAACATGTAATATGTGTAGACTTGATGGGACATACAGTACATAAGGCTAACCTAAGAAAACAGTAACATGTAATATGTGTAGACTTGATTGGACATATATAAGGCTAACCTAAGAAAACAGTAACATGTAATATGTGTAGACTTGATGGGACATGCATAAGGCTATCCTAAGAAAACAGTAACATGTAATATGTGTAGACTTGATGGGACATACAGTACATAAGGCTAACCTAAGAAAACAGTAACATGTAATATGTGTAGACTTGATTGGACATACATAAGGCTAACCTAAGAAAACAGTAACATGTAATATGTGTAGACTTGATGGGACATGCATAAGGCTATCCTAAGAAAACAGTAACATGTAATATGTGTAGACTTGATGGGACATACAGTACATAAGGCTAACCTAAGAAAACAGTAACATGTAATATGTGTAGACTTGATGGGACATACATAAGGCTAACCTAAGAAAACAGTAACATGTAATATGTGCAGACTTGATGGGACATGCATATGGCTAGCCTAAGAAAACAGTAACATGTAATATGTGTACACTTGATGGGAAATGCATAAGGCTATCCTAAGAAAACAGTAACATGTAATATGTGTAGACTTGATGGAACATAGAGTACATAAGGCTATCCTAAGAAAACAGTAACATGTAATATGTGTAGACTTGATGGGACATACAGTACATAAGGCTAACCTAAGAAAACAGTAACATGTAATATGTGTAGACTTGATGGGACATACATAAGGCTAACCTAAGAAAACAGTAACATGTAATATGTGTAGACTTGATGGGACATGCATATGGCTAGCCTAAGAAAACAGTAACATGTAATATGTGTACACTTGATGGGAAATGCATAAGGCTATCCTAAGAAAACAGTAACATGTAATATGTGTAGAATTGATGGGACATACATAAGGCTAACCTAAGAAAACAGTAACATGTAATATGTGTAGACTTGATGGGACATGCATAAGGCTAACCTAAGAAAACAGTAACATGTAATATGGGTAGACTTGATGGGACATGCATAAGGCTATCCTAAGTAATAAGTAACATGTAATATGTGTAGACTTGATGGGACATGCATAAGGCTATCCTAAGTAATAAGTAACATGTAATATGTGTAGACTTGATGGGACACGCATAAGGCTAGCCTAAGAAAACAGTAACATGTAATATGTGTAGAATTGATGGGACATACATAAGGCTAACCTAAGAAAACAGTAACATGTAATATGTGTAGACTTGATGGGACATGCATAAGGCTAACCTAAGAAAACAGTAACATGTAATATGGGTAGACTTGATGGGACATGCATAAGGCTATCCTAAGTAATAAGTAACATGTAATATGTGTAGACTTGATGGGACATGCATAAGTCTATCCTAAGTAATAAGTAACATGTAATATGTGTAGACTTGATGGGACACGCATAAGGCTAGCCTAAGAAACAGTAACATGTAATATGTGTAGACTTGAGGGGACATGCATAAGGCTATCCTAAGAAACAGTAACATGTAATATGTGTAGACTTGAGGGGACATGCATAAGGCTAGTCTAAGAAACAGTAACATGTAATATGTGTAGACTTGATGGGACATGCATAAGGCTAGCCTAAGAAACAGTAACATGTAATATGTGTAGACTTGAGGGGACATGCATAAGGCTAACCTAAGAAAACAGTAACATGTAATATGTGTAGACTTGATGGGACATACATAAGGCTAACCTAAGAAAACAGTAACATGTAATAAGTGTAGACTTGATGGGATATGCATAAGGCTATCCTAAGAAAACAGTAACATGTAATAAGTGTAGACTTGATGGGACATGCATAAGGCTATCCTAAGAAAACAGTAACATGTAATAAGTGTAGACTTGATGGGATATGCATAAGGCTATCCTAAGTAATAAGTAACATGTAATAAGTGTAGACTTGATGGGACATGCATAAGGCTATCCTAAGTAATAAGTAACATGTAATATGTGTAGACTTGATGGGACACGCATAAGGCTAGCCTAAGCAAACAGTAACATGTAATATGTGTAGAATTGATGGGACATACATAAGGCTAACCTAAGAAAACAGTAACATGTAATATGTGTAGACTTGATGGGACATGCATAAGGCTAACCTAAGAAAACAGTAACATGTAATATGGGTAGACTTGATGGGACATGCATAAGGCTATCCTAAGTAATAAGTAACATGTAATATGTGTAGACTTGATGGGACATGCATAAGGCTATCCTAAGTAATAAGTAACATGTAATATGTGTAGACTTGATGGGACACGCATAAGGCTAGCCTAAGAAACAGTAACATGTAATATGTGTAGACTTGAGGGGACATGCATAAGGCTATCCTAAGAAACAGTAACATGTAATATGTGTAGACTTGAGGGGACATGCATAAGGCTAGTCTAAGAAACAGTAACATGTAATATGTGTAGACTTGATGGGACATGCATAAGGCTATCCTAAGAAAACAGTAACATGTAATATGTGTAGACTTGAGGGGACATGCATAAGGCTAACCTAAGAAAACAGTAACATGTAATATGTGTAGACTTGATGGGACATACATAAGGCTATCCTAAGCAAACAGTAACATGTAATATGTGTAGACTTGATGGGACATACATAAGGCTAACCTAAGAAAACAGTAACATGTAATAAGTGTAGACTTGATGGGATATGCATTAGGCTATCCTAAGAAAACAGTAACATGTAATATGTGTAGACTTGATGGGACATACAGTACATAAGGCTAACCTAAGAAAACAGTAACATGTAATATGTGTAGACTTGATGGGACATACAGTACATAAGGCTAACCTAAGAAAACAGTAACATGTAATATGTGTAGACTTGATTGGACATATATAAGGCTAACCTAAGAAAACAGTAACATGTAATATGTGTAGACTTGATGGGACATGCATAAGGCTATCCTAAGAAAACAGTAACATGTAATATGTGTAGACTTGATGGGACATACAGTACATAAGGCTAACCTAAGAAAACAGTAACATGTAATATGTGTAGACTTGATTGGACATACATAAGGCTAACCTAAGAAAACAGTAACATGTAATATGTGTAGACTTGATGGGACATGCATAAGGCTATCCTAAGAAAACAGTAACATGTAATATGTGTAGACTTGATGGGACATACAGTACATAAGGCTAACCTAAGAAAACAGTAACATGTAATATGTGTAGACTTGATGGGACATACATAAGGCTAACCTAAGAAAACAGTAACATGTAATATGTGTAGACTTGATGGGACATGCATATGGCTAGCCTAAGAAAACAGTAACATGTAATATGTGTACACTTGATGGGAAATGCATAAGGCTATCCTAAGAAAACAGTAACATGTAATATGTGTAGACTTGATGGAACATAGAGTACATAAGGCTATCCTAAGAAAACAGTAACATGTAATATGTGTAGACTTGATGGGACATACAGTACATAAGGCTAACCTAAGAAAACAGTAACATGTAATATGTGTAGACTTGATGGGACATACATAAGGCTAACCTAAGAAAACAGTAACATGTAATATGTGTAGACTTGATGGGACATGCATATGGCTAGCCTAAGAAAACAGTAACATGTAATATGTGTACACTTGATGGGAAATGCATAAGGCTATCCTAAGAAAACAGTAACATGTAATATGTGTAGACTTGATGGAACATAGAGTACATAAGGCTATCCTAAGAAAACAGTAACATGTAATATGTGTAGACTTGATGGGACATACAGTACATAAGGCTAACCTAAGAAAACAGTAACATGGGACATGCATAAGGCTATCCTAAGGAAACAGTAACATATAATATGTGTAGACTTGATGGGACATGCATAAGGCTATCCTAAGAAAACAGTAACATGTAATATGTGTAGACTTGATTGGACATACATAAGGCTAACCTAAGAAAACAGTAACATGTAATAAGTGTAGACTTGATGGGACATGCATACGGCTATCCTAAGAAAACAGTAACATGTAATAAGTGTAGACTTGATGGGATATGCATAAGGCTATCCTAAGTAATAAGTAACATGTAATAAGTGTAGACTTGATGGGACATGCATAAGGCTATCCTAAGAAAACATTAACATGTAATATGTGTAGACTTGATGGGACATACAGTACATAAGGCTAAACTAAGAAAACAGTAACATGTAATATGTGTAGACTTGATGGGACATACATAAGGCTAACCTAAGAAAACAGTAACATGTAATATGTGTAGACTTGATGGGACATACAGTACATAAGGCTAACCTAAGAAAACAGTAACATGGGACATGCATAAGGCTATCCTAAGGAAACAGTAACATGTAATATGTGTAGACTTGATGGGACATGCATAAGGCTATCCTAAGAAAACAGTAACATGTAATATGTGTAGACTTGATGGAACATAGAGTGCATAAGGCTATCCTAAGAAAACAGTAACATGTAATATGTGTAGACTTTATGGGACATAGAGTACATAAGGCTATCCTAAGAAAACAGTAACATGTAATATGTGTAGACTTGATGGGACATACAGTACATAGGGCTATCATAAGAAAACAGTAACATGTAATATGTGTAGACTTGATGGGACATGCATAAGGCTATCATAAGAAAACAGTAACATGTAATATGTGTAGACTTGATGGGACATACAGTACATAAGGCTAACCTCAGAAAACAGTAACATGTAATAAGTGTAGACTTGATGGGATATGCATAAGGCTATCCTAAGAAAACAGTAACATGTAATAAGTGTAGACTTGATGGGACATACATAAGGCTAACCTAAGAAAACAGTAACATGTAATATGTGTAGACTTGATGGGACATACAGTACATAAGGCTATCCTAAGAAACAGTAACATGTAATATGTGTAGAATTGATGGGACATGCATAAGGCTATCGTAAGAAACAGTAACATGTAATATGTGTAGACTTGATGGGAAATGCATAAGGCTATCCTAAGAAAACAGTAACATGTAATATGTGTAGACTTGATGGGACATACATAAGGTTAACCTAAAAAAACAGTAACATGTAATATGTGTAGACTTGATGGGACATGCATAAGGCTATCCTAAGAAAACAGTAAAATGTAATATGTGTAGAATTGATGGGACATGCATAAGGCTATCCGAAGAAAACAGTAACATGTAATATGTGTAGACTTGATGGGACATGGATAAGGCTAACCTAAGAAAACAGTAACAGTAATATGTGTAGACTTGATGGGACATGCATAAGGCTATCCTAAGAAAACAGTAACATGTAATATGTGTAGATTTGATGGGACATGCATAAGGCTATGCTAAGGAAACAGTAACATGTAATATGTGTAGATTTGATGGGACATGCATAAGGCTAACCTAAGAAAACAGTAACATTTAATATGTGTAGACTTGATGGGACATACAGTACATAAGGCTAACCTAAGAAAACAGTAACATGTGTAGACTTGATGGGACATGCATAAATCTAGCCTAAGAAACAGTAACATGTAATATGTGTAGACTCGATGGGACATGCAAACGGCTATACTCAGAAACAGTAACATGTAATATGTGTAGACTTGATGGGACATGCATAAGGCTATCCTAAGAAAACAGTAACATGTAATATTTGTTGACTTGATGGGACATGCATAAGGCTATCCTAAGAAAACAGTAACATGTAATAAGGGTAGACTTGATGGGACATGCATAAGGCTATCATAAGAAAACAGTAACATGTAATAAGTGTAGACTTGATGGGATATGCATAAGGCTATCCTAAGAAAACAGTAACATGTAATATGTGTAGACTTGATGGGACATACAGTACATAAGGCTAACCTCAGAAAACAGTAACATGTAATAAGTGTAGACTTGATGGGATATGCATAAGGCT
Source organism: Bombina bombina (assembly GCF_027579735.1). Taxonomy (NCBI): domain Eukaryota; kingdom Metazoa; phylum Chordata; class Amphibia; order Anura; family Bombinatoridae; genus Bombina; species Bombina bombina. Next base: position 79,748,367 of record NC_069501.1, read on the forward strand.
ATCCTAAGAAAACAGTAACATGTAATAAGTGTAGACTTGATGGGACATACATAAGGCTAACCTAAGAAAACAGTAACATGTAATATGTGTAGACTTGATGGGACATACAGTACATAAGGCTATCCTAAGAAACAGTAACATGTAATATGTGTAGAATTGATGGGACATGCATAAGGATATCCTAAGAAACAGTAACATGTAATAAGTGTAGACTTGATGGGACATGCATAAGGCTATCCTAAGAAAACAGTAACATGTAATATGTGTAGACTTGATGGGACATACATAAGGTTAACCTAAGAAAACAGTAACATGTAATATGTGTAGACTTGATGGGACATGCATAAGGATATCCTAAGAAACAGTAACATGTAATATGTGTAGACTTGATGGGACATGCATAAGGCTATCCTAAGAAAACAGTAAAATGTAATATGTGTATAATTGATGGGACATGCATAAGGCTATCCTAAGAAAACAGTAACATGTAATAGGTGTAGACTTGATGGGACATGGATAAGGCTATCCTAAGAAAACAGTAACATGTAATATGTGTAGATTTGATGGGACATGCATAAGGCTATGCTAAGGAAACAGTAACATGTAATATGTGTAGATTTGATGGGACATACATAAGGCTAACCTAAGCAAACAGTAACATGTAATATGTGTAGACTTGATGGGACATACATAAGAATATCCTAAGCAAACAGTAACATGTAATATGTGTAGACTTGATGGGACATACATAAGGCTATCCTAAGAAAACAGTAACATGTAATATGTGTAGACTTGATGGGACATGCATATGGCTATTCTAAGAGAACAGTAACATGTAATATGTGTAGACTTGATGGGACATGCATAAGGCTATCCTAAGCAAACAGTAACATGTAATATGTGTAGACTTGATGGGACATGCATAAGGCTATCCTAAGCAAACAGTAACATGTAATATGTGTAGACTTGATGGGACATGCATAAGGCTATCCTAAGCAAACAGTAACATGTAATATGTGTAGACTTGATGGGACATGCATATGGCTATTCTAAGAGAACAGTAACATATAATAAGTGTAGACTTGATGGGCCTTTTGGTTCTTATCTACCATCATATTCTATGTTCCTATGTTTTTGGGGGTTTTAATTAAATGCTCTATCTGAATCATTAACGTTTTATCTTGGCTTTAGTCATTTGTAGCTTGATGCTTTTCCATCTAATAACAAGTGAATCCATATATGTTCTCAATACATAGTACAATACATAGTACAAGTTAATCATCAGCATTGCAGGATAGCAAAACTGATTTAGCCAAGAAGAGTTATTTAAAAAAAAAAAAAGTGAGGTGAGGTGCGGTGGGCCCCGGTGGCATTGCTAGGTTAAAAAAAGATCTGGACTAAAGCCCACAGGAAAAATATATAATCTGTAAAGAAAATCAGTTCTCTTTTTGTTGTTGCTTGGTTATTCCCTACATGCCACTTCTTATGTAAATTGCCTATTGCTCTATATGCTAAAATCTGTATATATACATATATATATATATATATATATATATATATATATATATATATATATATATATATATATATAGTTATATAGAAGTTACGTATCTATAGTCATACAAGTTTATCCAGTGATTAATGACTAAGAAGTCTGACTTTGCTAAATAAAACAGCCTGTTATTGAGTCTCAGTAAAACCTTAAGGATCCTCAAAGCTCTGATTGGTGCATCAGCCTTTAGCAATGCTCCTGGCGAGCAGGTGGATTGGCACTGGCTGTATACAGTATATAGTGTTTAGCAGATAGCAGGTATGGAGTTATGATATACTTAAACTGTACAGGCAGTTGCAGCTGTATTCATGCTAAAGTACAGAAGAATATTTCTGGATCTCATTGTATTTCTTTTCCTCTGGGTGTTAAACCTTTTTGCTGCCAGATAACTGGTGCCTGGTATATTTATATTCTAATGTCCTTATGTTCAACACATACAAAGCAGATCACACTGGCAAACTTCACATCTAAGTCATTCCTATATCACAGTCTGGACACAAGTAATGGTCAGGTACTTTGCAGATGTAGAATGAGCATGATTTAAAGGGGCATTCTACTTTTTTTATCTAAATGCTGGTATTTTAAAATATACCATACTTTTGTGCTTTTTTTCTATGCTACATAAACATTCTTTACTTGTACTTATAAATCAGGTGTACAAATAAAACATTAAAGGTATATAAGACTGTAAAAATATGCAAGATATGATTTACTTATAGAAAAAATAGCCTGATAATATTTAGATGTATGTTTTTAAATTATATTAGTTGTTTAAATATTGAAGATAGACAGATAAAGGTTTACTTTATATAAAGTTCTTTTAATTTCCCATATAGTAATGGGCACGGCCATGTTGGAACCTAGATTTCCACCCATTATCTATCTCTTCTGTTGAGGACAATTAGGCACAGATAGAAAACAGGCAATAAAGAGAGTGCGCAGACAAGGCTGTGTGGAAACCTTGTTAGATAGTTAGCAATGTTATCCCGTGAGCTATGGATATTTCAATATAGGTTTTAGCTTATCAATTACAGCTATTTGTAATGAATAGATTATAACACAAGTACAAAAGGATTTCACTGGTATGTTATGAATTTTTCTTAGTTCTCTTGCTATCCTTTGTTAAAGAGTAATTTTAGGTGAGCTCAGGAGTGTGCATGTGTCTCAAGCCATCTGGCAGCAGTGTTTGCAACATTGTTTATAGCAATGTTGTGCATAGTTACAAACACTGCTTCCATAGCCTTCTATAGACACATGCATGCCCCTAAGCTCCTATTAGCCTACCTAGCTTTACTCTTCAACAAAGGATACCAAAAGAATAAAGATATTTTGAAAATAGAAGTAAATTGGAAAGTTCTTTAAAACTGCATGCTCTATGTGAATCATGAAAGTTTCATTTTGACTGTACCGTCCTTTAAACCTCTTCACTACTGGGAAGACCAGAGAACTTTAAACTGAAATAGAGTCTAATTTTTTTTGTATTTACCTCTCAAAACTATATATATATATATTTTTTTAAATAGACAACCCAAGGTATTGATCTAGGCCCATTTTGGTATATTTCATGCCACCATTTCACAGACAAATGCAATCATATAAAAATGTTAACTTTTTCACAAACTTTGGGTTTTTCACTGAAATTATTTAAATACCACTTGTGTAATCATGACACAAATGGTTGTAAAAGCTTCTCTGGGACCCCCTTTGTTCAGATACTTTGCATTGTGGGGGGTGGCAGTTTAGGGGTTAATAGTTTTATTAGATACTTTGCTTTGGGGGGTGGCAGTTTAGCGGGTTAATGGTTTAAATTGATACTTTGCATTGTGGGTGATGGCGGTTTAGGGGTTAATAGTTTAATTAGGTTTTTGCAATGTGGGGGGATGGTGGTTTACAGGTTAATAACTTTTATTAGTGATTGCAATGTTGGGGGAATGGCAGTTTAGGGGTTGATATTGTTCATGTGTTAGGTGTTTGTTAAGGCTTCCAGGGAATTACGGTGCTTTATTACTGTGCCCAAAAGTTGCTGCGTCTGCCTATGTGTGGGGGCTGTAAATGGAGTAAAATATCTCCATTCTGCACGAGTAAGTCCTTGCGCTGCATTTGTGATACCGCCTGGCGACGCCAGTTCTATCTTAGTTTATCGGAGTAATAAATGTGCACGCCGTCAAAAATCAACATGCCTAACTTGTCTACTGCGCCGGGTATATGATCGTTTGATTAGACAAAAATTTGGCAACGCACGATTTTGCGCACGTCGCCAAGTATGTGATTGAGGCCCTTGTTGGCAGTGTTTTTAATAACATTTTCCTGTGGCCAAATAACCTTTTTTTCCATTTAGTGTACAATGCGAAAGTGGCAAACACTTTAAAAAAAGAAAATACTCTAATGTGTTAGATAATATATTATTGTGCTATTGTTTTTTTATATATAACAGTGTGATTAAATCCTGCTATAAGTGCAAAATGAAAATCTGATGTGTTAGTTCTGTGTTAAACACATAGCTAAAGTTAGCCCCATACATATATCCTATACGATCAGCTGCTTGACACCCCCTGCTAGGGAATCTGCAGGGGGCAGCATTGCACAAGCAGTTCACAAGAACTGCTTGTGCAATGATAAATGCCGACAGCATACAGCCGACATAATGCGCTACATCGTATCATGTCCGCTCACACTTTCATAAACGGCCCCAATGTCTGAACTTTAAAAGATTCATTTTGAATAAATTTTCCCGTGCTGTAAACCAAGGCATGGTTGAATTTTTCTTTATGCTTATTAACAGCCATACATTCCATTTAGAAAAAGATTTTGTTTATGCAGAAGAAAAAAATGTATAACTTCTTTTTTTTTTAAAACACTTTCATAGAGATAAGTGGCACAATTTATTATGGTTATTTGCTCTGTAAATTAAGAATATTATTGCAGTTTTATAACTTTTTTATGTACTTAACACGGATGCATACGGCATCAGGGTCTAAATATACAACAGTTTGGCAGATATACAGTCAGCAATAGAAAATATAAGTATTTCTGGTAAATATTTACTTAAATCTCATCTTTTAGATTGTTACATAATAAAAATTATGAGTAACTTTGTTCTCATAATAAAGAAACATTTCCTGTGTTTTATTTTACTTTCAAGTTGTTTATAAATGTAAAATCAAAGCTAAGCTGAAGTTGTAATCATTAAATGACAGCATTTATGTGAATATATCTTATATTATTCTCTCAGCTGATAGATTAGAGAGATTCACTGCTATCATAACTGGAAACACTCAAATAAAGCACTTTCTTTTATGCATCTCAGAATTTGCCACACACAATCTTATATATTTTTAGTTTCCATGGGGTATATTTATTAATGTGCGAGGGGACATGATACGATGTAGCGTATCATGTCCGCCGCACATCGATAAATACCGACAGCCTGCGTTGTCGGCATTTATCATTGCACCAGCAATGCCGCTCCCTGCAGATTCACGGCCAATCAACCGCTAGCAGGGGGTGTCAAATTCGATCGGGTTGATTTCTGTCCGCGTCCTCAGAGCAGGCAGACACGTTATGGAGCAGCGGTCTTCAAACAAAGGTCATATGGAGCTTGATAAATCGGCCCCCATAACTGTTTGGAGAGTCTGCAGAGATATGTCCCTAATGCTGACCATGTAAACTGACTGCTGTGTCTGTGCAAAATGTAAATAACAAAAGCATTTTATGGATATTAGTTCTAGAAATGGTTGTACAGATGTGTATCACATATTGTCCAAAAGTCAAGCACATGACACTGTGATTAGCCAGTACATTATTGCATGAACTGCAGGTCATTGCATGTTAAATGGATAGGGATATAGGGTACTCCAAATGCAACTACCCATGGTTAAACGGATACAAAACTCAAATTTGAGATATGTCTGACTGCATTTCAGTTTGGCTAGAAGTGTTTTTGCTATACAAAAAATAGTACTAGTACATATGATGACTGTTTCAGTGGGAGCTTATTCTGTGCACGGTGCATATGTGCATATGCCCCATGCAACCGCATTCAAACACTATAAACACAGTAAATGAAATCATTGAAACAGTCATGGGGCTCTATGTAATTAAAAGGCGAGTGGACAAGCTTCTCAACTTGATGCACACTGGCAGCGTATGAACAGGATCCACTGTCCATATGTATCATCACATGATTAAGCGAGTGTGTAAAGCGTGACCAATCCCATGAGAGAAGGGGCTGTCAATCACCCTGAGTGAGCGAGATTTCTCTTCACCACCTCAGAGGAGGCAAAGAGTGCATGAGCAAACCTGCTCTGCAAGGGCTCCCGGAGCAGGTTACGCAGCTTTGTACATGGAGCCCATAATCCATAACTAGAAGCATAAAGTGAATTCCAAAAATGTCCCTAATTGGCCCCAGCACAGGAAACTGAATAAACACGTTCAAGATGCTTTGTAAGTGGGTTAAATACATAGATAGAGTCATTAATGCAAACATGACATGCTCCAACAAATTTAAGCATGTAATTCATAAAGGGACGAGTCAAAATTATACTTTCACAATTCAGATGTAGCATGTCATTTTAAGACACTTTATAATTCACTTCTACTACCAAATTCACTTTCTTCAGAAGCAGCAATGCACTGCTGGGAACTAGCTGGTGATTGGTGGCCTCATACATTTGTTTGTTGTCATTGGCTCAAAAGATGAGTGGAGCTGACTTTAATCAAGTTTGCTTTAATTTAAAGTGTGCATTATCTCTTTGCAGGGGTTAAGCACATATTTAAATTTAAGCAATAGTTCAAAAATAAAATGCTCTAACATAGAGCATTATCTTTTTTTTTTGCAGTTTGCTGTACCTTTAATTTAGAAGATTCCTTTAAATTGGAGAAAAGCAGATTTTTTTAAGAGGCATTACAAACAAACATAACAAAATAATTTGTATCATGTTTTCAGCTGTAACACGAGAGTAGAACTAACTAAAACTAGATTTCTGAGAATTTTAGAGGCCTGATGGCAATTTTTATATTGCACATGATCCTGTGAAGACTTCCATAATGGATAAATCCTGGGAAAATATACAAAGTCATCTGTTTGCCAAATAAAACAATTAGATAGCTGCCCTGCAGTGCCCGCTATGTACGTAGGATTTAACTGTATTTATCTACCCTAGCTAGAGCTCTGCGCTTGCTAAGCAGTAAGACATCTCTTGACATCATACAACATCTCATTTTAATGTTTCTTTTGGACCAGCAAAATAAAACCAAAACGATGGGTCGTATCAGCAAAACGATGGGATAGTAACATCAAAATTGAACTGTTAGTATTTAATATTTTAAAAAAAACAACATTCTAATATTTAATTCTGATATCAAAATTGCTGTTTTCTTGGTATCTATTTTTTGAAGAGTAAACCTAGGTATGCTCATACGCAATCAGTGCATCTTTAGCACTCTATGGCAGCAGTGTGTGTGCATATTACAGAACAAAAATAGAGGGATATGAAACTGAACAGATAGAGAATACACTTTTAAACAACTTTCCAATTTACTTATATTATCAAATTTGCTTCATTCTCTTGGTAATCTTTCTGAAGGTGCAGCAGTGCACTGCTGGCAGATATCTTAATACATCAGGGGAGCCAATGACAAAAGGCATATATGTGCAGCTACCAATCAGAAGCTAGCTCCCAGTAGTGCTTTGCTGCTTCCAATCCTACCTTGGTAGGTTTAAAAAAAGAAAACAAAGCAAACTAGATCAAGGTTCTTAAAACTCCCCCCCCCCCCCCCAAGACCCAGTGCAATGATACCACACACCTTCACAACCCTATTTATCTGCTTGGTCTGAAGATTTCTAAAGTAACATACAAGATAGCCTCAACTTTTTGGCAAAGTAAGTAAAATGTTTGTGTACTTTATTCCTGATTGTAGTCAAACTTTAAAGTGTTGTAAAAGGTAATACACAAACACACTCTCATACAACACACACACACCCCACACACTCTAATACAACACACAAACTCTCATACAACATACACACACACACCAACAAATCATATATAACACCAAACACATTCACTCATACAATACACACACCACACACACTGTCATACAACACACACACACTCTCATATAACACACACACTCATATTACACATACACACACTCTCATATAACACACACACTCATATTACACATACACACACTCGCATACAACACACACACTCTCATATTACACACACATACACATCCCACACACTCTAATACAACACACAAACTCTCATACAACATACGCACACCCCAAAAAAATCATATATAACACCACACAAATTCTCTCATACAACACACACTCTCATACAATACACACGCCACACACACTGTCATACAACACACACTCTCTCATATAACACACACACTCATATTACACATACACACAACCTCATACAACACACTCACACTCATATTACACATACACACACTCTCATACAATACACACACTCTCATACAACACACACACTCTCATACAACACACACACACCCCACACACTCTAATACAACACACAAACTCTCATACAACATACACACACACACCAACAATCATATATAACACCAAACACATTCTCTCATATAACACACACACTCTCATACAACACACACACCCACACACTCTAATACAACACACACACACACCCCACACACTCTAATACAACACACACACTCTCATACAACACACACACACCCCACACCCCACACACTCTAATACAACACACAAACTCTCATACAACATACACACACACCAACAAATCATATATAACACCACACACATTCTCTCATACAACACACACACACCCCACACACTCTAATACAACACACACACACCCCACACACTCTAATACAACACACGCACTCTCATACAACACACACACACACCCCACACACTCTAATACAACACACAAACTCTCATTCAACATACACACACCCCAAAAAATCATATATAACACCACACACATTCTCTCATACAACACACACACGCTCATACAATACACACACCACACACTGTCATACAACACACACTCTCATATAACACACACACTCATATTATACATACACACACACTCTCATACAACACACACACTCTCATATTACACACACACATACACACCCCACACACTCTAATACAACACACAAACTCGCATACAACATACACCCACCGAAAAAAATCATATATAACACCACACACATTCTCTCATGCAACACACTCTCATACAATACACACACCACACACACTGTCATACAACACACACACACACTCTCATATTACACATACACACGACACACACTCTCATATAACACACACACTCATATTACACATACACACACTCTCATACAACACACACATACGACACACACTCTCATATAACACACAACACACAAACACTCATATAACAAACAAACCACACACACACACTCATATAACACACAGCACACGCTCTTATACAACACACACACACGCTCTCAAACAACACAAAAACACCACACATGCTCTCATACAACACACACCACACACCCTCTAGTATAACAAACACACACAACACACACTCTCTCAGAACACACACAGACTCTCCTACAACACACACACCACACACACTCTCCTTCAACACACCACACACACTCCTACAACACACACACAAGTCACAATGTAGTAGTTAGAAGAACCCGGAATTAGATAACAGAAGTAAATTAGAAAATCGTCTAAAATGGCATGCTCTACCTGAATTATAAAAGTTTAGTTTTGACTTTTCTGTCCCTTTAAATACTGATACCATAGAGTAATAAAGAAATGTGCTCAAGCCTGAGATCCTATGAGTCCTAATTAGATTAACTCTTCAACAAAGGATGCCAAAAGAAAAAAGCAGTATGGTCTATTAATCTGCATGGTGTGTCCTTTTAACCAAGGGTGTCCATCCTTTTTGCTTAAGGGCGCTTAAAGGGATAGTCTACTTGAAAATGTTTATTGTTTAAAAAGATAAATAATCCCTTTATTACCCATTCCCCAGTTTTGCATAACCAACACAGTTATATTAATATACTGTTATCTCAGTTCTTTTTACAGGCTTGCATTTTAGCCAATCAGTGATGACTCCTAAATAACTTCACAGAAGTGAGCACAATGTTATCTATATGACACACATGAACAGGCACTAACTGTGAAAAAATGTCAAAATGCACTGAGAGCCTACCTATGTTTAGCTTTTAACAAAGAATACCAATAGAACAAAGCAAATTTGATGATAAAAGTAAAGTTGTTTAAAATTGCATGCCCTATCTGAATCATAAAAGTTTAATTTTGACTTGACTGTCCCTTTAATAGATTTTTTTTCACTTGCGGAACTGGTGAGCACATTTTAAACATCCTATTAAATTAAAACAAAAATATAAACCATACTTAAATATAAACAAACTTCCAATGACTAATGCTCCAGCGAAACACATACCATTGCTTAGGTTCACGCAAGTGCCAGTATCGGCCTGGTAACCTTATACTGTGATATATATGTGTGCTATTGTACAAACCCAGACAGCCACAGATACACAATATCCTTCATTTCAATATCATATGTTTTTTCCTACCTTAAAATTCCTTTTTCTCTTTGTACAAATATTTACTTTTAAAAAGGCAATTAGGTAACTGTTTTTAAATATACATTGAAAAGTGATCACTGCATTGAAAAAGATCTGCGAATTCTGATGCATAAAATGTGTGCTGTACTTCATTAGAGAGTGTAATATTTTTATTAGTGATCCTAGCTTTATATTTAACCCATGCAATGCGGTTAAACACATAGCTAAAGCCCAGTTTAGGAACCAGAGGCACTGCAGCTCCAGAGCAGAACACGGTCAGTGAGCCAGTTAAGGAATAGTGTAGTCAAAATGAAACTTTCATGATTCAGATAGACCATGTAATTTTGAGCAACTTTCTAATTTACTCCTATTATTAATTTTTCTTCGTTCTCTTGGTATCTTTATTTTAAAAAGCAAGAATGTAAGTTTTGAAGCCTTCCCATTTTTTATTCAGCTCCTGGGTAGCACTTTATGATTGGTGTCTAAATGTAGCCACCAATCAGTAAGCGCTACTCAGGTGCTGAACCAAAAATGGGCCAGCTCCTAAGCTTACAGTCTTGCTATTTCAAATGAAGATACCAAGAGAACGAATAAAAATTGATAATAGGAGTAAATTTGAAAGTTGCTTAAAATTGCATGCTCTATCCGAATCATGAAAGTTTCATTTGGACTATACTGTCTCTTTAGGAGCGGTATTCACATGTAGACAATAGTCTCCAGCAGTGACCTTCTTTGGAGCTGCAGTATGTGCTGCACTAAAGCATGGTGCTACCTCTGTTGTAAACCCCTTTGTGTGGGTTAAACACATAGCTAGAGTCAGTAATGAAAAAAATGACAGTCTCTATTAGAACATGTTATTTTCGCATCAGAATTTCCCTTTACATTACAGGAATCATGCAAGTGTATTGGAAAGTTGTTTTAATTTTGAGCCAGAGTACGCGTGGAGAGGTATTTAATGCTCCCGCTCATGCACTAACGGTGCTAGGAGTAAGGTTTTTGCGGGCATCGGGAAGCGCTTGTATTACAAGTTAAAAGTAAAAAGCTTTCACTTGTGTGCTAACCCCATGCACACAAAAAGCCAAAGTTAGAATATTGCGACCACGTTAACAAATTCCCCCATAGAAGTCAATGGAGCAAGAAAGTGGAAAAAACCTAGCAACCTACTCGAGCGCAAACCCAATCGCATAATCTCAAGTTCACTAACCCAGCACAAAAATATGTTTTTCACATAGAAGAATATGTTTTATTTATTCATAAATACATATTTCTACATATAAATCACTATTATGAGTGTAACTGTACTTTTAAATGTATTTTTTATGCATTTTGTGATAGCTCTGAGATAGCGCTTTCCAGCGCGTTAACTTCAAATGCGCTCAAGCAAACGCGTTTACTTTCAACTTGTAATAAGAGCGCTATATCCGACGCATGCAAACAGCCACAATAAACCTGAGATTGATTGGGGTACTTGTTAGCGCTCCACTTGTAATCGGGCCCTTTATGGGGACCTCAATATTGAGTGTAACTTCCCTTTAAAGTGAAAGTTAAAGGAATCATTTTAAATTCTCTAGGAGGACTCAGGTACCATAAATCATTTAAAATATGTATTTTTCTGCTTTGTTCACAATTTAAATTAAACTTAACTTGTACATGCAACATTAAAACGGTCAGACGATACATAGCTGTGCTGTTTTTTGTTTTTTTTAAAGAGAGGCTCTCTCCCCTAAAGCATTGTTTCTCAATCGCGGTCCTCAAGTACCCCCAACAGACCATGGGTACCAGTGACGTGCAGTGACGTCAGAGGCTGGTGAGGCAGTGGCAGGATACGCCTTCATTCTTTAGATATCCTTTGTTGAAGAAATAGCAATACACATGGGTGAGCCAATCACATGAGGTATCTATGTGCAGCCACCAATCAGCAGCTACTGAGCATATTTAGATATGATTTTCAACAAAGGACATCAAAAGAATGAAGAAAATTAGATATTAGATGTAAATTGGAAAGTTATTTAAATTTGCATATGGGTTTCATATGGGTTTCATGTCCCTTTAAATGGTGTCTTGGAAAACTGGTCAACTTAGTAAACTTCTGGTTTTAGTCTAAAAGGATTGTAACAGAAACTCTTGCCAGATAACACAATGCTTGCTCTGATTATGAGATCTAGAAATCCATGCCCATTAAAATATGTTTAAAACATACTTTTTACTTTAATGCTGCAAATTATGCTTATAGATTCTTTCATTACATAAGGGATGAGAGTCAGAGGGGGAGGAAGAGAGAGAGAGAGAGAAAGAGACCATGGGGGAGAACAACACATAAGGAGAGAGATGGATAGATAGAGAGAGAGACACACACACACACACAAGTGGGGGAGAGAGGGACCACTGCATTTTAAAACAGAAGAGCTACAGAGAGTGTATAAAATTAGTCTATAATTTAGTGTGAAGTAAAGAGGTAAGCTGCTAAGTTAGTGGGTGTAAAGTTTGAGTAAACAAAATACAAAAACGACCCTGCTGTAAAAGATTAAAAAAAACACTAAACCACATTCATTAAATGATCATTTTCACTAACAGAATGAATGTGGCTGAAACACTGCTCTCTGTGCCTCTTTTCCTGCTCTGTAAGGATTTAGAAAGTGACAGTGGCACATTCCACTGCACTTAGAGGGGAAGAACAGAACTCTCTTTTTCACTTTAGCAAATCTAGCAGGTTCAGAGGACAGCAACAAAATATATGAAAGTTGTTTTTTTCCATTTTTGTTTTGTTTTATATGATTTAACATCCAGCCCCAACCCTATGTTCCACTTACTAATGCCTCTCGCTGCATTGGTTCAGCCCAAATAGGACTGCCTCAAATAAGCAGTTAATGGGCCATGCAATGATCTTAACCACTTGCATCCAGTAGGTTGTGTAATGGTGGGCAGACCTGCTTGTGCCTCTTCATTGCACAACATATAGCTGTGAGAGAAAAAAATGCTGGGAAAAAAAAAATTACAATTTTATTTTTAAAGCCAATAAAAAAAAATATATTTTTGCCCATATGAGAGGTGAAGCACTGCCTCACCTGCCTCTAGTGACTGCACATCACTGATGGGTACTGATCAGCTGATTACTTCACCTGTGCACTGGTTCAGCTATAATGAAAACCTGGCCTGTTGGGGGTACTTGAGGAGTACGATTGAGAAACACTGCCCTAAAGCATTGAGAAGTGTTCCACCACTGACACGCTACAACCTCTGATTGGCTGTAGCACCTGCCTACTTTTGAAAAAATTAGCAGTCTGGAGACAGCAAGCAGAAAGGTAGTTTAACCTTGTAATATTCCTCCCCTATGCATGTACAGAGAGACCAGCAATTAGGGTTGCCACCTGTGCGGGTATAATCCGGACAGTTGGGGTCACTGTCCGGGTTTGAAGCTGAGTCAAGCCTAGACATGTAAATGTCTGGGTTTAGCGGGAAACAGCCAAAAAGGTGACATTGTGTATTTACAACATCCTGTTAGGGTTGCCACCTCAGCCATGTTTTCCTGGACTCTTATGAGTTACACATGCTGCAGGGTGTGCAGGGAGGAACATGTATTGTGTTTCTGGACAGCAATATTCATATTCCTCCCTGCACACCCTGCAACATGTGTAACTCATAAGTGTTCTGTATTTTAAGGGACGGGTGGCAACCCTACATCCTGTACATACCTAGTTATTTCTCTCTTGCATGGGTGTGTCTTTCTTTGGTAGTGTGTGTGTATGTGAGTCTCTTTGTGTATGAGTGTGTGTGTCTTTGTGTTTGTCAGTGTCTTTCTGTATGTTAAAGAATGTATTTGTGTGCGTGAGAGAGAGAATGTGTGTTAGTGTGTTAGAGTGTGTGTGTGTGTGTTAGTGTATTTGTGTGTGTGTGTGTATGTAAGTCTTTTTGTGTATGAGTGTGTGTGTCTTTGTGTTTGTCAGTGTCTTTCTGTGTGTTAAAGAGTGTATTTGTGTGCGTGAGAGAGAGAATGTGTGTTAGTGTGTTAGAGAGTGTGTGTGAGTGTTAGTGTATTTGTGTGTGTGTGTGTTTTGTGTATTTGTGTGTGTGTGAGTGTTAGTGTATTTGTGTGTGTGAAAGAAAAACTGTGTGTGATAAAGTATGTGTGTATTAGTGTATTTGTGTGTGAGTGTTAGTGTATTTGTGTGTGTGTGTGTGTGTGTGTGAAAGAAAAACTGTGTGTGATAAAGTATGTGTGTGTTAGTGAGAGTATGAATATGTGTTAGGGTGTGAGACTGTGAGCGTTTGTGAGTGTGTAAGAGTGTTAATATATATGTGCAAGTTTGTGTTTATACATAGTGTGTACTCTGTAAAAAAGTGCTGTGCTGTGCACGGTGCTAGAGTGTTCGGCTTTGACCTGAACTAAAGGTGGCAATCCTACCTGCAATATAGTCTTAATTTGTTTTAAACATTTTTTTATTTTAAATCTCTGTGAATGGATGCGGTTTGCAATATTACACTATGCAGTACATATGGTATGTCATACCACACAGATGCTCACCCCTGAATATGTACATAGAACACACTGAAAAACACCTTGAGATTTTTATATAAAATGTTTACTTATGAAACAACTTTGCAATATACTTTTATTTATTTTACTTCCCCTTTTTCATGTAATTTAGTTCTGATATTTGTGGATTGTTTTATTCTCAGAACTTGGAATGCACACTGCTGACCTATAATCCTGCTACACATATCCCTAATTTGATGTATCAGCTAACAAGTGCGAAACAATGCATTTTAGACTAACTTTATGACAGTGGCTAGCCTTGTTGCCTCAGGACTAAAGCCCTGATTGGCTCCTCCAAATAAGGCGAATAGTGGGTGGAGTTTGGTTATTGAAAATAATTGCAGTAAAAAGGATGTTACTTAGTTTTAAAAACGTTAAGGCTTGGATGAAATGTTATTCTATAGCAACACAACAGAAATGTCTTGTAATTACAATGTGTTTACTGTCCCTTTAATATATTATTTGTAAGTGAAAGCAAAAGCAACCTTAAAATGGTATTACTAGGAAGTTTAACTTCCTACAAACCCCCCCCCCCCTTCATCAGATGACCTGTAAGGTTTTGTCATCCTGACCCCATTTATAGTGACTGAGAATGCTTAGCATGCCCTGCAAGCGCACATGTCATCAGTACGTGCACAGGCTTCCAGACTTGTACAGCTGGCACAGCTGATGTATAATTTGGGGACATTGCTACCACAGTGTTAGTGTAAGCGCATGCCCCATATACAGCTAATATGATGGATGAGTTGGTACTTTACAGGCACCAAACAGCTCATTGTATCCGGTGAAGAAGGGAGAGTAGGCAGTTGGTGGGTGAGAGGCAGCCAGTTGCTTTTGATTTATTCTACTACTAGATTAAGGCATTATAGGAATACTTAGAAAAATCACTGTTTGATGCTTATGGAGGTAATTTTGCTCTTTATATCAAAGCATAAGCACCAAGCCCACACTGAGAATAGGGCATAGAGAGCATATTCCCAGTTGCGTGTCAGTTCAGTTCCCAGCATTATTATTTGTGTATGATGCAGGGCCAGCCGAGCCCTGCCACTAATTGCTTTGCTGTGCCTGCTCAGGTATATTTCTTAAAAATGCTCATCTCACCAGTGAACGAATAGCAAGACATACATGTGTGATAATGTTCACCTATGATTGTGTGTATTGTATTAGAGCATACCTGAGGATTCCTCATTGTTATACAGCTACACCCATGGAACTCCAACAGAATACCTATAGCTTTGCAATAACCACTGTCAAAGGGATAGATTTAAATGTACATGGATGTATTTCATTTTAAATGCAAACATTAAATAAATTTCCATTAAAAAATTATTTTAGTAAAAGTTATAACTGATTTTCAGCAACATACACAAATATGCGAGGGCCCATGCATCAGTATTTAACACTATGGGGCTGTTCCATAACTTGTCCGCCTGCTCTGAGACGGCGGACAGAAATCAACCTGATCGAATACAATCGGGTTGATTGACACCCCCTGCTAGCAGCCGATTGGTCGCAAATCTGCAGGGGACAGGATTGCACCAGCAGTTCACAAGAACTGCTGGTGCAATGATAAATGCCGACAGCGTATGCTGTCGGCATTTATCGATGTGCAGCGGACATGATATCCTACTTTGTATCATGTCCGCTCGCACTTTCTTAAATATGCCCCTATGCCTGCTGAGAGACTTGGCGGTGGTGTGTATTGCATTAAAAAATACTTAATTTGTGCCATAGAAGCCACTGCTGACTCTATGAGAAGGCGTGGTGTTTGATTACTGGTGCACAGGTCCTCAGAGCATATGTGTGTATGCCACTGAAAACCAATGATACATTTTACTAGAAGCATTTTTTTTTTTTCATCGAAGTATATTGGAAAAGTACTTCTATTTAAAATTGAAATGCACCCTTGTATATTTCAATTTTGACCTTTCTATACCTTTAATAAAAAAATAAAAAAAAACATTAATAATAATAATTGAGCTGAGCCATTATGGGCATATTGTACACTTATATATATTGTGTTTATAGATGTCTACAACAAGCACACCGCATATATCATTTATTTCCTATGTGTGCAACTAGACTTTCTATCACCTATAACCTGCTAAAGTAGTTTCATAATTGTATATTCTATATTTTAATTTATCTATTAATATTGTAATTTCACATTTCCTGGATTTGGTTATTAAACCACCCCATGGATATCTTTAGTTTGCGTAATATTTCAGTTACAGTAGTGCTCTATCTATTCTTTCCAGACTCAATATTAAATTCTGGATTTATATCTTCTGTGGTAAAATAGATAGATAGATAGATAGATAGATGATAGATAGATAGATAGATAGATAGATAGATAGATACCTGGTACAGCTCTGCTACATTATCATTAAAGGAGAAACTACACCAAATTGTGAGAACTGCAAAAAAAATAATTAGGTTTCAACTTATTTCTCTTAATGGATGAATTTTTTTTTATTTGATTCATCTCACCCAGGCCATTGTTTTTTTAATTGTCTTTTTATTGTAGGTCAAGGTTGAGAGTTTTACGAACTCGGACAAACCGTTTTCTGAATAGTTTTTTTTACCAGGCTATTAAAATAGCAAACAGGAATACAGTGTAGATTTTTACATTGCTGATTGTGGGCCAGATTACGAGTGGGGCGCTATTTAGCACTTTTACTCTCGCACAAACTTTGCTAAAAATAAAGTTTTTGCGCAGGTAGGTTTGCTCTCATATTACCAGTTAAAAGTTTTCTCTTGCGCCTTAACCCAATGCGTGCAAAAAGCACAATTTAGAATATCGCGCTAGCAATAACCTATTCCCCCATAGAAGTCAATGGACCAAAAAATATGGTGAAACTAACACCCCACTCGTGTGCTAACCTGAATGCATATTCTCAAGTGCGCTAACCTGACATGAAAATATAAATATTTCACATTCCAATGTTCTTCACATAGCAGAATATGTTCTATTTATTCATAACATACAGTACATATTTATTTATATATATATATATATATATATATATATATATATATATATATATATATATATAGTATATATGATGTTTTTGTTGGTAAAATATATATTTATATTTACTACCTAGTCTATCTAGTTAAAATAAATACAAACTTACCTGTGAAATAAAAATAAAACCTAAGCTAGCTACAATATAACTATTAGTTATATTGTAGCTACCTTAGGTTTTATTTCACAGGTAAGTAAGTATTTAGTTTTAAATAGGTATTATTTAGTTAATAACTGTAAGTTTAATTTAGCTCTATTTTAATTATGTTAAAGTTAGGGGGTGTTAGGTTTAGGGTTAGGCTTAAGGGTTAATATAGTTTAATTTAGGTTGTTGCGATGTGGGGGGCTGGCGGTTTACGGGTTAATAGGTTTATTTAGTGATGTGGGAGGCCAGAGGTTTAGGGGTTAATAGCTTTATTTAGTTGTGGCGATGTCGGGGAGAGGCGGAATAGGGGTTAATAGATTTATTATAGTGTGGGCGATGTTGGGAATAGGGGTTAATAACTTTAGTATAGTGGCAGCAATATCGGGCCGGCAGATTAGGGGTTAATAGTTTTATTTAGGTGCCGGCGATATTGGGAGCGGCAGATTAGGGGTTAATAACATTATGTAGGTGCTGGCGATGTCGATGGGGGGGCAGATTAGGGGTGTTTAGACGTGGGGTTTATGTCAGGGTGTTAGGTTTAAACAGTAGTTTTTTTCCCCATAGATATCAATGGGGCTGCGTTACGGAGCTTTTCATTCCACGATAGCAGGTCATAGACTTTTTTCTGACCCGCTCTCCCCATTGATGTCTATGGGGATAGCGTGCACAAGCACATCAAAACAGCACTTGAATTGAGTGCGGTATGGAGCTTCAAAACACCATATCGCACGCGCAAGCCAGCTGTTTCAATACTTGTAATGGCTGCGCTATAGGGGGTTAAATAACGCAACGTTGCGTTCGTCAATTTCCCTATAGAGCGCATAGCTCGTAATCTAGCTGATTTTTAGTAGTATCTAAAGTCAAAATTAAACTTTCATATTTTAGAAATAGCATGCCATTTTTTGACATTATGAAATTGTGCACAGACTTTTTATAAGTACAGCTTCTACTGAATATTTGCAAGAGTTCACAGTGTATACATACAAGTCTGTGATTTGCTGTTAACTGTCACATGATACAGGGGCAGGCAAAAGAAAAAAGAATTTGAAATTTGTCAGAAAAAAAATCTGTTGCTTATTTGAAATTCAGAGTAAGTGTTTACTGCATTTAATGGTCCTTTAACTGTTGTACACTTTGGTTTGATAAGAATAGCAATGCAATATTTTTTATGAGGCCACTTTATTTGTGTTTGAACCTTTCAGATTACCGATTTCAAATTCTATGTTACCATTAGAAACAAAGTGGAAAAAATCTTGAGCCACAACTTTGAGACTCAGTTTATTACATTTTAACAGAGACTTTAATAATGGCAATGTTGTGTTTTTCTGCTTGTATTCAGCATTTGGCTGTTGTTGTTTTGGTAATATATTATCAAATGATTTTCTACTGAAAATCACCATTATTCTAAAGGATTGTGACCAACTTCATTGTGTTTGTTTTGTTCATTTCCCTCTTCAAGGTGGAAATGCACCTCCACTAGATTTTTACTGATTCTGTCATATAACGTTAGAGATATTGTTTACCAATAACAAGTAGACAACTAGTGATTATTGACATTTTTTGAAGGGGTTAAAAGCTTAAGAGCACATTGTAATAAATCAGAATCCCATTGCAATGTGCTTTGGAAGGGTTTGTAAATGGTTTCATTAAATTCAATAACATTAGGTTCCCCTCCACACAATGACATTTTTTTCTAATGCTTTTCAAAAGCATTTGCACCATGAAATGACCCCCTATACATAGAATGTGGACAATTTGACACTGCTTCTAGTTAATAAAAAAAACACTTCATCTGGATTTCTGGACTTTTGAAATTGCTGTTCAAAACACATTTTCAAGTGTTTCAAGCAGAGCGTCTTGGTTGTACAGATTTTTTTTAATTTTCAAGGTTTATGAGTTTGCTGCTCAGCAGGGCCGGATTTCCCTTTAGGCACATTAGGCATGTGCCTACAGGTGCCTTGCAGTGAGGGGTGCCTGCCTGTCAGTAATAATGCCAGGTGCCTACAAAGTCGAGGGTTTCATTGGGAATATGTTACAGCAGTTGAGGGAGCCATGAAGGAGAGAGGGGCAAAGATTAAAACTAAACCAGGCATGATTAGTTTCACTTTTATTTTATGTACTTCTGTTGCCTCACACAGCCAAGCTCCATGCTGATGTGGTGCAGAAACTTTTTGTTGAGGAATGAAAGCTTCAGAACAGGTTAGGACTGTACAAGGCTTCTAATGCTGCCTAGAATGAAAACATAACAAGCAGAGCACTTTAACCCCTTGGCTACCAGAGAGGGTTGCAGTGTATTCACTTGTTATGTGCTGTATTCCTTTTTTATAGCCAGGAGTTTAAATTCTGCTTCAGGATGAATGTTTTTGTTCTATAAAGGCCTTGGAGGTGTGGAGGTTATGTGGGACTAGCTGCTCTGCTCTTTATTACAAGTTGCCAATTGTGATTTACAGCCTTTAGGGCACTTTGACAACAAAGTTTGTAGACTGTAAGGCTGTAAAATATGTATGTGTGTAAACCACTCACATGGCATATTTGTTTGTATGTATGTATATGTATGTGTATATATATATATATATATATATATATATATATATATATATATACACATACACACACATCACACATACATATATCTATACACATACACACACATCACACACACACACACACACACATATATATATATATATATATATATATATATATATATATATATATACACACACACATACACACACATACACACACATCACATTAAAAATGTTAATCTGTTCTTTTATCAAGTAAGTGTGGTATTTTTGTATTGTGGTAAATTGAATTTCTAAGTTCTAATTTTAAACACATTTGTTTAACATCATATGATATTTATATTTCAGAACAAAATAAATGTAACATCTGTGTGTATTTGTACCAAAAATATCAGAGTTTACAAGATTTTTTCATGTAGTGGAAAAAAATACCTACATTTTATATTTTCTTCCACTGGCTGCACAGATTGTTGATGGTGATGAGCTTGCATGCTGCTAGTTTTAATATTGCTATTGTTTACACAAAACTGTGTTTAACTCCAACAAAATGTTAAGCACATAGTCAAAGTCATCTCCAGAAAAGCAATACACTAATGGCTTGTCAATAAACATGTCCTATGAGCCCATCTGGGTCTGCACAGATGTGTATTGCTGTCTCAGAACTGACATTGACTATGTGTTTAACTCTTTTGCAAGAGGCTAACACACTTCTGTGCAAGCACTAGTGCAATAATAAAATGCCCAGCAAACTGTCACATTTTATGTCCCTTTAAATAGGGTTTTCTTTAGAATATTTTGCATTAAAAGTTTAACATGATTTGTTTTTGTTATACATAATAGAAATTGTATGGCCATTTGAGCCAAGTGAATATTGATTTTTGGTGTAGCTTCCATTACAACAAATATTGCAATTGGTGTGTGTATTTGTGTATCTCCATAAAAGGGAAAATGTAATTTTACATCTAATATTTATTTTTAGTTGTCCTAAATAATAATAAAAAAAAGTCCTCATTTTTTCCACTTTTTGTCTGGGGGGGTGGGGGGGGCGCTTCAGGTTTTTGTGCCTACAGCCACCTGAGATGTAAATCCGGCCCTGCTGCTCAGTTCACAATTAATAAGTCAGATAGTTTGAGGACATTGCTGTCCAATGATTAATGATGCCCTTTGTCCATACCACTTCGAATGGGAGTCTATTCCATGAATCAACCTCCATTTCAGTAAGAAAGTGCTTCAGCATATTACTTCTTGTTGCACTTTGCACTAAGTTCTGAAATTTGTAATTCAGATCAAAAGTTGTAACAGATTCTTTAAATATGTACAGTCCCCAAACATAGTTCCTGCGGAAATATGTCACTCTGTGAATGTAGCTGTGCATTTTATGAGCTATACTGGGAAACATCTCATGAAGTCTGAGATATGTTGAATAAGAACAATTCCTTGATAGCTGTAAAAGATTTTTTTTTTGCAGAGCTTTCCAAAATCCTTTCTGTTAGCCTTTTTAGGTTGTTCCACAAGGTTTTCTAATTCGATCGTTAAAAGCTGCCAAGTTTTCAAACATCTGTGAAACTGGAAATATCTCTTATATAAGAAAGACAAGTGATGACTTATGGTATTCAAAAGGATGAGACAAATGAACTCAGCCAAAGTGTGAACATTGATTCTAAGCAGCAGCTAAACGTGAGGTCATCAAGGGTTATTTTTTGTCTTGTTACACTCTGACTCCTGTTTAGAAGCAAGTGAGACTGCATGTGGCCATCTCCTAAACATGCAATGGAAAAAACAAGTGATATATGAAATGTTTATAAGCTACGTTATTTATTTTTCACTTTAATATATAAACAGCTGTCCTCTTACTGCCAACTTGTTCCCAGTTTCTGCTACCCTCTGTGTGCATTTATACCACTCTACTTTACATCACAGGACCTCAATTTCTGTAGTCTTACTAGCCTGACCATACGTCCCGTTTTGAAAGGGACAGTACCGTTATTTTAGGTTTCTTCCCCCGTCCCGTCGTTTCTTTAATAATATTCATTTTGTCCCGTTTTGAGAGTTATCAGACCATGCGGCCAGCGCAAGTGTCATTTTTTTAGCACACACATCACTTACTAAAAAACTTTAAACACCCCGACTGCGTTTTTTTTTTTTTTTTTTTATTTAACTACAGGCCTGGGGTTGGGTGGCTGTGCCCACATGATCCACAGCACCAATTCTATATCGCCCGCACTCAAAATTAGAGCGTGATCATTGAAAGCAAGTGACAGCAGGTCAGTACTCAGTCGTGAGCTGTCAGACTGAGCTAAGGAGAGAGACTGGTCACGAGAGGGAAGTTAGAACTACTAGCTAGTGCCTAGTAAGGACAGGAGTCGGACTAGATCTGTCATCATCTGATGTGATGATCATCTGCCTCTGCCATCATCCGAATTAGCGGCTGACCATCACCAGAGAGATAAATCTTGCCATCTTCTTGTGTCACAGTGTGAACATACAAACATAGTGATCAAGTAGATCAACTGTCTAAGTTCAACAAGAATTGTGCATGGCCAAGGTAAGACCAGTGTCTGTGCCTGTCAATCAATTTAATTTTCATTAATTATGCTTATTATGCTGCTGCAGTGCTGGTTGTACAGACGTTATAATTATTATCAAGTAACTATTTCCACATTTTTCTCAGTTCTTTCACCATGTAACAATGATTTTGGGCAACTCAGCTAAAGAAAATCTACAACTACTAATCCAGATCTTCAAACCAAACGCATCTTCAGAGGCTACACTTTTACCATTTAAAATCAGTTAATATGGGGAATTTGCCTTGACAACATAGAGGATAATTTCAATTTTGGAAACATTGAGTTAAGGGCATGTGATTAAAAAATATACACATGTCACATTCCCAATTTAGATCATGGGAACATTGTGAAAACACTGTGGATTGGTACTTTTAGCTCTACGTCTACCTAAACATTTTGTATGAGTTCTTCTGTCACTGAAGGATAATTGTAGGCTCAATAGTTTATATTCATGTCATAAAAGTTAACTTTTGTTAAAATCTTACTTTTTTTCCTATGAATAAAGAATATTAACCCCGTCCCGTTTTTGGCATCTCAATGTCCCGTTTTGTCTCAAGGAAATATGGTCAGCCTAAGTCTTACGCTCACGATCAAGGGACCTATTTGCAGACTTCCCAACAGTCCAAGATTTTGCAGGACTGTCATGGTTTAGGAGATCTTTCCCACACACACACTGTCCACAGCATCCCTGTTCAGGGTGAATGATCCTGTTTCTAAGGACTAACCTAGCCCCGCCCACAGCGCAAAGACTCTGCTTCCCATGTCCATGACATGCCTCTGCTGTGCACACAAATGCTCTTCCTGCCATGGTCCCACCCACAAACCACTGGAGGACCACTACCCACAAGTCCCCTCACCTTCATCTTGAAAAAGTCTATGAGGAAGGCTAGAGATGTATTCTGATAATAATAAGAAGGCTGTGATCGGTCAAAACTGCATGCTCTATCTGAATCATAAAAGTTTATTCTGAATTTCATGTCCTTTTAACCCCTATAATGGCAGATGGATAACAACCAGGTGCTTTCATCTTGTTGGGGTGCATTCGGAGCTAATTGTGACCCCCCCCCCCCCTGAACTTACAGATAGTTACAGGACATGACCAGGAAAATCAGAGGCACCTAGAACTGCTGGGATGCTGCCTGCAGTTAAGAAAGCTGGATGGGAGGGTAAATATTCAAACCCATCAATCTCAGCACCCTTAAGCTCCAGAAACCCCTAAAAACTCACCCTTCTAAAGGCAATTGTGTATTGGGGGTAAAAAGTACAAGCACAGTTTTTAAAAAAAAATTATGTTAAAGGGACAAGGGTCAAGTCAAAATTACACTTTTATGATTCAGATAGGGCATGCAATTTTAAACAACTTTCCAATTTACTTTTATCATCAAATCAAAATTGTTTCTCTCATGATTCTGATGAGAATACAATTTTAAACAACATTCCAATTTACTTCTATTATGTAATTTGCTGTATTCTTTAGGTATCCTTTGTTGAAGAAATAACAATGGAAATGGGTGAGCCAATCACACGAGGCATCTATGTGCAGCCACCAATCAGCAGCTACTAAGCCTATTTAGATATGCTTATTTCATAAAGGATACCAAGAGGATGAAGCAAATTAGATAAAAGAAGTATAATAAATTGGAAAGTTGATTAAAATTGCATGCTCTTTCTAAATCATGAAAGAAAATATTGGGTTTCATGTCCCTTTAAGTTTATCAGAAACAATCATTTACTGAAAAGGAGTTAAATGTGGACTTAAAAGTACAAACTATTCAAATCTGATTATTACTAGATACATAGACACTCAGAGGCGTAACTAGAAACCACAGGGCCCAGGTGCAAGAATATAAGAAGGGCCCCCCACCCCCACAAAAAAAGTGAATTTGATATATATCTTTTTTTTTTTTTACATTTAACACAGAAAAAAAATGTAAATCAGATTACGTCTGCAAAAGGAGGTACCCTGTGTCCACAGTCTGTGAGATGGTCTGACCCCCTATTACTGTATATAGTGACACTGTTTAACCCCCCAGTACTGTATATAGTGAGCCAGTGACACAGTCTGTAATCTGCCAGTGAGATGGCTGGCCTGACCCTACCCGCCCCAGTACTTTATAAAGTGACCACAGTAGTCTGTGACATGGTCCTGCCCCCCCCCCCCATACTGTATATAGTAGTACTGTATAGACTGACACTGTTTACCCCCCCCCCATGCTGTAGTAACAAGGTCTGTAATTTGCTGGTTCCCCAAACATACACACACACATATACATGCATACATACACACACAGTCACATATATACACACACATGCATGCATAAATACACACACACACATACATGCATAAATACACACACAGTCACATACATACACACACATGCATAAATACATACACACATACATACATAAATACACACACAGTCACATACATACACATACATGCATAAATACACACACACACACATACATGCATAAATACACACACAGTCACATACATACACACACACACATACATGCATAAATACACACACAGTCACATAAATACACACACACACATACATGCATAAATACACACACACATACATACATAAATACACACACAGTCACATACATACACACATACATGCATAAATACACACACACAGTCACATAAATACACACACACATACATGCATAAATACACACACAGTCACATACATACACACACACACACATACATGCATAAATACACACACACAGTTACATACATACACACACACACACACACACATACATGCATAAATACACACACAGTCACATACATACATACACACATAAACACCAATGGGTAAAACAGAAAGACTAACCCCTGTAGTCAGAGACACTAGTGAAGCATCATGCCACACTCACATGATATCAGTGCAGGCAGTGGCAGGTCAATGTTTTTTATTGTAAAAATATATATATTTAAAGCTGGGCCCCACCCTTGGGGGTCCAGTCGCAATTGCGTCCTCTGCACCCCCTGTAGTTTCGCCCCTGTGGACACTGTACTAAGCTAAAGAACCGCTAAAGTTAGAATTACAGTTTCAGGATTCAGATAAAGCAAGAAATTTACAAAAACTTTCCAATATACTTTGACTATCTAAACATGCACATTCTTTTTATATTACACTTTCTGAGGCTCCAGCTTTCACTGAGCATGTGCAAAATTGCACAGTATATACATATATGCATTTTATGATTGGCTGATGGTTGTCACATGATACAGGGGGAGGGAACATTGGATTAACTGCTCATTTCAAATTTAAAGTAAGTGCTATTGTGATGTCTTTTTATTGTGTATCTGTCATTTAGTCAATTCTGCTGTATTTAGTGGAACTTTTACTTCATTTTATTAACTACAGTTGTAATTCCATTAGATATTAAATGTACGTAGCTAATTGTAATTGGACATATAATCAAAGGGACACTCAAGTCAAAATGAAACTTTTATTCAGATAGAGCAGCAATTTTAAACAACTTTTCAATTTCATTCCATTAACAAAATGTGCACTGTATTTTTATATTTACACTTTTTGAGTCCCCAGCTTCTACTGAGCATGTGCAAGAATTCACAGAATATCAGGGGTGTATTTTGGCCTAGGCAAACAAGGCACTTGCCTAGGGCAGCAGATTTGAAGGGGCAACACTTTTTGAATCTCACTACACACACATTCACTAGATACTTACTCACATATACATTTGAACATGAATATACCTTGGAAATGCCATGAAATTAAATTCATTTAATTAATTGCCAAAAACCTGGGGGGGGCAGCAGAATTCTGAGTGCCTAGGGCAGTACAAAACCTAAATACGCCAATTCAGGATATACATATAGTTATTTGTGATTGGCTGATGGTTGTCACATGATTAAGCAGAGTGGAAATACACATAACTTTCAAATTAGTCAGAAAAAGATTTACTACTCATTTGAAGTTCAGACTGTGCTTTTGCACTGACTTTTTTCATGCATTTGTTGATTATGCAAATCTACTATATTTACTGGTAATTTAAATGGATAGGATACTCAAAAAATTCTCTGATCTATCAAAAAATTAAAATTTACTACAGTGCTTTCCCTTTAAAAAAAAAAAAAAGCCGTTTATGTGCTGAATCAACTTTTTCTGTGTGAGTTGTCCCTATCAGCCAATGATGTGTCAAGAAAGTTGTACACCAACACACATTACATTTCAACAGCTTTTTACTTATCCTTTTTAAGGACAGACATTTCTTTAACATGTTTGTGTGGCCCCAGGAAAAAGCAGAGCTAAAAATGTGCACTACTGGTGGGTAGGTCAAGAAAGCTACAACTTAAAAGAGCCTTCTGGAGGGGAGAACAGCAGACAGAGACTCCCCTGCTCGCTTACCTAAAACTGTCTCTGTGCCACTAGACATTATGAGGAAATGTGTTATTACTTGAGTGGTTCATAGCCATAAATTTATATGCCGGCCCTTAAGGCTTCTAAAATATTTATTTGCAGCCCGGATGTGTTAGAAAGTTGTTAATCACTGATTTACACAATAGAAAAAATGAAAGTATCCTATTCTTTTAAAGGGACATAAAACTCAAATTTTTTCTTTCATGATTCAGATAGATATGCCATTTTAAAACAACTTTCTAATTTACTTCTATTATTAGTTTTTTCTTAGTTCTCTTAGGGCCTATTTATTAAATGCCTGTTCGACATGATCCAGTCTGCGGATCATGTCCGACAGATATCGCTGAATGCGGAGAGCAATATGCTCTCCGCATTCAGCATTGCACCAGTAGCTCTTGTGAACTGCTTGTGCAACGCTGTCCCCTGCAGATTCCACGGCCAATTGGCTACTAGCAGGAGGTGTCAATCAACCCGATCGTATTCGATCGGGTTGATTTCATGCGGAGCAGGCGGAAAGGTTATGGAGCAGAGGTCTTTAGACCGCTGCTTCATAACTGGTGTTTCTGGCGAGCCTGAACACACACACAGAAGCAGTGGCACTATATAGGCAAGCTCCCAAAACATAAAGTTCTATTTTTTCGAATTAGAGTATATGTGGTCAATTTATCAAGCTCCGTACGGACAGAAATCAACCCGATCGGATACTATCGGGTTGATTGACACCCCATGCTAGGGCCAATTGGCCGCGAATCTGCAAGGGGCGGCATTGCACCAACTGCTGGTGCAATGATAAATGCTGACAGCGCATGCTCTTGGCATTAATCAATGTGCAGCAGACATGATATGCTACATCGTATCATGTCCGCTCGCACATTAGTCAATTGACCCCTATATCTTATCTTAAGTCCTTTGATAACAATTTTTGGTTGGGAGTGGTGCTGGCATCTATTCGTATTTCAAATAAAAATTTGGAAAAAGTTCCAAAGAAAGTGATACCTAAATAGCACTCTATGGGGCCTATCTATCAAGCTCCGAATGGAGCTTGATGCCCCGTGTTTCTGGCGAGCCTGCAGGCTCGCTAGAAACAGCAGTTATGAAGCAGCGGTCACAAACACCGCTGCTCCATAACCTGTCCGCCTGCTCTGAGCAGGCGGACAGACATCGCCGGAAATCAACCCGATCGAGTACGATTGGATTGATTGACACCCCTGCTGGCGGCCCGTTGGCCGCGCGTCTGCAGGGGGCGGTGTTGCACCAGAAGCTGTTGTGAGCTGCTGTTGCAATGCTGAATACGGCGAGTGTATTGCTCGCTGTATTCAGCGCGATCTGGCGGACCTGATCGCACTGTCGTGCCGTGTACATATTATCGTATCCCAATATACCGGACCTCTGTATGTTGATAAATAGCAGTATAAATATAAGCAATAAACGCTAAGTAAGAAAGTGTGTAGGGGTTTACAGTGATCAAATCAAGTTGCTGTAGTGAAGTGCATCTCAAGGAATATGATGGTTATAGTTCCTGAAACTTTATGTAAATACAGTCTCCTTAGTATTAGTGGTTACTGTGTAATACACACTTGTTTAAATACAAATAAGTCTGAATGTAATTCGTTTGTGAGCACACTTTCATTTAGCAGCCTTCTTTTCTGTAAAGCCCTTATGTACAATTAATAATATGTTGTTTTAATAATACTGCTGTGTAGTGCGCATCAGAAACAGGTATCTAATTACCACAACATTGTGCATGAGTTGGCTATCGAGTATCAGTGTTGGCTAATTTGCCCCACATCCAATGATAGCAACTATGTATCTATATGTTTATATTGGGCACGTGTATAAATGATGATCCTGTTTTTTGTGAAGCACATACACTCTGTTTATAGTTTGCATTCACACAGTTATATAAGGTTATATTCCACTGGTTTGTACTGCTACTAAATATAATGCTTATGTGTTCGAATATTTCTCCAATTCACATGATTATATGTTAATATTACTGCTGTCAGTTTGAACCTGTCTTGGTGAATAATGTTGTCCGCGTGTGCGACTAAAGCTAATATATCCCCAAGAAACCAGCAGCCCGCCACCTTTGATAAAGCCTTAACCGGCGAAACGCGTCAGGGGTTTGTGTGGACAATGGGGTCCTAAATTTTCTCTTTTTAAACTTCTGAGAGTAATTGCTGTTTAAAGTTATTAAACGTTTACCGTCATAAATATAACTGAGGTTAAGAACTGAGTATTCAATATTACCAATGTGCACTCTGCACAGATTATGCTATATTTACCTAATATAACGGTTGTTAAATATTACACTCTGGTGAATTGACTCTGTCTGTGAACTATTACACAAATACTATATAATATATGTGCATCGCACACACGGACAACATTATAGTACTATTTTCAAGCTTTTGCAAATCAAGAGCAGTTTCCTATTAATTTATAGCTTATTTCCTTAGACCTAGTAAAGTCAAATGTAAATGAGTTACTGCACTGGTCTAAGGAAGCACCGAGTAGTATGCAGATAACTCACTCAAACTTCTCTTTGGGGAAATGAAGAAGCACAGCTTTCAGAGATATTTTATAGCAAAAGCAGTCAGAAAAGATAATGAATATATAACGTAATGTTGTTTGATTTACCTTAATTAATGTGGGATTCAGTTTTGAGTTTAAAGTCCCCTTTTAACTTAATGTTCTTGCTCTAATTACCGCAGCCTTATACATAAGCATGGGTTCATCTCAGTACACTGCTCAGGGACAGAGTAGCTTTAGATAACATTAAGGGCTAGATTACAAGAGGAGCGCTAAATTATTATAATTATCCAGCCTTACAAGTGGCTGGTTATTGCCGCTGTGAGCTTGCAGTAGCAATTAGCGCTTATAAAATTAACCAGAGATCAGATCTCTGGTTAATTTTATAAGTGTGCCTCAAATGCCCTGAAAATACAGTGTAGTGTATTTAATTTAATTTAATAAAATAAAAGATAGCAGCATCTTTATTTTTAATAAAATTACTGCACTAGGCAGTATTTTGGAGCTAAATTTGGTGGGAGTGGGGTGTTAGAAAAAAAAGGCACTGAAAAGAGCCTTTACATTTCTGTCAATGGGAACTGTGTGTTCCCAGTAAATATATATGTATATGCTTATATAGACAACGGTAACAAACTTGATCCCAGGCGAGGTATTTAAAAGCACAAAAAGTCTTTATTAGATTCCACTTGTGGTAAAAGCATAAGGAGGTACCAAAACACATAAAAAAGAATATTCACACGAAAGCATAGGCTAACATGTTTCGGCCTGATGCCGTAGTCGTAGCTGGAGTAATGCAAACGTGTGAAGCATTTAAAGGAACATCTGTTCAATGATAGGTCAAATAGAGACCAATCATGAACCTTCATTTTAAGTGTGTGAATACAGACATTTAACCCGTTAGTTACCAAAAAGATACATAGAAAACTTTGCACATCATTTTTCCATAAATACAAAAATGCATACTTAAATTATAGACATTTTAGTCTGAAGGACAATTACATGAGTAATGTACATAAACTTTTAAACTTAAGATCTATATAATACTTAGTAATTATGTATCAAGTTAATAAATAAATGAATCAAGTCAAAGGGAGCAATTCAAAAGAAGCAATACTATTGCTGATACATATATATATGGTCAAACTGGCACAATTACGAGTCTATACAACATGATGAGATGAACAAAATTGAACAAATACTGCATATGGAATGGAATATCATAAGCATGGAAATAATAATAATAATTAAATTGAAAAGGCTCAATTCCGTATAGAGCTAAAAATAAAACTTTTCCTTTATTAAAATGTCCGATGCTTATGTTAATAACCACCCTCAATCTCTGTATGCAGCACAGTGTTCATACACACTGTTAAACCGATTTTCAAAGTTAAATAAGTAGGGGTGAACCAATATATAAATGAAATGTCAATCGATACAAAACAAAACAAACACAAAACCAAAACAACTCTCTTATTATGGTTGGTATCAATAAACAGTACTAATGAAAATATACTGGAATGGAAGGACATTAGTGTAGATTACAACACAATAATAATAGTCATATATGGCTGTACGTGTGTATATACAATCAGCCCAAGGGTGTACACAGAAATGATAAACCTGATCTATTTCCAGTAACCTGGTCACATGAAAGAGAGATTAAAACATAGGGGTTATCCGAAGCATGTATTAGAGAGAGCACAAACACAAGTAGACAGACTTGATAGACAGACATTGTTACAACAGTCCAAAAACAAAAAATGTGTTTCCACTCAAAGTGACCAGGTTACTTTTGTAACTGAGTACAGCGAAGAATATAGAAGTATATGCAAAATAGTGAAAAAACATTTTGCACTTCTAGTGGCTGATAACAAATTGACTAAATGTGTGGAACAAGGTTTACGCTGTTCCTACAGAAAGAGTAAGACCATAGGGAACTACTTGTCTCCCTCTGAACTTCCCAGTCCAGCTGATCCCCCGAGTGGGTCTTGGCTTAGACATAGGGGGATGTACAGGTGTGGCAGGTCTAGATGTAGACCATGTGAATTTGCTACCCTCTCAAATAAATTTCAGTCAACAGTGACTGGTGAGGAGTTCAGCATTGATTCCTGCCTTAACTGTACATCCTCCTATGTCATTTATGTCCTGACTTGTATCCAATGTAACCTTCAATATGTGGGTCTCACCACGACAGATGTCAATACGAGGATAAGAAATCATCTTTCCTCTATTAAGACTGGTGAAGCAACCACACCCTTGGTGAAACATTTCAAAAACATACATAATAAAAATAACAACACATTAAGATGGCAAGCCATTGAATGGGTTAAACATCCCCCTAGAGGTGGTAATAGAGATGAGGCTTTGGGGAAACGCGAAATGTTTTGGATCTTTAGATTGCAAACACGCGTACCCAAGGGCCTCAACTCAGAATATGACTTAATCAATTATTGGAAATAGATCAGGTTTATCATTTCTGTGTACACCCTTGGGCTGATTGTATATACACACGTACAGCCATATATGACTATTATTATTGTGTTGTAATCTACACTAATGTCCTTCCATTCCAGTATATTTTCATTACTACTGTTTATTGATACCAACCATAATAAGAGAGTTGTTTTGGTTTTGTGTTTGTTTTGTTTTGTATCGATTGACATTTCATTTATATATTGGTTCACCCCTACTTATTTAACTTTGAAAATCGGTTTAACAGTGTGTATGAACACTGTGCTGCATACAGAGATTGAGGGTGGTTATTAACATAAGCATCGGACATTTTAATAAAGGAAAAGTTTTATTTTTAGCTCTATACGGAATTGAGCCTTTTCAATTTAATTATTATTATTATTTCCATGCTTATGATATTCCATTCCATATGCAGTATTTGTTCAATTTTGTTCATCTCATCATGTTGTATAGACTCGTAATTGTGCCAGTTTGACCATATATATATGTATCAGCAATAGTATTGCTTCTTTTGAATTGCTCCCTTTGACTTGATTCATTTATTTATTAACTTGATACATAATTACTAAGTATTATATAGATCTTAAGTTTAAAAGTTTATGTACATTACTCATGTAATTGTCCTTCAGACTAAAATGTCTATAATTTAAGTATGCATTTTTGTATTTATGGAAAAATGATGTGCAAAGTTTTCTATGTATCTTTTTGGTAACTAACGGGTTAAATGTCTGTATTCACACACTTAAAATGAAGGTTCATGATTGGTCTCTATTTGACCTATCATTGAACAGATGTTCCTTTAAATGCTTCACACGTTTGCATTACTCCAGCTACGACTACGGCATCAGGCCGAAACATGTTAGCCTATGCTTTCGTGTGAATATTCTTTTTTATGTGTTTTGGTACCTCCTTATGCTTTTACCACAAGTGGAATCTAATAAAGACTTTTTGTGCTTTTAAATACCTCGCCTGGGATCAAGTTTGTTACCGTTGTCTAAATTTGCACCAGGATTTCCTAGTGCGAGGAGAAGCTCGCAGATTTAGCACCACCTGTTGACACGCTGGATTCACCTATGCTGTTGCTTGGTTACGACAGCAATCAAGTCGATCGGCCGTGACAAGGTCACGTGAGAGGACACTCCTCCCGGCACCACGGCGGAACGCCGTACTCGAACAAACAGAGAGCCGAAGGATTTCGGAGATCACGGTGGTTGTTCCAGACGCTGGAGGCACTAGGAGAGCGGTGAGTGGGTACAGCATATCGCTGTAATTGGGCACAGATTGCTCTAGGAGGTCCCACTAAGCACCGCCAGTGTCAGTAACACCGGGGATAGAGTCCGCCTCTGTTTGTCTGTTTGCATCATTGCCGATATACTGCTTTACCAAGTGAACTATCACATATCACAGGAAGGAGATATATATCATGCTGAATCTTGCTTACAGTTTCACACCTCTCTGTGCAGTTTATTGAACTTTTTTTCCTTTGATTATATGCTTATATACATATATATTTATGTGTTAATATGTCTATATACACATATTAGCACATAAATATATATGTATATAATCATATACCTGTACATATATATTTATGTGTTAATATGTCTATATACACATATTAGCACATAAATATATATGTATATAATCATATACCTGTACATATATATTTATGTGTTAATATGTCTATATACACATATTAGCACATAAATATATATTTATATAATCATATACCTGTACATATATATTTATGTGTTAATATGTCTATATACACATATTAGCACATAAATATATATGTATATAATCATATACCTGTACATATATATTTATGTGTTAATATGTCTATATACACATATTAGCAAATAAATATATATGTATATAATCATATACCTGTACATATATATTTATGTGTTAATATGTGTATATAGGCATATTAGCACATAAATATATATGTATATAATCATATACCTGTACATATATATTTAAATTTGCTGCGCTACCTGCAGCCTTCACTGCACGATGTTCTGACGGCATCAGAACGAGGCTCCCATAGGAGCCTATGGAAGCACGCTCTCTTGTAATACCAGCGCATATTAGTGCATGCGCTGGTATTACACAGTGAAGTGATATTTAGGGCTCCACTTGTAATCTGGCCCTAAATTGGGTATAATTTAATTAAAAAATACTGTAATATTGTTAACTCCCCTAACTCATTTATAGCTGCCCATAACTGGCCTCACCAGAGGGGATAAGATAAGATAGCAAGCCTAGGTTACAAATGGCTGAGCCAATTATTTATGGGGATTAAAATGTTACACTTATATATTATTAACCCCTTAATGACAGCTGACATACCCTGTACTTTGGCTGTCTGTTGGGCATTTAGGGGTGTGACAGCACCAGCCATGCTGATAGCACCAAGGCTGCACTATTTCTGCGTGTCTGGGGCAGCGAAGGAATGCAGAAATTGTGTGGTTTTGTGCTGTAAGCAAGACTCGCACTATTACAGCCCTGAAACCCCTGAGTACAGAATAGACTGCTGTTGTTAAGCAGTTAATGGGGTTAATATTGAAATAACTAGTGTCATTTGAAAAAATATATATATATCCACATATTATATCTTTGTTTTGAATACATAATTTATATAGTGGTTAATGTTCCTTTAAATTAGATTTTTCTTGAAATACATTTTAACTTGTGTGTCTTAAGGTACCCAGATTGATTTAACACACATTCTTTTAAAATGTATATCTTGCAGAAAAACCTCAGCACAACTTGAAACTTGAGCAATTCAAAGAGATTTTTAACGCATCTTGTCACATCCACAAGTTGCATGTGCCTATTATAATCAATGGAGAGGCGTCTATCTCGTAACTACACACAAAAATCATTAGTACATTACATTTTATTTGCATTAGTGTAGATGAAAAATTCCAACCACACACCCAGAACACGCACAACCAGTCCCGTTCGTGTCTTCTACGTTTCCAGGACATCTATCATTCTATCTAAAAATACTTCTTTTCCGTAATAAAACAAACATGCAAATATTTTACAACAAACATTTACATTAACCGTTTTTCAAGTGTGTTTCTAAAGTCTTTGCAGCAGTAATTATTGTTTTTCCGCTTTGCTAGCAGTTCTTGTTTCACGTACGAGATATCATGTATAGAGCCCCTCATGAAACTATAGATGTTAAAGGGACAGAGTTCAGAACTTACACACTCCAATTTGTTAGCTGTACCGACCCAATAAATCTGTGTTTAAGCCACACAGATGAGTTAAACATATATTTAAAGTACTGCTCAGGAGTGTCAGGGTACCTGTAAATGTCAGTGGATAATACATACTGTATCTAAATAATAAAATATGTATCAGTATGCAATCGATAAAATATTAAGGTTGAGCATGCTTAATACCATTTGCTGGGTGGATTCTGTGGGTTGCAGGTCTGAGGTTCATACATGGGAGAACTTGCTGATTGCATCAGGATTCAAAAGGAACTTTTCCTCCCCTCCCCACTCAATATGCAAAATTACAATGCATCCAGGTGAGAACAAAGAAAAGACATTTGGTCTGGTTAAATTCAGGCAGTCATTTCAAAGAAAGACACATTACTTCAAAAAGATCGTCATCTATATGGTTGTATATTGCAAATCTAAGATCAGACAGTTACTTCAAAGTAAGTATTAGCATGATGGAGCCTCAGAAGTGTAGGCCCATATATGGGCTTCCTGCCCAAGATGGATAATGAACTCACAGGCCCCTGTGGAGAATAGACGGTCCGTCTGTGGGAATGGTTAAATATACAAACATGCTCAAAGAATTGTAGTTTTTACCATCTACATGATAAATTATCCCTGCTGAGATCTGTTTTAACTCAAGTACCAACTGACATGGGAAATTATAGCTCAAATATAGAAATTGTGCCTAATCTTCATGTAAGTTAAAGATACTCAAATGAATATATATATTCAGACAACATATTAAATATAAACGCATGAATCTGGGAGATTGTCTATGTCTACGAAGGGTAATATTGGAAGCTGAAAATCTTAGATTCCGAATTTCAGCATGTGTTAACCTATGTATTTTTTTGAAAGAATAGAATGTTTTAAGCATTTAAAATGGCCAATTTTAACAACCTATTTCTTTTTATTTTTTTCAGCCATTTTAACAAATACACGTGTGGTCATGCCATAAATCGTGTAATATGTTTTATGCAATCAGAAAGAGGTGTACTGTATGTGTAACATGCTGTATTTTTATATAAATATAAAGAAATACTCAAATGCAATTTTAAATGGATTTTAAGATAATAATAGTATGATGTTAGAAATAATACTGAGGTTTCATATTAAAATAATCAGGAAAGATGACAAAATATAATCCATGTATAAAAAAATATGACCAGACAGGTTTATTAATGTAAAGAAATAGTGTATTTGATAGAAAATTTATAAGATTGGATAATGTAACAGTAGCAATATTTGAATTAAACTGTTGTCTCTGTCTGCTGCCCCCCGATGGCCTAAATCCAGTATTACAGCCAAAGGCATTTGGCTGTTGAAAATGAAATTTCCCAGTAGCCAATCAGAGAAAAAAGCATACCCAAATCTATTGAATGATTAAGAGATGAGGAGGAGTCTTGTCTCAGACAAAAACTCCTTGCACAGAGAGAGAGAGGAGATCTTTTGGTCGAAACATTTTGGTTGGTAACTGTTGCAATCCTGCTTGCTACCATTTTGCTTATAAGAGAGACCAGTGTGCGAACACAGTTTTCTGTAAGACAAATACGTTGGGACACTCTTTGTGGATAACAGACTATCAAAATTAATTCTCTTACTAATGTGCATAATTCCTCTGAGACATATGACGGTAGACATATTTTGATATTAACTGAATTCTCAAACTGGTGACCTGGTAAAGTATAATAAATTGTTAAGTATATAATTTGATATTTTAAAGCAAATACATTCATTATTGCTATAGTCAAATTGCAGTTAATAGATTTAAAAGGGCACTTAGTGTTTTAAGCTTGTGTTTCATAGTCCTGTGTAGTCTTAACTAGTCATTATTGCTAAATAATTTATTAGACAGAGTTTTATACTCCAGATTTATAAGTCAGTTATTATAGTGAACTCTTTCAGAACTGTACATAAACTGGTTATTGTGATTATATCCCTGGTAGTTATTAATTAAGCATAGTAAGTGGGTAATCCAGATTGAGCATTGAACTATAATTATTGGTTTATAACAGAAGATTCTGGTATCTCATTGTGATATTAAAATGCAACTCTGATTTGGGAGATTATTGTGAATAAGGTAATTTTTATGATCTTTGTATAGCATATTATAACAGTTTAAACTTGTATAGTTTGATTTATATTTGGTTTTCTATAAATATATTTCAATGTGTCTATAAATTTTAACTAATATAAATAATTTAGGAATTTACATTAATTTTATTGTTTGGTATATGCATTTTTATTGGGGGTTTATTTTAAAGAATAATTATTAAATATATTGTATTATAACCCAGCCATATACTGACAGGAGTCACAGAGAACTGCTGGTCCAGAGAAGACACAGCCAGTGAGATAGTAATAGAAAATGTTATTAATGCATATTAAAAATATACTCATTATTTTTATACCCTTATTTCTGTAATTTAAACTCAAAATTTAGCAATGCATAAAATGTTTCATTTTTAAAAGTATAATATATTATTGCAATATGCATTGATTATTTATTTTGCTGTCTTTTGCTGTAAGATACATCTGAAAAATTGCTGTTATTTTAAAACTGTTATCTAGTTTGTTATATATTAGCGTTTTCCTACCCTTCTCCCTCACCGTGTCTACCTCATCATGAGCTTTTGAGGTAGATTTAACATTGGTCAAGTGAACATGATTCGCTGTAGCAGATCATGTCGATTCGACCTCGCTGTCGGCATTTAACATTGCACAAGCATTTCTGGTGAAATGCTTGTGCAATGCCGCCCCACACTCACTGGTGGCCAATCAGCCGCTAGCGGAGCCTTCAATTATCCCGATCGTATCGGATTGGGATGATTTCAGTCTGCCACCTAAAAGGTGGCAGAGAAGTTAAGGAGCAGCCAGTCTTACGAGCGCTGCTTCTTAACTTCCGTTTCAGGCGGACCTGAAACAAAGGGGGTTGAAAGCAGCATTCGCTGCTTGTTAAATCTACCCCTTTGCAAGGATGGAAAAAGCATTCTTTGAAATAGCAATGGGCATACTAGGTAGTTCAGATATGATTATTATATATTTAGCTATTAGTTGGCGATTATAAAGCAATATATATTTGTTTAAATACATCTTTACTAAATTATTATTACCTAAGCTGAATCTAGGCTAAACCACCTTAAAGGAAGAGAAGAGGGCAGGTCTACCCCATTCAGTTTCTTTAACTGCACTTGTGCAAATAACAATTCATGCTGAAATCTGATATATGTGTATTGGTTTGTGACTGGCTAGGAAGGGTTCTTTCACAAAATAAAGCTGTATTACTCATTATAAAATTCTTCTCAGACATGAGGGCCCATTATAATGCATCTTACATTTTGTGTACAATGTCCCTTTAAGCTACTCAAATTATAAATACAGTAGAACTAGTACGTTTTCTTACACTGGGATGGGTGAACACACAAAAAATATAAGACTATTTTTTTTTCTCAGGTTTTTTGGGGGGTTTCATTGGCGTTTACGCAAAACTAGAAGGCTAATTGATTCAATATTGATGACAACTGCTAATGTCCTCGGAAGCAGATTTTATAACCTAGCCAATAATACAAATCTATTGATTGATATTGAGTAATATTAAAATGACTCTTAAAAACCCATGCAAGGGCGCTTGTAACACATTGCAATAGACCCAATATCTGACGTTGCATAATAATAAAAACTCTAGTGCATCATGCTATAGCAGTGCTATTTTTTTATTTTTTTCGAGTCACGCACAAGAATGCAAGCAGTATAGAGCGCACAGCTTGTATTTGTGTACTTAAAGGACCACTCGATGCAGTACAATTGCATAATTAACAAGTACATAATTAAAAGACAAGGTAATAACACCTACTCTGAATTTCAAATAAACAGATTTTTTCTAACAATTCCCCCCCCCTATTTTGCCGGCCCCCTGTATCATGTGACAGACATCAGCCAATCACAGGCTAGTATACCTATACCCTGTGAGCTTTTGCACATGCTCAGTAGGATCTTGTTCCCCAGAAAGTGTGCATATAACAAGACACAATTTGATAATGAAAGTAAATTGGAAAGTGTCATTAAACTGCATGCTCTTTCAGAATCATAAACTGTTATCTTGACTTGCGTGTCCCTTTAAATTAAGCCAATGTTTAATATTTATTGTGGGTGCAGCAGTATGTTGTGTGCTATAGTGCTTATGTTGGAAAGAATGGATGTGCAATTTACCTCAGATAAACAGATTCTTATGAGGGCCCACACTGTAATCATTCATGGAGAATGAAGCTCAAGCTAAAGAATTGTGCTCAAGTAGTGGGGTTTTGTATATAGTTAACTTTCAATGTTAATTTTACATACAACACATTCACATGTACACACAAACACACATAAACATTTGACCCCATTCCCACTTCTGATTACCAATTTAACCCTTCCGCAAAACCTTGTTCATAAACCCTTTTATTTCATACTTTTTAAGCTTTTATTCACCGCCATTCATTTATTTTTATAGCATTTTAAAGTTTTTGAATGCACAATAGACAGCATTAATACCACAGTATTTCAGATTGGGCGTTATCTCAAAACTTACTGGATGAATGTAATAAGTGTGACTGCTGCTCCCCATTGAAAGAATAGGACATGCAATATAAGTATTGGGTGCAGTAAAAATATTTGATTTAAACATTTAAACCAACAACTTGTAATACCTAATCAAGTGTTATTGTTTGTGCAAACCTCAGTGCAAAATAAGGCTCTGCACATTATTAATTGCGCTCAACTTACTGGTTAAAAAAATTCATGCCACGATGTATGTAGAACAATCCATACATTCTTGAACTTGGTATTGTTGTTTGTTTATTACCAAGAGCTATGGATTATCCATATTGCTATTTATGATTATTTTATGGAAGTTTCATTAAGGTACAAAGACCAGTAGAGAGCATGAGATTAGTTTTTTAAACAAACAGTAGCTAAACCAACTTTAAATCAGAGTAGACAATAACCAAGAATGATAGAGGTTGACACACAAGGGTCAAAGGCAAACAGGGTTTATAGTCAGGGATACATTTTGACCACCGGTTTTCAAACGTATCTTCAGGCCTCCCTAACAGGCCACATTTTGAGGATATCTGAATTGGGGCACAAGTGAAATAATCAGCTTATTAGTAAATGTGGTAAATTTACCTGCTCTCATCCAAGATAATCCTGAAAATCTGGTCTGCTGGGGAGGCCTGAGGACAGGTTTGAAAACCAGTGATTTAGACTTATCACAGACTAGTGGACAAATAAAAATCTCTAAAACCTGGCATAACTATGAAGAATATTTTGCATAGGCAATATCTGTAGTCAAACACGAGCAGATATCTTTACAAAACTGTCCAGCATTTGGGTTTCTAAAGGGAGAGGATGCAGGAATATCTGATGGCGTAGCTGCTGCCACAGGCGCAGCATGGCGAGCACAGGATTTACAACAAATCTTATAATGAACAATTATATGGCTACTTTTCTGGAGGAGAAATGCCAGAAAAAAAAATCTTGGGTGGAAAATTCTCAAAAAGAACCATTTTTCAAGGCTTTATCACATCCAACCTATTGGAAAGAAACACACAACTTTTGGTAATTTAAAATATTCTGGATAATTTATTATTATCATCAGTTATTTGTAGAGCTAAATGTTGTTGTCATTCTTTTTAAAGGAAGATGAAACCGGCAACATTTAAATCTTTCATGATTTAGGTAGAACATACTATTTTTAACAACTTTCCAATTTAATTCTATTATCTCATTTGCTTCGTTATCTTTGTCTCCTTTGTTGAAAAAGATACACAGGTAGGCTCAGGAGCTAGCTGCTGATTGGTGGCTGGACATATATGCCTCTTTTCATTGGCTTACCAATGTGGTCATCTAGCTCACAGTAGTGCATTGCTACTTCTTCAATAAAGGATATCAAAAGAATGAAGTAAATTAAATAATAGAAGTAAACTGGAAAATTGTTTAAAATTGTATAAATCATGAAAGAAAATGTTGTGGTTTCATGTCCCTTTAAATACACCTGGCACAGAGAGTTTTGTAGGCAAAGCTGATAGACTCCCAGTATCTTAGGAGGTAGAGTGTAGATGAGATTGGATTTCTGTAACCTAGTTGAATGGTTTGACATAACATGAATATAATTTAGTGATTGTTTATTTTTATGCAAACCCTTAGCAAAGGGTCAACTCATAAGGTCTTTTGTCTTCTATACTAACAGATGTAGACTTCACAGGCTGTTTGTTTGTTTCCGGACAGTATGGTGAGGTCCATCAGTACAGTGAGGTCCGTCAGAACAGTGAGGTCCGTCATTACAGTGAGGTCTGTCAGTACACTCAGGTCTGTCAGTACAGTGAGGTCCATCAGTAGAGTGAAGTCTGTCAGTAGAGTGAAGTCTGTCAGTACACTGAGGTCCATTAGTACATTGAGGTCCATCAGTACAGTGAGGTCTGTCAGTACAGTGAGGTCCGTCAGTAGAGTGAGGTCCGTCAGTAGAGTGAGGTCTGTCCGTACAGTGAGGTCTGTCCGTACAGTGAGGTCTGTCCGTACAGTGAGGTCTGTCAGTAGAGTGAGGTCTGTCAGTACAGTGAGGTCTGTCCGTACAGTAAGGTCCATCAGTAGAGTGAGGTCTGTCAGTACAGTAAGGTCCGTCAGTAGATTGAGGTCTGTCAATAGATCGAGGTCTGTCAGTACAGTGAGGTCTGTCAGTACAGTGAGGTCTGTCAGTAGATTGAGGTCTGTCAGTAGAGTGAGGTCTATCAGTACAGTGAGGTCCGTCAGTAGAGCGAGGTCTGTCAGTACAGTGATGTCCGTCAGTACAGTGAGGTCCCTCAGTAGATTGAGGTCTGTCAGTAGATTGAGGTCTGTCAGTAGAGTGAGGTCCGTCAGTAGAGCGAGGTCCGTCAGTAGAGCGAGGTCTGTCAGTAGAGCGAGGTCTGTCAGTAGAGTGAGGTCTATCAGTAGAGCGAGGTCTGTCAGTAGAGTGAGGTCTGTAAGTAGAGTGAGGTTCATCAGTAGAGCTTCCGTCAGTAGAGTGAGGTCTGTCAGTAGAGTGAGGTATGTCAGTAGAGTGAGGTCCATCAGTAGAGCTTAGGTCAGTAGAGTGAGGTCTGTCAGTAGAGTGAGGTCCATCAGTACACTGAGGTCTGTCAGTACAGTGAGGTCCGTTAGTACACTGAGGTCTGTCAGTACAGTGAGGTCCGTCAGTACAGTGAGGTCCGTCAGTACACGGAGGTCTGTCAGTACAGTGAGGTCCCTCAAAGAATTTTAGAAACACAGATTTCCCCTTGAGAGATGTTTATCTCACTATTCATGCTCTGTGTGTGGGAGAGAGACTCCTATATTAAAATATAAGGTCTAAAAAGATTTTCTGTGATATCTCTCCATGGCACAAAGTTTTTTGATAATCGGGCCCCTAGTAAGCAAGAGAAAAATGCAGATGTGTGATAACCAGGCTTAAAGGGGTATCAAACGCAAAAAAAAAAAATTCATTACTTCTATTACCAAATATGCTTTGTTTTCCTGTTGCCCTTTGTTGAAGAGATACCTAAATAGGTAACGTGCACTTGTTGGGAGCACTACATGGCAGGAAAGAGTGCTGCCATCTAGTGCTCTTGTTAATGTATAACATTCTTGCAAAACTGCTGCCATATAATTCACATGCACGCTCCTGAGCGTACCTTCCTGCTTTTCAACAAAGGATAAAAAGAAAACTAAGAAAGAAATTGGAAAGTTGTTTAAAATGGTATGTTCTATCTGAATCATGGAATAAAAATATTGGGGTTTATTTCCTTTTAAGGGAAATAATCCAGGTGGTTTGTGATGAATGATACACAATGATTATATTGTCAAGTCACAGATATTGCTATAGATTTTGTAATTCTATCTTTGACAAAATCATATCATATGCTGCTGTATCTTTAATCACAGATTAGGTTTATGGCTTGTTAAATAATTTCTTAATTAAACATATCTGTGTCTCAATGCAAGCATTTTCTGTAAATCATAGGTTAATAGTTTGTTTTTAACCAATTGAATTGTTGAGGGTATTTGGAAAGGGTTGTGTATGGTGTTTTTTAATATGTCTGTGAGCTGAAATGCATTAGATGTAGTGCTATGCCCATGCTTTTAATCTGTATATGTTCTTAAGTGAATGTTTAACACTAATGGCCAGATTACAAGTGGGACACTATTTAGCGCTTTTTCTCGCATGCAGACACCGCCAGAAGTAAACTTTTAACGTGCACAGATTAGCGCACGTTTTACAAATTGAAACTAAAATGTTTGTGTGCAAGCGAAAGCCAACGTACATTAATTTCAGGACTCCAAATATCGCTACCGCACTAACTTATTCTCCCAATTAATTGGAAAAAAAAAACTAATCGCTCAATCGCTAATCCAACAGGAGTTAAACCTACAATGCTAACCCAAAGGTAGTTATGAATGTTTTACATTCCAATGTTCTTCACATAGATAGAAAAAAATGTTATATATTTTTTTAATTTGCATATATATATATATATATATATATATATATATATATATATATATATATATATATAAATCAATGTAAATATTTGCATAGGAAATTAGCATATCTAGGCAAGATTTGCTTGCTTTTTCCCAGAAATACTTAATATACAATGTTACCAATGCACAAGAGAATTCTGGGTAAGATATGCAAATTAGATATGCAAATTCTCAGGTTTTTTTGCTTCAAAATACTGTTTTAGCACAGCAATCCTTTTAACAGGACTATTGCAGCAAACCAGAAATCACTCACTAGACAGCCTGTTTCGTTCTTTTTGGAACTCATCAGTAGGAGATAGATTTATGGTTGCTGCATTGGTAAAGCTATTTTCATGGTTAAACCAAAATTCATTAAAATTATGGGGGGAGATAAAAAACTGAAATTAAAATCCTCCATGTCTCAAAATTAAATGAATGTAAATATTTGCATAGGAAATTAGCACATCTAGGCAAGATTCCCCGCTTGCTTTTTCCCAGAAATACTTAATATACAATGTTACCAATGCACAAGAGAATTCTGGATAAGATATGCAAATTAGATAGGAAAATTCTCAGTTTTTTTGCTTCAAAACTATACTTGCTCTTTTTGGAACTCATCAGTAGGAGATAGATAGATGGATTGATGTGTTAAAAAAGTATTTTGAAGCAAAAAAACTGAGAATTTGCATATCTAATTTGCATATCTTACCCAAAATTCTCTTGTGCATTGGTAACATTGTATATTAAGTATTTCTGGGAAAAAGCAAGCGGGGAATCTTGACTAGATGTGCTAATTTCCTAAGGAAATATTTACATTGATTTAATTTTGAGACATGGAGGAT
This sequence comes from Bombina bombina, assembly GCF_027579735.1. NCBI lineage: Eukaryota > Metazoa > Chordata > Amphibia > Anura > Bombinatoridae > Bombina > Bombina bombina. The sequence continues at coordinate 79,793,336 of NC_069501.1, forward strand.
TTTAATTTCAGTTTTTTATCTCCCCCCATAATTTTAATGAATTTTGGTTTAACCATGAAAATAGCTTTACCAATGCAGCAACCAGAAATCTATCTCCTACTGATGAGTTCCAAAAAGAACGAAACAGGCTGTCTAGTGAGTGATTTCTGGTTTGCTGCAATAATCCTGTTAAAAGGATCGCTGTGTTAAAACAGTATTTTGAAACAAAAAAAACTGAGAATTTGCGTATCTAATTTGCATATCTTACCCAGAATTCTCTTGTGCATTGGTAACATTGTATATTAAAGGGACACTGAACCCAAAATTTTTCTTTCGTGATTCAGATAGAGCATGCAAATTTAAGCAACTTTCTAATTTACTCCTATTATCATTTTTTCTTCGTTCTCTTGCTTTCTTTATTTAAAAAAGAAGGCATCTAAGCTATTTTTTTGGTTCAGACCATGGAAAGCACTTGTTTATTGGTGGGTGAATTTATTCACCAATCAGCAAGAACAACAAAGTGTGTTCACCAAAAATGGGCCGGCATCTAAGCTTACATTCTTGCATTTCAAATAAAGATACCAAGAGAATGAAGAGAATTTGATAATAGGAGTAAATTAGAAAGTTGCTTAAAGGGCCACTGTAAGTAAATATTTTCTATGCCTGTTACTAACTACCCCAAATACGCTTTTTATCAATAGCATTTCATTAACATATCTCTACCGTTTATCAGAAATCATGTCTGCAAATTTAATTGTTTTCCAAACCCACTCCGTGGGTATCCTTTGCTCTGTATCAATCCGTTTACAATACCTATGTTTCAAAATGGCGCTTTAAACACAAAGTTATTGGTTTAAGTATTTTGAACACTCAGTGCTGAAAATAGTGGGCAGGATAACGTGACATCATCGGCGAATAAAATATATAACTTTTAGAACGTTATGAAACTTCGTTTTGGAAAAAATATAGGTCAGTAGGTTTTAATTAATGTTTATTAACTTTAATATGTTAGTTGTTTAGCTTAAAAATTATAACAGAAAGTAATCCTTTAAGATTGCATGCTTTATCTGAATTACAAAAGAAAACATTTGGGTTCAGTGTCCCTTTAAGTATTTCTGGGAAAAAGCAAGCGGGGAATCTCGCCTAGATGTGCTAATTTTCTATGCAAATATTTACATTGATTTAATTTTGAGACATGGATGATTTTAATTCCAGTTTTTTATCTCCCCCCATAATTTTAATAAATTTTGGTTTATATATATATATATATATATATATATATATATATATATATATATACACACAAAGGCGAGATATTCTAAGAAGTCTCCTTTGTACGGCGAGACCCTTAAACAAATTTGAGAAACACAAATTTTAACTTGAGGCATTTTTATGGTGCTATGTAGTGTTCTTTGTGTGAAACAGAAACTACTACATTAAAATACAAGGTCTAAAAAAAATTCCAAAGATTTTACGGTATTTCTCTCCATGCCTGCAAGGTTTTGAATATCAGGCCCACAGTATTAAAGAGTCCCTATACTTCAAATTACATACTCTAGTGAATTAGAGGATGTCATTTTTTTACTATAATGCCCCTTTAAACATATTATAATACAATCTCAAGAGTTTAATTCAACTGAGTGAATACAAATATTTTAATTCATAGAGCTGTCGGCCTACACCTTCTTTAGTTGCGCAATGTCCCATTAAAATGCAAGTGCAACAGGTGGAGATTTCACAGCTATAAATTACATATTGCAATAATAATAATAATAATACGATTTAAGCAAATTATGTCATTACATATTTTTAAGAGAAGTGATAAGCAGCTGCTATGACTGTGGCATGGCTCAGAGCAACAAACTGATGCCTTACATTCCGAGACTGATATTTCTTCCTCATTTAACACCAGAGTTATGAGCTGTAAACATCCTCCACATACAATGAATATTTAACACCACTCACCATGTGGTGGCTGTGACTGAGAAGGGACGAACAGACCTCCGGTCCCTTCTGTCCCAGTCTTTCTCACTTATAGTAAAGCTTTCACAATCCTGTCCAGATTACTGATTTTTGCACGCTGGCTGATTTATGTCATGTTTAGCCAGATGATACATCACAGCATTTACATTATGGGTGATTAGACATTCATATGCTTCCTAAAGTGCTGTATCAGGGACAGCTCTGCGTAAGTCACTAACTGTTACAACCATCTACTGTTCAACGATACGTGTACAGAGGGGAAAACGTCACTCTCACAGGATCACTGACTTCCAAGAAAGGTTTTGCAATACGCAACAAGTAAATATGGCTTCACAAACCAGATGTTCGTCTACACTAATGGGTGTAAAGTTTTGCTTTGTAAAAAAAAAAAAAAAAAAAAACATACTGAAAGAAAGATGTTTTACAGCTGTAGAAATATAATAATAATAAATATGCTTTATGGATAGGGTGACCATATTGTCGCTTTAAAAAGGGACACATGAAAAATACATATGTCAGGATTCTTATACAAAACATTTCTTTAAAGCGGCAATATGGTCACCCTATTGATGGACCACAGACACAAGTCAGATTTAAACTTCAAGGATATCCACATCTGCAGATTAATTAGAAGATCTCTGAGTTTTTAATCCACCTGCTCTTTTTTAAAATGAAATGAAAAAATGTTTTTCATTTTCACAAATAAATATCTAATAAAACATCACTATCAATAAACAATGGACCTTATCCCATGTTTTTAAAAAACAATTATTATCAGGGCACTACATGCTTCTTTATATCTGTCCCTAACCAGGTCAGTTGGCAACGATTGTTAGATGATAAAGTGGCCTCTCCAGAGACCACATATGTATGGGTGGAAACAGTCAAAAGTAGAGGGGCTTTGCCAAAGATCTAATATATTTAATATATATTTTCCCACAAAAAATGTAACATTTCCCAAAGCCCCGCCAATGTTTTTTGGCAAGGCCACAAAATAGGAGGGGTGGAGCCACATGCATATTGTGGGAGGAGTCAGACATGTAGTGGGCGGGGTGTGCCACTGGTGGTCTGGGTGGAGTCTGGACGTATCTTTTAATTAAATGATGTCCTTTAAACACTATTGCCAGCCAACTAACATATATAAACCCTCGTGTTTTAATAAAAACATGCACAAACAAGTAAATTCAGCAGATATAAACTAACCATACAGCATCTTTAGATAATGAAATGGTAATGTTTAATAACAAAATGCTCTTTTATTTAATTTGCCACCAGGCACACTGCTTTGCTGATCCTCACAAGGACATACCTGGGGAGCCAATCAGGAGCAGTGTATTTACATATTGGCCAATCAGTGTTTGTGTCCTGCGTAGGAGTGGCATGGGAAGACACCAGATTTTACAACGCTATCTATTTACTTGGCAGGGGTTTAGCACCTATTAAATAAATAGATTTTGTCCAAAAATAAAAAGAGCATTTTATTTTTACACTTACGTGCCCCTTGAAAAGTAAACAGTGGAAATTCTCCTGGCAATGATGTTTCTTGCATAAGTAAAAATAGGTGATTAGTAAAAAAATAAAAGTCTATTCATTACTACGCACAGCTGCCAGTAGTCTTCAGTCTGCCCTGGTTCTTTCCCACGTCTTATCTCATTGCTGTGACACTGAGTTTTCTGTTTCAGAGATTTCTATATATTTGTTTCCTAAAATCAAGATTTTCTCAAGCTCTGCACTCTTTTGCTTTGTAATTGTCTTTAACGTCTTTCTCAGACTTTCTGCAGTTCTTGCACAAAACCCAGATGATATGTACAGACCAACAAGAGGGGGCGCCTGACATATTTTGGAAACAATAGTTAAAGGGACACTAAACCCAAATATTTTCTTTCATGATTCAAGTAGAGAATACAATTTTAAACAACATTCCAATTGACGTCTATTATCTATTTTGCATCATTCTTTAGATATCCTTTATTGAAGAAATAGCAATGCACATGGGGGAGCCAATCACACAAGGCATCTATGTGCAGCAACCAATCAGCAACTACTGAGCCTATCTAGATATGTCAAGAGAATTAAGATAATGATATAATAGAAGTAAATGATTTTTTTTTAAAAATGGCATACTCTTTTTAAATCACAAAAGAAAAGATTTGGGTTTCATGTCCCTTTATGTCTAAAAAAAAAAAAACAAGCAAAAATAAATGTGTTCAAGATCTTGTTATTTATTCTACAAAGAAAAATGAGTGTTACAGAAAAGAAAGGAAAATGTAGGGGAAAAAATAGAAAATGTTCAATCTGAAAGGGGCATTGTAGTGTAAAAATAAAATACCCTCCAGAGGTTTAACACAGAAATAAGAGTTTGCTTACTAATTAAATTATCTACCAAATTAGAGCATTATTATGAATACAGCAGAACATTTCTTTAAAGGGATAGGAAACCCCAAAATTTTCTTTCATGATTCAGAAAGAGCATACAATTTTAAACAACTTTCCAATTTACTTCTATTATCTATATTGCTTCGTTCTCTTGGTATCCTTTGTTGAAAAGCATACCTAGGTAGGCCAAGGAGCCTGGATTTGTGGCTACACATATATGCCTCTTATCATTGGCTTACTGATGTGTTCAGCTAGCTCCCAATAGATCATTGATGCTCCTTCAATAACAGATACTAAGAGAATTAAACAAAATGAATCACTTGGAAAATTGTATATTTTTCTGACTCATGAAAGAAAATATTGTAGGTTTCATATCCCTTTAACGCTAATAAAATTACTCAAAGCAATTTCTGCTTTTCATTTCTTCATCAGCACTATTTTTGCCTCTGGAAACAAAAGAAGGGATAAGACTAAAGTTATAAGAAAACATGACAGATAACGAAAATCCTGCGGAGCATTGCTAGTTTATGCTGGTGCTGCAGGTTATGGCCGTAGTCACACTGCGCACTTGAGATTGTGAAAGATAAATATTTTGTTCTCCTCTGTGTGTTATAGAGCGAGCGGAGCCCACATGGCAACACGCAGCATGACACTTCACTTCTAAGAATCATCTCATTCTTGTAACTGTCACAGATCCAAGTTTTTCTTGTAGTTGTGCCAGAACTGTCTTAAAGGGACATAATAGGGCGATCATAAGATGCATTAGCGCATTTTATTACTGCACTGTTTATGACAGGGAACAATGTATTTAAGGGAACATAGCAATACAAAAAAGAAAATGCTAGTATGTGTTAGAGCTGTGTTTCTCAATTACAGTCCTCAAGGAGCTCTAACAGGCCAGATTTAAAGGATTTCCCTACCTGAGCACAGAACTGTTTTTAAGGGACAATCTATTCCAGAATTTTTATTGTTTAAAAAGATAGATAATCCTTTTATTATCCATTACTGAGTTTTGCATAACCAACATGGTTATATTAATACACTTTTTATCTCTGTGATTACCTTGTACCTAAGTCTCTGTAGCCTGCCCCCTTATTTCAGTTATTTTTACAGACTTGCATTTTAGCCAATCAGTGCCCTCTAATAAGTAACTCCACGGGAGTGAGCACAATGTTATCTATATGGCACACATGAACTAACACCCTCTAGCTGTGAAAAACTGTAAAATGCATTCAAATAAGTGGCGGCCTTCAAGGGCTTAGAAATTGGCATATGAGCCAAAGAATACCAAGTGAACAAAGCAAATTTGATGATAAAAGTAAATTGGAAAATCGCTTAAAATTACATGCCCTATCAGAACCATGAAAGTTTAATTTTTACTCGACTGTTCCTTTAATGACTGAGCTAATGAACATCCTCAGAAGGGAAATACTGGAATACAATTGTTAGAGCATTTTATTATTGCACTACTGCTTGCATACTGTTCAATAAACACATAGTTAAAGTTAGCTCCAGAGGCTTGGGACTAGCTGGACTCATCTGGTGAGCCAATGACAAGGGGCATATGTGCGTAGCCACCAATAACCAGTTGGCTTAAGGTAGCACACTACTGCTCATGAGCCGAACTAGATATGCTAAGTATTTAGTTATTTGTTTAAAAATGTGCTGTGAATGCATTTTATATGCTGAAAACTACAAGGTTTATTGCGCTTCATCTCTTTTACACACGGTCACAGACTTGTCTATGGGCAAAAGTGCAACCTCTCAGTAATGTTATAAACAGATAGGAGTCTAGATTCAATGAAACTCTCCCCAGTATACACTGTATATAGCACTGTAGACATAATGATTTGCAGCTTTTTGATTTCCAAGAGTAAGTAACATTAATTTCTATGTTTACTATCCCTTTAACAATTTTCAGGCAAAAAAAAATATGTTGGGTAGTATGTCCCTTTAAACGTACATTCAATGGCGTATTTAGGTTTTGTGCTGCCCTAGGCACTCAAAATTCTGCTGCCCCCCCCCCCCCAAAGGTTTTAGGTCTTTTTTCCTGTTAATATTTTTTTGGGTCAGTGTGTAAAATGTTTTTGTTTTGTTTTTTTCATAACAATTAAAAAGAAAATGGGCTAGCAAAACACTTGCATTTGGGCCGGCATTTAAACTTACATTTTTGCATTTCAAATAAAGATTCCAAGAGAATGAAGAAAACTCATAAGTGTCCAGGAAAACATGGCCGAGGTGGCAACCCAATGTCTGAGTGATGAGGCAATGGCAATATGAAATCTCACTGTAAAAGCTGTAATTGAAACAGTAATAGCTTGTACTATTCTGTTTTTACTGTAATATCCATTTCATTTTCTCTCACATGACAACTTAAAGGGAATGAAAAGTGCACTATTGGTTTCACGTAGTTAAAGGGCATTAAAGGGAAATGTCAAAATTACACTTTCATGGTTTACATGCTATTTTAGGAGACTTTTTAGTTTACTTCTATTATGAAATGTATCTTGTTAATTTGGTATTGTGTGTTGAAAAGTTACAGTATATATAGGTAGGCTCTGAAGCAACAATGCACTACTGGGAGCTATCCATTAATTGGGGGCTACACACATCTCGTGTCATTGGCTCACCTGGGGCGAGATTACATATGCGGCGTCGCCCGCAAAAGCCGGCGTCGGCTGTTTTTAGTCGGATATTTCTATCACATATATGGCGCAGCATATAAATGTGGCACGTATATTTCCCATAAACTAACATAGAACCGGCGTCGCATGTCGGTATCACATATTTAGCACAAGGACTTACGCAGCGAAAAGGGAGAAATTTTACTCCATTTTCACCTCACCTCACATAAGCAGACGCAGCAAGCCTTGCGCTGAATATGTATGCACCGTAACTCCCTGGAGTCTTAACAAACACCTAAAGCATGTGCAATATCTACCTGTCAACCGCCATCCCCCCACCGCAATAACTAAATAAAATGTATTAACCCCTAATCCGCCAACCCCCACATCACAAAGTACCTAATAAAATATAAACCCCTAATCCGCCAACCTCCACATCGCAAAGTACCTAATAAAGTTTAAATCCCTAATCCGCTATCCCCCTGCAACGCAATATACCTATTAAAACTATTAACCCCTAATCCGTCATCCCCAGACAATGCAAAGTATCGAATTACACTATTAACCCCTAATCCTCCAAACGCCACCACGCAATATACCTAATTAACCCCTAAGCCGCCATCCCCCACAACGCAAAGAACTCATCTAATCACTAAGCCCCCTAACCTAACACCCCCTAAATTAACCCCAATTACATAAAATAAAAAGACTACCTTACTAATAAATTAATTAAAAATTACCAAAATAAAAAAATCCTAACTTTATTAAAATAAAAAATCCTAACATTACATAAAAAAACTAAGATTAAATAAAAATAAAAAAATCTAATATTATAAGAAATAAAAAAAATCTAAAATTACAGAAAGAAAATAAATGAAATTATCCAAAATAAAAAATGTAAACATAATTTAATACCCCTATAAAAATAAAAAAGCCACCCCAAAATAAAAACATCCTAATCTAAGAATAAACTACCAATAGCCATTAAAAAGGGCCCGTTGTAGTCAACTGCCCTGAATCAATCAGCTCTTTTACCTAAAAAAAAGTACAAATTAACAGTAAAACCCCCCCACCCACCCAACCCCCTAGAAAAACCTAAGCTACCCATTACTCCTAAATGGGCATTTGTATAGGCATTGTCCTTAAAAGGGCAATCAGCTCTTTAGTGCCCATTAAAAAAAAAATCCTTAATCTAAAAAAAACACCCAAAAAAACAAAACCTAACAGTAACCCCGACATAGGTACTCACCATTCCTGAAGTTCGGTGGTTAAGGTGTTCTTCCAGGCGGCTCCAGCTTCATTCAGCGCGGGGACATCTTTCTTTATCCGGAGCGAAGGCGGCACGGATCGAAGGCGGCACGGAACAGGAATAGCAGCCGCAGAGACATCCAGCGTGGAGGATCCTCTTCATGCGATCGTCACCGCCTACTGAAGATTGAATGCAAGGTACCTGTTTTATATTGGGGTAACTTGCATTCCTATTGGCTGAAATTTTCTAATCAGCCAATAGGATGAGAGCTACTGAAATCCTAATGGCTGATTTGAACAGTCACTGGCAACTCCAGAAATGTCTATTTCTGCACATTTCTGAACATCGCCATTTTATCTTACGGCAGTATCTGAGTTGCACTGAAACCAACACTGCATATGTAATCTCGCCCCTGATATGTTCAGCTAGCTTCAAGTAGTGCATTGTGTGATGGGTATACTCAAAGCGCCAGCGAACACCTATTAGCCTGGGAGAGGTGAAACCTAGCTAGCACCTAAAAAACTACAAGTGTGGGAGGGGTCCCAGGCGCCAACTGACGGAGGCTAGGTGTACTACAGCTGTTTAATAGAATACAGAAATTTAATAAAAACAATATAAAAACAGTATATACATATACATATTCTCATGGATCCATGGTTAATAGCAGGAGATATAATACAATCAACATAAAAACATTAGACCACAGTTAAAATACAATTGACACGATTAATGCTAGTACAAATATATGTACTGGCTGATGCAGTCCTTATATAGCAAAGCGTTCAAGTTAAATGGTCTGCTCCAGGGAGGTATGGTGAGACCAAAAAATGATATCCAAATGTGACACCGGGAAAAACAGTGATCGAAGAATAAGTTAAAAAATTCAAAAATTATTCAAAAATAATATATGTGAATTCTGGTGCTCCTGTCAAAATCGTAAAAATGGGGATTCAAAAGTGAGGATATTCAAAAGAAAAAAAGGAAAATGGATGTAGAAAAAACTTTCTGGTGTAGAAGGTAAAATAATATAGTTCCACAAAATAGACAGTTAGTTATAGTCTGTTAGCAAATAGAATAAAATAACAATTCAGTGTGGAAAAATCAAATGTAGTGTTATATCCAAGTGAAAAACAGAATGGGAAACTTGGAGTGCTGGCTCCTTAGTGCAGCGTGATGTGCAATTGAGACAACGGTCTCAAACAAGAGTGAGGAAAAAACTCCAAAAAATAGAATATAAAGGAACTCGTCAAACAAACCTGTGGAAAAAACAAAAGACAGCAATGTGCAGAAAATCAAAGACAATCAGCTAAGATTGAAATTAAACTCACCAGTACTGGTCTACGCGTTTCTGCCTTATATAGGCCTTTTTCAAGACCCCTCCCACACTTCAAGTAGTGCATTGTTGCTCTTAAGCTGATTTAACTATGGGTTCCATTTATCAAGCTGCTTATGCAGCTTTGGAGGCCCTTCGCTACAGGCAAGCATGAGCGAGCCAGCAGCCGATAGTTAAAGGAACAATAAAGTAAAAATTAAACATTCATGGGTTGGATAGAGTATGCAATTATAATCAAATTGATGATTTTACATCTATTATCATTGCTTGTGCAATGATAAATATGGGCAGCACATTGCTGCCCGCTGTCTGAGAACCTTGTCTGTCTAGGCTTTATTATATGGGGCCATATAAATATATATATGTAAACATAGCCAGCAGTAGAAATTGCACTCCTACTGAAAGCTAGGAGAGAGAAGCCATACAAAATAATTTTAAATTGTTCTCTCTAAGTATTGGATTTTGGTATATAGACATAGATAATATAAAGAAGCATGTGTGTGTACAGAAAGTGATAAAACACAGAGATCTGATTTCCCATTTTAATTGGCTGTGGTTTCAAATAACAAAAAAAACTAAAGAAGCAATTTCTCATAGATTTTATGCTCTGCGGCTGGTATAACAAGTCATTGAAAACAGAATAAGGGGAAACAATTTTCCAGTACATTGTCCCTTTAATATCCCTTTAATCTTTCTTTAATGCCACCTTAAATTTAAAAAGTTATCATGAGCATTCAAGTTATTTTACATTGCCAAAATGGAAAAGGTTTTACACCCTTGGTTATAACTAGATTTGTCCATATAACACATCGCTTACCATTGCTGAACAGCAGAATTTCATTTTATTACTCAAACAAGAACTACCATCCTTATAATAAAATGACAACTGACTATCTCATGCCAGCATTGTAAAAGGAGGGAGGGAGAATAAAGTTATACATTTGTATTCACACAATCATTTCTATGTGGCAGTGTATAAAATTATGTGTAAAAGACTATTCTAAAAATGTCATTTGTGTCATAAGTAGATTTTGAACAACACATTTGTATGACTGTTAAACCCCTGTTTATGTATATATTTATATATCTTTATATTGTTTGCAGGGTTATCCTAAAGTAACCTGTTGTAGCATAGACATCTACAAAAAAGAAAACAATTGAATATTGACCATGTCCTGGGTTGGACTATAATTCATCTGAACATTGTACTTCACCTTCACTAATGTGAGCACAGGAGCACCAGGAAGAAAAGGGTAATTATCATCTTTACACAATGGCAGCCATATATTTACAGTGTATTTAGTTGTGTTTGCTTACGTAATACTGCTTGACCCTCTATGTCACTATGAGATGTCCAGATGCTTATAACTTTATGCCAACAGTGGCTGTAAAAAATACACTACAGAGGAACACAAAGTGCAAGTTTCCTAAAGAATTATCCATTTGGTGGTATTTACTAAAGCATCAATCTCCTAACAAAATATAAGCCCATCATGAATACACATAGAGAAAAATATATCAAGCTGCAGACAGATGAGTTGTCAAGCAGAACCCACTGCCTGCAATCTCCTGAGCTCTCTAGTGAAATCCTGTCCCCTAATCTTTGGCAATGAATACTGTGATAACAGGACCTGTCAGTCACGCCAGGTAGACAGGTTTGGACTGATATCTCTCAGCCACCTTTGAAGTGATAGAGAGAATAAAAGGCAGGAACTGCTTTATAAAGGAAGACAATATCCAAATGTTAAGCACTTAAAAGTGTTGCAGTATATCTGTAAAAAGATATATTTTATATATAGTTTAAGGAAGTTTACTATGAAATCTCAAGGGATTTCAGTGAAATTTCATGAGATCACAGTAAAGCAAAGCATGACCTCAGCACTGCTGATGCTGATTGGCTGTTTTTTCAACTGCTGCTGGACAGTAGCTGAGCGATAACTGTTCACAGAGCACTTCATTGTGTGAGTTGAAGAAATTTTGAGGTAAAATATCTTGCTTTTTTACAAAGAGATGTTCAGGTGATATTTTCTAGTCAGCTTTTTAAAGTTATGCTGCATAACTTTCAAGTGATTTAGCGTATGGGTATTATGTCCCTTTAAATTTGTGGTTGCAAGCTTGCTCAACTAAGTCTGCACATCAATGTGTCAGATGCTAAGAATGCAGCTTATTAACTTCTTCCCTTATGGTTATTGGCAGAATTCTCCTTTGTTCAAACAAGGATATCCACAAAAAAAGGGATTTGCAAAAGGTTGCGTATGGAAACAACAAGCTATTTGTATGTTCTCTGTCTAAAATCTTGAATTAAAAGCAATATAAAAATGTACACAACCTTGCAGATTCATGTTAATAGGTATATAGAGCTTAGTACACACAACATATTATATATACCTCTTCCTTCAGCATGTATAAAATAATGGCTTTAATCCCAATATACAAATTACTAAACACACAGAAGGCTCATTTTGTTCCACCTCATTTGTGAAAAAATAGATTAATCGGTAAATATAGTTCATGCTTACTCTAATGCTACCATATTACAGTGCATGCTCTTTCACAATAAATATGTCCTACCCAAGGAATTTGTGGTTGTGCTGCTGTAATTTATGCTATATTACCATAGTCAAGACTGGTGGCATATTAGTACCAAAGTACATATTCATATGAAGAGTAGAATAAAAGAGAGAACAGAGGGGTCGTCTCATGTGTAGAACCACCAAACAAATAGAAGAATAAATAATATGAGATAGCCAAACTTATGTGCTAATAGATGCAGACTGATATATTGGGGCGTATCTAAAATGAGGGAGAAAGCAGGAGAGCACCTCATGTGCAGATCAACCAGAATATTATTATGACAAAAGTGATATAAATGCCAAATGGGTACTCACATTTTTGTGATGAATCAAACATACTGAATGGATGAGCAAGTTGTCTGACCAGGGATAGGCAAGGTGTCCGTATACGGACACTGGTGTCTGTGACTGGTCCCTGCAGTGTCCGCGACCCGTTTTGTGGAGGGGAGGGAGGAGTAGGACAGATGAATGCTGGTCCTCACTCCTCCTTGACCCAAGCGGCGCCACGCTTAGTAGCGGGAAAGTGAGGGAAGAAGGAAGCTGTCTGCAGTCAACTAACCGTGCGTCGTGACCCATCCCAATTCCTTGATCTGTGCGGCAGCGTGATGCCGGTGTCTGTGTGTAGAAGACAGCTGGCTACTCTGACAAACCTTACATAACCAATCATGATGATCATGCAATTAACACCAAGGTGGGTGGGTTTGGTCAGGAGTTGCAGACTCTCAATATAACCCCCAAAAAATAAAAGGTAATACCACAAGCAATTTTTATATAAATGTTATTTTAAACTTGTTTGATTAGATAACTAATTTGTACTTGTGGAACTAGACCAGGGGCGTCCAACGTGCAGCCCATTTGACAGCAAAGTGTTGCTTTCCTGACTTATAGAAACATAGAATATGTCGGCAGATAGGAACCATTCGGCCTATCTAGTCTGCCCAATTTTCTGAATAATTTTATTAGTTCCTCGCCTTATCTTAGATCTAGCATAAACTTAGGTCTATCCCATGCATGTTTAACCCCTTAAGGACACGGCCATTTTTCAATTTCTTTCCCTGAAGGACCAGGGCTTTTTTTAAATTTCTGCAGTGTTTGTGTTTAGCTGTAATTTTCCTCTTACTCATTTACTGTACCCACACATATTATATACCGTTTTTCTCGCCATTAAATGGACTTTCTAAAGATACCATTATTTTTATCATATCTTATCATTTACTTTAAAAAAAATGATAAAATATGAGGAAAAAATGGAAAAAAACACACTTTTTCTAACTTTGACCCCCACAATCTGTTACACATCTACAACCACCAAAAAACACCCATGCTAAATAGTTTCTAAATTTTGTCCTGAGTTTAGAAATACCCAATGTTTACATGTTCTTTGCTTTTTTTGCAAGTTATAGGGCCATAAATACAAGTAGCACTTTGCTATTTCCAAAACACTTTTTTTTCAAAATTAGCGCTAGTTACATTGGAACACTGATATCTTTCAGGAATCCCTGAATATCCCTTTACATGTATATATTTTTTTTTAGAAGACATCCCAAAGTATTGATGTAGGCCCATTTTGGTATATTTCATGCCACCATTTCACCACCAAATGCGATCAAATAAAAAAAAATGTTCACTTTTTCCCAAATATTTTCACAAACTTTAGGTTCCTCACTGAAATTATTTACAAACAACTTGTGCAATTATGGCATAAATGGTTGTAAATGCTTCTCTGGGATCCCTTTTGTTCAGAAATAGCAGACATATATGACTTTGGCGTTGCTTTTTGGTAATTAGAAGGCCGCTAAATGCCACTGCGCATCACACGTGTATTATGCCCAGCAGTGAAGGGGTTAATTAGGGAGCATGTAGGGAGCGTCTAGGGTTAATTTTAGCTTTAGTGTAGTGTAGTAGACAACCCCAAGTATTGATCTAGGCCCATCTTGGTATATTTCATGCTACCATTTCACCGCTAAATGCGATTAAATAAAAAAAAACGTAAAATTTTTCACAATTTTAGGTTTCTCACTGAAATTATTTACAAACAACTTTTGCAAGCATGGCATAAATGATTGTAAATACTTCTCTGGGATCCCCTTTGTTCAGAAACAGCAGACATATATGGCTTTGGCGTTGCTTTTTGGTAATTATAAGACCGCTAAATGCCGCTGCGCACCACACGTGTATTATGCCCAGCAGTGCAGGGGTTAATTAGGTCATTTGTAGGGAGCGTGCAGGGTTAATTTTAGCTTTAGCGTAGAGATCAGCCTCCCACCTGACACATCCCACCCCCTGATCCCTCCCAAACAGCTCCCTTCCCTCCCCCACCCCACAATTGCCCCCGCCATCTTAAGTACTGGCAGAAAGTCTGCCAGTACTAAAATAAAAGGTGTATTTAAAAAATAAAAAAAAAATTGTATAGCATATTTACATATGCAGCTGTGTAGGATCCCCCCTTAGCCCCCAACCTCCCTGATCCCCCCCAAACAGCTCTCTACCCTCCACCTCTAACTTACTGGGAGCCATCTTGGGTACTGGCAGCTGTCTGCCAGTACCCAGTTTGCAAATAAAAATGTATTTTTTTTAATTTTTTTTATTTATTTTCCTTTTTTCTGTAGTGTAGTGTAGCTTCCCCCCCCCACCAATCCCCCACCAATCCCCCACCCGCTCCCAGATCCCTTAGATTAACTTTTATTAGGGATTTTATCCCCCCTTACTGCCACTTCTGTACAATGTCTTTTTCCGTAGTGAAGCGATTCCCACCCGCTCCCTCCCCGTGCACGCGCCCGCCCGCCGCCCCCCGTGCACGCGCGCGCTCCGGTGCGCACTCCCGACAACCCCCGCCCGCGATCCCGCCCTCCTCTCTCTTCAGCCTTTCATCGATGGCCGCCCACCCGCCTCCCACGTCAGCTCCCACCCACCAACGATTGCGGCCATCGATGCCGGTGCAGAGAGGGCCACAGAGTGGCTCTCTCTGCATCGGATGGGGGAAAAATGTTATTGCAGGATGCCTCGATATCGAGGCATCACTGCAATAACTGTAAAGCGGCTGGAAGCGATCAGGATCGCTTCCAGCCGCTTTAATCCCCAAAGTCGTACAGGGTACGTCGCTGGTCTTTAAAGACCAGGTTGTGTGCGACGTACCCTGTACGACTCGTGTCGTTAAGGGGTTAAACTACTTCACTGTCTCTACCAATTCTGCTGGATGGCTATTCCACCATGTATCCACTAACCCCTCTGTAAAGAGTGTTTTTTGATGTTTTTAATTTGAAATGTACCTTGTTGTCCTTCAATAACGTCTGTACTTTGTAAAATGTCCGCCATAGCCTTGGTCTGTGCCTATCACTGTGTCTGACTAGCATAGTTATTTCACAAAGGGTTTATGATGACTAATTCATGAAGAAACTATAGCCCTTGTAGACTAAATCTGCACCTTAAAATGATGAAACTACTTCCTAAACTGGTAAGCTAAAAAAAAGAAAACACTAGTCAGATCCAACTGCTCAAAAAAGCTATGGAAGCTTTACATGATATATTTCTGACATCAGAATCACGGCTAGTCTACTAAATTCCTTATATAATACTTCAGGGTACTGAAAACAATCTTATAGAACCAGACTTATCCCTGAGATTCAGACTGAATGAACCACAATCTTGACATTAATATTCTAGGAGGAAAATATCTTCGGAAAAAATGAAGCAATGGTCTTATCCTGATAGTTAATAATAAAAGGAAGCACAGTAGGGTACCTAGACCTGATACTAGTTTGGCTATGGAAAAAGACACTATCTAAATAGTATTAACATTTACTAACTCTAAATACTTCTTTAAAAGTTGCAAAAGGCTGATGTTGAAAAACACAAACAGCCATATTCAAGTTGCCCCAAGGAACAAGGGTCTTGAAAACAAGAGTTAATTCCAGAGCCTTGAGTAGAGACACGAGCCTTGAATGGACTAATTTAAAAAAAATCAAAACTATGTAAAACAGAGAGAAAAGGCCAAGATTCTCCTCTCTACTGTATTTAAAAAATAACCAAGAGACAGTTGTCTCAAATTATAGGCCTTCAACATTGTTGAAACCACTTTGCAAAAAACCCCACACTGTTAAGAATCAATGAACCTATAAATAAGCCATCAGTTCAAGCACTTCTATGTTTTGTTAATGCTATTACTGATGGGATGCAGGACACTCCTTCCCTATAGTATTTGTTTTCAACCAAGCAACTAAACTGAAGGAGTTAACCAACTGAAGGAGTTAACCAATTTGTTTATAGTCTTGAAACCAGGAAGAAAATGATGCATGGGGTTAAACAAATAGATTTGCAATGTTGCTAGTGATAAAATAGCATGTAGTAATGTATAAGAGCATATTATTTTATCGTTATAATGGTCATTTAAACAGAGGGGCGTCTAGGAGGATTTAAGCTTGGCCTCCAAGCAAGATGTAACAGGCTAATTTAAAGTTCCAAGGAAAGAATGTTTGCTTGTCTCATGAGAGACAATTATAGACCTTGCTGTTAGCACTCCTAATTTTCTTCAACAAATAGGGCTGTGATTTCTATATTTTAGTAAAAAGACACATAATATTGAAGAAACATCACAGTAAAAATAGGATATCTGTATCAGGAAAGGATCCAAAGTCTGCTCAGCAGGAGTGGTCTTTCAGATAGATGATCTCCTGTACTGTGTTTATCCATGTGTTACTCTACTGAGCACAACAGGATGCAGCAGCTACCAGAGAACAGATAGAATCAGTTTGTTTATTAAGCTTTCTTTCAAAGAGCAGAATAAAGGATCACAAAATGGTGAACTATCCTCTAAGGAACTACAATACATTTGAATAGTTTCAAAATTGCCACCTGAACATAAGAAACCCATTCCAGAAATTGCAAAGCAGATTCAAAGAAACAGGGTAGGAAATTAATTAGAAACCACAATAAATGGGTATAACCCTTTCACTATTTATTATTTTCTTAAACTCTGAATAACTGTTTTTTTTCCATGTTTTGTTTGCCATGTGCTGCTGGCAGCCATTTTACTCACCTCTCTTGCTGGTGCATTGTGGGGGATGCTGCTCATTTCCTGCACTTCCTTTTATGGCCAGACTCAATGATTACTTCTGTTCTGTCCTCACAAAACATTGTAAAGATAGAACTATATTAAAGGGACACTAAACCCAATTTTTTTTCTCTGATGATTCAGATAGAGCATGCAATTTTATGCAACTTTCTAATTTACACTTACTATCAATGTTTCTTCGTTCTCTTGCTATCTTTCTTTAAAAGCAAGAATTTAAAACTTAGGAGATAGCCCATTTTAGGTTCAGCACCCTGGATAGAGCTTGCTTATTGGTGGCAACATTTAGCAAACCAATAAGCAAGCATAACCCAAGTTCTGAACCAAAAATGGGCCGGCTCTTAAGCTTTACATTCCTGCTTTTTAAATAAAGAAAGCAAGAGAACAAAGAAAAACTGATAATAGGAGTAAATTAGAAAGTTGCTTAAAATTGCCTGCTCTATCTGAATCATTAAAGAAAAAAAATGGGGTTTCATATCCCTTTAATGAATCACTATGGACAGGAGTTTTTCCAGAGAATAGTGAAGGTATTTCCTCTCCATAGAAAGGACAGTAGAGTATAAGACTCTCGTAACTTTAAGCCTGTCAGTTTAACTTCAATAGAAGGAAAATTAATGGAAACAATTATTATTTACATAAAGACAAACAATTTAGGGAACCAAACATAACTTTTATGTTAAACAAGATCATGTCAGATAAATCTAATTGACTTCTTTGATCATGTAACTAAAGTGTTAGACCAGAGTAGGGTAGTAGATGTAGGTTACCTAGATTTCACCAGATATTTTACGCTGTCCCAGTAAACAAACAAATTCATTAATTGTATTGCCTTGCTCACAAATTGTGATGAAGGTAGAATGCTGGCTTACGGGTAGATCATTCAGCACAGTGGGCACTTACTAGTGATGTTCCTCAGTTCGTGTGACCTGTTGTGTATAACATTTATCAGTGATATCAGTAAAGGGTACATGATATCAAAACAATTCAGGATTAGACAAATTACTAGCGCTGTGGAATCTGTTGGCGCTCTACAAATAACCGATAATAAAAATAATAATAACTGGGATCTAAAGTTCAACATCACAAAGCGAAAACTTATGGATTTATGAAGAAAAATCCAAAGGTTAAAGGGACACTAAACCCAATTTTTTTTCCATGATTCAGATAGAGCAAGCAATTTTAAGCAACTTTCTAATTTACTCCTATTATCAATTGTTCTTTGTTCTCTTGCTATCTTTATTTAAAAAGCAGGAATGTAAAGCTTAGGAGCCGGCCCATATTTGGTTCAGAACCTGAGTTATGCTTGCTTATTGCACCAATAAGCAAGCTCTATCCAGGGTGCTGAACCTAAAATGGGCCAGCTCCTAAGCTTTACATGTTCCAGAAACTAGGAAAATCTGACATTTCTGGCTCATAACAATTTTCAAATATTCAAAATCATCTTTCCCAAATTCAGATCAGGGTCTGCCAGCAGAATGGTAGATGTTGACTGGACGTTAGGAATGGAAACTGTCCAGGGATGCAGTTTTGGTGCAGAAACAAGGTTTGTGGGTACAGGTTTTGGTTTCTAGGTCTCAATGGTCCTAGGTTTAGATGACCTGGATGGGTTTAGGGGATTCTGTGACATTTCGGATGTCCCTGCTTACTTAAAAAGAAACAAAGAGATAACTAGAGGAAGGATTGGCCGAGGCATATAGCTCCCAGTGTGGGCTGTTGCTTTATTTAAGGGATTATTGGGAATTCTGTGGTAGGTTGAGTCAATAATACACTACCAGTATTCTGCAATCCTCCTTGTTTTATGTGTACTTTTCATTGTTTACCATCATTTCTTCATCTCCTCTATTACTATCCTCTCCCATTTTCCTCCCACTCCCAAGCCCTTTTAAAACTTGTCCTCTACCATCCACCCCTATCATTCTTTTTTGTTCTGCCCCATGCTCTCTGGTTATAAGTTAAAGGTACATTGTACTTATACAATTCTATTTATTTTTGCAGGAAAGATGTAGAGTAAAGGCTATTTAAATGAATACAGTAGTATTTGGTTGTGTACATCCTGATAATACTCATTGGCTGATAGGTACAATGTGCATTTGCGCCTATCGCCCTTTAACATTAGAAGGAAGAACCTATGAGTCCCTGAGCATTAGTACACAAGTGAAACGGTTGTATTAGTTTAAATTTAATGTTAAAATATAAATCAATGAAATGTATATTTAATGCAGATCCCCTATTATGGCGATTAATAAATCCAACTGCTTCCAGCTTTCATGTTAGGTAAAACAATCAGGTAAAGGGCATTTAACCATTAATACATTTATGATTGTCAACCTTTTTTATATATTAATATATATTGTTTGGCACTACGGGACTTGTGTACAGATTAATAGAATGTTTGCACTCTCTTACAGATTGGTCTAGATAAACAGACATGGGTGACTGGACTTTCCTTGGAGAATTCTTAGAAGAGGTTCAGAAACATTCCACAGTGGTGGGCAAAGTATGGCTGACCATACTGTTCATCTTCCGCATGCTGGTGTTGGGCACCGCAGCAGAGTCCTCATGGGGGGATGAGCAGTCTGATTTCATGTGTGACACCACTCAGCCTGGTTGTGAAAATGTCTGCTATGACAAAGCCTTTCCCATCTCACATATCAGATATTGGGTCCTCCAGATTATATTTGTCTCCACCCCATCCTTACTTTACATGGGACATGCTATGCACACAGTACGCATGGAGGAAAAGAAGAAACACAAAGAAGAAGAGGCAAAAGCAAAGCAGAACATCAACAGCGATTCCTCTTATCACCAACAAGACGTAGCAGTAGAAAAAGTAGAACTTCAATACAGGGATGAGCTGAGTGGGAGGATCAGACTGCAGGGAAATTTACTGTACACGTATGTTTTTAGTGTTTTGATTCGTACAGTGCTGGAAGTAGCTTTTATAGTTGGACAGTACATGCTGTATGGGATCTTTTTAGATACCCTTTACACATGCCACAGGCCTCCATGCCCACATCCAGTGAACTGTTATGTTTCCAGACCAACAGAGAAAAATGTTTTTATAGTATTTATGCTGGCTGTGGCAGGCTTATCACTCTTTCTAAGCCTTGTTGAACTCTACTACTTGATATGGAAAAAGATAAAGGAAAAAATGTCTTCTTCTTCACACAATCCAAAGGCCCTCAGAGTAGCAACAATAGAACCAGAACACAGATCCCAAAGCTGCACTCCGCCTCCAGACTTTAACCAGTGTTTAAATAGTACCAGTGATAAATTCAACAATCCTTTTAGCAATACGCTAGCTTCCCAGCAAAACACAGCCAATTTTGCCACGGAAAGGGTTCATAGTAAAGACGATATTGGAGAAGGTCAATTCATCCATATAAACTATACACAAAGTGCTCCAGTGTCCAACAGCTCTACACCACACCTTGTTTCAAATGGCTATTGTCATGGCAACCGTCGCTTAAGTAAGACTAGCCGTGCAAGCAGCAAAACTAGATCAGATGACTTAGCTGTTTGATCAGCATTATAAGGACCTTTCTTATTTAATTAAAAGCAACTTTACCAGTATAAACTGGCATCTACAACATTGTTCTAGGTCAGGGGTACCCATAAAATGGGATGTACTTTTTTTGTGTGATCTTCTTGTATAAGTGCCAAACTTATGGAAATGTGAATTCACAGGTATTGTATACGATTTTAATAATCCTGTGCTATATGACAAGTTTACCCCTGCAAAGAAACTTTATTTTCACTAGATGTCATTGTTGTGGTGCAAAATGATTAAATCATACAGCAATCTTATGACATACTGGTTAACTCTTAGCAATTTAATGGTAGATCATAATTAACCTTTTATGAGCACCTGTTCTACCGAAATAGTATTAGGGACTAAATTGTAAATGTAAATCCAATTAAATTCTGAACCTTGTGCCTTAAAATCTTTTTTTCGAAAGCAATGAATGGACAATGGTGTTTAAGTAGCATTTAGGAATTAAAATAATGACTATATTTCAAGTTGAAATTGTTCTTATTTTTAATAACGGTCTAGGATAGCGCATAATCTTAATTCCAGGAAATACATAAAAGCAAATATATTCTAGTTGCGTTATCACAATGTAGTTAATGGAAGTGCTAGAACAGATTACTTGGTAACAGAAACCCGTACATGTGAAAATATATACAAATTATAGAGAAAATATGTTGCTTATTTTCTGGGGTAACTAGGACAAAAGAAAATAAAAATGAAAATATTACCCCAAAGTCTTCTGTACTGTACAAAATGTTGGCACTTTATGAATTAATGATAATACAACAGGATTATGTAACTGTGATTTTAACATTTCTTTTATATTTTGAATGTTCATTCTAAACATTAAAAAAAAAGGAAGGGATTCTGTTCCATTATAACTTTGGTGCTCTTTTGGCTAAAATCGGTGCATACAACTTTATTACAGTAAGTAATAATAGCACACATTTCTGGGTCTAATTTATCTGATCAGATTGTGGGTTGAATAATACTGATCCGGAAATGCCCTCTGGTATTACTGAAAGAGAATATGTAGGAACTCATATAAAACAGTGTGTGCTATATAACTAGTCTGTTTAATGATAAGGAGCCCATGAAATAGAGTGACATAGAATTTATATAAATATTATGCTCCAGATATCTAGTATTTCTCAATTGTGATTTAGATCAGAGTAATTGTTGGTTCACTACTAAAATTTCTACCCAGAAGCAATACTAGAGTTTCCATATTATTGGAGCCAAGATGGCACCATTACAATTGTCATCATAGACACAATGTGGCATCAGCAATGTTGCCTATGTATCAATACAAGGAACAGTAGGAGAAATATCAGGGTATAAAAGGTGCCAGAAAAAAAAATAAAAAAATTTTTAGGTCTGCCCAACGGAGAACCGGGCGGGAGCCATGGACTCTCCTCATAACGTTGGAAATGAAATTATCAGGTAAGCATAATTTATGTTTTCCATCTAATACGAGGAGAGTCCACGGCTTCATTCATTACTTGTGGGAAACAAATACCCAAGCTCTAGAGGACACTGAATGAAAAACGGGAGGGTAAAAAGGAGGCGGACCCTATTCTGAGGGCACCACAGCCTGGAAACAAAGAATATTCCAGCCTCCAAAATTCTTTAAAAGAACCTTTATTTTCACACAGGGTCCTCAGCAACAAACATACAATGTTTCAAGCCTAAAAAGGCTCTTAGTCATGTATGGCCACAGCCTGCAAAACCTTTCTCCCAAAAGTTGCTTCAGCCGAAGCAAAAATGTCAAATTTGTAAAACTTTGCAAAAGTTTGTAAGGACCAGGTAGCTGCCTTACAAATCTGTTCTAGTTGAGTGAGCCGTAATCCTCTGAGGAGGCTTATGTCCCGCTGTCTCATAAGCCAAACGAATCATGCTCCTCAGCCAAAATGATAGGGAAGTAGAAGAAGCCTTCTGCCCCTTGCGTTTCCCCGAATAGACAACAAACAAAGCTGAAGTTTGTCTGAAATCCTTCGTAGCCTGAAGATAGAATTTCAAAGCTCGAACCACATCCAAGTTATGAAGTAGAAAGTTTAGGACGCAAGGAAGGAACCACAATCTCCTGATTAATATTGCGATCAGACACCACCATAGGGAGAAATCCCAGTCTAGTGCGAAGGACAGCCTTATCTGCATGGAAAACTAGGTAAGGAGGCTCACATTGCAAGGCCGATAATTGAGACACTCTGCGTGCAGAGTCTTAATGTCAAGAGAATGCATAGGCTCGAACGGAGGCCCCTGCAAAACCTTCAGAACCAAATTCAAACTATGTAACAGCACAGATAGAGCCGAAATCTGTCCCCTTAAGGAACTTGCGGCAAGTCCCTTCTCCAGATCGTCCTGGAGAAAGTAAAGAATTCTGGATACCCTTACCTTATGCCAGGAATATCCACGAGATTCACACCAGAGTAAGTAGGTCCTCCACACTTTATGATAGATGTGACAGGTGACCGGCTTTCTGGCTTAAATGAGAGTATCAATCAATCACCCTCTCAGAAAAAAACCCTTCTGGCTAAGACTAAATGTTCAATCTCCACGCAGTCAGCCTCAGAGAATCTAGATTCTGATGCACAAAGGGGCCCTGTACCAACAGATCCCTGCAACAGGGCAACCTCCATGGAGGGGAACGATGACATCCCCACTAGATCCGCAAACCATGTCCTCTGAGGCCACGATGGAGCAATTAGAATAGTTGACGCTTGCTTCTGTTTGATGCGTGCGACTACATGAGGTAGAAGTGGTAACAGTGGAAATATGTACACTAGGTTGAATCCCCAAGGCACTGCTAAGGCATCTACCAGTTCTGCCTGGGGGTTCCATATCTGGGTAACTTGAAGTTGAGTCTGGATGCCATGAGATCTATCTCCAGAGTTCCCCAACTGTTGCAAATCTCCTCAAACACTTCAGGGTGAAGAGACCATTCCCACAGATGAAAAGATTGTCTGCTGAGAAAGTACACTTGCCAGTTGTCCACACCCGGGATGTGGATCACTAATAGCGAGCATTCGTGGGCTTCCGCCCACTCCAGAATCCAAGATACTTCCCTCATGGACAGGGAGCTTCTCATTCTCCCCGGCGGTTGATGTAGGCTACTAAGGTAATGTTGTCCGACTGGCATATAATGAACTTGGATGGACCCAGGAGAGGCCAAGCCTCCAGAACATTGAAGATCGCCCGAAATTCCAAGATTTTGATCGGGAGAAGAGACTCCTTCCTGGCACCCCAAACCGCTCCCCAACCTGAGAGACTCGCCTCCATAGTCACAATCTCCCAAGATGGTCTGGGGAAGGATGTCTGGACGGCTGGTCTGGACAGAGTAACCAAGAGAGAGACTCCCTCGACCCGTTGTCCAGAGAGATCAGTTGGGACAGGTCTGAATGATCGCCATTCTGCTGCCTCAGCATACACAGCTGAAGAGGCCGGAGGTGGAATCTGGCGAATGCAATGACATCTATAGTGAATACCATGAGCCCAATCACCTCCATGCACAGGGCCACTGATGGCCTTGAGGAGGATTGAAGGGCAAGACAGCTGGAGACAATCTTGCAACGTCTCTTGTCTGTTAGGAATATCTTCATGGCAATGGAGTCTATTATCGTGCCCAGTAACTCCACTCTGGTACTGGGAACCAGAGAACTCTTTCCTGAGTTTACCATCCATCCATGAGATTGCAGAAGAAGGAGTAGAGCACTTGAGTGGTCCTCTGCCAGCTGGCAGGACAGAGCCTTAACCAGGATGTCATCCAGATAAGGACCCACTGCTATCCCTCTGGATCTTGCCACTGTGAATAGCGCTCCCAGAACCTTTGTGAAAAAGTGCTGATCCAGAAAGGCGAACTTTAAGAACCTGAAGTGATCCTTGTGTATTGGCACATGAAGGTAAGCGTCCTTCAAGTCTATCATAGTCATACACTGACCCTCTTGAACTAGGGGCAGTATAGACCTTATCGTCTCCATCTTGAACGATGGAACCGATAGAAACTTGTTTAAGCACTTTAGGTCTAGAATCAGTGAAATGTGCCCTCTTTCTTTGGTACCACAAAAAGGTTTGAATAGTACCCTAGACCCCTTTCTGCTAGAGGTACCGGTACAATTACTCCTAGAGAGGAGAGATCCCTCACACAGAGATTTGACAAGAGGAATCTGCCCCTGGGAGGATGAGTTTTGAAACCTATCCTGTAACCCTGGGTAACAACTTCCAGATCCCAAGGATCCTGTACATCTCTTAACCAGACCTCCGCGAAAAAAAGAGAATCTGCCCCTATGAGATCCAGAGATGGATTGGGGGTCGCCCCTTCATGACGATTTTGTCTCTGTGGGCTTCTTGCTCTGCTTGGTTTTATTCCAAGACTGAGAGGGTTTTCAAGATCCCTTGGACTGCTTGGTTTTCGCGGCAGGTTGCTGTCGTTGGGACTTGTCCAAACGAAATGGACAAAAATTAGGACCCTTCATTTTGTTCTTCTTATCCTGTGGTAGTAAGGTACCCTTGCCCCGTGACCGTGGATATAATCGAGTCCAAGCCTGGACTGAAAAGAATCTTTCCTTTAAACGGAAGGTAAAGCAATCTAGATTTGAATGTCATGTCAGCAGACCACGACTTCAACCACAGGGCCCTCCGGGCCAGCACAGAAAGGCCTGATGTCTTGGCATTCAAGCGAATAATCTGCATATTAGCATCACAAATAAACTAATTAGCTACCCTCAGGTCCTAAATTCTTTCATGTATTTCAACGAAGGGAGTCTCCACCTCGATCATTTCTGACAGAGAGTCACACCAATAGGTAGTGGCCGCCGCAACCGCGGCTGCAGGTTGAAAAACGAACCCCTGTGTGCTGAAACATTTTTCTTAACAGGGTCTCTAATTTCTTATCCATGGGTTCCTTAAACAACAAACTATCCTCAAGCGGGATAGTGGTGAGTTTAGCGAGCATGGAGATAGCTCCATCCACTTTAGGGACAGATCCCCACAATTCTAGCTGAGAATCTGGAACCGGGAACAATTTTTTTAAACGAAGAAGAAGGGGAGAAAGACAAACCAAGTCTTTCCCACTCATTTTTATTAATATTCGCCATCTTTACGGGAACCGGGAAAGTTTGGGGCACTACCCTGTCCTCATAAACTTTATCAATAGAAGGTTCCTCCAGTAAGTTTGGTTACGGAACCTCTAGAGTCGCTAACACCTCTTAACAAAAAGCGTAAGTTCTCCATCCTAAACCTAAAGTCTGGTTCCTCCACAGCCGGAGGTTTAGAGGCCGCAGATTCTGACCCAGAGAGAGAGAGTCCTCCGAAGTATCAGAATCCTCAGCATCAGCGGATAATCTAGTCTCAGATACATCCAATGGAGTAGATGACACCTGAGAAGGATAGTAATGTTTAACCTTTTGTTTGCGCTTGGCCTGACGAAGTAAAGCACTAATGACCGCAGATACCGCAGTTTGTAATTGTTCAGCAAAATTGGGCGGCCACGTGGCCCCTCCCTCAGAGGTGGACGACTCAGTGGTACTAAACATCTTATTTCTTTTAGATATCACTATTTTAACGAGGCATGTGGAACATAGTTGAGCAGGCGGGTATACCGAAACCTCCTCACAATAAACACAGGTATTAGATTTAGGTAAAGAGGGAGTACCCTCTAACATATCAGAGTCCTCCATAGCTTGCGCTTTAATAAGGACTACAGAAAAACAGTAAATGGCACCTTTAGACTTCCAATGGCCGGGGCACTCACCACCTCCTATGACCTAGGCCCAAAGAGAAACTATTTTTCATCTCCTGCAATGGTCAAGAAAAGGAAGGGAAAGAGGCCACAACATGAAGAACCGTACAGGACGGCCCTCGCAGCCAGGAAAAAAAGTGTGCCAACTAAACAGGCTGCACAGTAATCAAGGAATGAAAAAACCTGACTGTTCCACATTGCCAGAGCCACATCTTACACATGTTGCAGCAAAAACACAATAAAAACAATCATGTATACATCCCCCCCTGTTCAATAATAACCTCCTGGAGATATTAACCCTTGATTCTATACAGATAAAGGAGTCACACTGTGACCCTGTCTTCTTGCGTTATCATTACAGATATAAAAAATGAAACAATCTTACCAGAATCAACGCCGTGGAACAGGAACATGGCCTCTCAAGTTTGACAGTGTGTAGAATCGCTCTTGACATGGACTTGAGTAAAGAAGCAGGCAGTGAAACTCGTCAACACTGATTGCTTAAGGAGCTGTTAATACGAGTCTGGATGGTTTCGCAGAAAGACTCTCCCTGCATCCCCAGAACGTAACATTCGTCAATGCTCTCACTGAGAGGCTGACAAGACTACTTAAAACTTCAGTCCCATTCCGAAGAGTACTACCCTCCATAAGAGACTACTCCAAAATCATCCTTCTGTGATGAAAGGCAAAGAATGACTGGGGGATGAGGGGAGTGGGGGAGGTATTTAAGCCTTTGGCTGGGGTGTCTTTGCCTCCTCCTGGTGGCCAGGTTCTGTATTTCCCACAAGTAATGAATGAAGCCGTGGACTCTCCTCGTATTAGATGGAAATATATATCTATACATATATATCTAGATTGTTATAAATAGGTATAGATATATACAGATATATATAGGAATATCTATTTACAAAAACTTAGAACATATTCCCCTAAGTGAAGAACATTGGAATGCAAAATATTTAAATTATATACACAGTTAAACACTTCCTGTTTTCAGCTACTTGACTGCAAAGGGCTTTGATGCATATATATATATATATATATATATACATACACACACACATATATAAATCTTTAGACATGTATATTTATGTATGTTTAAGCCCTTTGCAGTCCTTTTTTCCTAACACCTGAGACCTCATATCTTTGAGCCTTTACGACTTTTTTTATGCAATTTCTTGTTTAAATAATTTTTGCTAGTGTTAAGAGGGTAAATTTACTTTTTAATGTATTTTGTGCAACTTTTTACTCAAGCGTAACAGTTAACCAGAGCTCTGAGGTGACACTATCCTGACACATTAAATTCCATTGCGCACAAGCAAACGCATTTACTTTCTACTTGTAGTATGCACGCTACTTCCGAAGTGTGCAAACAGCCACAATAAACCCGATATAGCTTGTGCGCAACAGTTAATGCACCATTCGTAATCTGGCCCTTTAGTAGTTTACTCGATTTATGATGACTTTGTGAAATAGATTCAAATGACAAAGCAGCGTAAAGTTTATAATATTTTTATAATATATAATGTATATGAAGGTATTTAAAGAAGGTCATAAAGCAGGTTTCTTTATATCAGTGTTCAGGTTATTTTGCTATGGTAATAAAACTGTAATATGTTGAAAAGCAGAATGTGAAATCAAGAAAAACTTACAATTAAAAGTTCTCTCTGTGTTATTTTTTTAATTAAAGGGATGGTAAACACTTTTGAGATTTTAATATAAAGTGTTTAATTTTTTGTAGTGAAACAACTTTGAAAACACTTGAATTATTTATTTTGCCCCCTTTTCCTGTAATTTAACGGAACAGTCTAGTCAAAATTAAAATTGCATGCCCTATCTGAATCATGAAAGTTAAACAGCTTTCCAATGTACTTTTATCATCAAATTTGTTTTGTTCTTTTAGTATTCTTTGTTGATAGCTAAACCTAGGTAGGTTTAGCTAAGTTAGCACTTTCGCTTTGCAGCGCTATTCCAAAACAGGCTGTTCTATTTAAACAGCACTTTGCTCTGGCTGCATTGTGTAGAATTTCCTTAACACAGTGCAGCCACAGTGAAGCACCATTTAAAGAGAATGGTCAAATACAGGGTAGCACTGCAAAGAAGCAGTACATTGATTGAAGACCGACTCTTTAACTGCTGCAACAGTGGCATCACTAGGGGGGGGCGGGCCGCACCCGGGTGACACCCTCCAGGGGGTGACACCAAAAAAAAAAAAATTTTTTTATTTTTTTTATTTTATTGAAATTCAAAGAAATACAATGTTGAGATGCATAGATTATTTTATTAGAGGCTGGCATTTGTGAACATTAGTGGGACTGGGACTGGACACAATTTTTTTGCCCCTTGAGCCAGTTCTGCAATTTCAACAAATAGTTTTCCCGGCTGCTTTTGCTTGTTTGTACTTTGCTCCTCCCCTGCCCAATTTCACTATGAATGTTGTGGGTGTGCCGTGGGGCTTGCAAAGTTGCGCTGCTAGCCTAAACCTGCCTGCCTATCTGTGCTCACTGCTCAGTGACATGCGGCCCAGGGCTGTGCACTGACAGACTTGGAACAGAGTCAGAGAGCAGAATTTTCATAGTTTGTGCGCCTAAACCTTTTCTTCAGTGATTTATTTTAGAGTGCTCTGTTTATCTTTCATTTGATGTTCTGCTGAGCCAGGGAGCAGCTCTAGGCATGAGCTTCATAATTAATGCAGTGCAGTTTACATATTTTGTATGTGTGTGTCTGAGTTTTTGTGTGTCTCAGTGTTTTTGTGTGTGTGTGTCTGAGTGTGTTTCCGAGTGTTTGTGTGGGCATCTGAGTATGTTTTTAAGTGTGTCTGAGTGTTTGTATGTGTGTTTGCCTGTGTTTTTGTGTGTGTCTGCTTTCTGGGGGGGGGGGGGGGGTGACACCATGACTTACCGCACCGGGTGACACCAACCCTAGTGACGCCACTGTGCTGCAATATAATATATACAACTTGCTTTATTCTCCAGTTAATCAGTATATTGCAATTGAACTGGTACTTTAGTATAACTACCTAATTTAAAATTATACTAAATTTCAAAATAACCTGTAGAAAATTTTTGACTAAAAAAAATGTCATCGCAGAAAGTGAAAAAAAATTCTGCTTCTGGGAACCTAGGTAGGCTCATATGCTCATTTCTAAGGCCTTAAAGACCGCCTCTTGTCTCAGTGCATTTTTACAGTTTTTCACAGCCAGACAATGCTAGTCCATGTGTTCCATATAGATAATATTGTGCTCACTCCCATGGAGTTATTTATTAAGTCAGCACTGAAAGGCTAAAATGCAAGTCTGTCAAAAGCACTGAGATAAGGGGGCATTCTGCAGAGGCTTAGATACCATGTTGGTTATGCAAAACTAGGAAATGGGTAATAAAGGGATTATCTATAACAATTCTGGAGTAGACTGTCCTTTTAATTAATCTCACTTGCATCAATATTTGCCCCCCAAAAGCATCATCATAGTTATTAGGGATGCTTATTCTGCAGTTTTGTTCACTGCTCTTTTTAGAGCTGAATATCCTCTTGTGCAGGTGAAACACTAAGATCTGTGCAAATCCAGACCTAAGTGTTTGTTACTTACACAAGAGGATATTCGGCTCCGAAAAGAGCCAAATATTGAGAGCAGCCTCCTATTTCCGCATTCGGCAGTGAACGAAACTGCCAAATGCAGATACCATAAATATTATTTCAGTGTTCCTTGCATAACATTGATTCTTATATTCTTGCAATTGTTATATTCCTCATTAATGGGAAATCCAACCCAAAATATTTATTTTGTGATTCAGATAGAGCTTGTCATTTTAAAAATTTTTACAATCTACTTCTATTATGAATTTTTCTTCGTTCTCTTGGTATCTTTATTTGAAAAAGCAAGAATGTAAGCTTAGGAGCCATCCTATTTTTAGTTCAGAATCTGGATAGCGCTTGCTAATTGGTGGCTAACTGTAAGCTTACATTGCTGCTTTTTAAATAAAGATACCAAAAGAACGAAGAAAAATTGATAATAGGAGTAAATTAGAAAGTTGCTTAAACTTGCATGCTCTATCTGAATCATGAAGGAAAAAAAATTTGGGTTTCATATCCCTTTAACCTTTACTAACATTTCCTGATATAAACACAATACAATATTTTTTATCAGCAAAGCATGTATTCACTTGATAAACAATTTAAGCAGACACTAAACATATGCTAAGTAAAACAATGTATTAAAGTAATAGTATAACATTTAAGGGCTAGACTACAAGTGGAACGCTATTTAACACTCCCGCTTGAGCGTTAACTGCTCTAAAAGTAAGCTTTTTGTGCGCGTCAGGTTGCGCTCGTATTATGAATGCAAGGTAAACTGTTTTCACTTGCTTGTTACCTCGACGTGCGGAAAAAGACTAACTTATTCCCCCATAGAAGTCAATGGCGCAAAAATATAAAAATTTCACAACCCAGTGTTCTTCACATAGAAGAATATATTCTATTTATTCATAAATGCATATTTCTATATATAGCTGATGTTTTTTTTGCACAAATATATATTTATACCTATTGATATACATATATATATATATACACACATACATACACACATGATTATATATAGGTATAGATATATACAGATATACATAGGAATACCTATTTACAAATACTTAGAACATAATCTGCTATGTACAGAACATTGGAATGTGAAATATTTACAGTAAAGACACAGTATAACACTTTATAAAATAGAAATATTGCATAAATATGCTTTAACATGTTATCCTCCACTTAAATGCAAAGGGCTCTATCACACTTATATATCTATATATGTATTTATGTGTTTATATGTGTATGTCTGTAAATATGTGTGTAGGTATGTTAAAGTATGCGCAAGAGGCACCAAGCTGCTCCAACCCTAAAGTCCCTCACGTTAGGGAAAAAAGATATGCAAAAGAATGAAAAATCAGGAGAAGCGCTAAACAAAGCTAAAGGTACTACAATGAAAACAAAGTGAGATAAATGACTTGCTATGCAAATATGATTTAATCAGACAATCATAGAGGTACAAATCCTGCAAAGATAAAGTGCATAAATGTAAGGATATTAAAAAATCGGACGTCTCCGATATATTAAAACACAAATAAAAACAAATGACTACTGTTGCCAATATAGAACTTGTCTCTGTATTATGAGAGGAAGTCGACAATGAATAACTAAAGTCCTCAGAAGAGAAGAAAAAGAGATATCAAAGCCGGGTAAAAGTTAACCCGTTTAAACCTTCAGGCGTACCGTCCGTGTGTTTGGAATCACCTCCGTGAGGCGTATGTATATCCCGTGACGTCACTGATCGGGAGGCGTCGTCTTTGAAGGGAAATCCTATTGGTCAGGATAACTTGACAGATGAACTATAGCGGCCGCTATATTATAGATTTAAATCCCCGCTCTTAGTGCAAAACCGCACGCAGGGTCGTAGTATATCCAGATCTCTCTTATAGACCTTGTAGTGTACGGACTTTGATGTGCAACTTGGGACCGGCTTGACTTAGGCCCGTGGCCCTTCACAATGCGGTCCTCGTGCTCTCCGTGGATAGCTGAAAAACTTGTTACTTCAACAGAGTGTTAGAGTCCTTTTAGACAAAATATGAAGTGTAAGGTAGCTGTAACTTCTCATCAACGCGTTTCTCCCTCTTACAGGGCTTTCTCAAGATGAATTAGCTCCAGTCACAGCTTCCTTTTAAACAGTCCAGACTCATACCTATTGGTCAGGTTAGATTAATTTGTTTGACAGGTGTGCTCATTACAATTGATCTATTGGCAACAGTACTGGCAACTTAAATAAAAGAGACACAGGACTTTTCTAAAAATAAACATTTTCACTAATATAGATTAAGAATATATCTATATGTGCATAAATATTTATATATTTGCATATTTGCAACAATTCATCTGCAGTCAGAAAGATAGAAATATATATAAAACTCCATTTAGATAAAAACATGCTTTCCAAGAACAGTATTAATGTTACTGAAAAAAGGGGTTATTTAAGAGAACGACAATACATCCTCACTAAAGTGTTGTCAATCTTATGACTTGGTGCTAGAAAATAAAAACTGAATGTTTACTAATGTGCATAGAAAAAATTAATGAGTGAAAAAAATGCATATACATGCTGCAGAGAAATGTATATATATATATATATATATATATATATATATATATATATATATGGAGAATATATAACTGCAGTTATCTGCCGATGTGTGAAATTATATACATGTGCTTACATTAAAACAAGTGATCGTATATAAATTAAAAGATAGTGACCATTATTATGGAATTCTAAAATGTCAAAGAAGTCCTATGATTAAGTTCAAAACTTATATAAGTGTATATGTATACACCCCATATTGCAGAGGTATCCAATCTTTTCATTATATCATGTGGCTATTATTTAGACATTTAACTTAAAAAGTGAAAAAGATGAAAGTAAAAATTAGTGAAAGTAAGAATTTTATATTTGAACAGAGAGTTTTGAAGTCGTACTTTGGATATAGAATTAATCTAAAACGAAGGGTGAAATGTCGAGTTCAGAATTCAAGCCAGCTGGATATAAAGTATCATACTTGTATATGTATTCTGCTTCTTTTATACATAGTAACTTATCTATGTTGCCTCCTCTCCAGTGGCACTTAATATGTTGTATTCCCCAGAAGGTTAAATCCTTTGTTTGCCCTTTATGTACTTCTTTAAAATGCTTGTAAAGTCTGGTGTCTTCTCTTTTTTTCTCTATACATAAAAGGTGCTCCCTAATCCTATCCTTTAGCATCCTTTTTGTTTCCCCAAAATATATTAAATTGCACGTACATTGGAGTACATATATGACCCCTTTTGTCGTGCATCTAATGAGTTCTTTTATTTGGATCAGATCTCCTGTAGATGGAATTTTTAGAGAGTTTTTCTTATAACTATGCTGACAGGCCTTACATGTGTAGCAGGGGAAAAAACCTGACACTTTCTTTCCTGCAATGTCTAATTGGGTATTTTGACTTATTTTATTTTCTTGAAAAGTACTGGGTACTAATATCTATTTTAGGTTTCTTGATTTTCTAAAAACTAGTCTTGGTCTATCTGTCAATTTCTTCCCTATAACAGGGTCTGCTTGTAGAATATGCCAGTGTTTATTAAGAATTTTTCTTACAATACCATAATCATTACTAAAGTCAGTAATGAAAGGTGTATCAATAGTATCTTTTTCATCTGTGGTGTTTTTTTGTTTATAAGTAAGAAGTGTTTTCCTATTTGATGATCTGGCTCTACTAGTGGCATTATGGACTAGGTCCTCATCATAGCCCCTATCCTTAAATTTCTCCATAAGGGTCCCTATTTGTTCCTCAAAATCCATTAGTCTAGAGCAGTTCTTTCTTATCCTTAAGGCTTGACCTACCGGAATGTTATCCTTCCATTGTTGTAGGTGACAGCTGTCTGAATGTATAAAGCTGTTAGAGTCTACATCCTTAAAATGTGTTTTTGTCTCAATTATGTTATTTATCACCATAATTTCTAAGTCAAGAAAAGTGACTTTTTCTTGACTGTAATTAAATGTGAATTTAAGGCCTTTATCGTTGGTGTTCATATTCGTTAGCATGTTATTTAACTCCATTTCAGAACCTCTCCAGATCATCAGCATATCGTCTATGTATCTACTATAGAGCACGAGGTTTGCACCAAAGCCACTTTCCCTGAAGACATTTTCTTCCCAGTGGCCTACAAATAAATTGGCATAGCTTGGTGCAAACCTCGTGCCCATAGCAGTCCCTTCGATTTGAAGATAGAAATATCTGTCAAACGAAAAATAGTTATTATTTAATATGAAGGCTATACTTTTTAACAGGAAGGTATTTTGTTCTAGTTTAATATCAGGGTCTGCATCTAGATACTTTTTCACAGCCAATAGGCCTTTATGGTGATCAATCACCGTATTTAATGAGGTGATGTCACAGGTTACTAAAAACCAATCTTTCTCCCATTTAATTGTGTCAAGGATGTTTAAAACCTGGGTTGAATCTCTTAAATAAGAGTTCAGTTGCCTGACATATTTCTGCAAAAATACATCCACATACTGTGAAAGATTAGATGATAAAGATCCCACTCCGGAGATGATTGGCCTTCCAGGGGGGTTATTTAGGTCCTTGTGGATCTTTGGAAGGAAGTAGAAAACCGGGGACCCTAGGAAACTTAGGGTCCAGGAAATCCACCTCCTTATTATTCAGAATTCCCAATTTTTTTCCTTCTATAATATTTTTTTTCAGATTGGCTGCAAATTTGTTCGTAGGATTAAGTTCTAATTTTTTATAGGTTTTTTTATCATTAAGTAGTCTCAGGGCTTCAGATTTATAATATTTGGTGTCCATGACTACAATCCCGCCGCCCATGTCGGCGGGCTTTATGGTCACGTCACCATTTTTCTTTAAACCATCCAAAATTAATCGGTCTTGTTTACTCATGTTAGATTTAATATATTGTGAGGGTTGGCTTTTTTTGAGATCCCTGAGTACCATTAACTCAAATGTTTCCAAATTACTTCCTTTGCAAAACGTGGGGTTAAATGTAGATTTGTTCTTTAAATTTGTGTGGATAAATTTTTCTTGTCTCACTTCAATTTCTTTAGTCCTATCTAATGGATCCTTTAGGAAACAGCGTTTAAGCGTTAAATTTCTTATGAATTTTTTTACATGTACATGTGTATTAAACTTGTTCATTTTAGAACTAGGTGCAAATGAGAGTCCATGACTCAAAATCCTTGTTTCATCTTCTTTTAGCTGAATACTACTGATATTAAACACCCCATTTGTATTTACTTTGTTCTCTTTGCCTCTTTTACTCGTTCCCCTCCCTCTTGTTCCTCTAGGGGTCTTTTTCTGTTTACCCAGACATTTTCCAGATTTTCTTTTTGAAGATTTCTGGATGTGCCCTCCCTTAGAGGGCTGTGCCCTAAAAAATGAGTTTCATTTTCTCTAATTTTAGGGGTCTCAGGATGCTGATGTGCCTGTCTATAGTTACTATTCATAGGTGTTTGCCATCTATCATTATTTTCCCAATGTCTATTTGTGTTATACATTGTTTTCTTTTTATCATGATTATTTTCCCAATGTCTATTTGTGTTATACATGGTTTTCTTTTTATCATGATAGTGGTTTTCGTCTCTAGAATTATTCATTCGATAATCCATATGCCTATATGTATTATGATAATAGTAACCTTTATTTTGTCTATTGTATGTATCTGGCCTCCATGAGTAATTTGTGTTCCTATCCCTATAGTCACGCTCTCTCTGGTTGGGGTAATTCCTTTTATCTTTCTTTTTATAGCTGACTGTAGTCCAATCGTTTTGAGATGTAGTTATATCCATCTCTTCATTTTTATTTAATTCTGTCTGGGGTTTATTTGTATCTCTGTCTAATTTTTTCCATTTTGTTTACAAAACGTCTTTGCTCAGACTATTTATTCTCTCAATCATTACTTTTTGTTTTTCTTTGTATTCTTTTGTTTTTTCTTCCTTGAGTTTATCTTTTATTTCCAAAATTTCTTTTTCTAAATCTAGGAGGGTATCCTTTCTAGATCTCTTAAGGATATCTATTAGATCCAAAGAGGCCTTATTAAGGACGCCTTCCCATTCCGATTGGAATGTTTCTTTTAATGGAAATGCACATTCTTTATTTAGTACTAGCCCTTTCGGTACTAGCCCTTTAAGTGTGTATTTGTTTAAAAATAAAATTTCAGTTTTTTGTTTCAATTCCCTAGTGAGCAATTTTTCTAATTTACTCATTATATCATCTAGATTTTCAAAATCTGAGTATATAGCAGTATCCCCTTCCTTATATCCAGACATGGTTTTATAGAAGCTTTCTCTAAACTCAAAGATATCTTCCATATTAGGAAATAAAAAGAGCTCTGCTGCAACACTAACAAGGGACTATGGTAAAGGTGTGTGTAGGTATGTTAAAGTGTGCGCAAGAGGCACCAAGCTGCTCCAACCCTAAAGTCCCTTACGTTAGGGAAAAAAGATATGCAAAAGAATGAAAAATCAGGAGAAGCGCTAAACAAAGCTAAAGGTACTACAATGGAAACAAAGTGAGATAAATGACTTGCTATGTCTCTTTTATTTAAGTTGCCAGTACTGTTGCCAATAGATCAATTGTAATGAGCACACCTGTCAGACAAATTAATCTAACCTGACCAATAGGTATGAGTCTGGACTGTTTAAAAGGAAGCTGTGACTGGAGCTAATTCCTCTTGAGAAAGCCCTGTAAGAGGGAGAAACGCGTTGATGAGAAGTTACAGCTACCTTACACTTCATATATTGTCTAAAAGGACTCTAACACTCTGTTGAAGTAACAAGTTTTTCAGCTATCCACGGAGAGCACGAGGACCGCATTGTGAAGGGCCACGCGCCTAAGTCAAGCCGGTCCCAAGTTGCACATCAAAGTTCGTATACTACAAGGTCTACAAGAGAGATCTGGATATACTACGACCCTGCGTGCGGTTTTGCACTAAGAGCGGGGATTTACATCTATAATATAGCGGCCGCTATAGTTCATCTGTCAAGTTATCCTGACCAATAGGATTTCCCTTCAGAGACGATATCTCCCGATCAGTGACGTCACGGGATATACATACGCCTCACGGAGGTGATTCCAAACACACGGACGGTACGCCTGAAGGTAAAACGGGTTAACTTTTACCCGGCTTTGATATCTCTTTTTCTTCTCTTCTGAGGACTTTAGTTATTCATTGTCGACTTCCTCTCATAATACAGAGACAAGTTCTATATTGGCAACAGTAGTCATTTGTTTTTATTTGTGTTTTAATATATCGGAGACGTCCGATTTTTTAATATCCTTACATTTATGCACTTTATCTTTGCAGGATTTGTACCTCTATGATTGTCTGATTAAATCATATTTGCATAGCAAGTCATTTATCTCACTTTGTTTTCATTGTAGTACCTTTAGCTTTGTTTAGCGCTTCTCCTGATTTTTCATTCTTTTGTATGTCTGTAAATACATATATACACATATAAATATATATGTACACACAAATGAAAATATATATATTTATATATAAATCTATATTTACATACATATCCATATTTAGACATGTATATGTGTATGTATCTCAATGTTAAACCCCTTTGCCTGTCTGAGACCCCATATATTTGAGCCTTTATAACTTTTTTGTGCAATATTTTTTTGAATATTTTTTATTAGATGTTGTTATTAGGAGCGTATGTAATGTATTTTTGATGTGTTTTGTGACACTTTTTTGTTTCGCGAATCAGTTAATCAGAGCTCTGAGGTAATCATTCTAGCGTAAATCGGGATTTTGCTTAAGCGATCGCGTTTACTTTCAATTAGTAATACAAGCAGAAAACTTGACACATGCAAACAGCCAGGATAAACCCCTTATTGCTGGCACATAACTGTTAACTCGCTACTCGTAATCTCGCCCTTAGTGTCCAAAGCAATGTGTGCTTCCATGTCGTAACCAGTTTCCTTCTCTACTAAGGCCAGTTGGGGACAGTTGTAACTAATGGCTGAGGGTAATATAGAAGTGTTAATTCTGGATTCTGCACGTTCATTTCTACCAGGAACTAGAAAGCACACAATTTTTAGAATGGAAACAAAAGGGGACAAAATAAATAATATTTTAATACGTCTCTTAAACTGTGCAGAGGACCAATTAAATCAAATCCTTTTTTACTTGAATTTCCCTTCTTCAATGTAACGCACTTCACACATTTTTTATCTAAAATAACAATATTTTATTAACTAGCAAACCTTTGCACATACCAGAGTAACTTCTTTTTTTGCCAGTTAAATTCAGCAAATAAATAGAAGCTGTGCATTAACATTTGTAGAAATATGTTCAGTTGAATAAGTAGTTGTGCATTAACATTTGTAGAAATGTGTTCAGTTGAATAAGTAGCTGTGCATTAACATTTGTAGAAATGTGTTCAGTTGAATAAATAGCTGTGCATTAACATTTGTAGAAATGTGTTCAGTTGAATAAGTAGCTGTGCATTAACATTTGTAGAAATATGTTCAGTTGAATAAATAGCTGTGCATTAACATTTGTAGAAATATGTTCAGTTGAATAAATAGCTGTGCATTAACATTTGTAGAAATGTGTTCAGTTGAATTTGTTCACTGCAGAGGTTGTGTCAACATCTTTTCACTTGTAAAAGCAACAAAATGTGTTATTCGGTTAGGTAAGCTATAAGTTACTTTAGAGACTAGTTACTGTATGACCAATGAGAAGTCAGATATAATGATAGAAGCAGTCACATTGTAGCATGATCAGGTAAAGCGTGCATACCACAGTATGCTATATGTACTTCAGCTTCTCTGTGGGGGGGTAGGAAAAGGCACTATTGTCAGAGGAAAATGACAGGAAAAGCAAGCAAAAAAATCATGAATAAAGCACTGATTTTGATTACATATTTTACAGAGATTTCATTATGATTTTAATAGCTCTTTAACAAAACTGACAAAAAAAATGTTGAATATTTAAATCTGACATTAGTTGTAACTCACTTTGTCACACGAGGAAACAAAATATATACATTTATTTTGCAGCTCTTTTAAACTTTATGTTCTTTGTTTTGTCAATGAGAAGATATATATATATTTTTTTTTTCTTCAAGCGCAACGTTTCCTTCGTATGCGCCTCTGTAAGGGTGTGTGATTATTTAGAAAGAAAATGTTTGCACTAAATCTTTGTCTACTGGAATGTACAAATAAAATCTTTTTCTTAAAAAAACAAACAAACAAACAAACAAACTGTATGATGTTGTTGATATCACACTTGCAAATACTCACTACTAAATGATAAACCATGATGCGTAACAATTACTTAAAGAGTAGTTGAATGACAGCATTGTACAACTATTTCTGTTTGTTTCATGCTATTAGGATTTAATTAACCCCTTAAAAGGACATGAAACCCAAATTTTTTCTTTCATGATTTAGAAGGAGCATGCAATTTTAAACAACTTTCTAATTTACTTCTATTATCTAACTTGCTTCGTTCTCTTGATATACTTTGCTGAAAAGCATATCTAGATAGACTCAGTAGCTGCTGATTGGTTGCTGCACATAGAGATGCCTCATGTGATCGGCTCACCCATGTGCATTGCAATTTCTTCAACAAAGGATATCTAAGGAATGAAGTAAATTAGATAAAAGAAGTGCATTGGAATTTTGTTAATAATTGTATTCTTGAAAGAAGTAAATTGGGTTTAGTGTCTCTTTAAGGACATGGCCATTTTTCAATTTCCTTCCCTTAAGGACCAGGGCTATTTTTACATTTCTGCGGTGTTTGTGTTTAGCTGTAATTTCGCTCTTACTTATTTACTATACAAACACATATTATATACCGTTTTTTTCACCATTAAATTGACTTTCTAAAGTTACCATTATTTTCATCATATCTTATAATTTATTATAAAAAAATATATAAAATATGATGAAAAAAATGTAAAAAAACACACACTTTTTCTAACTTTGACCCCCAAAATCTCTTACACATCTACAACTACCAAAAAACACCCATGCTAAATAGTTTCTAAATTTCGTTTACATGTGCTTTGCTTTTTTTGCAAGTTATAGGGCAATAAGTATAAGTAGCACTTTGCTATTTCCAAACCATTTCTTTTTTTCAAAATTAGCGATAGTTACATTGTAACACTGATATCTGTCAGGAATCCCTGAATATCCCTTGATATGTATATATTTTGTTTTAGTAGACAACCCAAAGTATTGATCTAGGCCCATTTTGGTATATTTCATGCCACCATTTCACCGCCAAATGCGATCAAATAAAAAAAATCGTTCACTTTTTCACAAACTTTGGGTTTCTCACTGAAATTATTTACAAACAGCTTGTGCAATTATGGCACAAATGGTTAAACACTTCCTGTTTTCAGCTACTTGACTGCAAAGGGCTTTGATGCATATATATATATATATATATATATATTTATTTATATATATATATATATATATATATACATATACACACACACATATATAAATCTTTAGACATGTATATTTATGTATGTTTAAGCCCTTTGCAGTCCTTTTTTCCTAACACCTGAGACCTCATATCTTTGAGCCCTTATGACTTTTTTATGCAATTTCTTGTTTAAATTTTAAATGACCGAGGACGTACGCCATACATCCTCAGAAAAAATACAGTTAATGCCTGAGGACGTATGGCGTACGTTGTTGGTCTGGAAAGCAGCTGGCTTTCCGGTTATTGCAGTGATTCCTCGATATCGAGGCATCCTGCAATAACAATTTTTACCCCTCCGGTGCAGAGAGAGCCACTCTGTGGCCCCCTCTGCACCGGACATCGATGGCACATTAGTTGGTGGGAGCTGAAGTGGGAGGCGGGTGGGCGGCCATCGATGGGTTCTGAGCCTGAGAGGGGGGCGGGATCAGGGGCGGGATAGTCGGGGGGCGCACGGACCCACGCGCATGCACGGGGGTCGGCGGACGCGTACACGGGGAGGGAGCGGTTGGGAACCGCTACACTACAGAAAAAAAAGTAGTATAAGTGGGAGAAAGGGGGGAGGGAATGCCCCAAATAGTAATCTAAGGGATCTGGGAGGGGGTTGGGGTTGGTCTTGGGGGGGAAGCTACACTACAGAAAAAAATTAAATTTTTTAAAAAAAAACATAAATTATATTGTAAACAGGGTACTGGCAGACAGCTGCCAGTACCCAAGATGGCTGCCAAGAAAGTAGAGGGGGAGGTTAGAGAGCTTTTTTGGGGGGGGTCGGGAGGTTGGGGGCTAAGGGCAGCAGCATATGTAAATATGCAAAGAAAAAAAAAGAAACAAAAAAAGGATGCCTTTTATTTTAGTAATGGCAGACTTTCTGCCAGTACTTAAGATGGCGGGGACAATTGTGGGGTGGGGGAGGTAAGAGAGCTGTTTGGGGGGGATCAGGGGGTGTGATGTGTCAGGTGGGAGGCTGATCTCTACACTAAAGCTAAAATTAACCCTACAAGCTACCTAATTAACCCCTTCACTGCTAGCCATAATACACGTGGGATGTGCAGCGGCATTTAGCGGCCTTCTAAAATACCAAAAAGCAAAGTCAAAGTCATATATATCTGCTATTTCTGAACAGAGGGGATCCCAGAGAAGCATTTACAACCATGTGTGCCATAATTACACAAGCTGTTTGTAAATGATTTCAGTGAGAAACCTAAAATTTGGAAAAATTTAAAAAATGTTTTTATTTGATCGCATTTGGCGGTGAAATGGTGGTATGAAATATACCAAAATGGGCCTAGATCAATACTTTGGGTTGTCTACTACACTACACTAAAGCTAAAATTACCCCAAAAAGCTCCCTACATGCTCCCTAATTAACCCCTTCACTGCTGGGCATAATACACGTGTGGTGCGCAGTGGCATTTGGCGGCCTTCTAATTACCAAAAAGCATCACCATTTCTGAACAAAGGGGATCCCAGAGAAAAAT
Organism: Bombina bombina; assembly: GCF_027579735.1. NCBI lineage: Eukaryota > Metazoa > Chordata > Amphibia > Anura > Bombinatoridae > Bombina > Bombina bombina. The sequence goes on from NC_069501.1 coordinate 79,835,314, forward strand.
TTACAACCATTTATGCCATAATTGCACAAGCTGTTTGTAAATAATTTCAGTGAGAAACCTAAAGTTTGTGAAAAAAAACTGTGAAAAAGTTAAAAAAAAAAAATTTGTATCGCATTTGATGGTGAAATGGTGGCATGAAATATACCAAAATTGGCCTAGATCAATACTTTGGGATGTCTTCTAAAAAAATATATACATGTCAAGGGATATTCAGGGATTACTGAAAATATTAGTGTTCCAATGTAACTAGCGCTAATTTTGAAAAAAAGTGGTTTGGAAATAGCAAAGTGCTACTTGTACTTATTGCCCTATAACTTGCAAAAAAAGCAAAGAACATGTAAACATTGGGTATTTCTAAACTCTGAACAAAATTTAGAAACTATTTAGCATTGGTGTTTTTTGGTGGTTGTAGATGTGTAAGAGATTTTGGGGGTCAAAGTTAGAAAAAGTGTGTTTTTTTCAATTTTTTCTCATATTTTATAATTTTTTTATAGTAAATGATAAGATATGATGAACATAATGGTATATTTCGAAAGTTCGAAAATTTAATGGCGAGAAAAACGGTATATGATATGTGTGGATACAGTAAATGAGCAAGAGGAAAATTACAGCTAAACACAAACACCGCAAAAATGTAAAAATAGCCTTGGTCCCAAACGGACAGAAAATGGAAAAGTGCGGTGGTCATTAAGGGGTTAAATTCCATTGTGCTCAAGCAAACACATTTACTTTCAACTTGCAGTATGCGCTACTTCCGAAGTGTGCAAACAGCCACAATTAACCAGATATAGCTTGTGCGCAACAGTTAACGCACCATTCGTAATCTGGCCCTTTAGTAGTTTACTCGATTTATGATGACTTTGTGAAATAGATTAAAATGACAAAGCAGCGTAAAGTTTATAATATTTTTATAATATATAATGTATATGAAGGTATTTAAAGAAGGTCATAAAGCAGGTTTCTTTATATCAGTGTTCAGGTTATTTTGCTATGGTAATAAAACTGTAATATGTTGAAAAGCAGAATGTGAAATCAAGAAAAAACATAATTTATGTGAGAACTTACCTGATAAATTCATTTCTTTCATATTGGCAAGAGTCCATGAGCTAGTGACATATGGGATATACAATCCTACCAGGAGGGGCAAAGTTTCCCAAACCTCAAAATGCCTATAAATACACCCCTCACCACACCCACAACTCAGTTTAACGAATAGCCAAGCAGTGGGGTGATAAAGAAAGGAGTAGAAAGCATCAACAAAGGAAATTTGGAAATAATTGTGCTTTATACCAAAAATTCATAACCACCATAAAAAGGGTGGGCCTCATGGACTCTTGCCAATATGAAAGAAATGAATTTATCAGGTAAGTTCTTACATAAATTATGTTTTCTTTCATGTAATTGGCAAGAGTCCATGAGCTAGTGACATATGGGATATCAATACCCAAGATGTGGAGTCTTCCACTCAAGAGTCACTAGAGAGGGAGGGAATAAAAAAAAACAGCCATATTCCACTGAAAAAATAATCCACAACCCAAAAAACAAGTTATTTTCACTTTTGAAAGAAAAAACTTAAATCAAAAGCAGAAGAATCAAACTGAAACAGCTGCCTGAAGAACTTTTCTACCAAAGACTGCTTCCGAAGAAGCAAATACATCAAAATGGTAGAATTTAGTAAATGTATGCAAAGAGGACCAAGTTGCTGCTTTGCAAATCTGATCAACTGAAGCTTCATTCTTAAAAGCCCATGAAGTGGAGACTGATCTAGTAGAATGAGCTGTAATTCTCTGAGGCGGGGTTTGACCCGACTCCAAATAAGCTTGATGAATCAAAAGTTTCAACCAAGAAGTCAAGGAAATAGCAGAAGCTTTCTGACCTTTCATAGGACCAGAAAATAAAACAAATAGACTGGAAGTCTTCCTGAAATTTTTAGTAGCTTCCACATAATATTTCAAAGCTCTTACCACATCCAAAGAATGTAAGGATCTCTCCAAAGGATTCTTAGGATTAGGACATAAAGAAGGGACAACAATTTCTCTACTAATGTTGTTAGAATTCACAACCTTAGGTAAAAATTGAAAAGAAGTCCGCAATACTGCCTTATCCTGATGAAAAATCAGAAAAGGAGACTCACAAGAAAGAGCAGATAGCTCAGAAACTCTTCTAGCAGAAGAGATAGCCAAAAGGAACAACACTTTCCAAGAAAGTAGTTTAATGTCCAAAGAATGCATAGGTTCAAATGGAGGAGCCTGTAAAGCCCTCAGAACCAAATTAAGACTCCAAGGAGGAGAAATTGACTTAATGACAGGCTTAATACGAACTAAAGCCTGTACAAAACAGTGTATATCAGGAAGTATAGCAATCTTTCTGTGAAATAAAACAGAAAGAGCAGAGATTTGTCCTTTCAAGGAACTTGCAGACAAACCCTTATCCAAACCATCCTGAAGAAACTGCAAAATTCTAGGAATTCTAAAAGAATGCCAGGAGAATTTATGAGAAGAACACCATGAAATGTAAGTCTTCCAAACTCTATAATAAATCTTTCTAGAGACAGAATTACGAGCTTGTAACATAGTATTAATCACTGAATCAGAGAAACCTCTATGACTTAGAACTAAGCGTTCAATTTCCATACCTTCAAATTTAATGATTTGAGATCCTGATGGAAAAACGGACCTTGAGACAGTAGGTCCGGCCGTAACGGAAAAGGCCAAGGCGGACAACTGGACATCCAAACCAGATCCGCATACCAAAACCTGTGTGGCCATGCTGGATTAACCAGCAACACAAAAGACTGTTCCATGATGATTTTGGAGATCACTCTTGGAAGGAGAACTAGAGGCGGGAAGATGTAAGCAGGTTGATAACACCAAGGAAGTGTCAGCGCATCCACTGCTTCCGCCTGAACATCCCTGGACCTGGACAGGTATCTGGGAAGTTTCTTGTTTAGATGAGAGGCCATGAGATCTATCTCTGGAAGCCCCCACATCTGAACAATCTGAGAAAACCCCAAACCTTGTTCCTGAGGAGGAACTGGCATGATTACCCCTGAAGACTCCAGGTCTGAAACACACTTCAGAAAAACCTGAGCTTTTACTGGATTTACAGGAATGTGTGAGAGAAAAAATCTTCTCACAGGAGGTCTTACTTTTAATCCTATTCGATACCCTTGAGAGACAATGCTCTGAATCCAATGATTTTGGCAAGATTTTATCCAAAAATCCTTGAAAAACCTTAATCTGCCCCCTACCAGCTGAGCTGGAATGAGGGCCGCACCTTCAAGCGGACTTAGGGGCAGACTTGGTTTCCTAAATGGCTTGGATTAATTCCAATTTCAGGAAGGCTTCCAACTGGAAGCAGATTCCTTGGGAGGAGGATTGAGTTTTTGTTCCTTATTCTGACGAAAGGAACGAAAACGGTTAGAAGCCTTAGATTTACCCTTAGGTTTTTTATCCTGAGGCAAAAAAAACTCCTTTTCCTCCAGTTATAGTTGAAATAATAGAATCCAACTGAGAACCAAATAAATTATTACCTTGGAAAGAAAGAGATAGTAATCTAGATTTAGATGTCATATCAGCATTCCAAGATTTAAGCCACAAAGCTCTTCTAGCTAATACAGCTAAAGACATGGATGTAACATCAATTTTGATAATATCAAAAATGGCATCACAAATAAAATGATTAGCATGCTGCAGTAAGCGAACAATGCTAGATATGTCAAAATCCAATTCATGTTGCGCTAAATTTTCCAACCAGAAAGTTGATGCAGCCGCAACATCACCCAAAGAAATAGAAGGTCTGAGAAGATGACCTGAATATAAATAGGCCTTCCTTAGATAAGATTCAAGCTTCCTATCTAAAGGATCCTTAAAGGAAGTGCTATCTTCCATAGGAATAGTGGTACGTTTAGCAAGAGTAGAAATAGCCCCATCAACTTTGGGGATCTTTTCCCAAAACTCTATAGATTTTGCTGGTAAAGGATACAATCTCTTAAACCTTGAAGAAGGAATAAAGGAAGTACCTGGCTTATTCCATTCCCTAGAAATCATATCAGAAATAGCCTCAGGAATGGGAAAAACACCTGGGAAAACCACCGGAGGTTTAAAAACAGCATTTAAACGTTTATTAGACTGAACGTCAATAGGACTAGTTACCTCAATATCCAAAGTAATTAACACTTCTTTTAATAAAGAACGCATATACTCTATTTTAAATAAATAAGTAGATTTGTCAGTGTCAATATCTGAGGAAGGATCTTCTGTTTCAGATAGATCCTCATCAGAAGAGGATGAATTATTATGTTGTTGGTCATTTGAAATTTCATCAGCTAAATGAGAAGTTTTAAAAGACCTTTTACGTTTATTAGAAGGTGGAAATGCAGACAAAGCCTTCATAATAGAATCAGAAACAAATTCTTTAAAATTTACAGGTATATCATGCACATTAGAAGTTGAAGGAACTGCAACTGGCAATGTACTATTACTGATAGAAACACTATCTGCATGTAAAAGTTTATCATGGCAACTATTACAAATGACATTCGGTGGAATAATTTCTACAATTTTATAACAAATGCACTTAGCTTTGGTAGAACCGATGTCAGGCAGCAATGTTCCAGCAGAAACTTCAGAGACAGGATCCGATTGGGACATCTTGCTCAATGTAAGAGAAAAAACAACATATAAAGCAAAATTATCTATTTCCTTAAATGACAGTTTCAGGAATGGGAAAAAATGCAAAAGCATAGGCCTCTGATAGAGAAGAAAGCAGGAGGCAAACATCAATGGGGTATTGAAATAATGAAAAAAAATTGGCGCCAAGTATGACCGGAACTTGACACACTTGCATCACTAATGACGCCGCCGTGTGAAAGGTCTCGGCGTCACGTATGACGCCGGAAATGACAAAGTTGCGTCATAAACGTATATTTTCGCGCCAAAAAAGTTTGCGCCAGAAATGACGCAATAAAGTCTAGCATTTGACGCACCCGCGGGCCTAACACCCGCAATTGAAAAAAGTAGTCAAATTGAAAAAAGACTAAACCCCAGGTAAGAAAAAAATTTCTTAAAGTGTTTACATTCCCAAATATGAAACTGACAGTCTGCAGAAGGAAATACATGAACCTGACTCATGGCAAATATAAGTACAATACATATATTTAGAACTTTATATAATTGCATAAAGTGCCAAACCATAGCTGAGAGTGTCTTAAGTAATAAAAACATACTTACCAAAAGACACCCATCCACATATAGCAGATAGCCAAACCAGTACTAAAACAGTTATTAGTAGAGGTAATGGTAAATTGAGAGTATATCGTCGATCTGAAAAGGGAGGTAGGAGATGAATCTCTACGACCGATAACAGAGAACCTATGAAATAGACCACCGTTAGGGAAATCATCGTATTCAAATAAGTGATACTCCCTTCACGTCCCTCTGACATTCGCTGTACTCTGAGAGGAATCGGGCTTCAACAATGCTGAGAAGCGCATATCAACGTAGAAATCTTAGCACAAACTTACTTCACCACCTCCATAGGAGGCAAAGTTTGTAAAACTGAGTTGTGGGTGTGGTGAGGGGTGTATTTATAGGTATTTTGAGGTTTGGGAAAGTTTGCCCCTCCTGGTAGGATTGTATATCCCATATGTCACTAGCTCATGGACTCTTGCCAATTACATGAAAGAAACGTACAATTAAAAGTTCTCTCTGTGTTATTTTTTTTTAATTAAAGGGATGGTAAACACTTTTGAGATTTTAATATAAAGTGTTTAATTTTGTGTAGTGAAACAACTTTGAAAAAACGTGAATTATTTATTTTGTCCCCTTTTCCTGTAATTTAAAGGAACAGTCTAGTCAAAATTAAAATTGCATGCCCTATCTGAATCATGAAAGTTAAACAGCTTTCTAATGTACTTTTATCATCAAATTTGTTTTGTTCTTTTAGTATTCTTTGTTGAAAGCTAAACCTAGGTAGGCTCATATGCTCATTTCTAAGCCCTTAAAGACCGCCTCTTGTCTCAGTGCATTTTTACAGTTTTTCACAGCCAGACAGCGTTAGTTCATGTGTTCAAAATAGATAACATTGTGCTCACTCCCATGGAGTTATTTATTAAGTCAGCACTGAAAGGCTAAAATGCAAGTCTGTCAAAAGCACTGAGATAAGGGGGCATTCTGCAGAGGCTAAGATACCATGTTGGTTATGCAAAACTAGGAAATGGGTAATAAAGGGATTATCTAACAATTCTGGAGTAGACTGTCCCTTTAATTAATCTCACTTGCATCAATATTTGCCCCCCAAAAGCATCATCATAGTTATTAGGGATGTGTATTCTGCAGTTTTGTTCACTGCTCTTTTTAGAGCCGAATATCCTCTTGTGCAGGTGAAACACTAAGATCTGTGCAAATCCAGACCTTAGTGTTTGTTACTTACACAAGAGGATATTCGGCTCCGAAAAGAGCCAAATACTGAGAGCAGCCTCCTATTTCCGCATTCGGCAGTGAACGAAACTGCCAAATGCAGATACCATAAATATTATTTCAGTGTTCCTCGCAGAACATTGATTCTTATATTCTTGCAATTGTTATATTCCTCATTAATGGGAAATCCAACCCAAAATATGTATTTTGTGATTCAGATAGAGCTTGTCATTTTAAACAATTTTCCAATCTACTTCTATTATGAATTTTTCTTCATTCTCTTGGTATCTTTATTTGAAAAAGCAAGAATGTAAGCTTAGGAGCCAGTTCAGAATCTGGATAGCGCTTGCTAATTGGTGGCTAACTGTAAGCTTACATTGCTGCTTTTTAAATAAAGATACCAAAAGAACGAAGAAAAATTGATAATAGGAGTAAATTAGAAAGTTGCTTAAACTTGAATGCTCTATCTGAATCATGAAGGAAAAAAAATTGGGTTTCATAGCCCTTTAACCTTTACTAACATTTCTTGATATAAACACAATACAATATTTTTTATCAGCAAAGAATGTATTCACTTGATAAACATTTTAAGCAGACACTAAACATATGCTAAGTAAAACAATGTATTAAAGTAAAGGTTATAAAAACTAGAAAGAAAATAGCCTAAGAATAATATTAGTTGTTTAAAATTTAAAGAAATAGAGTATAACATTTAAGGGCTAGACTACAAGTGGAACGCTATTTAATACTCCCGCTTGGGCGTTAACTGCTCTAAAAGTAAACTTTTTGTGCATGTCAGGTTGCGCTCGTATTATGAATGGAAGGTAAATTGTTTTCACTTGCTTGTTAACTTGACGTGCGGAAAAAAAGACTAACTTATTCCCCTATAGAAGTCAAAGGGGCAAAAATAGAAACATTTCACAATCCAGTGTTCTTCACATAGAAGAATATATTCTATTTATTCATAAATGCATATTTCTATATATAGCTGATGTTTTTTTGCACAAATATATATTTATACCTATTGATATACATATATATATATATATACACACACATACACACATGATTATATATAGGTATAGATATATACATACAGATATACATAGGAATACCTATTTACAAAAACTTAGAACATAATCTGCTATGTACAGAACATTGGAATGTGAAATATTTACAGTAAAGACACAGTATAACACTTTACAAAATATAAATATTGCATAAATATGCTTTTACATGTTATCCTCCACTTAAATGCAAAGGGCTCTATCGCACTTATATATCTATATATGTATTTATGTGTTTATATGTGTATGTCTGTAAATACATATACACATATAAATATATATGTACACACATATGAAGATATATATATTTATATATAAATCTATATTTACATACATATCCATATTTAGACATGTATATGTGTATGTATCTCAATGTTAAACCCCTTTGCCTGCGTGAGACCTCATATATTTGAGCCTTTATAACTTTATAACTTTTTTGTGCAATATTTTTTTGAATATTTTTTATTAGATGTTGTTATTAGGAGCGTATGTAATGTATTTTTGATGTGTTTTGTGACACTTTTTTGTTTCGCGAATCAGTTAATCAGAGCTCTGAGGTAATCATTCTAGCGTAAATCGGGATTTTGCTCAAGCGATCGCGTTTACTTTCAATTAGTAATACAAGCAGAAAACTTGACACATGCAAACAGCCAGGATAAACCCCTTATTGCTTGCACATAACTGTTAACTCGCTACTCGTAATCTCGCCCTGACAGGCCCATTTATCAAGCTCCGTATGGAGCTTGAAGGGCCGTGTTTCTGGCGAGTCTTCAGACTCGCCAGAAACACAAGTTATGAAGCAGCGGTCTAAAGACCGCTGCTTCATAACCCTGTCCGCCTGCTCTGAGCAGGCGGACAGGAACCGCCGGAAATCAACCCGATCGAATACGATCGGGTTGATTGACAGCTCCCTGCTGGCGGCCGATTGGCCGCGAGTCAGCAGGGGGCGGCGTTGCACCAGCAGCTCTTGTGAGCTGCTGGTGCAATGTTAAATGTGGAGAGCGTATTGCTCTCCGCATTTAGCGAGGTCTTGCGGACCTGATCCGCAGTGTCGGATCAGGTCCGCAAGCCCTTTGATAAATGGGCCCCTTAGTGTCCAAAGCAATGTGTGCTTCCATGTTGTAACCAGTTTCCTTCTCTACTAAGGCCAGTTGGGGACAGTTGTAAATTGGTCACTATAGTGTGCAACTAATGGCTGAGTGTAATATAGAAGTGTTAATTCTGGATTCTGCACGTTCATTTCTACCAGGAACTAGAAAGCCCACAATTTTTAGAATGGAAACAAAAGGGGACAAAATAAATAATATTTTAATACGTCTCTTAATCCTTTTTTACTTGAATTTCCCTTCTTCAGTGTAACGCACTTCACACATTTTTTTATCTAAAATAACAATATTTTATTAACTAGCAAACTTTTGCACATACCTGATTAACTTTTTTTTTTGCCAGTTAAATTCAGCAAATAAATAGCTGTGCATTAACATTTGTAGAAATATGTTCAGTTGAATAAATAGCTGTGCATTAACATTTGTAGAAATGTGTTCAGTTGAATAAATAGCTGTGCATTAATATTTGTAGAAATGTGTTCAGTTGAATAAATAGCTGTGCATTAACATTTGTAGAAATATGTTCAGTTGAATTTGTTCACTGCAGAGGTTGTGTCAACATCTTTTCACTTGTAAAAGCAACAAAATGTGTTATTCGGTTAGGTAAGCTATAAGTTACTTTAGAGACTAGTTACTGTATGACCAATGAGAAGTCAGATATAATGATAGAAGCAATCACATTGTAGCATGATCAGGTAAAGCGTGCATACCACAGTATGCTATATGTACTTCAGCTTCTCTGTGGGGGGGGGGTAGGAAAAGGCACTATTGTCAGAGGAAAATGACAGGAAAAGCAAGCAAAAAAATCATGAATAAAGCACTGATTTTGATTACATATTTTACAGAGATTTCATTATGATTTTCTTAGCTCATTAACAAAACTGACAAAGAAAATGTTGAATATTTAAATCTGACAACATTAGTTGTAACTCACTTTGTCACACGAGGAAACAAAATATATACATTTATTTTGCAGCTCTTTTAAACTGTATGTTCTTTGTTTTGTCAATGAGAAGATATATATATATATTTTTTTTCTTCAAGCGCAACGTTTCCTTCGTATGCGCCTCTGTAAGGGTGTGTGATTATTTAGAAAGAAAATGTTTGCACTAAATCTTTGTCTACTGGAATGTACAAATAAAATCTTTTTCTTAAAAAAAACCAAAAAAACTGTATGACGTTGATATCACACTTGCAACTACTAAATTATAAACCATGATGCGTAACAATTACTTAAAGAGTAGTTGAATGACAGCATTGTACAACTATTTCTGGTTCTTTCATGCTATTTGGGACCGGACTGTACCAGTGAAAAAACAAATATATAAAGAAGAAACAACTAGGATGTAATTAACCCCTTAAGGACATGGCCATTTTTCAATTTCCTTCCCTTAAAGGGATACTAAACCCAATTTTTTTCTTTCATGATTCAGATAGAGCATGAGATTTTAAGCAACTTTCTAATTTACTCCTTTAATCAATTTTTCTTTGTTCTCATGATCTCTTGGTTTGAAAACGCAGTACTGTAAGCTTTAGAGCTGTCCCATTTTTTGTTCAGCACCTGGGTAGCACTTGCTGATTTGTGGCTAAATGTAGCAAACCAATCAGCAAGCGCTACCCAGGTGCTGAACTAAAAATGTGCAGGCTCCTAACCTTTCATTACTGCTTTTTTTAAATCAAGATAACTTGAGAACAAAGAAAAATTGATAATCGGAGTGAATTAGAAAGTTGCTTAAAATTGCATGCTCTATATGAATCATGAAAGTTAGTATCCCTTTAAGGACCAGGGCTATTTTTACATTTCTGCTGTGTTTGTGTTTAGCTGTAATTTTCCTCTTACTCATTTACTGTACCCACACATATTATATACAGTTTTTCTCGCCATTAAATGGACTTTCTAAAGATACCATTATTTTCATAATATCTTATAATTTATTATTAAAAAAAAATATATAAAATATGATGAAAAAATGACCTCCAAAATCTGTTACACCTCTACAGCCACCATAAAACACCCATGCTAAATAGTTTCTAACTTTTGTTTACATGTTGTGATTAAAGAAAGAGTCACCAGCGCTAAATCTTAGATCTAGTAATAATTTCTTATTATAACCATGAAATAGATCCTATTTTTGTATCAAAAAGTGTACTAAGAAGTATCAATAATTGTTCTTGTACTGAAATTATATAAATTAAAGTTTGAGATAGTGTGCTGCCTCAATACTGAAACAGAGTACCCCTAACTCTGTAAAGATATATATATATATAAAGATGATTCCAATATTAGATAGAGGCGCTCAACTATAGGAAAAATATTATGAATTCCTGTGTCTTGTGTAAATGTACATATAAAAATACATATAAAATAATAAGAGCTTGAAAACTGTATCTGGATGGTAATCTTCACAAAAGTTCAGTCAAGTAAGTTTTTACTGCTTACCAGCTGTTACCTCAATCTTATGAGGTAAGATGTAGGCCCGGTTTAAAGATGGAACACTGTATCTCACTTTCCTGATGTTGATCCGGAAGAAGATGTGTTGAAATAGGGTCCTCTCTCTGGAACTGTAAAACTTGTTCAAATGGAGATCCTGGACTCTCTTCGGTGAAATAAGGAGATTCTGGACTCTCTTTGGTTAAGAAGGCTGTAGACTGTAATCCGTCTCTGTATATTTCCTTTCAATGGTGGTAGGAATATAGAATCCCCTCTGTGCCCTCGGATGGATAAACTTGTGCACAATGCACCATAGTCAGGAAGAGTTTATCCATCCGAGGGCACAGAGGGGATTCTATATTCCTACCACCATTGAAAGGAAATATACAGAGACGGATTACAGTCTACAGCCTTCTTCACCAAAGAGAGTCCAGAATCTCCTTATTTCACCGAAGAGAGTCCAGGATCTCCATTTGAACAAGTTTTACAGTTCCAGAGAGAGAACCCTATTTCAACACATCTTCTTCCGGATCAACATCAGGAAAGTGAGATACAGTGTTCCATCTTTAAACCGGGCCTATATCTTACCTCATAAGATTGAGGTAACAGCTGGTAAGCAGTAAAAACTTACTTGACTGAACTTTTGTGAAGATTACCATCCAGATACAGTTTTCAACCTCTTATTATTTTATATGTATTTTTATATGTACATTTACACAAGACACAGGAATTCATAATATTTTTCCTATAGTTGAGCGCCTCTATCTAATATTGGAATCATCTTTATATATATATTTGTTTACATGTTCTTTGCTTTTTTTGCAAGTTATAGGGCAATAAGTACAAGTAGCACTTTGCTATTTCCAAACCATTTTTTTTTCAAAATTAGCGATAGTTACATTGTAACACTGATATCTGTCAGGAATCCCTGAATATCCCTTCACATGTATAAATTTTGTTTTAGTAGACAGAAGTATTTATCTAGGCCCATTTTGGTATATTTCATGCCACCATTTCACCGCCAAATGCGATCAAATAAAAAAAATTGTTCACTTTTTCACAAACTTTAGGTTTCTCACTGAAATTATTTACAAACAGCTTGTGCAATTATGGTTGTAAAAGCTTCTCTGGGATCCCCTTTGTTCAGAAATAGCAGACATATATGGCTTTGGCGTTGCTTTTTGGTAATTAGAAGGCTGCTAAATGCCGCTGCACACCACACGTGTATTATGCCCAGCAGTGAAGGGGTTAATTAGGGAGCTTGTAGGGTTCATTTTAGCTTTAGTGTAGTGTAGTAGACAACCCAAAGTATTGATCTAGGCCCATTTTGGTATATTTCATGCTACCATTTCACCGCCAAATGCAATCAAATAAAAAAAAAATTGTTAACTTTTTCAGAATTTTAAGTTTCTCACTAAAATTATTTACAAACAATTAGTGCAATCATGGCACAAATGGTTGTTAATGCTTCTCTGGGATCCCCTTTGTTCAGAAATAGCAGACATATATGGCTTTGGCGTTGCTTTTTGGCAATCAGAAGTCCGCTAAATGCCGCTGCGCACCACACGTGTATTATGCCCAGCATAATATGTCAGGGGTTAATTAGGGAGCTTGTAGAGTTAATTTTAGCTTTAGTGTAGAGATCAGCTTCCCACCTGACATATCCCACCCCATGATCCCTCCCAAACAGCTCTCTTCTCTCCCCCCACCCCACAATTGTCCGCCATCTTAAGTACTGGCAGAAAGTCTGCCAGTACTAAAATAAAAGGGTATTTTTATTTATTTCATTTAAAAAAAATAAAAAAATATTCTGCCTTGTAGGATCCCTCCATAGCCCCCAACCTCCCTGATTCCCACCAAACAGCTCTCTAAGCCTCCCCCCTCTACCTATTGGCCTCCATCTTAGGTACTGGCAGCTGTCTGTCAGTACCGATTTTCCTAACAAATATGCCCTTTTTTAATAAAAAAATGGAATCCCCCTATTTTCTGTAGTGTAGCTTCGCCCTCCCCTCAATACCATACCCGCTCCCCGATCCCTTTCAAAAACATTTTCCCTTTCCCTTTCCCCTCTCCGTCCTTTGCTTACACATTTTCTGGTAAATGTGATTACCATGCATGTTCCTGAGCCCCGCCCCCCCCCACCTCCTCACAGAATCACAGGCAGGATCCGGATGCTGCAACTGTACCACAGAGTGGCCCTCTCTGCATCGGTAACTCTGCAAATCTATTTCTGCAGAGCCCCACTCGTGGGGCATGCAAAAATAGTGCAATCTCGCTATTTTGAGCGAGATCGCATTAGAGAGAAGCCCAGGACTGCAGCGACGTACAAAGTACGACGTTGGTCGTTAAGGGGTTAAACCAACAAAAAAATGGCACAGAAGACATTTTTATAGTTTTATTTGACTTAATTTAAAAAAATCATTAACAAATCATTAAGACTGGGCCTCTTTGATCTTAATAAGTCTGTAGACGGCTGGCTGGTTTGTCTAAGGACAGAGAAGAGATCTAGGACATATGATAACATTAATAGCAGCCGCGTGGCTGTTGTGCAAAATGGTTAAAGGGACATGAAACTCAATATTTTTTCTTTCATGCTTCAGATAGAGAAAATAATACAATTTTTAAAAAAGTTTCCAATTTACTTCTATTATCAAATTTGCATCATTCTCATGTTATTCTTTGTTGAAGAGATATCTAGATAGGTAACATGCAGATGTCTGGAACATTACATGACAGGAAATAGTACTGCCATCTAGTGCTCTTGCTGATGTATAATATTCCTGCAAAACTGCTGCCATATATTCCTGCAGACACATGCACACACCTAAGCTTACCTTCTTGCTTTTCAAAAAAAGATAACAAGAAAACTGATATTAGAAGTAAATTACAGTTGTTTAAAAGAAAGAAACTTAAACAATTACAAGCTTAATTTTCATATAAGAAGATGAAATAAATAAAGTAGTTCATCTGCAAAAGAATGATTGTATTCAGATTTTTTAGAAAACAAAACCCACATACAAATTAACCACCTGCAGTCCTCCCCAAGCCCATAAAAGTGACACTAAAGTAATAAATTAGACGGAGCATGCAATTTAAAAAACCTTTCCATTATTAATTTGTTCAGTCTTTTTATATGCACACATTCTGAGGCACCAGATCCTACTGAGCATGTGCAAGAGTTCACAGTATATACATATATGAGTCTGTAATTGGCTGATGACTGTCACATGATACAGTGGGCAGATAAATTGAGCAACTCTTTAAAAATCTCATAATTTGAAATTCACATAAAGCGCTATTCCATTGTCTTTTATTGCACAATTGTGGATTATACAAGTCTATCGTATTTCATGGTACAGAGGAGGGACGTTCAACCAATCAGCAGCTGTATATTCCCTCCTAGTGCGCTTCATCTGTTTTCTACTACACTGTAAGCAGTGACATCATGGGCCTCCATTACATATAGAGCGTCGCCCGAAAAGCCGGCGACATTGTTTTTTGCGCGTTTTTGGTATCCTATATACAGCGCCACATATAAATGTGGCACGTATATTTCACCCGTCGCTCGTAATTTTTACTCCCACAAGCTAACATGGGACCGCGTCGTAAATCGGTATCCAATATCCAGCGCAAGGACTTACGTGGCGAAAATGGAGAAATCTTACTCTATTTTCACCTTGCCATAAAAGGCAGCTGTAGCAAGCCTTGCGCTGAGTATGGGAGCACCGTAACTCCTTAAAATGCCTGCAAAAAAAAACCTAACACCTAACGCATGCGCAATGTCTATCTACCTGTCAACTGCAATCCCCCACCGCAATAACTAATAAAGTGTATTAACACCTAAACCGCCATAGCCCACATTGCAATAAACCTATTCTAGTATTAGCCCCTAAACCGCCATAGCCCACATAGCCTATTAAATCTATTAACCCCTAATCTGCCGCAGCCAACGTCGCCGCCACTATAATAAAGTTATTAACCCCTAAACCTAAGTCTAACCCTAACACCCCCCTAACTTAAATATTATTTAAATCAATCTAAATAATATTTCTATTATTAACTAAAGTATTCCTATTTAAAACTAAATACTTACCTATAAAATAAACCCTAAGATAGCTACAATATAATTAATAATTACATTGTAGCTATTTTAGGATTTATTTTTATTTTACAGGCAACTTTGTATTTATTTTAACTAGGTACAATAGCTATTAAATAGTTAATAACTATTTAATAGCTACCTAGTTAAAATAATTACAAATTTATCTGTAAAATAAAACCTAACCTAAGTTACATTTACACCCAACACTACACTATCATTAAATTAATTAAATAAATTAACTACAATTACCTAAAATTAAATACAATTAACTAAAATAAACTAAAGTACAAAAACAAACACTAAATTACAGAAAATAAAAAAAATTACAAGAAGTTTAAACTAATTACACCTAATCTAAGCCCCCTAATAAAATAAAAAAGGCCCCCAAAATAATAAAATGCCCTACCCTATGCTAAATTACAAATAGCCCTTAAAAGGGCTTTTTGCGGGGCATTGCCCCAAAGTAATCAGCTCTTTTACCTGTAAAAAAGTACAATGCCCCCCCAACATTACAACCCACCACCCACACACCCCTACTCTAAAACCCACCCAATCCCCCTTAATAAAACCTAACACTACCCCCTTGAAGATCACCCTACCTTGAACCGTCTTCACCCAGCCGGGCACAAGTGGTCATCCGATCCTTGCAGAAGTCTTCATCCTATCCGGGCAGAAGAGGACATCTGCACCGGCAGAAGTCTTCATCCAAGCGGCATCTTTTATCTTCTTCCATCCGACGAGGAGCGGCTCCATCTTGAAGACATCCGGCGCGGAGCATCCTTCCTGGCCGACGGACTAACGACGAATGAAGGTTCCTTTAAATGACGTCATCCAAGATGGCGTCCCTCGAATTCCGATTGACTGATAGGATTCTATCAGCCAATCGAAATTAAGGTAGGAAAAATCTGATTGGCTGATGTAATCAGTCAATCGGATTGAAGTTCAATCCGATTGGCTGATTGGATCAGCCAATAGGATTGACCTTGCATTCTATTGGCTGATCCAATCAGCCAATCGGATTGAACTTCAATCCGATTGGCTGATTAAATCAGCCAATCAGATTTTTCCTACCTTAATTCCGATTGGCTGATAGAATCCTATCAGCCAATCGGAATTCGAGGGACGCCATCTTGGATGACGTCATTTAAAGGAACCTTCATTCGTCGTTAGTCCGTTGGCCAGGAAGGATGCTCCGCGCCGGATGTCTTCAAGATGGAGCCGCTCCTCGTCGGATGGAAGAAGATAGAAAATGCCGCTTGGATGAAGACTTCTGCAGGTCCGGATGTCCTTTTCTGCCCGGATAGGATGAAGACTTCTGTCCGGCTGGGTGAAGACGGCTCAAGGTAGGGTGATCTTCAAGGGGGTAGTGTTAGGTTTTATTAAGGGGGGATTGGCTGGGTTTTAGAGTAGGGGTGTGTGGGTGGTGGGTTGTAATGTTGGGGGGATTGTACTTTTTTTACAGGTAAAAGAGCTGATTACTTTGGGGCAATGCCCCGCAAAAAGCCCTTTTAAGGGCTATTTGTAATTTAGTAAAGGGTAGTGCATTTTATTATTTTGGGGTGCTTTTTTATTTTATTAGGGGCTTAGATTAGGTGTAATTAGTTTAAACTTCTTGTAATTTTTTTTATTTTCTGTAATTTAGTGTTTTTTTGTACTATAGTTTATTTTAGTTAATTGTATTTAATTGTAGGTAATTGTAGTTAATTTATTTAATTAATTTAATGATAGTGTAGTGTTAGTTGTAATTGTAACTTAGGTTAGGTTTTATTTTACAGATAAATTTGTAATTATTTTAACTAGGTAGCTATTAAATAGTTATTAACTATTTAATAGCTATTGTACCTAGTTAAAATAAATACAAAGTTGCCTGTAAAATAAAAATAAATCCTAAAATAGCTACAATGTAATTATTAATTATATTGTAGCTATCTTAGGGTTTATTTTATAGGTAAGTATTTAGTTTTAAATAGGAATACTTTAGTTAATAATAGAAATATTATTTAGATTTATTTAAATAATAATTAAGTTAAGGGGGTGTTAGGGTTAGACTTAGGTTTAGGGGTTAATAACTTTATTATACTGGCGACGACGTTGGCGGCGGCGGTAGATTAGGGGTTAATAGCTTTAATAGGCTATGTGGGCTATAGCGGTTTAGGGGTAAATAATTTAGTTATTACTTGCGGTGTGGGCTATGGTGGTTTAGGGGTTAATAATTTAGTTATTACTTGCGGTGTGGGCTATGGTGGTTTAGGGGTTAATAATGAGGCTTATTGCGTTGTGGGGGGTTGTCGGTCTAGGGGTTAATACATTTATTATTAGGAGTGAGAGGGGGGATTGCGGATATAGGGGTATGCGTGTCGGGCTTATTTTTGGGAGGCGTGTTAGACAGTTAAGGGAGATTTAACATTTTTGTTACTTTTCATAGGCGCCGGCAGCTTCTAAAGTGCCGTAAGTCACTGGTGACTCCAGAAATTTTTATTTAAGCTCATTTCTGGACATCGCTAGTTTATCCGACTTACGGCACTTAGGAACTGCCGGCGAAATATATGTAATACCCCAATGTGCGAGGTGAAATTACGGGCGGCGCAGGTTCCCACACTTGCGCCGAAACCTGCGCTGTATATGGGATCGCGCCCATGCTGTGCAAGGCACATATACTCAATGTAATAGAATTTGTTCCCAATGATCCACTTTACCTGCTGGAGTGTTTTAAATTGTTTACAAGTATTTCCATTACCCTTATATTTGCATTTGAAATAGTTTATTTAGCCTGTGGTATCTCCATGCATCTTGAAAGTTTTTGTTTTTTACGGCCAAGCTTTGTTAGCACAGCCAGCAGAATAAATTTCACTATTAGTGGGTTATAGAAGAGATAATGTAATAAAATGTTAAATTTCCATTGTTCTCTCCAAGTATTGGTGATTTATTTATGGACAGATATAAGATAAAGAAGCAGGTATATGTACACAATGTGATAATGTAATGAGATCTGATTATACCTACAAGCTCAACTTATTTTATTAGGTTGTGGCTTCAAAACACAAAATTAGCTTATTCATATACACAAATAAGCCTTGAAAAAGCAAATCTCATACATTTTATACTCTGCTGCAGCTGGTAAAAAAAGTAATTGGAAACACATTAAGGGAAAAACAATTTTATAGTATATAGTGATGTCGTGAACCTAAAAATTTGGGTTCGCGAACGGCGAACGCGAACTTCCGCAAAAGTTCGCGAACGGGCGAACCACCATAGACTTCAATAGGCAGGCAAATTTTAAAACCCACAGGGACTCTTTCTGGCCACAATAGTGATGGAAAAGTTGTTTCAAGGGGACTAACACCTGGACTGTGGCATGCCGGAGGGGGATCCATGGCAAAACTCCCATGGAAAATTACATAGTTGATGCAGAGTCTGGTTTTAATCCATAAAGGGCATAAATCACCTAACATTCCTAAATTGTTTGGAATAACGTGCTTTAAAACATCAGGTATGATGTTGTATCGATCAGGACAGGTAGTGTAAGGGTTACGCCCGCTTCACAGTGTAGGTGATATACCTGCCCTGACCATGCTTTGCAGACCAGGTATCAGTGGTCAGATGGACCCTTGCCCCAACACTGTGTGCCAGACATGCCATTATAGCAGACTTATATGGCTTTGGCGTTGCTTTTTGGTAATTAGAAGGCTGCTAAATGCCACTGCGCACCACACGTGTTTTATGCCCAGCAGTGAAGGGGTTAATTAGGGAGCATGTAGGCAGCTTGTAGAGTTAATTTTAGCTTAAGTCTAGTGTAGTAGACAACCCAAAGTATTGATCTAGGCCCATTTTGGTATATTTCATGCCACCATTTCACCGCCAAATGCGATCAAATAAAAAAAAATGTTCACTTTTTCACAAACTTTAGGTTTCTCACAGAAATTATTTACAAACAACTTATGCAATTATGGCATAAATGGTTGTAAATGCTTCTCTGGGATCCCCTTTGTTCAGAAATAGCAGACTTATATGGCTTTGGCATTGCTTTTTGGTAATTAGAAGGCTGCTAAATGCCACTGCGCACCACACGTGTTTTATGCCAAGCAGTGAAGGGGTTAATTAGGGAGCATGTAGGCAGCTTGTAGAGTTAATTTTAGCTTAAGTCTAGTGTAGTAGACAACCCAAAGTATTGATCTAGGCCCATTTTGGTATATTTCATGCCACCATTTCACCGCCAAATGCGATCAAATAAAAAAAAATGTTCACTTTTTCACAAACTTTAGGTTTCTCACAGAAATTATTTACAAACAACTTATGCAATTATGGCATAAATGGTTGTAAATTCTTCTCTGGGATCCCCTTTGTTCAGAAATAGCAGACTTATATGGCTTTGGCATTGCTTTTTGGTAATTAGAAGGCTGCTAAATGCCACTGCGCACCACACGTGTTTTATGCCCAGCAGTGAAGGGGTAATGTAAAGAGCTAGCAGAATGCAGCTGGAGCGTGCACCTTCATTTTAAGTAGCAGTTTTACCACATGTGATTTGCTGCACCGCCCTGATGAGAAATGTATAAAAAAAATAATAAAGAGAGTGAGACAGACTGCAGTAGGTGGTTATTTCTAAAAAAAAAATTGTTAAATGACAGCTAAACTATTTTATAGTCTTAAAGTGAAAGTAAAGTTGAGAAGCCCGCAATCTATGTTTACATAAATCATATTAAATCAATAGCACTTTCATTCATGATTTTTTTTCGAATTCTATACTTATTTTTGCTCATGCAAAGCCGTCTGTCTGGTTAGCAGACTCTCCGCCTGCATTCTAATTTTTTTTTTTGGGTATTCATGATGAACGATCATTCTAAAGATCTAATTGGTCCCCCATGGGTGTCTTAAAGTGTTGGTTTCACGCCCACATGTTCCTATGCGCATCCAAACCTACAATTTTACTCCATTATCGGATGCGCTTTTGAACCGCTGCAGGAAATCCAATCATTAGCAACGATATTGTAGCGTAGCTCGTATCAATGGGCATGCGCCAAAAAAACATAAATTATGCTTACCTGATAATTTAATTTCCATCTGTGGGAGGAGAGTCCACTGCTTCATTCATTACTTGTGGGAATTAAGATCCTGGCTACCGGGAGGAGGCAAAGACACATCAGCCAAAGGCTTAAATACCTCCCCACTCCCCTCATCCCCCAGTCATTCTGCCAAGGGAAAAAGGAACAGTAGGAGCAATATCAGGGTATAAATGGTGCCAGAAGATAAAATTTAATTTAGGTCTGCCCAACGGAGAAACCGGCGGGAGCAGTGGACTCTCCTCCCACAGATGAAAATGAAATTATCAGGTAGGCATAATTTATGTTTTCCATCTTAATGGGAGGAGAGTCCATTGCTTTATTCATTACTTGTGGAAACAAATACCCAAGCTCTAGAGAACACTGAATGAACAAAACGGGAGGGTAAAAGGAGACGGACCCTATACTGAGGGCACCACAGCCTGCAGAACTTTTCTCCAAAAAACAGCTTCTGCCGAAACAAAAATTTTGCAAAAGTATGTAAGGAGGACCAAGTAGCCGCCTTACAAATATGCTCCACAGAGGCCTCATTCTTAAAGGCCCAAGATGAGGCCTGGTTGAGTGAGCCATAATCCTCTGAGGAGGCTTATGTCCCACTGTCTCGTAGGGCAAACGGAAAACGCCTCTCAACCAAAAAGACAGTGAAGTGGAAGAGGCCCTCTGCCCCCTACACTTCCCTGAACACAACAAATAAAGACAAAGTATGTCTGAAATCCTTCGTGGCATGAAGATAAAACTTCAAGGCTTGAACTACATCCAAGTTATGAAGTAACCTTTCCTTAGACGATGAAGGGTTAGGACACAAGGAAGGAACTACTATCTCCTGGTTGATGTTACGATCTGACACCACCTTGGGAAGAAACCCCAACCCAGTGCGAAGCACAGCCTTATCAGCATGAAAAACCAGGTAAGGGGGCTCACATTGCAAGGCCACTAACTCAGAAACTCTGCGAGCCGAAGCAATAGCTAGTAGAAATAGAACCTTGCAGGAAAGAATCTTAATATCAAGTGCATGCATAGGTTCAAACGGAGCCCTCTGCAAAACCTTAAGAACCAAATTTAAACTCCAAGGTGGAGCAGAAGTTCTAAATACCGGTCTGATTCTAGCCAAAGCCTGAACAAAGGACTGAATATCAAGAAGCTCCGCTAGCTTCTTGTGTAACAGAACCGATAAGGTTGAAATCTGTCCCTTTAAGGAACTGGCGGCAAGACCCTTATCCAAACCATCTTGGATAAAGACCAGAATCCTGGATACCCTAACCTTGTGCCAGGGATATCCACATTCCTCACACCAGGATAAATAGGTCCTTCACACCTTATGATAGATGCGATGAGTGACGGGTTTCCTGGTCTGAATGAGAGTATCAATCACTCTTTCCGAGAACCCTCTCTTGGCAAAGACTAGGCATTCAATCTCCACGCAGTCAGCCTCAGAG
The DNA here is from genome assembly GCF_027579735.1 of Bombina bombina. Classification (NCBI taxonomy): domain Eukaryota; kingdom Metazoa; phylum Chordata; class Amphibia; order Anura; family Bombinatoridae; genus Bombina; species Bombina bombina. The sequence continues at coordinate 79,856,932 of NC_069501.1, forward strand.
AATCGAGATTTTGGTAGAGAAAGGGACCCTGAACCAGCAGATCTCTGCGACGGGGATGGAGAAAACGACATTCCCACCAGGTCTGCAAACCACGTCCTCCGTGGCCACAACAGAGCAATCAGAATGGTCGAAGCTTGCTCCTGTCTGATGGGTGCCACCACTCGAGGGAGAAGTGGCAATGTAGGAAATATGTAAATTAGGTTGAACTCCCAAGGTACCGCTAAGGCATCTATAAGCTCTGCCTGGGGATCCCTGGACCGCGACCCGAATCTGGGTAGCTTGAAGTTGAGTCTGGACACCATGAGATCTATCTCCGGTGTCCCCCATCTGTTGCAGACCTCCACAAACACCTCGGGATGGAGAGCCCATTTCCCCGGATTAAACGACTGTCTGCTGAGGAAATCCGCTTCCCAGTTGTCCACACCCAGAATGTGGGTCTCTGCCCAATCCAGAATCCGAGACACTTCCCTCATAGCTAAGGAGCTTCTTGTACCCCCCTGATGGTTTATGTATGCCATCGAGGTAATGTTGTCCGACTGGAATCTGATTAAACGGGACGACCCCAAGAAGGGCCAAGCCCTCAGAGCGAGGAATATTGCTCATAGTTTCAAAGATATTTATCGGAAGGGTCGACTCCTCTCGAGTCCACCTGCCCTGTGCCATTTTGGCACCCCAAACAGCTCCCCATCCTGATAGACTTGCATCCGTGGTCACAATCTCCCAGGAGGGTCTCAAAAAGGATGTCCCCTGGGACAGCTGTCCCGATTGGACTAACCAAGAGAGGGATTCCCTCGCTCGATTGTCCAGAGAGATCTGCTGGGAAAGATCTGAGTGATCGCCGTTCCATTGTCTCAACATGCATAACTGCAGAGGTCTTAGATGGAACATGGCAAAAGGAATGACATCTATGCTGGAAACCATGAGTCCAATCACCTCCATACACCTGGCCACAGATGGCCTTGAGGAAGTCTGAAGGACAAGACAGCTAGACACGATCTTTGAACGTCTCTGATCTGTCAAGAATATTTTCATTGATATGGAATCTATGATCATGCCCAGGAACTCCACCCTGTTGCTGGGAACCAGAGAACTATTTCCCTTGTTTATCTTCCATCCGTGGAATTGAAGGAGAAGAAGTAGAGTCCTCAAGTGGTCCTCCGCGAGACTGTAGGATGGAGCCTGAACCAGGATATCATCCAGATAAGGAGCTACCGCAATACCTCTGGCTCTCGCTACCATGAGCAGCGCTTCCAGAACCCTCGACTCTTGGGGCAGTCGCCAGACCGAACAGCAGGGACACAAACTGGAAGTTTTGGTCCAGGAAAGCGAATCTCAGGAACCTGAAGTCTTCCTTGTGAATTGATATGTGAAGGTTAGCATCCTTCAAGTCTATTGAACTAGGGGCAGAATCGATCTGATCGTCTCCATTTTGAACGATGGAACTGACAGAAACTTGTTTAGGCACTTTAGGTCCAGAATTGGTTGGAACGTGCCCTACTTCTTTGGGACCACGAATAGTACCCTAGACCCCTTTCTGCTAGATGTACTGGGACAATTACTCAGAGAGAGGAGAGATCCCTCACGCACCTTAGGAAGGCATCTCTCTTCTCTGGTCTTGAGGATAGGTTTGACAGGAGCAATCTGCCCCTGGGAACCCTATCTTGTAACCCTGGATGATAACCTCCAGAACCCAAGGATCCTGTACGTCTCGCATCCAAGCCTCTGCAAACAGAGATAGTCTGCCCCTACACGATCCAGAGACGGATCGGGGGCTCGGTCTTCGCAGCAGGCTGCTAGCGTTGAGACTTGTCCGAATGAAAGGGACGAAAAGTAGAGCCCTTAGGCTTACTCTTCTTATCCTGTGGAAGGAAAGCACCCTTGCCTCCTGTGACCGTGGATATGATAGAGTCCAGCCCTGGACCAAAAAAAACTTTCTCCTGAAAAGGAACGGATAGTAATCTAGACTTGGAAGTCATGTCCGCAGACCCTGACTTTAACCACAGAGCCCTGCGGGCTAGAACCGAGAAACCTAATGTCTTGGCATTCAGGAGAATAACCTGCATATTAGCATCACAGATAAAAGAAATAGCTACCCTTAAGGCCTTAATCTTTTCCTGTATCTCCTCGAGGGGAGTCTCCATATCGACCATAGCTGATAGTGCGTCACACCAGTAGTAGGTAGCCGCTCCCGCCACCGCAGCTATTGCCGCTGCCAGTTAAAAAACAAACCCTGTGAGTTGAAACATCTTCCTCAACATGGATTCTAATTTCTTATCCATGGGCTCCTTGAACGACGAGCTATCCTCGAGGGGAATAGTCGTCCGCTTCACGAGCGTGGAAATAGCCCCATCCACCTTAGGAATGGCCCTCCCATAGCTCAAGCTGAGAGTCCGGGATGGGGAAAAGCTTCTTAAAAGAGGTAAAGAGAGAAAAGGACAAACCAAGTTTCTCCCACTCATTCTTAATAATAGAAGCCATCTTCACGGGAACTGGGAAGGTCTGAGGCACCACCCTGTCCTCGTAAACCGTATCTAGCTTAGGGATGGATCGAAGGTTCTTCTGGAAGTTTCAGTTCCGGAACCTCCAACGTAGCAAGCACTTCTTTCAGTAAAAAGCGCATATGCTCCATCTTAAATTTAAAATCTGGCTCCTCCGATTCCTTCCCAGAGAGAGCGCCCTCCGAAGAGTCTGAGGCGTCCTCATCAGCGGATAATCTATCAGAGACATCCAATGGAGTAGATGACCCCTGGGATGGAAGGCTATGTATTTTCCTTCGCTGGGCATGTTAAGGCATGGAAGGCCGCAGAAACCACCGTTTGTAGCTGGACAGCAAAATCTGGCGGCCAAGAGGCCCCTCCCGCGGGAGGATCAGTCGGGCCCTGGGGAGCTGCATGTGTGATCGGAGATGAATGCAGGGAATGGAGAACCCTCAGAGGTGGACGGCTCAGTAGTGCTAAATATCTTATTCTTTATAGATATTGCAATCTTATCAAAGCATGTGGAACACAGTCGAGCTGCACCTCCTCGCAATAAACACAGGTATTAGATTTAATTAAAGAGGGGGTATCCTCTAACATATCAGAGTCCTCCATAGCTTGCACCTTTAATACAGACTAGATAGAATAAATGGCACATTTATACACCAATGGCTGGGGCACTCACCACCACCTATGACCCGGGCCACAGAGAAACCATTATGTCTCCCGCAATTGCCGATCAGGAAAGAGGAAGTGGAGGAGGCCACACCCGGTCGTATGGAGTGCCCTCCAGGACCGCCCCTGCACTGTAGAGAAAACATGCCGCGCAGATCTATCCCTGACTGTTTACACATTGCTAGAGCCTCATCTCACACATGACGCAGCAACAAACACAATAAAGTTATTATGCATAAATCTCCCCCTGTTCAATAATCCCCTTTCCAGGGATATTAACCTTTGATTCTATACAGAAAAGGAGACACACTGTGACCCTGTCTTCTTGCGTTATCATATGTGTATAATGAAATGATCTTACCAGAATCTATGCCGTGGAACAGGAACACTGCCCTTCAAGTGTGACAGGTTAGTAGCATCGCTCCTGACTTGGACTTTAGTGCATTAAGCAGGCAGCGAAACTTGTTAACGCTGATTGCTTATGGAGCTGTTAATATGAGTCGGGATGGTTTTGCAGAAAGACTCTCCCTGCATCTCTGGACTCTAACTTTCACCCATGCTCTCACTGAGGGACTGACAGGTCTACTTAAAACTCCAGTCCCATTTAGAAGAGTACTACCCTCCATAAGAGACTACTCCGAATCTTCCGACACTTCTCTGCCAACCTCCTGTGACGAAAGACAAATAATGACTGGGGGATGAGGGGAGTGGGAGGTATTTAAGCCTTTGGCTGCGGTGTCTTTGCCCACAAGTAATGAATGAAGCAGTGGACTCTCCTCCCATTAAGATGGAAATAGGATAACAAGAACGAGCACGCTAATGACGTATTGAGCAGGTGGAACCGCAGAGGAATGCGAGGAAACGGTTAGCGATTTTCAATATAAAATGTCTGGACAAGTATGAAAAATATAAAGTTAGCGACTGTAATGGATGCCTGTTGTACTATACAGTACTTAATTGTCTTCGGGTAAGGAAACAATTACTTTCACTTTAAATTAAAACTGAGCCTTTCTTTTTTCAAGTTTTGTGTCCCCATAAAGGAATATGAAAACTAAAAAAGATATTTTGTGATTGTCAGAGCATACAATTTTTAAATAGTTTCCAAATTGCTTCTATCAGCAAATGTGCTTCATTCCTATAGTATTCTTTGTTGAAGGGATACTAGTTAGGTGTCTGGAGCACTACATGACAGGATATAGTGCTGCCATCTAGTGCTCTTGCAAAAGGATAACATAGTTGCAAAGCTGCTGCCATATAGTGCTCCGGAAATGGGCCGTCTCCTAAGCTTACGTCCCTGCTTTTCAAACAAAGATACCAAGAGAACAAACAAATCTTAATAACTGAAGTAAATTAGAAAGTTGTTTAAAATTACATGCTCTGTCTAAATCATGAAAGATGTTTGGTTTCATATCCCTTTAATTTCACAAATCATTTAACAGTCATTCCATTCAAATGGCCTACAGTATATGTCCTTGGAAAATGTAATAGAATATAGAATATAATTGTCTACATATCTATCACTATGTCTATAAAAAAAGAAAAATGGACAATGTAGTGCACAATATGCTGAGGCTATTTAAAAGAGATATTAAAGTCAAAATTAAACTTTAAGATTCCCTTTAAAAAAGTCACCTCTCTTTTTTTTAAATTTACTTTGTTCTCTTGGTATCCTTTGTTCAAAAGGAACATGTACATATCCTACATCACTGGGAGCTAGCTGCCGATTGGTGGCTACACAAATTTGTCTCTTGTCATTGGCTGATTTGATGTGTTTAGCTAGTTCCCAGAAGTGCATTGCTGCTTCTTCAACAAAGGATACCAAGAGAATGATGCAAATTTGATAATAGACGTAAATTTGAAAGTTGCTTATAATTGCATGCTTTATCTGAATCACAAAAGAAAAAAGTTGGGTTTCATGTAACTTTAAGACTTACAAATTCTAAAAAACATAAATTCTAAATTTGATTAGAGATACAGAGGGGTAGTTATCAAGCCGTCTACTTTACCTGCCTTCGCCGGTCCAATACGCCCGACCTAAGCTCGCCTACCATCGCCGCCGCGGACCTGAATACGTTCGCCTAAGTTATCAAAAAAGCTGTCAAAAAGCCGCGCACCAAGTACGGGGCGATGAGCAGCGGACTGTGAGAGTTATCACACATCCGATCTCGCTGCTCTTCGGCTTTTTGACAGCTTTATTGACAAGCTGTCACTAAGCACCCACACTAACTACACTGTTCTACCCCCTATACCGGCGCCCCCGGAGCCCCCCGCAACTCAATAAAGTTATTAACCCCTAAACCGCCGCTCCCGGAGCCCACCGCAAGCTACATTATAAATATTAACCCCTAATCTGCCCCCCCTACACCGCCGCAACTAAATAAATGTATTACCCCCTAAACCGCCACTCCCGGAGCCCACCGCAAGCTATACTAAATATGTTAACCCCTAAACCGCCGCTCCCGGTGCCCGCCGCAACTATAATATATGTATTAACCCCTAAACCGCCGCTCCCGGACCCCGCCGCCACCTACATTATACCTAGTAACCCCTATCCTGCCCCCCTACACCGCCGCCACCTATAATTAAGTTATTAACCCCTATCCTGCCGATCCCGGACCCCGCCACAACTAAATAGTTTAACCCCTAAACCGCCGCTCCCGGACCCCGCCGCAACCTATATTAAAGTTATTAACCCCTAATCTGCCCCCCCTACACCGTCGCCACCTATAATACATTTATTAACCCCAATCCTGCCACCCCCTACACCGCCGCCACTGTAATAAAATTATTAACCCCTAAACCTAAGTCTAACCCTAACACCCCCCTAACTTAAATATTAATTAAATACATATAAATAAATTTAACTCTTATTAACTAAATGAATCCTATTTAAAACTAAATACCTTTAAAATAAACCCTAATATATCTACAATATAAATAATAATTATATTGCAGCTATTTTAGGATTTATTTTTATTTTACAGGTAACTTTCAATTTATTTTAACTAGGTACAATAGCTATTAAATAGTTATTAACTATTTAATAGCTACCTAGCTAAAATAAAGAGAAATTAACCTGTAAAATAAATCCTAACCTAAGTTACAATTACACCTAACACTACACTATACTTTAATAAATTATTCCTATTTAAAACTAAATACTTACCTGTAAAATAAACCCTAAGATAGCTACAATGTAATTAATAATTACATTGTAGCTATTTTAGGATTTATATTTATTTTACAGGTAACTTTGTATTTATTTTAGCTAGTTAGAATAGTTATTAAATAGTTATTAACTATTTAATAACTACCTAGCTAAAAGAAATACAAAATTACCTGTAAAATAAATCCTAACCTAAGTTACAATTAAACCTAACACTACACTATCATTAAATTAATTAAATAAATTAGCTGTTCCGATCAGCCAATAGAATGCAAGCTCAATCTGATTGGCTGATTGGATCAGCCAATCGGATTGAACTTCAATCTGATTGGCTGATAGCATCAGCCAATCAGATTTTTCCTACCTTAATTCCGATTGGCTGATAGAATCCTATCAGCCAATCGGAATTGAAGGGACGCCATCTTGGATGACGTCCCTTAAAGGAACCTTCATTCAGTTGTCGGCCGTCGGGGAAGAAGGATGTTCCGCGTCGGCGGGATGAAGATGGATCCGGAAGAAAGAAGATTGAAGATGCCGCTTGGAAGATGACATCGCCCGGTTGGAAGACTTCTTCAGCGCCGCCTGGATGATGACTTCATCGGATGGAAGATTTCTTCAGCGCCCCTTGGATGATGACTTCTGCCGCTCCGGATCTCCTCTTCAGTTCCATCGGTGGGTCAGCTGGCTGAAGACGACTCAAGGTAGGATGATCTTCAGGGGGGTAGTGTTAGGTTTATTTAAGGGGGGTTTGGGTTAGATTAGGGGTATGTGGGTGATGGGTTTTAATGTTGGGGGGGGTATATTTTTCTTTTACAGGCAAAAGAGCAGAATTCTTTGGGGCATGCCCCGCAAAAGGCCCTTTTAAGGGCTGGTAAGGTAAAAGAGCTGGTAACTTTTTAATTTAGAATAGGGTAGGGCATTTTTTTATTTTGGGGGGCTTTGTTATTTTATTAGGGGGCTTAGATTAGGTGTAAGTATCTTAAAATTGTTGTAATATTTTTTAAATGTTTGTAACTTATTTTTTTTATTTTTTGTAACTTAGCTTTTTTTATTTTTTGTACTTTAGTTAGTTTATTTAATTGTATTTAATTGTAGTTATTTGTAGCTAATTTATTTAATTAATTTAATGATAGTGTAGTGTTAGGTTTAATTGTAACTTAGGTTAGGATTTATTTTACAGGTAATTTTGTATTTCTTTTAGCTAGGTAGTTATTAAATAGTTAATAACTATTTAATAACTATTCTAACTAGCTAAAATAAATACAAAGTTACCTGTAAAATAAATATAAATCCTAAAATAGCTACAATGTAATTATTAATTACATTGTAGCTATCTTAGGGTTTATTTTACAGGTAAGTATTTAGTTTTAAATAGGAATAATTTATTAAAGTATAGTGTAGTGTTAGGTGTAATTGTAACTTAGGTTATTTTTTATTTTACAGGTAAATGTCTCTTTATTTTAGCTAGGTAGCTATTAAATAGTTAATAACTATTTAATAGCTATTGTACCTAGTTAAAATAAATTGAAAGTTGCCTGTAAAATAAAAATAAATCCTAAAATAGCTACAATATAATTATTATTTATATTGTAGATATATTAGGGTTTATTTTAAAGGTACGTATTTAGTTTTAAATAGGATTCATTTAGTTAATAAGAGTTAAATTTATTTAAATGTATTTAATTAATATTTAAGTTAGGGGGGTGTTAGGGTTAGACTTAGGTTTAGGGGTTAATAATTTTATTACAGTGGCGGCAGTGTAGGGGGGGGCAGGATAGGGGTTAATATATGTAAAAAAAGGTGGCGACGGTGTAGGGGGGGCAGATTAGGGGTTAATCACTCTAATATAGGTTGCGGCGGGGTCCGGGAGCAGCGGTTTAGGGGTTAAACTATTTATTTAGTTGCGGGGGGGGGGTCCGGGATCGGCAGGATAGGGGTTAATAACTTAATTATAGGTGGCGATGGTATAGGAGGGGCAGGATAGGGGTTACTAGGTATAATGTAGGTGGCGGCGGGGTCCGGGAGTGGCGGTTTAGGGGTTAATACATATATTATAGTTGCGGCGGGGACAGGGAGCGGCGGTTTAGAGGGTAATACATTTATTTATTTGCGGCGGTGTAGGGGGGGCAGATTAGGGGTTAATATGTATAATGTAGCTTGCGGTGGGCTCCGGGAGCGGCGGTTTAGGGGGTAATACATTTATTTAGTTGCGGCGGTGTAGGGGGGACAGATTAGGGGTGTTTAGACTCGGGGTACATGTTAGGGTGTTAGGTGTAGACAGCTCCCATAGGAATGAATGGGATGTCTGGCAGAGACGAACATGTACTTTCGCTATGGTCAGACTCCCATTGATTCCTATGGGATCCGCTGCCTCCAGGGCGGCAGTTTGAAAACCAGGTACGCTGGGCCAGAAAAGTGTCGTGCGTACCTGGTAGTTTTTTGATAACTAGCAAAAGTAGTCAGATTGTGCCGCACTTGTGTGCGGAGCATCTGTAGTGACGTAAGAATCGATCTGTGTCAGACTGAGTCCGGCGGATCGAAGCTTACGTCACAAAATTCTACTTTTGCCGGTATCTAGGGCTTGATAACTAAGGCGAATCAGCCTCGCCTCAAATACGCTGCGGAATTCCAGCGTATTTGAGGTAGACATGTTGATAACTACCCCTCACAGCATGGATGAATCCCAGTTCACCACATTACCAACCCATATTATACATTACCCTGCATGACACCAAAATCAAATCTGCTAACATTAACCCCTTGCACCAACTGGTATAAACTGGGTACGGTAGAAATATTTGTTATCTGGTTGTAAACTGCACCACGTCCTCGTATCAATTTCCATAAAATAAGTGAGTTACAATTTTTTTTGATTATGGTTTCTAAGGTTATTCGTTGTTATAAAGAACTTTTAAGACGTTTTTTTTTTTTTTTGGTTTATACTGCAAATATGACCAGATTCTGATAAATATTATTTAATACCTTGTTGTTCATAAAAGACATGTAGAAAGACAGCATGGAGCCTGACATCTGGACATACTTTTTCTGCCCTGGGTGCGTCCTTGACTCAAAGCATTCTTTCATATATTTTCAAACACTTCGAGCTCCAAAATAAGCAACATTGCCTTCAGCAAAAGACATTGACTCTTTGACAAACAGTTGGGATTTTGTACTAAAAACATTTTTATTAGCGCCACGGTCACTATAACGTTTTAACCAACAATGGCAAACTGTGTTTAATAATGTAGAGCAGACGCTTCTTATTGTGAGAGCCAAGAGTTTAGAGAAGCGATGTACCATTTATTCAGAGCTTGACAAGCCTCATGCACAAAAAAAGTGCTTTTGCAAACTAAATTAAAGGGACATGAAACCCATATTTTTTTCTTTCGTGATTCAGAAAGAGAATGCAATTTCAAACAACTTTCTAATTTACTTCTATTATTTAATTTGCTTCCTTCTCTTGGTATCCTTTGCTGAAAGGTTTGTCTAAATAAGCTCAAGAGCAGCAAAGAACCTAGGTTCTAGCTGCTGATTGGGGGCTGCATATATATACCAACTGTCATTGGCTCACCCATGTGTTCAGTTAGAAACCAGTAGTACATTGCTGCCAAGAGTATTAAACAAATTTGATAATAGAAGTTAATTGGAAAGTTGTTTAAAATTGTATGTTCTACCTAAATCATGAAAAAAAAATGGTGTTTCACGTCCCTTTAATTATTCTCTGCATCTCTCAGTATTCAATAAAACTCACATGAAGCATAAACTGATTCAAGCAATTTCCCAGAATTATTGGTTTAGATGGCAAATTCTCGCTATTAAATTCATATTCCAGGAGAATTTTTTTTCCATTATGCCTTCCCGAAACAAATGAAATGTGATCTTGCTGGAGAGAAAAGTAAGGAAAGGAATTACCGCTCTTTTCCAAATGTTAGTGTTTGTGGTTTTGTATAAAACAGAAGTAAAAAAATATAATTTTTTTGGTTCTGTAAATACTCGATAATGTCAGTTTACAGGTATTTTTTTTACATGGTCACACAAAAGATCCAGCGTCTAGAACAAAATGTTTTGCAACAATCGAACACCTAGATTACAAGTTTTACGTTTGTGTTTTAACGCTGAAAAAATGGTAATTTCAGCATTAAAACAGCACTGCAGCCATTACAAGTCTTGTCGGTATAGCTGTACTGCTAGCCTTTTATCCTATAACGCAACACTATATTAAACGTATTAACCCCATATCTGCCGCTCCCGACATTGCCGTCACTAATACAATTTATTAACCCCTATTCCGCTGCTCCCCGACATCGCTGCCACTATACTAAAGTTATTACCCCTATCACCCACACTATAATAAATCTATTAACCCCTATTCCGCCGCTCCCCGACACCGCCACCACTATAATAAACCTATTAACCCCTAAACCTCTGGCATCCCACATCACTACCACTAAGTAAACTTATTAACCCCTAAACCGCCAGCCCTCCACATCACAACAACCTTACAATTATCCAACATAATAACAATTATTCCTATTCTAATACCCATTTAATAAAAAACCCACCCCAAAATAAAAAAAACCTAATCCTAGTATATAAAAGGCCAAGTGTGTTTGTCCGAAGCTGTCATGCGCAGTAGAAACTGCGCGAGGACAAACACACTTGGCCTTCAAGAAGACTGACCTTGCTGGCATCTGGGACGACCGTGTATGATGGGGGCAGAGGGCCGGCCGGACGTGACGTGGGCAGGGTGTTGCGTGGACGGGGCTGGGTGTGTCGTGGGCGGGGCCAGGTGGATGTCAGAGAGAGAGAGAGATCAAAAAAAGAGGGGGGATAGAGAGAGAGCTCAAAAAAAGGGGGGATAGAGGGAGCAAAAGAGGGGGATAGAGAGAGCAAAAGAGAGGGAGAGAGACAGCAAAGAGATAGGGGGAGGGAGAGCAAAAGAAAGGGGAGAGAGCAAAAGAGGGGAGAGAAAGAGAGCGCAAAAGAGGGGGGGAGAGAGGGAGGAGAGAGAGAGCAAAAGAGATGGGAGAGAGAGAGTGCAAAAGAGAGGTGGGAAAGAGAGGGGAGAGACAGAGAGGGAGAGAGAGAAAAATAGAGGGTAAGAGAGGGGGAGAGAGAGCAAAAGAGAGGGGGAGAGAGACAGCAAACGATAGGGGGAAAGAGAGCAAAATAAAGGGGGAGAGAGAGAAAAAGAGGGGGGAGAAGGAGAGAGAGGGAGCAAAACAGGGGGGATAGAGAGCAAAATAGGGGGGGTAGAGAGAGCAAAAGACAGGGAGAGAGACAGCAAAAGAGAGGGGAGAGAGCAAAAGAAAGGGAGAGAGAGAGAGCAAAAGAGAGGGAGAGAGACAGCAAAAGAGAGGGGAGAGAGCAAAAGAGAGGGGAGAGAGAGCGCAAAAGAGAGGGGGGAAAGAGAGGGGAGAGAGCGCACAAAAGAGAGGGGGAGAGAGAGAGCAAAAGTGAGGGGGAGAGAGAGAGCATAAGAGAAGGGGGAGATAAAGAGCAAAAGAGAGGGGGAGAGAAAGAGCAAAAGAGAGGGGGAGAGAGACAGCAAAAGAGAGGGGGAAAGAGAGCAAAAGAAAGGGGAGAGAGAGCAAAAGAAAGGGGAGAGAGAGCAAAAGAGGGGGATAGAGAGAGCAAAAGAGAGGGGGAGAGAGAGGTCAAAAGAGAGGGGGGAGAGAGTGCAAACGAGGGGGAAAAGAGAAAGCAAAAGACAGGAAGAGAGACCGCAAAAGAGAGGGCGAGAGAACAAAAGAGAGGGGGGAGAGAACAAAAGAAATGGGGGAGAGAGAGAGCAAAAGAGAGGGCAAGAGAGAGCAAAAGAGAGGGGGAGAGAGAGCTAGAGCAAAAGAGATGGGGATAGTGCAAAAGAGAGGGGGAGAGAGCGCAAAAGAGAGGGAGGAAAAGAGAGGGGGAGAGAGAGCAAAAGAGAGGGGGGAGAGAGAGAGAGCGCAAAATAGAGAGGGGGGAGATAGAGAGCAGAAGAGGGGGAGAGAGAGAGCACAAGGGTTGGAACCGCTGTACTGCAAAAAATGGCCCGTGTACACGGGCTTTAGGACTAGTCTATAATAAACTACCAATAGCCCTTAAAAGGGCATTTCGTAGGGCATTGGCCTAAGTTAAACAGCTCTTTTGCTCACAAATAAATACAAAGACCCACTAACATTACAAACCCCCACCCCCCAATCCCACAAAAGAAAAAAAACTATCTAAAAAATCTAATCTACCCATTGCCCTGAAAAGGGCATTTGTATGGGCATTGCCCTAAAAAGAGCATACAGCTCTTTTGCTTCCCCTAAAAGGACATTCAGCTCTTTTAAGAGTGCCCATCCTAAACTAAAAAAAAAACCACCCCAAAAAAACTTTTAAAAAACCTAACATTAACCCCTCTGTAGGTACTCACAGTTGTTGAAGTCCTGCTTGAACGATCTTCATCCCAGTGGCTCCATCTTCATCCAGACGGCTTCATCTTCATCCATCTCAGGACTGGCATCTTCTTCATCCCTGCGGAGGCAGAGCGGCGATGCACAGAGCCAGAGGTCCAGGTGAAGGTCCAAGGCGGAGGTCCAGGCGGAGGTCCATCGATGTGACGTGGAGGTCCTCTTCATGCGATCGTCCGCCGCACACTGAGGATTGAAATGCAAGGTATCCCTTTTATACTGGGGGTACCTTTGCATTCCTATTGGCTGAAAAATTTGAATCAGCCAAAAGGAATTAGGGCTACTAAAATCCTATTGGCTGTTCAAATCAGCCAATGGGATTCAAGCAGCTCTCATTCTATTGGTTAATTGGCTTAATGCCACCATATCGCACGCACAAGCCGGCTGTTGTAATGGCTGCGCTATAGAGGGTGAAATAATGCAACTTTTGTTGCGTTCGTTAAAAACCCTATAGTGCGCATAACTCATAATCTACCTGAAAGATAATTATTGATTTGAGTGGTATCCTAGCGTATGTGTTAAAGGGATAGTAAACCCTTTTTTTCTGCCATGATTCAGATAAAGCATGCAATTTTAAGCAACTTTCTAATTTACTCCTATTATCAATTTTTCTTTGTTCTCTTGGTATCTTTATTTGAAAAAGTAGGAATGTAAGCTAAGGAGCTGGCCCATTTTTGGTCCAGCACCCTGGCTAGTGCTTGCTGATTGGTGGCTACATTTAGCCACCAATAAGCAAGTGCAACCCAGTTTCTGAACCAAAAATGGGCCGGCTCTTACGCATACATTCCTGCTTTTCAAATAAAGATACCAAGAGAAGGAAGAAAAAAAATGATAACAGGAGTAAATTAGAAAGTTGCTTAAAACTGCATTCTCTATATGAATTTTGACTTTAGTGTCCCTTTAAGAGCAGGGCCCTACTTCTCTAGGGTTAATTTATTTTTTTAAGTCTGTTTTATGTATCTATTTTTGTACTATGATCTGTGCATTTATAGATATTTTATTATTAATCATAATATACTGCTTCTGTAAAAGCAAAACTGACCATTCAAAAATGACCTATTTTGAAGCTGTCCAGCCTGGAACCGTTAAATGTATCTCCCACATCTTTTGGAGCTTTGGATCAGGCAAATGTAGCTTAAAGGGACATTACAGTTTAATGTTATAATGTTCTATTTCATGAACTGGACTCCAAACATTTTGAAGTAGCAGCTTGGATATTGTTTTTATCGTTTTCAATACAATTCCAATCAATAAACAAATCTACAGAATCAATTTAAAAAGAAAAAAAAACACCTGAGTTGGGTACACAGGTTTCTGAGATTTTTTTTCTTTCTTCTTCTGCTTTTGTTTAATTTACGTTGACCTTCACTGACAAAGTACAGTATGAAAAGATAGAACTGGCACATCCGGAGGGAGGGAATGTAAAAATAGAACAAACTCTTATAAAAAAAATAAAAAAAAAAAGTTAAAAAGTACTAAATGTATTGAAAAACAACATTCAGAATCAAGAACTGAAGCTGAAACTACAGGGAGTGCAGAATTATTAGGCAAATGAGTATTTTGACCACATCATCCTCTTTATGCATGTTGTCTTACTCCAAGCTGTATAGGCTCGAAAGCCTACTACCAATTAAGCATATTAGGTGATGTGCATCTCTGTAATGAGAAGGGGTGTGGTCTAATGACATCAACACCCTATATCAGGTGTGCATAATTATTAGGCAACTTCCGTTCCTTTGGCAAAATGGGTCAAAAGAAGGACTTGACAGGCTCAGAAAAGTCAAAAATAGTGAGATATCTTGCAGAGGGATGCAGCACTCTTAAAATTGCAAAGCTTCTGAAGCGTGATCATCGAACAATCAAGCGTTTCATTCAAAATAGTCAACAGGGTCGCAAGAAGCGTGTGGAAAAACCAAGGCGCAAAATAACTGCCCATGAACTGAGAAAAGTCAAGCGTGCAGCTGCCAAGATGCCACTTGCCACCAGTTTGGCCATATTTCAGAGCTGCAACATCACTGGAGTGCCCAAAAGCACAAGGTGTGCAATACTCAGAGACATGGCCAAGGTAAGAAAGGCTGAAAGACGACCACCACTGAACAAGACACACAAGCTGAAACGTCAAGACTGGGCCAAGAAATATCTCAAGACTGATTTTTCTAAGGTTTTATGGACTGATGAAATGAGAGTGAGTCTTGATGGGCCAGATGGATGGGTCCGTGGCTGGATTGGTAAAGGGCAGAGAGCTCCAGTCCGACTCAGACGCCAGCAAGGTGGAGGTGGAGTACTGGTTTGGGCTGGTATCATCAAAGATGAGCTTGTGGGGCCTTTTCGGGTTGAGGATGGAGTCAAGCTCAACTCCCAGTCCTACTGCCAGATTCTGGAAGACACCTTCTTCAAGCAGTGGTACAGGAAGAAGTCTGCATCCTTCAAGAAAAACATGATTTTCATGCAGGACAATGCTCCATCACACGCGTCCAAGTACTCCACAGCGTGGCTGGCAAGAAAGGGTATAAAAGAAGAAAATCTAATGACATGGCCTCCTTGTTCACCTTATCTGAACCCCATTGAGAACCTGTGGTCCATCATCAAATGTGAGATTTACAAGGAGGGAAAACAGTACACCTCTCTGAACAGTGTCTGGGAGGCTGTGGTTGCTGCTGCACGCAATGTTGATGGTGAACAGATCAAAACACTGACAGAATCCATGGATGGCAGGCTTTTGAGTGTCCTTGCAAAGAAAGGTGGCTATATTGGTCACTGATTTGTTTTTTGTTTTGTTTTTGAATGTCAGAAATGTATATTTGTGAATGTTGAGATGTTATATTGGTTTCACTGGTAAAAATAAATAATTGAAATGGGTATATATTTGTTTTTTGTTAAGTTGCCTAATAATTATGCACAGTAATAGTCACCTGCACACACAGATATCCCCCTAAAATAGCTAAAACTAAAAACAAACTAAAAACTACTTCCAAAAATATTCAGCTTTGATATTAATGAGTTTTTTGGGTTCATTGAGAACATGGTTGTTGTTCAATAATAAAATTAATCCTCAAAAATACAACTTGCCTAATAATTCTGCACTCCCTGTATATAGATCCAAAGGGGTATATTTATGAAGCAACGAATGCTGCTTATTCCGGGCAAGCCTTCAGGCTCGTCGAAAATGTAAGTTAAGAAGCAGTGGTCTTAAGATCGGATACGATCGGGATGATTGAAACCCCCTGCTAGCATCTGATTGGCTGCGAATGTGCAGGAGGCGGCATTGCACAAGCATTTTACTAGAAATGCATGTGCAGTGGTAAATGCCGACAGTGTATGCTGTCGCCATTTAGCGATGTCGGGTGGATAGGATCCGCTACAGCTGATCATGTCTGTCCGACATTTGTTAAATCTACCCCATAGTCTGTATTTTACTATTTTCCGCAAGATCACTAACACTGAGGTCTAAAATTCTCTGATGATGAGAATGTAACAGCAATCAAATGTATTACTATTAGTATTTGCATCTCCAGGATCAATTAAATTAGGGATAATGTATGTAGCGTTAGGAAAACCAAAAGAACCATAGAATGTATTAAACATTTGTTTTACAATTGTAAGGCTACAGTAAAAATAATGGTATTACTGTCAAAATAGACTGATGGTGGAGATCACATAAATACATGGAAATAAATCTTACTCATCTAAAAACTGTACTAGTGGGTATCCCAGGTGGTATGGATACCGAGGATGCAAGCAACATCAAAGCATCTGGTAAGTTTAAAAGAAAAAAGGAACAGTCAAGTCCAAAAAAAACCTTTTATGATTTAAATAGGGCATGTAATTTTAAACAACTTCCCAATTTACTTTTATCACCCCTTTTGCTTTGTTCTCTTGGTATTCTTAGTTGAAAGCTAAACCTAGGGGGTTCATGTGCTAATTTCTTAGACCTTGAAGACTGCCTCTAATCTGAATGCATTTTGACCACTAGAGGGCATTAGTTCATGTGTTTCATATAGATAACATTAAGCTCTTGCACGTGAAGTGACCTAGGAGTAAGCACTGATCGGCTAAAATGCAAGAGCTGTTTAATTTAGGGCAATGTCCTACAAAAAGTCCTTTTAAGGGCTATTGGTAGTTTAGCATTAGATAAGGGGGAGATTTTATTTTAGGGGGCTTTTTTATTATCATCGGAATTAGGTTTAATTTTTTTATTTTGGATAATTTTGTTTATTATTTTCTGTAATGTTAAACTATTTTATTTTTGGTAATTTTAGATTAATTTATTTTAATTTAATTTTAGGTTTATTTTTCCCAGTACTGTTAGGCTTTTTTATTTTAATTGTAATTTAGTATTTTAGTATTTTATGTAATTTGGGGTTAATTTAGTGGGTGTTAGGTTAGGGGGTTTAGTAATTAAATTAGTTATTTCCATTGTGGGGGTTTGGTGGATTAGGAGTCAATAGGTTAATTTGGATTATTTCATTGTGTGGGTTTGGCGGTTTAGGGATTCATTGTTTTATAGCATTATTGCGTTATGTGGGTTTGGCGAATAAGGGGTTAATAGATTTATAAGGTTTGTTGCGATGTGGTTAATGGAGGATTAGGGGTAATAGTTTTAATAGGTACTTTGCGATGTGGGTTAATGACAGATAAGGGGTTAATAGTTACTTTGCGGTGTGGGTTAATGGCAGATTAGAGGTTAATAGTTTTAATAGGGACTTAGCGATGTTGGTAAATGGCGGATTAGGGGTTAATGTATTTATTAGGTAGTTTGCGATGATGGGGTTGGGGGATTTAGGGCGTAATACTTTTACTAGGTAGATCGCAATGTGGGTGAATGGCAGATTAGGGGTTACTAGTTTAATTAGGCATATTGCGTTGTGGGGGGTTGTCGGTTTAGGGGTTAATACTTTTATTGTTAGTTGCAATGTGGGGGGATTGAGTATATAGGGGTTTTACGTGTCGGTTTTATTTTTGGGAGGCGGGTTGGACTTTTGCGGGAGATTTTACATTTTTTTTTATTTTCTTAGGTATCGGCAGTTTCTAATGTGCCGTAAGTCACTGGCGAATCCAGAAATTTGTATTTACGCACATTTCTGGAAATCGCTAGTTTATCTGACTTACGGCTGAACTGCCAGCACCGTATATGTGATTCCCAGATGAGCAAGGTGAAATTACGGGTGGCGCGGGTTACAGCAGTTACGCTGAAGCCTGCATCGCATATGTAATCTCGCCCATAGATATCAAAATTGGCTATTAAAACACAGAACTCATTCCAAAGTATTGTGTTTTTTATCTCCAACATTTTTTTTTTGCAACCACCAAAGGCCTCCACACAAAATGCACTTGGATTCATGTTAATCAAGTTTGTGATACCTGGGTGTGTAAATTGTGCTTCTATATCTTAACAAAATATGAAACTTGGTTGTTTATTTATATTATATGGGTGACAGAAGAGCATTCCTGTGATGTAAGCTGTATACTTGGGTTACTGTACTTAAAAGAATGCATTTAAAGATGCACTAAAAAGGTTGCTGTGTCTGTTTAACAATATTTGTAAGTACAGTCTTTAGTTACTTTTTTCAAATCAGTTTCATATTAAAACTTCATGCATACAAATGTATTAAAAAATAATATGCAGACAGGCACTTCTCACACAAAAGCTTAAAATGACTTAAATGGACAATCTACTCCAAAATTGTTATTGTTTAAAAAGATAGATAACGTCTTTACTACCCATTTCCCAGCTTTGCACAACCAACATTGTTATATTAATATAGTTTATAATATTTAAACCTCTAAATTTCTGCCTGTTTCTAATTCACTACAGACAGCCTCTTATGACATGCTTTTTTATTTGCTTTTCACAACAGGAGACTGCTAGTTCATGTGGGCCTTATAGATAACATTGAGTTATTTACGAGTCAACACAACGCAGCACTAATTGGCTAAAATGAAAGTCAACAGATAATAAATAAAAAGTCATGTGATCAGGGGTCTGTCAGAAGAGGTAAAAAGTATATTAATATAACTGTGTTGGTTGTGCAAAACTGGGGAATGGGTAATAAAGGGATTATCTATCTTTTAAAACAATAAAAATTCTGGTGTAGACTGTCCCTTTAAACTCTTGGTTCAGTCCATATCCTGCTTTATAATGCATTGAAACAGTTCTAAAATAATTATTTATATTTATAAAAGTCTTATCACTAGTGGTAAAGATTTTTGCAATTGCGTTCCCGATATTAGTTATAAACTGAAGGTGGCTAAGCTCCTTTTGTAGCTAGGGCTACCTTAGGATTTTCATTATGCTGTTATGCTTGGATGACGTCACTTAAAGGCAAACTTCATTTTCCAGCGATGACGTAAGTAGAGGATGCTCCGCGCCGGATGTCTTGAAGATGGACCCGCACTGGATGGATGAAGATAGAAGATGCCGTCTGGATAAAGACTTCTTCTTGCTTGGATGAGGACTTCGCCGGCTGAATGAAGATCAAAGAGGCCTCCTGGATGAAGACTTCTTTCCGCTTGGATGAGGACTTCGCCAGCTGGATGAGGATGGATGTCCGGACTTTGATAACTGTAAGTGGATCGTCGGGGGTTAGTGTTCGTTTTTTTGGGTGGTTTTTTTTTTAGCTTAGGGTTTGGGCAATGTAAAAGAGCTAAATGCCCTTTTAAGGGCAATGCCCATCCAAATGCCCTTTTCAGGGCAATGGCTAGCTTAGGTTTATTTAGATAGGTTTTTATTTGGGGGGGGTTGTTTGGGTGGGTTGTGGATTTTACTGTTGGGGGGTTGTTTGTATTTTTTTTTACAGGTAAAAGAGCTGATTTCTTTGGGGCAATGCCCGCAAAAGGCCCTTTTAAGGGCTATTGGCAGTTTAGTGTAGGCTAGGGTTTTCTTTTATTTGGGGGGGGGGGGGCTTTTTTTATAGGGCTATTAGATTAGTTTTTATTTTTGATAATTTCGTTTTTTTTGTAATTTAGTAAATTGTATTTTAATAATTTAATTTATTTTATTGTAATGTTAGTTTTTAGTGTAAGGCAGGTTAGGTTTTATTTTACAGGTAACTGCATTTATTTTAACTAGATAGTTAATAACTATTTACTAACTAGTCTACCTAGTTTAAATAAATACAAACTTACCTGTGAAATAAAAATAAAACCTAAGATAGCTACAATATAACTATTAGTTATATTGTAGCTAGCTTAGGTTTTATTCTTCAGGTAAGTATGTATTTAGTTTTAAATAGGAATACATTTAGGTAATAATTGTAAGGTTTATTTAGATTTATTTTAATTATATTTAAGTTAGGGAGTGTTAGGGTTAGACTTACGTTAGGGTTATGCTTAGGGTTAAGTTAAGGTTAGGTTTAGGGGTTAATATATTTATTTAGTGTTAGTGATGTTGGAGGCTAGAGGTTTAGGGGTTAATAAGTTTAGTATGGTGGCGGCAGATTAGGGGTTAATAACTGTAATGTAGGTGGCGGCGATGTTAAGGGCGGCAGATTAGGGGTTAATAAGTGTATTTAGGTGGCGGCGATATCGGGAGCAGCAGATTAGGGGTTAATAGTTTTATTTAGGTGGCGGCGATGTTAAGGGTGGCAGATTAAGGGTTAATAACATTATGTAGGTGGCGGCGATGTCTGGGGCGGGATATTAGGGTGTTTAGACATGGTTTTTATGTTAGGGTGTTAGGTTTAAACATAACTTTTTCTTTCCCCATAGACATCAATGGGGCTGCGTTATGGAGCTTTTGTTTCCGCGATCGCAGGTGTTAGGCTTCTTTTTTGCTGGCTCTCCCCATTGATGTCTATGGGGAAATAGTGCACGAGCACGTCAAAGCAGCGCTTGTATTTGGGTGCGGTATGGAGCTCAACGCCACCATATCGCCCGCACAAGCCTGCTTTTTGAAAACCTCTTTTGTGGCGGTCGTTAATTTCCCTATAGCGTGGAAAACTCGTAATCTAGCTGAATGTTAATTCATATACTCTAGCTGAGACTAAGCTCCTTCTATATCGGGAGCTATAACTATCATTATACTCTTGTGAATAAGGTGGTTTAAAGGAATAATCTAGTCAAAATCAAACTTTCATTATTCAGATAGCGCATGCAATGTTAAGCAACTTTCTAATTTACTCCTCTTATCAATTTTTCTTCGTTCTCTTGGTATGTAAAGATACCAAGAGAACGAAGATAAAATGATACTCCTATTTATCCTAATTTACTCCTATTATCATTTTTTCTTCTTTTTCTTGGTATCTTTAGATACCAAGAGAACGAAGAAAAATTGATAAGAGGAGTAAATTAGAAAGTTGCTTAAAATTGCATGCTCTATCTGAATCATGAAAGTTTAATTTGGACTTTACTATTCCTTTAAGTATAAATAATTTCTTGAACTTGCGAGTAAGCCAAAACGTTACAAATAAGGAGACTATTCTCCTAACATGTGCGCACCTGATGCGCATTTCACATCAGTCCAAAGAAAGAAGGGCAGTGTAATGTATCTTCTAAACTGATGTTTGAGACGTGTGTGAAATTATTGAAAATTCCTAATACAGACCTTCTAGTAAGGCTTTAAAGGGACAGTCAACACCAGAATTTTTGTTGTTTAATAAGATAGATAATCCCTTTATTACCCATTCCCCAGTTTTTTGCAAAACCAACACTGTTATATTAATACACTTTTTACTTCTGTGACTAACTTGTATCTAAGCATCTTCTGACCACCCCTAATCACATGACTTTGAGTTATTTTGCATATAGTTGCATTTTAGCCAATTAGTGCAGTGTCTGCCACTAGCCACGGGCGTGATCACAATGCTATCTATATGGCCTACATGAGCTTGCTCTCCCCTGCTGTGAAAAGTAAATAAAATAGAGGCGGCCTTCAAGGGCTTAGAAATTATCATATGTGCTTTCCTAGGTTTGCTTTCAACTAGAATACCAAGAGAACAAAGCAAAATTGTTGATAAAAGTAAATTGGAAAGTTGTTTAAAATTACATGCCCTATTTGAAAAATGAAAGTTTTTTTTGGACTTGACTCTCCCTTTAACACAAAGTTTAGGCAGAAAGATAACACAGGCAAACAAACATATTAGGGTGATAATCCTATTTAATATCTTTTCCATATCTTACCAAGTGTTTGGAGACGCTCAGTTGTAAGCTGCAATCTTAGACATCTGAGTCAGTGATCAGATCACACATTTATAAGCTGTAAAACTGTATATAGACAAAGGGCATAAAACACTTGCACAAGGGAAACGATTCTGGATATCATAAAAATAGTTCACAACTAAAGAAGTCATTTCTCACTTGGATAATACCGACACCAAAGAGAGCATAAGCAGGTGGTTGGCAAAAATAGAATTGCATAAAGAAATGCTTAATAATATTCCCTGTCTTGATACCCTGGGCTAATATGGAGATATTTGTAGCACATCCCCTGTTGATCTAACAGCTGGAGTAGGCTTTAACAAAGACATTTAACACCTGCCTGTTTTCCTATTTTAAATGAAAAGAAGACAGTTTATTTAAGTGAGCAAATCAGTGAGAATTGTCAGCAGGACCATCTGGTTTTAATCAAGAGACTAGGAATGAACTGATTCTATCTTTTAGTATCAATAAAAACAAGATATTGCTGCCAACAGCCACTGTTTTGCTTGATAAAAAGAAGCAGTGGTGAGTACTTATTTTCAAAGAAAAAGTACAATTGTCCTTTGTCACTTCTGAGCGTCTATGTCCCGTAAGGCACTACAGATAGTTTTATAACAAAATAATCACTGGTTTGTATAATAATAAATAATAAGCAAAAACAAAATTTATGCTTACCTGATAAATTTCTTTCTTTCCGGATATGGTGAGTCCACGGCATTATCAATTACTGTTGGGAATATCACTCCTGGCCAGCAGGAGGAGGCAAAGAGCACCACAGTTAAACTGTTAAAGTGAATGTCAATTTTGATGCTAAAGTGCCCGGTTTTTAAAAATTCAATTAAAAACAGGGGCACTTTAATTCATCAAAATTTACATTTCACTCGTTGTAAAAAAATACCTTTTAAACTTTACAGCAGCTCCAGCTTCCTCCGGTCGTCGCAAGCCATTTCTGATGTCAGAAATTATGGATAGGTCATCCTCCAATCTCGGCTTTCCCCCCGGGGGAATCAGTGTCTGATTCAACGCTGTGATTGGAGGAAGCTGGATTCCTCATTTTAGACCAAGGAAGAGGCTTTGCGACGGGTGGAGGAAGCTGGAGCTGCTGTCAAGATTAAAAGGTAAGTATTTTTTCACAACACGAGTGAAATGTAAATTTTGATGAATTAAAGTGCTCCTGATTTTAATCGAATTTTTTTTAAACGGGCACTTTAGCATCAAAATTTACATTAACTTTAAGTATCACTCCCTTCCCACGAAGGTAAATGGAGAAAAAGGAGTAACACAAGGTGCAGAGGTGCCTGAGGCTTAGTAAAAATAACTGGCTTAAAATAAAGGGCAGGGCTGTGGACTCACCATGTCATGTCAGGTAAGCATACATTTTGTTTTCTTTCCTAAGATATGGTGAGTCCACGGCATCATTAATTACTGTTGGGAATCAATACCCAAGCTAGAGGACACAGATGATTAGGGAGGGACAAGACAGGTATACCTAAACAGAAGGCACCACCGCTTGAAGAACCTTTCTCTCAAAAGAAGCCTCAGTCGAGGCAAAAGTATCAAATTCATAAAATTCTGAAAAAGTATGTAAGGAAGACCAAGTTGCAGTCTTGCAAATCTGATCCACAATAACTTCATTTTGAAAGCCCACGAAGAGGAAACAGCCCTCGTAGAATTAGCTGTAATTCTCTCAGGAGGCTACTGCCCAGCAGATTTATAAGCCAATCAAATTATACTTCTCAACCAGAAAGAAAAAGAAGTAACTGAAGCTTTCTGACCCTTACGTTTTCCAGAGAAACAAACAAACAAGGCAAAAGACTGGTGAAAGTCCTTAGTCGCCTGCAAATAGAATTTAAAAGCAAGCACCACATCTAAGGTGTGCCACAAACGAGCCTTATGAGAAGAAGGCATGGACATAGAGCAGGAACAACAATTTCCTGATTAATATTTCTATTCGAAACAACCTTAGGAAGGAAACCAAACTTGGAACAAAGAACTGCCTTATTGGTATGAAAGATAAGATAAGGCGAATCACACTGCAAAGCTGAGAGTCCCGAGACTCTCTGAGCAGAAGAGATAGCAATAAGAAACCTTTCAAGATAACAACTATATCTATGGAATGCAAAGGCTCAAACCGAGCCTGCTGCAAAACCTTAAGAACAAGGTTAAGACTCCAAGGAGGAGCAACAGACTTAAACACAGGCCTGATTCAGAAATCTGACCCTTCAGGGTACTGACTGACAAACCCTTCTCCAGACCTTCCTGGAGAAAGGGCAAAATCCTAGGAATCCTGGCCCTACTCCAAGAGTAACCCTTGGATTCACACCAATAAAGATATTTATGCCATATCTTAGGGTAATTCTTTCTGGTAACAGGCTTGCGAGCCTGAATCATGATCTCAATGACCGACTCAGAAAAACCACGCTTAGACAGAACTAAGCGTTCCATCTCCAAACAGTTATCTTCAGAGAAACGAAATTTGGATGAAGGGACCCTGAATCAGAAGGTCCTTCCTAAGAGGCAGCCTCCAAGATGGGAAAGACGACATCTCCACTAGGTCTGCATACCAGATCCTGCAAGGCCACGCAGGGGCTATTAGAACCACCGATAATGACTGGGGTTTGTGGGTAGGGAGTGAAACTTAACAGTTTAACTGTGGTGCTCTTTGCTTCCTCCTGCTGGCCAGGAGTGATATTCCCAACAGTATTTGATGATGCAGTGGACTCACCCTATCTTAGGAAAGAAAAAAAATATATAACACTAGATTTACCAGCTGTGATATATATTGTATAGCCTAAAGTAATTTGCAAATGTGTTAATGTTCCAGAAAGACATCTAATGGAATATACAATTATTCCATCTCTTATTTGATAGTTCTTCATGCTGTGAGCTGCAGAATTGACTCCAAATACTGTACTATGCTATTTGATAGTTAAAGGGACAGTCAACACCAGAATTTTTGTTGTTTAAAAAGATAGATAATCCCTTTATTATCCATTCCCCAGTTTTGCAAAACCAACACTGTTATATTTATATACTTTTTACTTCTGTTACTAACTTGTATCTAAGCATCTTCTGACCGCCCCTAATCACATGACTTTTAGTTATTATCTATTGACTTGCATTTTAGCCAATTAGTGCAGTGTCTGCCACTAGCGTGATCACAATGCTATCTATATGGCCTACATGAGCTTGCTCTCCCCTGCTGTGAAAAGTAAATAAAATAGAGGCGGCCTTCAAGGGCTTAGAAATTATCATATGAGCCTTCCTAGGTTTACTTTCAACTAGAATACCAAGAGAACAAAGCAAAATTGTTGATAAAAGTAAATTGGAAAGTTGTTTAAAATCACACGCCCTATTTGAAAAATGAAATGTTTTTTTGGACTTTACTGTCCCTTTAACTACATCTCTGAATTTTATATTATACTTTTTTGGTGTCAATTTTTATGTCAAAGAAAGGTGTTTTACACACATATTACAGAAAGTATTGTCAGGACTTTAGATTCTTGTAGGTTAGGAATGTTATTGGCTGGTTTCTTGTCAGTTGGTAGCTAAGGCAATATTACTGGATTAATAAACATCAATATTAGGTGATTACTAATAAACTGCTGATTACTTATACATATAACACAAAACAACAAAAGTACAAATAAGCAAGGATATGTTAAAAGAAAGTCCAAATAGGCAGAAAATCTGCCTCAGGTGCTTGATTGCAGAGGATCACAGGAAGATATGCAAGGAAGGAAACAGATAAATATAGTGCAGTATGTATGGATCAACTAATCTAAACCATTGTATTAACTGTTAGGCAAAAAAAAGGACTTTTTGTGGACATATACAGACATTTGTATTACCTAACAGTCAGAACTTTAGGGCTTCCGGATGATTGCAAATTGTAAAGCTGTTTGCTTTGCCGGTTTGTCTTATGCACAGTTAGTATCTGACTAATACAGTCTGTTTTTCTGTCCTTGTTTTTAATAAAATATTTTAACTTCTATATCCTGGGAGTATCCTTGTGAGCCATGGGGCTTTATACCTACCCGCAACATCACTAAGAGCTTAGTTATAGCTCTCTCCAATGTGAGTATTGTTCCCTGTGGGATAGGATTAGTTGATCCATACATACTGCACTATATTTGTCCTTTTCCTTCCTTGCATAACTTCCTGTGATCCTCTACAATCAAGCACCGGAGGCAGATTTTCTGTCTATTTGGACTTTCCTTTAACATATCTGTCATGAGATGCAGGACATATGCAGGACACAGCAATGATGGTACAACTCTATTTTATTACAGAGCATAGCAATACACATCCAGACAGGTTGATTGTACTAAACTAACTGCGACACAGACACCGGACCTAAGCCCCGCCCACAAGCTAGTGACATCACATCCTGCTCTCATCACATCTTCCCCTTTTTCAAAGGCAAAGCATACATTCGCATATATTAAATAACAAGGTACACCAACAGGGTATACAACAACATTTTGTTTTTGAACATTATAAAAACAGATAGATTAGAAAACATGAACAAATAAATTACATCCTGACTTGGACATCGGGGTAGACTACCCTAGTCCACAGTGACCATGGGATTATTCTGCCCATACTTCCGGTCACTGTTCTAGCTAAAGTCAGTCCCTGTATCGGGCCGGAAGTTTCACCACTCTTCCGCTTGATGTAACTTTGCATGAACTGTCCTCTGATACAGAAGATGGTGAACAAGAGTCTGCTGGAGGCAAAGATATATCCCCGCTATGATCTTGCTGAGGGGAAGGCACCTCTCTTAGAACAGGGGATCCCACCGGCGGTGGTACTGAGGTATCCGGTTCCAGACTCTCAGGTACAGGCTGAAGATGTCTTCGGTTACGGCGTGTAACCGTCCCTCCCTCTGTAAGGACTGTGTAAGACCTTGGTTCTGGAGAGCGGCCCACTACCGTAGCAGGCGTCTTCCATTTCTTCTCATCATCCAGTTTAATTCTGACACTTTGGCCCGCTTTCAGTTCCTGTAAAGGCCTGACAGAATGTCTCCTGTCGTAGAAGAAACGATAACCCTTTTTGGCCTCTTCATCCCTCCTAAGGACTTCGTCCCGAGGAACAGGGCCAGGCGGCTTGAAGACACCCACTGAGGGTAAAGTGGTGCGAATCTGGCGTCCTAGCATCAGCTGTGCCGGGCTAAACCCGGTGGCTTGAATGGGCGTCGCCCTGTATGACAAGAGGGCTAGGTACGGTTCAGATTGCTTTAGAATAAATTTTGTTGTTTGAACTGCCCTTTCAGCCATTCCGTTGGCCTGCGGATAATGTGGACTTGACGTGGAATGTACAAAATCATATTCCCTGCTGAAAGCACTGAACTCTGTAGAAGCGAACTGCATGCCATTATCACTCACCAGCTCCATTGGAATGCCCCAGCGGGCGAACAGGCTCTTCAGGTGAATGATAACGGCCTGACTTGTGATATCATTCAGGGGTGCTATTTCCAAATACCTGGAATAGTAGTCGATAACAACAAGAAACTTTTTCCCGTGCAGTTCGCACAAATCAGCAGCTATTTTCTGCCACGGCCCCGCAGGCAGCGGAGTAGACATTAAGGGCTCCCTTCTCTGAGTAGGCCGGCGTTCCCGGCAAAAGGCACATTTAGACACGTGATTTGCAATGTCGGAGCTGATCCCAGGCCACCACACAGCTGTAGCTGCTCTTTCTCTGCACTTTGTAATGCCTAAGTGGCCATCGTGAATCCTGTTTAACATCTCCTTCCTCATGCTGACAGGAATTACAATACGGTCTTGGAACAGCACCAACCCCTCCAGCTCCGTGAGCTGCGACCTCTCTGGCTGGTAAGCATTTAAAGACATCCAGGCTGCCCGGCTCTCGGGCCAGCCATCTCTTATGTACCTTATAACTTCTTGCAGATCTGTGTCCAAATATGTCTCTTTCTTTATCTCTTCCAGTTTCCTTGAAGAAATGGACTTAGAGGCCAGAACTGAATCAACATACACTTTTACATCCGACTCTGTGGAGGATTCTTCAGCAGCAGCCAGCGGGAGCCTGGACAGTGTATCTGCCACAACCAGCTGCTTCCCCGGCACATGCACTGCCTGAACATTGAACCTGAGTAGTCTCATTAAAAGTCTCTGGCATCTCAAGGGTGTTTTGTCGATGTCATAAGAATTGATAAGAGGGACTAGCGGTTTGTGGTCAGTTTCCAGACTAAATTTCTCCAAACCCACTAGATAACGCTGAAAGCGCTCACAGGCCCAAACTGCAGCCAGGCACTCTTTCTCAATTTGAGCGTATTTTGACTCTGCAGCCGTCAGTGTGCGGGAACAGTAGGCGATGAGCTGTAGTTTGTTGTCATTCAGCTGCAGGAGTGCAGCCCCCAACCCATAACTGCTTGCATCAGCACTAACCACAGTCTTTTTTGAAGGGTCGTAGAACCCCAGCACTGGGGCAGACCCCAGCAGGGACTTAGCATGCAGGAACGCTTTTTCTTGTGAGGGTCCCCAGACCCAGGCAACATCTTTCTTAAGCAACTCTGTGATAGGGTGCAAAACTGTAGATAAATCTGGAAGAAACTTGCCCACGTAATTTACAAGGCCCAATATCTGTCTCAGCTCATGTACATCAGAAGGGCTTTTCATCTGTTCGATAGCCCGAATTTTCTCGGGGTCCGGCTTGATGCCATCCCCGTTGATGATATGCCCAAAGTAGCATAATTCAGTTTTCCTAAAATGACATTTTTCTTTATTCAGCTTCAGCCCAGACTCTTTGATAGCCTGCAGCACACAACTCAAACGCTGATCATGCTCCTCCACTGTAGACCCATACACTAGAATGTCGTCCATGACGACTGCTGTGCCCACGTGGCCACTCAGGAGAGAACTCATTTCCCTTTGAAAGATCTCAGGAGCGGAGGATATCCCAAAGGGAAGTCTGCAGAAGCAGAACCGACCTACCGGAGTGATAAAGGTAGTCAGTTTGCGGCACTTTGGATCCAGGGGGATCTGCCAAAAGCCGCTAGAAGCGTCTAATGTGGAAAAGAACTTCGCCCCAGCCAACTTCGGGGCTATATCTTCCAACGTCGGCAGCACAAATCTCTCCCTCTTCACTGCCTCATTCAACCTTTTCAGGTCCACACAGATGCGCACCTTCCCATTTTTCTTTGCAACTGGAACAATGGGGGCACACCAATCAGTTGCTTCAACAACCTCTTCAATAACCCCCATAGACTTCATGCGCATGAGCTCTTTCTCCACTTGAGGCATGAGCGGGAACGGAATTCTACGAGGAGTAGAAATACTGTATGGGACTGCATCACTTTTAAGTGCTATACGGACAGGTTTGCAGTTCAGTAGGCCCAACTCGCCAAACATATCTTCAGAGACCTCATTCACTCTGGCCACGAGGCCCAAATCACAGGCTGCTTTTCTGCTCAATAAACTGTTAACACACTGACCTCGGATCACATGCACCCACATGGTGAACTTTCTCTGTTTGTACTCACAGCTGGCGAGAAATTTCCCCACACAATCAATGTGGCCACCAGGACTATGGACGTTTGTCGTAACCTTCGCCAGCTGGGGCTGTCGAGGCAGTTTCATAAATTCAGCAAAAGACATTACAGTGATATCAGCTCCTGTGTCAATCTTAAAATCAACATTGGCTCCCATTACAGTAAAAGTAACTTTCCAATCTTCCTCTGAGCTTGTCCGTTCCACAACAGACCCCACAAAAGACACTTCCTGACCCTCCTGGTCACTGTCCACCTGCATCTCCTTAATGTATTCAGTTTTACACACCACTTCAAAATGGCCTATTCTGTTACATTTTCTGCATCTTTTATCTCTGGCCGGGCATATGGCACTCTGATCATGAGCCCGGTAGCACCGTGTGCATCGGCCATGTTGCGCCCATCCACTTCTAGGCCTTTCCAGTACTTTTGATCTACCGCTCACACTGTGCCTTTCACTAGTAATTTTTCTAGACTGTTGCACTTCATCCACAATACTCTCAGACCTCAGATCAGCACTTTGCTTTTTCACCAGTTCACTCTGGCGGGCCATCCTAATAGCCCCTTCTAACGTTAAATCAGGCTCTAACTGCAGCTTCAGGGAGACTTCAGCATCTGCAATTCCAATAACTATTCTGTCTCTGATTTGCTCTTCTTTAGCAACACCAAACTCACAGAATTCAGCTAATTCATACAGGCTGCGCACAAATGACTCCACAGATTCTCCCACACGCTGATTACGTTTGTGAAAACAAGCTCTCTCATGAATCACATTTCTTTTGGGCACAAAGTGGGCACTGAGTTTATCCATAACTATATCAAA
The DNA here is from genome assembly GCF_027579735.1 of Bombina bombina. Classification (NCBI taxonomy): domain Eukaryota; kingdom Metazoa; phylum Chordata; class Amphibia; order Anura; family Bombinatoridae; genus Bombina; species Bombina bombina. Next base: position 79,887,152 of record NC_069501.1, read on the forward strand.
GTTAACTTCTTCCCCTTCTTGAAAAGTAAAAGCATTGAACACTGGCTCTACATCTTTCCCCATGGAGTATAAAAGAGAATTAACTTGTACTTCACCACTCTCCTTGTTCAGTTTGGATGCAATCCTGAAGCGCTGAAACCGCTGACGCCATGTGGGCCAAGCTGCAGGCTGAGAAAAGTCAAAAGGCTCAGGTGGGGTAAACTTTGACATTGCAATCGATCAGGAACAGAAGCGCAGTCCAGAACTTCTGACACCATGTCATGAGATGCAGGACATATGCAGGACACAGCAATGATGGTACAACTCTATTTTATTACAGAGCATAGCAATACACATCCAGACAGGTTGATTGTACTAAACTAACTGCGACACAGACACCGGACCTAAGCCCCGCCCACAAGCTAGTGACATCACATCCTGCTCTCATCACAATATCCTTGCTTATTTGTAATTGAATATTACTAGATTGATTGTGACCATGTTCGACGTGTCAAGAAGATTTTTTATAAATGAGCCATTCCTTTCTACAAATCACTACTGAAGTAGGGAAGTTACAAGTCATCCTCAACATGGGTGACAACTTGAATAGTCTTCTGGCCATCAAAATGTACCCTCTTTACCAGCAGGGACTACCTCTGCCTGTAATTATTTAGTTTAATCACCAGACAAGGTTTGTTTTCCACACAAACTCAGATATATAAGGTTAACCATCAGATGCTAGTAATAAGAATGAGAAAAAGTTGGAATACTACAGTGGGCCCAATACTGCCATGGAAATATTGCAACTGTATCAATGTTTCTTGCAAGTTAATGCAAACTCCTGTTTGTTAGCCAGAGAAAGTTGCTAATTAATGGCTGTCAATCTGTTGCAGCCCCACTGTTATCCAAGGGGTTAAAGCCTTACCCTAGCACTAACACTAGCCCTTACTGTAAATACTAGAGGGTGCATTTGGCTATGGACAAATGCAAATTTGTTGGAATTTAAGGTGATTTGTCCAATACAGGAACAGCCAAACACATTTTTATACAAAATGGACAAGAATGAACAATTGTTTGACCAAATTTATAAGCTATTTCATGCTGTTTGGCACCAAAAAAATGCATGAAGGGGCAGGAAAGGGGGCAAGAATTATATTGTTTGGATGATCAGCTCCTTTGCTTGCATTGATGTACAAGGGGATCTGTCCATTGTTCCCTGTCCGATTTTGCCATAGTATTACTGATGTTAGAGACAGCCAGTCAGGGACTAAATACTAAATGTTGATTTTATCCATAATCAAGCCTTAACCTAACATAGGGAGGTGGGAGACTAGGAAGCTCAGCCATGTTCAATCACTTTGACTACAGATATTGAAGCAGGCAGTTGTGTGCCTCTGTGAGCTAGTTTTTTTACTCCAATTCAGCCAGTTACATGTTCTATTAGCTTTAAAAGATAGGTTCTTCTAAATTGTTCAAAGGCTATCATTTTTGTTAAAATTAGTTGTATATATTTGCTATTCCCATTCCAGAAATAACAGTAATACATAAGAAATGAATATTTGACCAAAACAGATGCCCATATGAACCAAATTTGTACAACTGAATTAGGGCTGGGCGATATGGGGGGGAACTATTTTCTTATAAATTACACACCTTAATTTTTCATTAAAAATGAATTTAACACTACAGAATCTTTACACATACAGTATATATATATATATAGATATTCAATATAAATAAGGGAGATTATACAGCAACCGCAATTAGATTGCTATAAAAAATAGACAGGGATTTCAGCACATATTTTTATTTATTAGCTCAGCAAAAATTCTAAGCTCCGCTAAAATAGCGGTAAGTGTAATCTAAACTCATTCACCACATTCCCATATGCTACCCAGAGTCTATGTAGGTTAGAAAGTTACCACTTAATAGAAGAACACATGAACCAATGAGTCAGGAAACGTGATTGGACAAATCGTGAAGAATTTTCAATTCTCTCTTTCTATATATATATATATATATATATATATATATATATTTTCCATTCTTTATTTTTATTATAGGTTCTTTAGGGTTGCTCTAGTAAATAAATATATTTCACTGTATATAAATTCACCGAATCCTCTTTTCTATATACAAGTGGGCTGCGGCTCAGTAAAGGCTTATTACTGGCTACTACTGTTTTCCTATATCCTCCTATGAGCTTAAAGAAGGAGGGTTATAATGCAGCTGCACTGAGAATCAGCATCCGCTTTTGCCCTGAGGAAACCCCTGTGCTTTCTGGCTGTCACGTGGGGGGTAAAACGTACGTCGGCAGTGACGTAGGAAGTGGAGATGGACGTGCATGAAGGACAGATCGCTGTGGCGTCCACGCTGTGCTAAGCGTAGCATGTTGCCGAAAAAGAAGTCTATTCTCACACAGAAACCAATTGGAAATCCTATTACAGGAAGCCAACACACGGTTGTATAACTAACTGAGCACTTACCATCTGACTTTTCAGCCCGTTAATGTTTGGATATCAGAGGGTTTTTCGATGCACCATTTGTACACACGGCTCCAATTTATGGGACATATTTAAGCTCTTTAAAGGGTGTTCAACTTACACCGTTACAATACCCATCTGTGTACAATCTTTCTATCTGGTATTTCTATGCATCAAGTACAATGGGTTTAAAATGCTCTTTACTTATCATCATTATATATGCAACTGTGAAAGACGAAAAAAGATTTGTTTTGGGGTAGTCCTAACATAGATCCAGAAAAGATATTATTCATGACACCGGATACTTTTAAAATTTAGTGGTGCCCGCTGAATACTGGAGTTGTTATCTTCTATCCCCATAACTTTTTCTTGTCTTGGGAATTATTGTATAAATTAGCATATGCATATTGCTTAATGTTTATTTTCACAGTTAGTCTGTATACACTGGGGTTAAGAAACATAGATCCTGACACATTATAACATGACACCTGATACCTCTCATATAGTTGGTGGTGCCCGCTGTTACTGGAGTTGTTTCATTAGCCCCCTACAGACTATACTGTTCTCTTCTAAAATTACTTTGAGGAGGTTTATTGCACAATTTGGCCAAATTTAGGTAAAGTGCACATTATTAAGTATTACATCCCATACTTTATTCAGCTGTTTAAGTGCAAACTGCTTACTGTCTAATTTAATACATGAGCTGCCTTGACATAGATCCTCAATAATCACTATGGTGGCAGATTTTACGTTTACACGTAACCACCCACTAGTGGAGGTGTTGTCAATTTAGACAGCTCATTCCTGTTCAGCTTTTGTTTTTGCTCTGTGTGAACTACAATAAAACTGCACAGTTGAATCTGTGCTTATGCATTTGTCCAATCACGTTTCCTGACTCATTGGTTCATGTGTTCTTCTATTAAGTGGTAACTTTCTAACCTACATAGACTCTGGGTAGCATATGGGAATGTGGTGAATGAGTTTAGATTACACTTACCGCTATTTTAGCGGAGCTTAGAATTTTTTGCTGAGCTAATAAATAAAAATATGTGCTGAAATCCCTGTCTATTTTTTATAGCAATCTAATTGCGGTTGCTGTATAATCTCCCTTATTTATATTGAATATCTAAATAATTTAAGGGTCTGCACATTTGCCATTTTTTCCTTCATATAAGGTTTTTGTTACACCTGGGCGTTGCCATATAGTCCAAGGTAAAGAATCAAATTTTTGGCTCTACTAGCTTCCCTTTCCCTATCTTATCTATATATATATATATATACATACACATATATATACATATACACATATATATTATATATATATATATATACACACACACGCATTACTTTACTTTTCCCTTGTGCACTAAATACAGTTACTATATGTACTATATGTACTTATATTTACTATTACAAATTTATTTCTGAACAATAATAATAGCAATAATATTATAATCAAATACCTCTCTGATTCCTTGTATTAACCCTATACATGTCTGGTTGGATAGATGGTTAAAGATTCCTGATATTTTTGATTGAACTCTATTACCTATATCTGGGACAAGTAGTGCTATTATGCTGCACTATCTACATTCTGCACTATACAAAAGTTTGTCTTTTTTTAATTTTGTTTTAAAACGATTCAAACTATTATTTCTGGGCTGCACATAAGCCAGGAGTAGTTGTAAACTTAAAAAGAAACGTATACTGTATTTAAAAAGGGAAAAGTAAATGTCTGTAGACGTCCTTTAGGCTAAGGACATAACCATAAAACACAATACCATGTGCAGGAGCTCATCAGGGCGAAGCAGCTGGCGCTGTGTGCAAACCAACTAATCGCAGACCAACTAATCGATTATGAGATTCGTTGACAGCTATTTTAATAATCGATTATTATCGATTATATCGATTAGTTGTTGCAGCTCTAACTGCAACTTTGATTAGCAATACGCGGTTACCATTGAATGTGTGTTGTAAAGCATTGAATGCTCCAGTCCTAGAGCGTGCGCACGCCGTTTTCCCAGCAACATATCCAACAGCTACAAAAAGCATATCAAAATGTTACACAACCTTTTTAGACATCTTAATTTTGTGTGTGTGTATATATATATATATACACACATACATATATATATATATATATATATATATATATATATATATAAACACACACACATATACTGTATACATACATATATTCTAATAATGAGATAGGCAATAAAAACATACCAGAATTACTGGATTGAGTGAATTTCAGTTATTTAGAATCTGTAACATAAACTGTCTTATAAATAATGCTAGAAATCTTATCAACCTAGATTCCTATAGCAGAACAGTTTACATCCTTTCACTCTCAATTTCCTAATATAGTTACTTTGACCTTTAACCTCCAGTTTTGGAACAAATCCCGCTGCCCTCTCTCACAGTCATCTATCTATCTTAACCAGTCGGTGCCACATTTTTACAATTCCATCTTATGTTACTCAGAATAAGAAAGAGCTTATTTGTCACAAGGTTTACTATATATAGCTGAATTAACATTTTGCACTTTTTCTGATTTATACTCCTCTTGATAAAATGCTCTGTACCTAAACAAATGATACCAGTGATTATGTTATATCTTTACATAAAACAATTTTACAAAGTGACAACACTGCAGTACATGTAGGAGTGATGTAATATTTACTTTAGGAGCAACACTGCTGTAAAGTAGAAGATTGTAATTTTTTTTTATATATAATTTTTTTATTGAGGTTTTATAATACATGCAACAAAAAATAAGCATACTTCGCCTCATAATGCCAACAGTAAACATGTCAATATATACAGAACAATAACATTTGCAAGACAGTGTATATATATAGTAAGAGCGAGGCTAACCAAACCTCTGTTTTATATTTTTTCCATCTTAATTTGACAGACTAATTAGCAGGCCACTCATGGGCCATTTCAATTGGGATAAATGAATCGGTATGGTAGTCTGAAGGAGAGCCACTTTTGGGCTTTATGATAGTTAGGGGGGAGTAGGGGACAAAACAGCGGGCAAGCACCGCTCAGAGTATGGAAGAAGGGGAAAAAGGGGGGGGGAGGGCGGAGATATCTAAAATGGGTCTGCTGAATGTTGTGTAGTTCAAAAATAAAGTTCCTATGACACTACAAGAAGCCATGGCATAATATGCTACAGTAGATGGTAAATACACATAGAAATATACTTTGCAATAAGGAACGGCTCTGAGTACTTTATAGTACAAGCTGAACTGTTTTCTATAGATTGAATAAGGGTAACTCTTGACCGAGTTATGCGAGAGGGGGGAATATTAGGGAGTATGGAATATAGAGGACTTCTGAATGAGCTCCTCTCCAGGGGAAGTGCCATCTAAAGGCGATGTGGGAGAAAGGAATATGGATATGACCCGCAGGCAACAAGTACCGGCGGGAAAGGAAAGAGAGGAGCTCAACAGGAACAGAAAATTTGTGCTACCAATACATTCTACACAGGGGTATGCCCTTATTAGCAGAGAACATATGCGGAATTTTGTAAAAAAGGTTCCCCTGTATAGGGGGAGATGGAAATATCTCTAAATAAAATGCCTAGAGCACAGATAACAAACATAAGATAAACATACATAACAGATCTCAGTGTCATTGGCATAAAAGAGCTATGTGAACTTAAAATATTGATAATTACATATTGCTTTGGAATCTCTGCCATTTAGTAAGCGTATCACATAACAGAATCATTTAATAACAGGTGAGTAAGTATAGCTATACCTTTCACACAATCCAAAAGCACATATTGTATAGTAACATGAGATTATTTAAAGATTCAGAAGGATATATTCCAGAAGCAAGAGTGAACCAATAACAAAACATGAGAGGCACTATTAGACCACTCGAGGGACAACTAACAATAATAACTATGAATCAATTGAACACTGCATAGAATATAACCCTAAATAAGACAGGCAAATAACAGTAATGCACGTTTCACTTTATCCTATACCTAATCGGCAGTAGCAGAATTTCAATGCCAGCAAGGCTAATTTACTTTTGTGGGTGTTAAATGTGGGATTGTTCAGTAGAGGTGATAGCTAGGGTGGGTTATCAAGTAGTGAAAATCTAAAGCATTGTGTTAATATCTTATAAGATAAACATACTTAAATAATAATGGCCTAGATTTAGAGTTTGGCGTTAGCCGTCAAACCAGCGTTAGAGGCTCCTAACGCTGGTTTTGGGCTACCGCTGGTATTTAGAGTCGTGTGGGTAAGGGTCTAACGCTCACTTTCCAGCCGCGACTTTTCCCTACCGCAGATCCCCCTACGCCATTTGCGTATCCTATCTTTTCAATGGGATCTTTCTAACGCCGGTATTTAGAGTCGTGGCTGAAGTGAGCGTTAGAAATCTAACGACAAAACTCCAGCCGCAGCAAAAAGCCAGGAGTTAAGAGCTTTCTGGGCTAACGCCGGTTCATAAAGCTCTTAACTACTGTGCTCTAAAGTACACTAACACCCATAAACTACCTATGTACCCCTAAACCGAGGTCCCCCCACATCGCCGCCACTCTATTAAATTTTTAACCCCTAATCTGCCGACCGCACACCGCCGCCACCTACGTTATCCCTATGTACCCCTAATCTGCTGCCCCTAACACCGCCGACCCCTATATTATATTTATTAACCCCTAATCTGCTGCCCCCAACGTCGCCTCCACCTGCCTACACTTATTAACCACTAATCTGCCGACCGGACCTCACCGCTACTATAGTAAATGTATTAACCCCTAATCCGCCTCACTCCCGCCTCAATAACCCTATAATAAATAGTATTAACCCCTAATCTTCCCTCCCTAACATCGCCGACACCTAACTTCAAGCATTAACCCCTAATCTGCCGACCGTACCTCACCGCTACTCTAATAAATTTTTTAACCACTAAAGCTAAGTCTAACCCTAACCCTAACACCCCCCTAAGTTAAATATAATTTAAATCTAACGAAATATATTAACTCTTATTAAATAAATTATTCCTATTTAAAGCTAAATACTTACCTGTAAAATAAACCCTAATATAGCTACAATATAAATTATAATTATATTGTAGCTATTTTAGGATTAATATTTATTTTACAGGCAACTTTGTATTTATTTTAACCAGGTACAATAGCTATTAAATAGTTAATAACTATTTAATAGCTACCTAGTTAAAATAATTACAAAATTACCTGTAAAATAAATCCTAACCTAAGTTACAATTAAATCTAACACTACACTAGCAATAAATGAATTAAATAAAATACCTACAATTATCTACAATTAAACCTAACACTACACTATCAATAAATAAATAAAATAAAATACCTACAAATAAATACAATTAAATAAACTAACTAAAGTACAAAAAATAAAAAAAGCTAAGTTACAAAAAATAAAAAAATTAATTACAAACATAATAAAAATATTACAACAATTTTAAGCTAATTACACCTACTCTAAGCCCCCTAATAAAATAACAAAGCCCCCCAAAATAAAAAAATGCCCTACCCTATTCTAAAATTAAAATAGAAAAGCTCTTTTACCTTACCAGCCCTTAAAAGGGCCTTTTGCGGGGCATACCCCAAAGAATTCAGCTCTTTTGCCTGTAAAAAAAAACATACAATACCCCCCCAACATTACAACCCACCACCCACATACCCCTAATCTAACCCAAACCCCCCTTAAATAAACCTAACACTAAGCCCCTGAAGATCTTCCTACCTTGTCTTCACCATGCCAGGTATCACCGATCGCTCCAGGCTCCGAAGTCTTCATCCAAGCCCAAGCGGGGGCTGGAGATCCATCATCCGGCTGAAGTCTTCTATCAAGCGGCGGCTGAAGAGGTCCAGAAGAGGCTCCAAAGTCTTCCTCCTATCCGGGCAGAAGAGTAGATCCGGACCGGCAACCATCTTCTTCCAAGCGGTGACAAGCGGCTCCATCTTGAATACCTCCGGCGCGAATCCATCCTCTTCTTCCGACGTCCTAAGTCCGAATGAAGGTTCCTTTAAATGACGTCATCCAAGATGGCGTCCCTCGAATTCCGATTGGCTGATAGGATTCTATCAGCCAATCGGAATTAAGGTAGGGAAAATCTGATCCGATCAGCCAATAGAATGCGAGCTCAATCTGATTGGCTGATTGGATCAGCCAATCGTATTGAACTTGAATCTGATTGGCTGATTCCATCAGCCAATCAGATTTTTCCTACCTTAATTCCGATTGGCTGATAGAATCCTATCAGCCAATCGGAATTCGAGGGACACCATCTTGGATGACGTCATTTAAAGGAACCTTCATTCGGACTTAGGACGTCGCAAGAAGAGGATGGATCCGCGCCGGAGGTCTTCAAGATGGAGCCGCTTGTCACCGCTTGGAAGAAGATGGTTGCCGGTCCGGATCTACTCTTCTGCCTGGATAGGAGGAAGACTTTGGAGCCTCTTCTGGACCTCTTCAGCCGCCGCTTGATAGAAGACTTCAGCCGGATGATGGATCTCCAGCCCCCGCTTGGGCTTGGATGAAGACTTCGGAGCCTGGATCGATCGGTGATACCTGGCATGGTGAAGACAAGGTAGGAAGATCTTCAGGGGCTTAGTGTTAGGTTTATTTAAGGGGGGTTTGGGTTAGATTAGGGGTATGTGGGTGGTGGGTTGTAATGTTGGGGGGGGGTATTGTATGTTTTTTTTTACAGGCAAAAGAGCTGAATTCTTTGGGGTATGCCCCGCAAAGGGCCCTTTTAAGGGCTGGTAAGGTAAAAGAGCTTTTCTATTTTAATTTTAGAATAGGGTAGGGCATTTTTTTATTTTGGGGGGCTTTGTTATTTTATTAGGGGGCTTAGAGTAGGTGTAATTAGTTTAAAATTGTTGTAATATTTTTATTATGTTTGTAAATATTTTTTTATTTTTTGTACTTTAGTTAGTTTATTTCATTGTATTTATTTGTAGGTATTGTATTTAATTAATTTATTGATAGTGTAGTGTTAGGTTTAATTGTAACTTAGGTTAGGATTTATTTTACAGTTAATTTTGTAATTATTTTAAATAGGTAACTATTAAATAGTTATTAACTATTTAATAGCTATTGTACCTGGTTAAAAGAATTACAAAGTTGCCTGTAAAATAAATATTAATCCTAAAATAGCAACAATATAATTATAATTTATATTGTAGCTATATTAGGGTTTATTTTACAGGTAAGTATTTAGCTTTAAATAGGAATAATTTATTTAATAAGAGTTAATTTATTTCGTTAGATTTAAATTATATTTAAGTTAGGGGGGTGTTAGTGTTAGGGTTAGACTTAGCTTTAGGGGTTAATACAATTATTATAGTAGCGGTGAGGTCCGGTCGGCAGATTAGGGGTTAATTATTGTAGGTAGGTGGAGGCGACGTTGGGGGCGGCAGATTAGGGGTTAATAAATATAATATAGGGGTCGGCGGTATAAGGGGCAGCAGATTAGGGGTACATAGGTATAATGTAGGTTGGGGCGGTGTACGGAGCGGCAGATTAGGGGTTAAAAAAAATATGCAGGTGTCAGCGATAGCGGGGGCGGCAGATTAGGGGTTAATAAGTGTAAGGTTAGGGGTGTTTAGACTCGGGGTACATGTTAGAGTGTTAGGTGCAGACATAGGAAGTGTTTCCCCATAGGAAACAATGGGGCTGCGTTAGGAGCTTAACGCTGCTTTTTTGCAGGTGTTAGGTTTTTTTTCAGCTCAAAGTGCCCCATTGTTTTCTATGGGGGAATCGTGCACGAGCACGTTTTTGAAGCTGGCCGCGTCCGTAAGCACCGCTGGTATTGAGAGTTGCAGTGGCAGTAAATTATGCTCTACGCTCCCTTTTTGGAGCCTAACGCAGCCATTCTGTGAACTCTAAATACCAGCGGTATTTAAAAGGTGCGGGGGAAAAAAGCATGCGTTAGCTACGCGGGTCGTTACCGACAAAACTCTAAATCTAGGCGATAGTGAGGTAACAAATGTCCCCATGGGATATCGCTTATGACCAGTTACAAATATAATTATAATTATATGCTCTTCTGGGCAGGAGATACCAACTATATATTGTGGCTTTATTTGCAGACTAATGCATACAATATGTCTGGAATATCAGGAGGCTTACTAATCATAAGTATACCATTATATAGTATATGAGTCTAACCGTTAGCTGTAAAGTTTGTCAGGACTTCAGCATACAGAGCCTCTAATCATAGGAATATTAGCATAACATCATGAATTTGAAGTAGACAAGCATCACATTTAAGAAGCATTTTGCTAAAGAGCATAAATAAAAATGTAACATTGCAATAGCTTATGTAACTCACATCAAGGGGAGAATATGTGTGTGGAATTATATATCTCATATCACAAAACCATCTCAGCAATAAAACCTTGCCAAGGACAATTTTAACAGTATATATCACAGCATAACTAGAGAAATATATGCTGCAAGGTTTTTCCACATTTGAGAGATAATATAATGGTTCATATGTTCACTAGGAAGTGTCCAGAGAAGTTCATCTCACATCCACAATTGAGGCTGGTCAAAAAATAGAAAAAGATAGCATCCAATTAAGCCCTTTGATCCGTCCTGTCGTATTAGAGATCTCAACCGATGCCTTCTCTTGTACAGAGATTCATTAGAACAGGGTAGTCAGATTTGAGACTGTCAAGTAAGCAGAGCACGGCATAATGCAAGCTAGCCAAAGTATCAGCCAGCTCAGGAGACAGGAATGTAATACCTTCAGGTATGTGTTCAGAGCTGACAGTGTGGACTATTAAAAATGTGGCGATCGCCTTCATTGCAATCCACTCTCTCCATAGCCACATACCCTCCCAGTCGCCTCCCGCAATGCTCAAGATGATATCCAGGCTCCGCAGTTCCCTGGGCTTACCGCTACTCCCAAGCTGCAGTGGTTCGTAATCTATGGCGATTTCCGGGCAGGCAGGGACTCTATTCGTTAAGTATTGTATGCCTATAGGTAGTTCCAGGGAGGTTGTATGAGGACTTATCAGACTCGGTGGTTCTCCCGGTAATTCTCTGGTAACTGGATTGAGGTCAGGATGCATGGTATTCTGACATATAGCCGTTAGCTCCTCAAAACCAGCATCCATCTTGTGTCCTAGCTCTTCTAGTAGTGACCGCAGAGATGCGTGAAATTCCTCCATAGCGGGCTGAGTAGGCAGGAAGCAGGACAGTTCCAAAACGGCTGCTCTATTCAAGCAATCGGGAGATGTGCTAGTGAACAGGGAGTCGCAGGGTCTACTATCCTCTCTGGTCTCTCTCATAGGCTTCTTGTCAAATTCCCTCTGGACCTTCAAACGCCGCTTCTAAGATGGCGCCCGTCTCTCAGCCAGCTAGCAGTGATCTAAAGAGCAATTTTCCACAAATTGTCAGCAGAATTTATCTCATTTTCTGTCCCCCTTCTGTTCTCTACATCTTATCTGATTTCTGTGGTTGAATCTGAGTCATATTATGGCTTGTGTTATTGTCTTGTATTCTGTAATTATGCAGAGCATTAGGTACTTGCGACTGCTCCGTTCTGGGCTTGCTCCGCCCCCCCCCCCCACCCCGAAGATTGTAATTTTAATCAGTGCAAGGCTGGATCTGCTTTAATTTAATTTGGGACCTCTGTCTAGCGGCCACTCTCATGGTCTTTCATTCCCTATAAATAAATATATTCCCAGCACACCAGCCACACCTGGACTTCATTGGCTTAGCCCATGACCCACCCTAATCCTACCTCAGGACAGCTTTACCCTGCCCCAAGTTGCCAAGACTGCATCTATGAAAAGGTCCTGATAAACATAGCTGGAAAGTCCCTCACAATTCCCAATCTAATTGTTTTGAAAACATAAAAATTCTGTTTCTAGCTTTAATATGAGAATATTTCTTGAAAGTAAATCCTGGTACATTGCTTCTCGCAGCTCCATGGGTTGGAGGATGTTCATGTAGATTAGGCTTTTCCAAACAATGCAGACCTAAAATGTATTTTACTTGACCCCCAACTGGGTGACAATGAACTATGGAGGAGATTAAAATTCCACTTCAAGCAGTATGTAAGAGACAGAAATGTGGGGAGATTCTCAACGCATATCTGTCTTAGTATTCTCGTTAGCACAGATACATTATTGCACTGATACTGGCTCAGTGCAAGCCAAACTGTACCTAACTTTCACCTAGATTACAAGTTTTGCGTTGCGGCTTGTAACGCTGAAAATATGGCATTTTCAGCATTAAAACAGCACCACAGCTATTGTTGTTATAAGTGTTGTTGGTATAGGTGTACCATACACCTTTTAGCCTGTACCGCAGTGTCAGACCTGCACAGGTAAAAATTACTTTTTTTTTATGGGATTCCCATAGCGTCGGTATTACGAGTTTTGCAGTACGGCTAAAAAGTTAGCGTTACAGCCTAAAACGACAAGATCTGTACCGCCATCTAAAGTCAGTAGTTATGAGTTTTACGCTACAAAGCTGTAGCATAAAACTCATAACTAAACTGGTACAAAGTACACTAACACCAATTAACTACCTATTAACCCCTAAACCGAGGCCCTCCCGCATCGCAAACAATATATTACATTATTAACCCCTAATCTGCCACTCCCCACATCGCCGCCACAATTTTTTTTATTAACCCCTATTCCGGAGCTCCCCGACATTGTCGCCACTATAATAAACTTATTAACCCCTAAACCGCCGCCCTCCCGCATCGCAAACACTATTTAAATATTATTAACCCCTGACCTGCCGTCCGCCCACACCGCCGCTATAAGAAACCTATTAACCCCTAAACCGCAAGCCCCCCACAACGAAATATACTAAAATAAACTATTAACCCCTAAACCGAAAGCCCCCACAATGAAATAAACTAATTTAAACTAGTAACCCCTAAACCAAAAGACCCCCTAACTTTATATTAAAATTAAATGGCTAATTCGAATTAGCCAATAGAATGAAAGCTACTTAAATCCTAGTGACTGATTTGAACAGCCAATAGGATTTTAGCAGCCCTAATTCCTATTGGCTGGTTCAAATTTTTCAGCCAATAGAAATGCAAGGGACGCCATCTTCAATCACGTCCCTTGCATTGAAGATTCAGTGTACGGCGGCGACCGTATGATGCTCCGTGCCGGATGTCTTCAGGATGGACCCGCTCCGGGCCGGCTGGATAAAGATCGAAGAGGCCACCTGGATGAAGACTTCTTGCCGCCTGGATGAGGACTTCGCCAGGATGAAGATCATTTAGTGGGACTTCAAAAACTGTAAGTGGATTGTCAGGGGGTTAGTGTTAGGCTTTTTTAAGGGTTTATTGCGTGGGTTTTATTTTATTTTTTTATTTTTTATTTTTTTACAATTTTTATTGAGGAATTATATGATACAGTAAACATGCTCTTATAGGAGTGTACAATACAATGTCAAGTTAATATTATAAAATCATGCTTGTGGACCTTGAATAATTGTCCTCATTTTTGTCCCTTTAAGTAACGATGCGGACCACTCATGGGTCCTCCATGCTATAATGTGAGCATAAAGGTAGGGATTGTATATAGTTAAAACAAAAAACAAACAATTTGAATAAAACAAACAAAAACAAGGCAACATACATAACTATCAATGCAAGTGAGAAGAGGCCAGAGGATGATTCATGCAAAGTATACATTGATTTGTAAAGTCAAACCTCATGTTCTCCCCATATAATAAATTACCAGACCACTCTTGGGCCTTTGATTAATCTGTATCCATACAAGATTGGGGTTTTATAGAGTTGGGTAAGGTTATATAAACAAAATATTGTGAAACAAACAAGATAAAACATATTCAGGACCTCCAAAGACCAGATTGATTGTTAGTATGCAAGGGTTAGTTAATGTCCTGTCCCATACCACCCAGCAATGTGTAATGAGCAGGTGTATGCTTGTAAACTTGTTATCTCCTGTGGCTTTAAGAAGACACAGCTTGCTACTCTGTGTTGTCTGTAGCTATACAGCAGGCTATGACATATGTGGCAACAGTTGTCCGGCAGTGCATGTTGTAAATATGGGCTGGCATGAAACAGGACAGTCCATGATATAATGTTGAGGACTACATGTAGTCAGAGACTGTAAAACAGGCACCCCTATTGTGATATGCATTATTAATATAAACTTATGTATGACTGGAACACAATTTTATTAGCCACATCACCGTTAGGATGATACATATCAGGACTACACTACCCCCCATTATGTTGGCAACTGAAAGGTAGACAGACACTGTAAATCAAATATCAGTTAGCAGGACATATTATAAAGATTAGTCTGTAAAAGGCTAGCAGTGAAGTGTCAGCGGTCCCTGTGAGATCAAGTACAGAGGCATCAGATAGACATCTTGTAAAACATATCTGCTCAAGAGAACATAACCCAACATAACCTAACGTTAAAAATGAACTGTAAGCTTGAACAGTGGGTCCAAAGGTCAAATGAACACAAAGACCGGGTTTGCATTTACCAAATATCAGCCCCCTGGGTCTATGTGCAAGCGAAGCAGCGACTCGTTGCAGGCACTGATTGTCCTTAGCAAGTTAGTAAGACAGCTCTCGCTCTCTAAGTACCTTCTGAAGATTGAGTTATTGTTGCCTGCAAGCGGTATAGTGTTAGTCCCATTTGGAGAGTCGCTGCGAGAGTCAAGTTGGGACATGTTATCCGTCGTGCAAATCTGCTTGTTAGCGCTTGTTTTTGATGTAGTTCCAACTGCGGGAGGCCTCCGCACCAACTCTGTGAGGCCAGTTCTGGCAGCAGGCATCATTCGTTCACTAGTGCTGATCGTAGCTGCCTCACCAGTATCAGGGGCAGCAGGGATGGACCCGTCCTTAATTAGGTGAGTTAAGTTGGTCAGGGTACACCGGGTATTTGTAATGGTTTCGCCATACATCAGCGGTGGTCTCGCAGTTAGCGGTTTCTGCTCCATTGATGCTATATTAAGATCAGAGCCTGGCCGCCTGCTGGTGCTAGCCATAGCTGTTTTACCTAGGATGGGAGGTATAGGAATGTTCTTGTTTAGCGGCCATATATTATGTGTCCCTGCTGTCTCACCAATGCTCTTTATTGCGGTCTGCAGGTGAAAGTCAGTCAAGGCTGCCTCTTTTTTGGAATGGTTAGTTTTGCCATCCCCCGTTGTTTTATGTAAATCTCGCTCTGTCTGCTGTATAAGAAGGTTTTCTGTACATAAAGTTTGGCTCTTCAATGTAATATCTCTCTGTTCGCCATCTTTATTTGTGGGTGTTGTAGGGGTATGCACCAAATCTCCTGCCGTTATGCGCTCTATAGGAGATGGGGTGTTTTTTGTGCAGTCCAACGGGAGTGATCTCTGATATATTCTAAGGAGAATAGATTCCAGTTTAGCGAAGCGTTGCTCCAGCTCCTGCTCTATGTTTGTTTCCCATGCGGTCGCCATTTTAAGGTGATCTTGTGGACAGTAACGTGGGAATAGGGGTGCACACTTCTATAGGACTGTTAATTGTAAATTGCCTGTTCTGTGTAATGTCACTCCAGAGGAGGGCTATGTGGTATTGAAGAATTGGTAAGTCGGAGTAATCCGACAGCACCAGTAACCCCGTTTCTTCCCGGGGGGGGGGTTTACCTAATAATGGGCCGCCGCCCTAGGCCTTAATGTTCCGATCCGAGTCCCCAGAGTCATAAAAACAGCAAGGAAAGCAGATATGGGACCACAGCTGTTAGAGTTGTGATATCCCTATAAGTTATGTACTAGATCTTGCCGTTAGTACACAATAACCAGCGGATTACTGTAATTTCGGCCGGAGCCCTCAGAAGTTGCGTCCTTCCCTGAACACTGCACGGACACGCCCCCATGGGTTTTATTTTTTAGTTTAGGGTCTGGGCAGTAAAAAAGCTAATAGCCTATTTAAGGGCAATGCCCATACAAATGCCCTTTTCAGGGCAATGGGTAGATTAGTTTTTTTTTTAGATAGTTTTTTTTTATTTTGTGGGTTTGGGGGGTGGGGGTTTGTAATGTTAGTGGGTCTTCATAAATAATTTTCAATAAAAGAGCTGATATCTTTAGTACAATGCCCTACAAAAGGCCCTTTTAATGGCCATTGGTAGTTTATTCTAGATTAGTTTTTTATTTTGGGGTGGTTTTTTTGGGGTATTAGAATAGGAATACTTTTTTTTTGATCATTTGTTTGTTATTTTGTGTAATGTATATTTTTAGGGGGTGCTTTTTTTTTTAGCAAAAGAGCTTTTTATCTCAGGGCAACGCCCTACAAAAGGCTCTTTTAAGGGCCCCCCAAAAGGCCCTTTGAAGGGCACCTGGTAATTTGGGGGGGGGGGGGGGTTGTATAGTGTTAGGGGGTGTTTGTATTCTTTTTGGAGTAAAAGAGCTGTTTATCTCAGGGCAATGCCCTACAAAAGGCCCTTTTAAGAGCCCCTGGTAGTTTGGGGGTGGGGGTTTGTATAGTGTTAGGGGGTGTTTGTATTCTTTTTATAGTAAAAGAGCTGTTTATCTCAGGGCAATGCCCTACAAAAAGGCCCTTTTAAGGGCCCCCCAAAAGGCCCTTGGTAGTTTGGGGGGCGGGGGTTTGTATAGTGTTAGGGGGTGTTTGTATTCTTTTTGGAGTAAAAGAGCTGTTTATCTCAGGGCAATGCCCTACAAAAGACCCTTTTAAGGGCCCTTGGTAGTTTATTCTAGAGTAGGGTTTTTTATTTTGGGGTGTTTTTTTTTTTAAGGATAGGATTAATCTTTATGTTTTTGGATAATTTTGTGTTTTTTTTGTAATGGTATTTTTTTTGTAATGGTAGTTTTTTATTATTTTTTAATGTTAGGTTTTAGTGTAAGGCAGGTTAGGTTTTATTTCACAGGTAAGTTTGTATTTATTTTAACTAGGTAGTTAGTAAATAATTAATAATTATTTATTAACTAGTCTAAATAGTTAAAATAAATACAAACTTACCTGTGAAATAAAATTAAAACCTAAGCTAGCTACAATATAACTATTAGTTATATTGTAGCTAGCTTAGGTTTTATTTCACAGGTAAGTATTTAGTTTTAAATAGGAATTATTTAGTTAATAATTGTAAATTTAATTTAGATCTAATTTAATTATGTTAAAGTTAGGGGGTGTTAGGGTTAGGTTTAGGGGTTAATATAGTTTAATTTAGTGTGTTGCGATGTGGGGGGCTGGCAGTTTAGGGGTTAATAAATGTAGTATAATGGCAGCGATATCGGGAGCGGCAGATTAGGGGTTAATAACTGTAGGCTGGCGTCAGCGATGTTGGGGGCAGCATATTAGGGGAGTTTAGACGTAGGGTTTATGTTAGGGTGTTAGGTTTAAACAGTATTTTTATTTCCCCATAGACATCAATGGGGCTGCGTTACGGAACTTTTGTTTCCGGCTCTCCCTATTGATGTCTATGGGGAAATATTTGCAACCCTTCTTGTCCGCTAAGAGACAATCATGTCGGACAACAAATCCCCCGGCAACCAATACAGCTCTACCCAGTTCTCTGTTCACCTTCTTCCTAACCCTGTAAGCTGATTTAGGGGTAGGGAAGTTTCTCCACTGTAATCTGGCCACTATATTGGACCATCCTATTCTTACCCCAGGGAAGGTGGTACAAATCCACCTGACATCAGACCTCATATTAATGAGGTCAAGCGCTTGAGCACTACGCAGGTCATTCCCCCCATGTGGAGCAAAATGATGTTGGGTCTTCCCCATCTGCGCTGAGCATCTAGGAGGAGTGATGGAAGTGTGGGCCACTGCATACCTCTACGACCTAACCACCTCACCGAAGCTGAGGAAACTGGGAGCCCCAGCTGCTGGCCAACCGTGGACGCCGTATGAATGGCAGCCCAGTGGACAAAGGAATGGCCCATGATCTATATTCTGGTAGGGCCTTTGCTTGCACCTGTAAATAGATAACATTGTTACAAAAGAAAACAGTTGCTAATTGAACAGAAGCACTGGTAAATGCTAGTTTGGACAACCTTTTTTTAGATCGATTTAACTCTTTACACTTCTCATGGATCTTCCAACTAACAGCCAACAAATTAGCTGTACACAAAACATCAATCTGTACAGATTACTCATTCTAACTATATAACAAAACAAACATATATAGATATCCTATTTTATATACTGTATACGTGTATATAAATATATATATACATATACAGGGAGTGCAGAATTATTAGGCAAATGAGTATTTTGACCACATCATCCTCTTTATGCATGTTGTCTTACTCCAAGCTGTATAGGCTCGAAAGCCTACTACCAATTAAGCATATTAGGTGATGTGCATCTCTGTAATGAGAAGGGGTGTGGTCTAATGACATCAACACCCTATATCAGGTGTGCATAATTATTAGGCAACTTCCTTTCCTTTGGCAAAATGGGTCAAAAGAAGGACTTGACAGGCTCAGAAAAGTCAAAAATAGTGAGATATCTTGCAGAGGGATGCAGCACTCTTAAAATTGCAAAGCTTCTGAAGCGTGATCATCGAACAATCAAGTGTTTCATTCAAAATAGTCAACAGGGTCGCAAGAAGCGTGTGGAAAAACCAAGGCGCAAAATAACTGCCCATGAACTGAGAAAAGTCAAGCGTGCAGCTGCCAAGATGCCACTTGCCACCAGTTTGGCCATATTTCAGAGCTGCAACATTACTGGAGTGCCCAAAAGCACAAGGTGTGCAATACTCAGAGACATGGCCAAGGTAAGAAAGGCTGAAAGACGACCACCACTGAACAAGACACACAAGCTGAAACGTCAAGACTGGGCCAAGAAATATCTCAAGACTGATTTTTCTAAGGTTTTATGGACTGATGAAATGAGAGTGAGTCTTGATGGGCCAGATGGATGGGCCCGTGGCTGGATTGGTAAAGGGCAGAGAGCTCCAGTCCGACTCAGACGCCAGCAAGGTGGAGGTGGAGTACTGGTTTGGGCTGGTATCATCAAAGATGAGCTTATGGGGCCTTTTCGGGTTGAGGATGGAGTCAAGCTCAACTCTCAGTCCTACTGCCAGTTTCTGGAAGACACCTTCTTCAAGCAGTGGTACAGGAAGAAGTCTGCATCCTTCAAGAAAAACATGATTTTCATGCAGGACAATGCTCCATCACACGCGTACAAGTACTCCACAGCATGGCTGGCAAGAAAGGGTATAAAAGAAGAAAATCTAATGACATGGCCTCCTTGTTCACCTGATCTGAACCCCACTGAGAACCTGTGGTCCATCATCAAATGTGAGATTTACAAGGAGGGAAAACAGTACACCTCTCTGAACAGTGTCTGGGAGGCTGTGGTTGCTGCTGCACGCAATGTTGATGGTGAACAGATCAAAACACTGACAGAATCCATGGATGGCAGGCTTTTGAGTGTCCTTGCAAAGAAAGGTGGCTATATTGGTCACTGATTTGTTTTTGTTTTGTTTTTGAATGTCAGAAATGTATATTTGTGAATGTTGAGATGTTATATTGGTTTCACTGGTAAAAATAAATAATTGAAATGGGTATATATTTGTTTTTTGTTAAGTTGCCTAATAATTATGCACAGTAATAGTCACCTGCACACACAGATATCCCCCTAAAATAGCTATAACTAAAAACAAACTAAAAACTACTTCCAAAACTATTCAGCTTTGATATTAATGAGTTTTTTGGGTTCATTGAGAACATGGTTGTTGTTCAATAATAAAATTAATCCTCAAAAATACAACTTGCCTAATAATTCTGCACTCCCTGTATACTATATATATATATATATATACATACACACAGTATATATATATATATATATATATATATATATATATATATATATATATACACACACACACACATACACTATTACTATTTACTTAATAAGCTTATTTATATAGGCAAGGAAACCGCATGCTTAAAAAAACTAAATTAAGGGTGGAAATGCCACAAAAAAATAAAAAATAGCACTTACGTCAGACAGCACTTCACACTTTTTACCACTTCAATATGTTTTCATACTCACAAGCAGCTTTTAAGCGGAACGTCTTGTAGACTGGGCTATCTAAAACCTACAGATCCATTTATGAGGTAAAAACACATCTTAAAATACATAAAATACAGGCACCTGCTATTCAAATGTTGAGACGTGCTATTTAAACACTTTCCCAAACACGTTGGTTCTACCATGATACAATACGAGACTGTACTTGTACCACCAGAAATGACCATACAAACAACCCTATATACACTATATGACCAAAAGTATGTGGACACATGACCATCACACCTATATGAGATTTTTGGACATCCCAATCGCAAACCATGGATATTAAAATGGAGTTGCCCCCCTCCCTTGGCAGCCATAACAGCTGCAACTTCTCTGGGAAGCCTTTCCACAAGAGTTTGTGCTCATTCAGTCAAAAGAGTATTTGTGAGGTCAGGCACTGATGTAGGAAGAGAAACGGTGGCTTACAATCATTGTTCCAGTTTACGACAAAGGTATTCAAACGGGTTGAGGTCAGGGCTTTGTGCATGCCACTTGTGCTCCTCCGCACCAAACTCGTTAAACGTGTCTTCATGGACCCTGCTTTGTGCACAGGGAAAGGGCCTTTCCCCAACTGTTGCCACAAACTTAGAAACACTTGTAAAATTGTAAAAAATATCTTTGTATCCTGTAGCCTTAAGATTACCCTTCACTGCAACTAAGGAGCCTAGACCAAACCCCAAAAAACAGATGATTTGCATGTGTTACACTACTAAGCGACCCGGCTTGCAATTTGTGTGGTCTACCACTTCATAGCTAAGCTGAAATAGCACAAATAGAAAAAAAAAATCTATATTTCTTCATCAGCATAAAAAGAAGCAATTTGCACATCAATATTGTTTTCCCAGAAAAAAAAAGACAAACTGCTAACGTTTCTGTGGATTCCCCACAAAAATACAAAATTTCATTTTGGTTTCACACAAATATACAAGCATTAACGTCACTTTAGTCAGAACTTCCGGTCTACACCGGCTACTTATCCCCAGAGAACGGGTGGCCCGCCGCCTTTGAAATAGCCCAGTAAGGGCGAAACGCGTTAGGGAAAGACCAGGAGCTTATGGGGGCTCCTTTTTTAACTGGATAGAAGTGTTTAGTGTTATTATACCATAGGTATTCTGGGATGAGTTGTTCTCCCAATTGTATGCTCCTCACTTAACCTTAGTCAAAGGTGCCACTATTAAGTGTATGCAGGGATTACATTGCATGGTATATTAGTATGGGTAATTTGAGATGAGTTGTTCTCCCAACGGTATAGTTATTACCTATCACTCTGCAGTTGAACTATTAATCCGGCATCTAAATTAAGAATAGCCGATTCACCGCGTATATACAATGGCTGTGCTAACATATTGGCAACAAAGTATTAGCAATACTAACTGTTAAAAGTTAGTCACTCCTGCTGGGGAACGCAACCAACCTGGAGATAATACAATAATAATAGTCTATTTACAAATTGTATCAAGAGATTCACTTTAAATAGAGCTCAGCTAACAGCATAGGACGGTGTTTAATATCCAACAACAGGCGTTTTTTGTTTGACCCTTTGCCTGGGCCACCTCTTGGAGGAGTTTCGAAGCGGAGACGAACTGGGAGTCTGCTTAAGTCAACCACAAACACAAGACCGGAGCAGCAGAGACAAGCTGCGAAAGTAAGGTATTAAGCAGGTGAAAAGCAAAGACTAGGTGAGTGGGGGGAATGAAGACAGGGCAGTAAAGAAGGCACACCAGGGCCAAGAAATATATATGGACAGTTTGCAACAGAGTGCTAGCAGTGTTCTGAAGAAGGATTATAATAGGAGGAACACATTTTTGGGGCTAGCTATGTGTGGGTAGACACGCAAGGGCCAAGGTGAAACTTCGTTAAAATTACTAAACCCTATCATAGAAAAGCAGCTTGTTCTGTAATAAGAGTCCCCCCCTCACAAAGAATAAATACAGCTAAAGCAATCGGTGTGAATAAACAGCTGGTCTAGTTTTGTATAGGCTTATACGGCTAAGGACGGCCTGCAAACCCGAGAAGGGTGCTTTAATTGGTATATCCCCCAGGCTAAAGAGAGCTTTAGGCCATAACATTTCTTAAGCCAGGTACCGCAAGGTGGGTGAAGTCCCGGCTGCCTCCGAAGGGGGAAAGTAGCTCTCTTGTTCATTTGCCTGAACATTTAGAGGATTACAGCAGTATATTTTAAGGAGAAACAAGGTGCTTAAGAGAGGAAAACTACTGGGAGCTTAGAACTCCCTGTCTAGACAGCAGGAATTAACGAACCTGCCTGGTTGGATTTGCGAGATACTATATTGGAGCTACTACTAAAAGGGTACTCTTGCTGCAGAAGCAGTGGTACAACAAATTAAGACTGTAACGGTATTGGGGACAATAACTATTCTTCTTGCAAGCTAATCTGTGGAAATAGTGGCTCTATAACTGCATGTACTTGACACAGCAAACACATTTCTAATGCTGTCCCAGAAAACTTTAAAAACAAGTTGTTAGCTGAAATGAAATTGATGTTGAAGGGAACATTACGAAAAGCTTTATTGTCTGTAGAATCACAGGAATTGTAAAAACAAGCTATGTACAATTTATATTTGATGGGATAGTAACTAATAACTTTTCTATAGCTAGCTATTGTCTAGATAACAGGAACATTTTTTAAAGGCCAATTGTGGGAATATAGCCTGTTTTAAGAATGCGATTGTTGTAGATGATCTTACAATTGTGTATACATATATGTACCAGGTTATTAGGAAATTCTGAAATTTGTTATACATTTTGCAAGCAATTGCTGCCTCGGCCACTGTAAGAAGCAATATTTTTGGGTATTTGAAATTGGAGCAAAAGGGGATAGTAATAAGAGATTTTACTTGTTCGCAGAAATATTAGAAATATAAAATAAGATCTGTTAAATACTTATTTGTTGAGATAGTAGCTTAACAATTTTTCTGCAGCTTGCCATTGCTCATATAATAGAATTTTTTTTTTCTGTAGGGGCTAACAGGGAGAGGGTTGCCTATCTGGAACCCAGTAAGAAATGCGGTTGTACTAGACGATATTAGGGCTGCACATGTATATAAGTGTAGGGCTAATAGCGAATTTGGAAGCATAATATATATTTGGATCTAGTGCCCCCTCTCTGTTGCTATAAAGGTCCGAATGCTCTATAAGGGTAATGGTCTTACCCTTCTTGAAACAAAGGTTGTTCTGGCAGCATACAGATAATATTGTGGTTAAGTTTCTCTCATACCAGTTGCGAAAATATTAATAACAAAGTTGACATAAGTATATGAAATACATATTGGTGTAAGAGGTCTGAGCTTTATAGGGTTAGCTTACAAAAATAATAATAATAATAATTGTGTATAAGGATCAAGAAGGGAAGGGAAGAAAGGTAACAATTACACTGTATACCTATATTTGGAAGGAAGGTTACAAGGACCAATAAGGCTTGTACATAGGAGGCTTAAAGACACAAATATAACTGTTTCTTTATTAGTCAGGCATTACCATATATAGCTGCACAAGAAGCATGTATTTTGTAAATACACACACGTATGGTTTATCCAATACGATTTAGTTAACACTTTTTTTTTCACTCCCTTGGCACACGAGGCCGATAGTAGGCCCTTATTCTATATTTCACCACACATATCCATGGAAAGGTTTGTCACTGTCAAAAATAAATCACCGGCAATGCCACCTAAAGGAAAGGATAAGAAAAATTTGAAAAGGAACAGCTTAGACACAGCAAACGGAAGTTTAGTAGAAACAACAAACACAAGGTCAGAAGTAAAACAATTTTCAGATAGGCTGTTGGAGGCAGAAAACAGAATATCAGATATAGAAGACACCAGCATGAGATAAGGATAAAAGAACAGACTAGTCAGATACACTTATTACAGAACAAAGTTGAGGAGTTAGAAGATCGCGCAAGACGCAATAACGTTAGAATCAGAGGACTCCCAGAATTGGAAGAATTTCAGGATCTAGTGCAATTCACTATCCTTAGGCATGCAAATTCCCCCACAAGGGTTACAGGTAGAAAGAGCACACAGAGTAGGTAGTGCTAGAACTTATGTAGATGGTAAGACTAAAAACAGGCCAATTATTGTTAAATACCTGAATCACCAAGAAAAAGTTAATATTATAAACCATTATAAGAAAAATTACCAGTAGCAATTGGAAATCAGAATATACTACTCTTTCAAGATATTTCAGTAGAAACCTCCAAGAAAAGGAAAGAAATGGTACCCATATGCACAAATCTAATTAAAATAGGCCACAATTATATATCCGGACAAAATTTTTAATGACCAAGGGAATGAATAATTATGAAGAAGCTAAAGCTTTCCTGTATGTAAGACAGAATGATAAGGGCAAGTAGCAAAGAAGTAGAGTAAACAAGAATTACTAATTGTAAGTCAAGTTAAGAGATATGGAGGCTCAAGAGAAGATTAACAGTTCATGCAGAAGTTTGAGGAGGCTAGGTCCTCCAAGAGGTGTGGTTGTTACAGGTCTATTTGAATATAAATTATCTGGTGTTTATGAGTTGTACAGGGGTGGTTTCCCCAGTACTCTCTTTTAACGTCTCATGGTATACACTTTTATAGATGTGGGGGTTTCCCCCCCACTTTTTTTTTGGTTTTGCGCCCCATTGTCTTTCCCCCTCTCAGCCTCGTTATGTGGATTTTAATACTAGTCTAATCTAAATGGTTGACCAAATTAAAATTATATCATGGAATGTGGGAGGGATCTCCTCTCTATGGAAAAGGAAAAGCATATTGAAGCAATGTAAAAAGCATTCTGCGGACATAGTAATGTTACAAGAAACCCACTTGAAAGAGCAGGAAATAGACAAACTCCAAGTAGGGTGGGTAGGGGAGGTGGTGGCAACACCATGTATAGCAAGGAAAAGAGGAGTGGCAATAATATTCAATAAAAAGCTAGACTATAAGATCCTGTAAAAAGAATTAGACACAGAGGGAAGGTTTATAATTTTGCGTATTGAAGTTCAGGAAAGACCTCTGATTCTATGCAATATCTATGGCCCTAATAACTTAGATAAAATCTTTTGGAACAAGATGCAAGTTAAATTAATGAATTTTGGTGTGGAAAATATAATTTTATATATATATATATATATATATATATATAATTTAATATAATAAATATGGTAATGTACCCAACTTTGGATAGGTTAAAACCGTCTATGAATAGAAATAGCCGATCGGAAACTAAGGTACTTAAGAATTTATGTAAGAATCTAAGACTCAAAGACATTTGGAGAATCCTGAATCCAGATACAAGGTGTTTCTCGTGTATATCACATAGCCACAAAACAATGTCCAGAATAGAAGCTTTCTTGGTTTCAGAAAATTTGCTGGACATTGAAATGTCTACAGATATCAAAGATGGTCATATCCGACCATGTCATTATTTCTCTAAACCTTAAATTTAAAAGGGTTAAAAGAGACCCTACAAAAGTTTTTCTTCCCTACTTATTTTTGCTCTAACGTTCAATTCAAGGAGTGGTTGAAAAAAAAAAAAATGGCATGATTATTGTTACTTTAATAAAGAATTTGAAAGCAAACATGAAATATTCTGGGAAGCTTTTAAAGCATTTATCAGAGGGGAAATTAAGGCCTATCTAGTCAGGAATAAACAAGTTATACAACAGAAACATTTACAGCTAGCAGGACAGGTACGTAATTGTTATAATGCATTCCTAAGTGACAGATCGGGGAAGCTGTGGGACAAATACATAAGGGCTAAACAAGTAAGAGAAACCTTCCTAATGCAAAAATTAAGACAGGAAGACCTCAGAACAAGGGCTTTTTTTCTATAGTCATAGTGGAAGAGCAGGTAAATTTTTAGCAAATCTAGTCAAAGTTAAAAAGAAAAAACGTGCCATAGAGGCTATTAGAAAGGGAACAGAGATTGACAAACATTAAAGAAATAAATGACTGTATATACGAATATTTTCAAAAAATTTACGCAGTAGATAATATCAACTTGGAAGTAAAAGCAGATTTTTGGGATAAAATCAGATTACATCATTTAGATAGAGAAGACCTGGAAGAGTTAAATAAACCAATAACACAAGAGGAAATAAAGAAAGCAATTGAAAATACGACAGCTAATAAGGCACCCGGTCCTGACCAGATCCCGAAAGAAATTTATAAAATAATGAAGGAGGAAATAATGCCGATATTAAAAGCTCTCTTTAATACGTTATATATAAAAAATAAGATGCAGTCTAAATATTTCACAGCATCAACAATTTCGTTAATTTTGAAAAAAGATAAGAACCCGGAAGAGATGGGTTCATACAGACCAATCTCATTATTAAATAACGATTATAAACTACTTATGAATGTGATTTCCCAAAGATTAAATAAAGTGATGGCCCCATTTATCCATAAAGATCAAGTTGGCTTTATGCCAAATAGAAGTTCAACGACCAATCTGAGGAAATTGCAATTGATAATTGAGTCATATTGGAACCAAGTGAAAAAAAGGGAAAGTGGAAAACAAACAGATATGGCTATTACATCTATTGATGCTGAAAAAGCCTTTGACATGATTACGTGGGATCATTTATTTACGACAATAGGAAAATTTGGGATTACAGGCCCTTTCTTCAGAATGGTACAGATGATCTATAAAGAACCCCAGGCCAGTATCTTAATAAATGGTAGCACAACACCAAATTTTACACTCCAGAAAGGAACCAGACAAGGGTGCCCACTTTCCCCCAACCTGTTCAACTTAGCTATTGAACCATTAGCCATTTATTTGAGAAAAGAAATTAAGGGTATTTGGTTGGGGAAGAGAAGAGTCACATTATTATTATATGCAGACGATTTGTTGGTTTTTATAAAAGATACCAAAAAAATATTCCTTTATTAATCCAGATTCTGGAAAAGTTTGGGATATTTGTAGGCTATAAAGTTAACATCAACAAATCAGAGATTTTCTGGCTACAGAAACAGAAAAATAGCTATAAGAATGCTCCATTTAAGGATGCAAACAGAAAGTCGAAATATTTAGGTATTGTATTGGCCAGGGATCCAGAGAAATGGTATAAATTAAATTATCTTCAAATATGGACAACAATGTCTAAAGACTTGGTAAGTTGGTCCAATTTTCCTCTGACATTGTCAGGCAAAATTAATTTAATTAAAATGGTATTATTTCCTAAAATTTTATATCTACTACAAAATTTGCCTATATTTATCAAGCGTAAGGATCTTTTATTATTTAGACGGGACTGTTTAAAGTTCTTATGGGGGAAGAAACGTAAGGCAATTGCATTTTATAATCTGACTCTGCTTAAAACAGGGGGAGGTCTGGCTTTGCCGGACCTAGAAATATACAATTTAATATGCATGGGAAAATTTGTACTAGAGTGGCTAACTGAGGTAAACTATTATGCTACTGAATTAGAAGAACATCTAGTGGCTCCATATGCGCTAAAAGCACTAGTACATTGCAGAGGGAAATTACCAGATAAAGTAAAAAATCTATCTACAATAAAGAATGTAATTGTGGCATGGCACAAATTGTTAAAAATACTGTGAATAAGTCCTAAATATTAAAAATATTTGACAATAAGTGGGAATCCCAACTTTATACCGGCAATAGAGTCTAAAATATTCCATAGATGGAAAATGAAGAGCTTCATTTTGGTACAACAGTTAAGGGATAAAGAAACCAAAGGATGTAGAACGTTCCAAGATTTAAAAAGAGACTTTGGAATCCCAAATAAAGAATTCTTTGCCTATTTACAAGTACAACATTTTTTTGAAGATCTAAATAAAGAATATATAGAAGATAATTTGGGTGAAAGGATGAATATGGTACTAAATTTGTATAGTCAAGGAAACTATTCTATTTCCTTCTTCTATAAAACAATGAAAAAGTTTCAAGAAACAACAAGAATAGGGGCACTGGCAGCGAGTTGGCGGCAGCCAGTAGAGAGATTACAAAAGAGCTTCATCCTGGTAGATAAAGCAACTCTGTCGGTTGGTTGGAGAGAATCTCACATGAAAGTAGTAAATAGGGTATATATTACCTCAGCTGTAAAAGCAAAATGGGAAAAAATATGGAAAATAAATGTTGTAAATGTAGTTTTCCATTAGCTGATCTAGTACATTGCCTATGGAAATGCCCAGAAATTAAAAAATTGGGGGGGAAACTGAATTATTAGCTGAATAAAATTAATAGGAACGAGATTAAATTAGATAAAGAAGATATCTTTTTTATGTTTCAAACTCCCAAAACACAAGTTAGTTTTAAATTTGTGAATACAATAATACTAGTAGGGATATTGTTAATATTGAAATATTGGAAAGCCAAAAAATGCCCCAATTTGGTAGAGTGCATTAATAAAATTAAGGGACAGTTGATAGTGGAACAATATGACACAGCAGTCTATTCCAAATCGCAGATCAAACGTTTCCTTAGTAAATGGAAAAAGTTTATTCAGTCATTTTCGGAGGTGGAACAAGTGCGGTTAATATACCCTTTTAGAGAATCAGAAACTTTGATTAACGCGATTGCAAGAAATGAATTCCCGAATTGTGAATAAGGTATTAATGGATTGGGATGACGGTGATCGGGGGGAGGGGGGATGGAGGGGCGCAAAATAATATTTTGTGGTGTGTTTTTTTTTTTAATTTTCTCTCCCTCTGTTTTGTCTAATTTATTTTAAGTTTTTTTGGGTTATAAGAATATAAGCAGATGCAAGACTTATCAGGATGTACTAACCCTAATTCAGAGAGGATTATGAATATAAGTTGACTGAAACATTTAGGAAAGAAATTAAGTATCTTTAAAATAGAAAATTGAATGTATGTATATTTTGTTTTGAACAATTGTTTCTTTCATTTGTATTATAATAAGGGTTATATGATAGCCTTGTATGACTTGCTTTTTGTTTGAATATTTGGTATGTCTGTATTGTTTGTATCTACAATAAAATCTTTAAAAAAAAATATATCCATACTCTGTGGCTAATATATGACAGTTGGAAATGTATAACTAAAGGAAACCCGTATCAGCACCAACTCTTACAATTGGCTACAGTTACTAAGAAGTAGTATTACTACACAACTAATGCTGATTATTTATTAAGTTCAACACTTACAAGTAGATGAGAACCTCTATATTAGGTCCTATTAACCCTTTAGTGAATAATCCTGACAAAGTACAATAGAATTATAAGGGGCACACCAACAGTACAGCACTAGTGACAGTATGTCACCATGCTACACACTAGATGTTGAAAGGGTCTAATTAATTTTATTTACATACCAGCTCAGAGCCTAAACTTGAAGCTCTAGGGCTCAAGGAACAGATTTGGCTCAATATTATACATGGTGACACTGACATAATACTTAATTTAATTATAGAGCTAATGAACTCAGATCCAAGCAGCACATGACTCAATAATCATGTATCGCAAAATGCTAACTGCAAGCACATAACAGATATATGTTAATACCATTTTATCAATAACGGTTATTTTGCTTGAACTACTATAGATACAATATTAAAAAAAATATAGGAATTTACCCCTCTCATGGTTTACGTGATAATAAACTAAGCACCCTACTCAGGGCCGTCTTTAATATTGACTGGACCCTGGGCAAAAATTTTCTTGGGCCCCCCCATGCAATTTCACTCTCCACCCCAACATCCCAAAAAACAACTAAATCAATTTTTTTTAATTATTAGCCCAGCAGTGGATCATCTACTGCTGGGCTAATCATTTAAAAAAAATTGAAATACATTGCAATATGTGAAACTGGAACTAAGCAGAACTAATAAGTAAATAAATATATAAATTCCTCCACTGTGGATTCATTTAATATTCTTTTGAATGTGATTCTAGTGTGAAGTTAGCTGGTTAAAGAGATTTAGGGCAGCCAACAGGAGCAAAGCAAGGTAAAGACTGAGGAGGAAGCATGGAGGTGCAGACAAAAATAAGTTTACTGACTGGAACAGCAGAACTACTATGGGAATCTGTAAAATCTGAGACAGAGAGAAAACAAAAACTATAAAAATAAAACTTACATTAATCTGTGAAGTATCAGCATGACACTATACATCAGCCACAGCAGCACATGTCACTTCTTTGCTAGGAACAAGTTCCCTCTCACCCTGCACTAGACAATGCTGCATGGGGAGTGGTGTGTGTGCACTCACTTATTCTTCCCACTGACACCTTTCTACAAAGCACTGTTCCCCTAACAAACTTCAGTTAGATCTTAGGGCCACAGCAGAAAGAGCAGGGCTAAGGGGACCAGCAGACAGGATGCTGTCTGTCCAAGGCTGCATGGATACAGTGTGGGATGAGTCACACAGCCTCAAGACTGAAGAGAGCAGTGTATGCAGCTGCACAGATGCTCAAATCCTCACGTCCTTGCCGCTCCAGCTTTCTGCTGCATGCGCCTACAGTCAGCCCTACCCAGAAACAATCCCTACCACCAGAGCAGTGA
The DNA here is from genome assembly GCF_027579735.1 of Bombina bombina. Classification (NCBI taxonomy): domain Eukaryota; kingdom Metazoa; phylum Chordata; class Amphibia; order Anura; family Bombinatoridae; genus Bombina; species Bombina bombina. The sequence goes on from NC_069501.1 coordinate 79,918,152, forward strand.
CCTGGTAACAGTGGTAACCCCAGTAGGACCTTTTCTGATGCAGTGGGAATGGCTGGATACCAAGTTAAGGCTTTGCATTCAGTGCTGCACAGTGCACATCTAAAACAGCACATGGCAAAAGCTTGGCATGTCACATGACACCGGCACGGTCTGGCACAGTTTAAAAATATATATATATATATATATAAACAGAGTACTTTTGAATGTGACAGTATTAGGATTGAATGCATATGTTCCCCATGTCACATCAGCAGTCTGGTATGAACCATAAAAAAAAAAAAATTTTTTTTTTTTTAGGACTCTTGGGCCCCTCAACAGAAACTGGGCCCTGGGCAGCTGCCCCTTTTGCCCTGTGTTAAAGACGGTCCTGACCCTACTATAACAGAGAACTGTTCAATACCAATAATCTCTTAGAGTGATCTCAGAATTTGAGAGTGCCCATTTATACTGTGCACTGTGGATTAACCTAACACACCCGGAGGGGACTTATAAGTTCAAGTACATTATACGGTGGCTTAACAAGCCGTTTGTATCATATTAACAGTATCTAAGCCCAGATTTTTGTGACAATATTCCAATTCTGGGACTTGTGTGATAACATTTGCGTTCTAAGAGGAATATCATTGTACCCTTGAGATTCATGTATTCAAACATTATAACCCAGACCATTGGAATATCCCAACACTGGGACTTGAGGTCTGTGTCACCTGAAGTGTGACCTAATATGTAGATAATTGTATCACCTAGATTTACATGTTGAAGCATCACATTACACACAGGTTACATTTATTACAGAACCTCTTCCTTTTTCCCACCCTGTCTTGAATGATATCTGTTTATAATATACAAGCAGATTCATCTGCTCAATCTTATTTTCAAGACTGGGGGGTAGGATATATTACCTAGACTTGTGGCATTGTTAATACTATTCGGATACCTAAGCTATTCAGGATTTAACCCTTGGATAATTTGAGGCTAACTTACCTCAAAGGCCTATTGAAATACTATTTACTAGAGTTATTATAACACACCTACTCCTTCCATGGTTTTAAAATTCTCTTACCTATTTTTAATTTACTATTAGAAAGTTATGTTTTAATTTAGCTGGTGCCCTTTTCTGCCTTGTAGTTAGGGCAGTGAGTGCTGTATTCGCATTCTGTAGTGGGAACACTCTGATTCCCACATTTCCCTTTGAAGCATTAACATTTGTGTACAATACATGCCTATTTAAATGAATTACAGGTCACAGATAATGAGGTGCATTTTGCTTGAGTAAGCCCCAAAATAGCTGCATGGCTTAACCTATATGAACATATATTGTAGAAAAATATGTGTTTGCATGGAAGACCTTCTTGAATCTAGCTGCTAGGCTTCTTTTTGCCCCACCCATGACTTCATATGAATTCATTTGGTACTGAACACAGTCATTTATGGGAATATGCCACCCCCAAACCATAACAGTTTTATGTGAAAAAAATACTGTATGCAGCTCATATGTTTGTAGACAATCTTTACTAAGCCATCCCAATCCATCTGAGAAGCCATTGTTTAAACCAATTAAACTGCCCAACATATTAAAAAAAACAACTCACTTTAGTGAAATGAAAAGAACACGCCAAAAGTTAAAAAAGGTTTATTTAAACAAAACAAAAAAACTTTAAATACATACATAAGTATATAACAGTATAATGCATTCATATAAGAAATTACATCCCCACTCGTCAGAACAGAGAAACAGCTCACTTTTTTAAATATAAAATATTGCCGGACGCACGGGTTACGAAACTAGCGAGACCATTTCTCATAGGTCTCACAATCCTTTTATCATCTGGGCCTATGGAAGCAGTGTGAGTAATAATGTGATAAAGACGTGCACACTTCTGAGCTCCTATGAGCCTACCTAGGTTTAATCTTCAAAACAAGGATATCAAGAGAATAAAGCACATTTGATAATAGAAGTAAATTGTAAAGATTTTTTTTTAAATATGCTCTATCTTAACCATGAAAGATTCATTTTACAATTATCATGGTTGATCTAAACAAGTCTGTAAAGTATCTATGGAAGTCCTGGATATGCTAAATAAAATTGTTCCTTGACTAATAACAAGAAATGTATAAAGACCATATATAATCTTAAATTGTAATATAATTGTACATTAACATCACTGGTCACATTTTCCGGTAGCTGTTCTTTTATTTGTTTAATGAGGCACGGCATAGAATTTGTTTGCCCTACATATTTTTCAGATGAGTTCAGATTGTACTTTAGACTTCTGAACAAGATTTACATTTACACAAAGTATTAATCTGCAGAGCATCGGAACATCTCATGACAGATATGCGTTTGTGCAACAGACTCTGAATATACATTAGAAGGCATGGATATATAAATGATCGCACGGAGTTTAGACTTCTAATGACTCCCAATAATTTGCAATCCCAAAAGCCTGGGTATTTTCAGGTGGCGGTTACACAAAACAACAAGGGCAAGGGACCCCATTGAGTTCATAATTTATATTGCATACACATTAGTTTTTACTGTGTGCATCTAAGGTAGCTGTAAATCATTTGTATTTTAAAATCCATTCTTCAATATTTACCAGTATCTACCAAACAATAACATTAACAATATTCACTAGTATCAGGAATTAAATGAGGGCTTTCTGGATATTATATTTGGATCATTAAAATACCTAGATAATATAAAGAATGTTGTGTAATTGCTATAGACTATGAGCTGTACATTGGTATCTGTAGGGTCAAGAACTGGTGTAAGTTACTTTTGTGCTTCAACGTCCCAAAACTGTTCAGCACATAACTTCTATATAAGCCTTAAGCTAGTGATGGGATGCAATAAAAGCAACAATAGTGTGAACCAATATAAGTAAATGTGATTTTCCAAAAAAGGATATGTGAATTATTTGCATAAAAGAGTGGTCTGTCCCTTTAAGGCCAATGGGGTAATTCCTCCAGCGCTGTATCACAAAAGGAAAAGACACACACAATAGTGAGTACTGTCAGGAAAACAAACTGTGATTATTCATGGAATCTTACTCACACTTTACAGAGCTTATAACTTAGCTAAGTTTTCATACAGATTTTAAAGCCCCTCGGCTGCTCCAGTAAATACAGGAACACCGCTTCAAGATGTATATTTAAAAGGTTTATTCAAAAAGATTATGGGACATAAAGACAATATACACTGTTAACAAGATCGTCACACCACTAAGCTGTATAAGTTAGCTAACAGGGCTATACTAAGCAGGCTATCAAGGCGATTACTAGGCTGTAATCTTGCGCTGAATTGCTTTCAGTGAGTCAGTTTTTCAGTCCTTAAAAACAAATTTTGACCAGATGTCCTACAGCTTTTTTCAAGGATAATCAGCTGTACCCTCAGCCCTTCTTAAATATCCAGTCCTTGTATCCAATTGGGTAATTCGCTGATCATGTGTTGCAAGGTCCATCATGTGATATGTCACATGTTGTAACTGTTTTGTTGTCAATGGTACATTTCAGCATTTAAGAAGTATCTTACTCATTAATTTAAGGATCGGTAACTGAAAGGGTATCATACACTTTAAAATATTACATTATACATCTAGAAGCATATAAAATACAGAAAAAAATTTGAGGGCATTTGGGTCACTTTTAGCATCACTGTTTTAACTCTTTAAAAACAATTGTCTATATCAAATTACAAGACTGTAACATGTTTGTTTTAAAAAAGAAAAAAGTGGTTTCTTGCATTTATTGTTTTTCATTAAAATGATTTAACAAATATTGTAAATAATACTACAAAGTCCCTAAGAACTTATGTTTCAGTGCAGGGAATATAAGAGATCATCTCTTTTAGAAAATATTTATACAAATCTGCAAATCTAAAACCTATACCTAAGCCTATTTCCTTATCACCACCAAGATAATACCGAGAAAAAGTTAAAAAATAAAACTACTAAAAATCTTGTTAATGTCAGCAAATGTCAACATTAAAAACTAAATTAAAACATGTCAAAAAAATGTATTTCTCAGGGAGTTGTTTAAAAAAAGTATACAGATTAAAAAAAGGAAAATTAGTCTTTTTGTCCTTTAATAAATTATAATAATGCCACTTATTGCAGATCAATCTTTTATGCCACATAGATGTGTAGTGCTGTTTGGGAACCAGCTTTCGTGGTCCTGTTTGGGAACCAGCTTGTGCTCTAACTGATGTACGGTGGCTGTGACTTGGGAGTAGTATGTATTGGGTACTTGTAAAGCGCGGCGGTACTTGTAAAGCGGGTCTCAAGGCGCTGCTCATTTTATCAACCTTGGAAGGATGAAAGGCTGAGTGGACCTCGCCGGGGATCGAACCTGCAACCCTTGGGTTGCTACAGAGCTCAGCCACAGTGCCTTAGCATGCTGACCTATCTGTCCGGCAAAGCTTAGCTGCTGTGCTGCATGGGTTAAGGAAGATGGCAGCACCCAACCACTGGTTCTTAAAGGGGCTTGAAACCCCAATTTTGTCTTTCATGATTTAGGTAGAACATACAATTTTAAACAAATTTCCAGTTTACTTCTATTATCAAATTTGCTTCATTCTCTTGGTATGCTTTGTTGAAGGAGTAGCAATGCACTGCTGGTTTCTAACTGAACACATGGGTGAGCCAATGACAATTGGTATATATGCAGCCATTAATCAGCAGCTAAAACCTAGGTTCTTTGCTGCTTCTGAGCTTACCTGGATAAACATTTCAGCAAAGGATAACAAGAGAAAGATGCAATTTAAAGAGACAGTCAAGTCGAAAAAAACTTTCATGGTTCAAATAGGGCATGTCATTTTAACCAACTTTCCAATTTACTTTTATCACCAATTTTGCATTCTTCCCTTGGTATTCTTAGTTGAAAGCTAAACCAAGGAGGTTCATATGCTAATTTCTTAGACCTTGAAGGCTGCCTCTATTCTGAATGCATTTGGCAGTTTTCACAACTAGAGGGTGTTAGTTCATGTGTGAGCTCATGCATTTGAATTTACCGAGGAGTGAGCACAGATTGGATAAAATGCAAGTCTGTCAAAAGAACTAAAATAAGGGGGCAGTCTGCAGAGGCTTTAATACAAGGTAATTACAGAGGTAAAATGTGTATTATTATAACTGTGTTGGTTGTGCAAAACTGGGGAATGGGTAATAAAGGGATTATCTATCTTTTTAAACAACAAAAATTCTGGTGCTGACTGTCCCTTTAAATAATAGAAGTAAATTGCAAAGTTGTTTAAAATTGTATGCTCTGTCTAAATCATGAATGTCTAATAATGACTTAACTGTCCCTTTAAGAGCCTGGGAAATTTTAGGAACAAGTTTGCAAGAAACAGTGAGTACTGGATGATCCCACCACTGCCTAAAGCTCCTATGTGTATTACATATAATTAAAAGGATATGAAACCCAATATTTTTATTTCATCCTTCAGATAGAGCATGCAATTTAAACTACTTTCTAATTTACTTCTATAATCCATTTCTCTTTGTTCCATTGATATATTTTGCTGAGGAGCAGGGATGTAAGCGTAGAAGCCGGTCCATTTCTGAAGCACTATTTTGCAGCAGTTTTGCAAGAATCTTATCCATTAGCAAGAGCAATAGATGGCATCACTATTTCCTGACTTGTAGTGCACCAGATGCCTACCTAGGTATCTCTTCAACACAGAATATCATGAGAACAAAGCAAATTTGATATTAGAAGTAAATTGGAAATGGTTTTAAATGGTCTGCTCTGTCTAAATCACAAAATACATTTTTTTGGTTTCATATCCTTTTAAAGAGGCAGCAAAGTTAAACTATGTGTGGCCATAAAATGTTTAATTATAAAAAACAACAACTTTGCAATGAACGTTATTTTGCCTGCTTTTCCTGTAATTTGTATTGGTTGTTTAAGCCTTAAACCACTTTTATTTAATAACACTACAGTATTCAGTCACTAAATAATAACAATATGATTATGATTTAAAGGACCAGTAAATGCAGTAGATCTGCATAATCAACAAATGCATGATTGTCAGGGTTTTTTCCCTGATCTGTTTGCCATGTGCTGCTGGCAGACATTTTACTCACCACTCTTGCTGACTCTGGTGCATACTGTTTGATGCTGCTCATTTCCTGCACGCCCTCTTATGGCCAGACTGGTGAACATCATCCGTGTGAGACAGGATGCAGTCTCAGAATTGTGATGTCATCACTTATTATTTAAAGGGCCTCTGTTCAGTATGCTTTGCCCTTGCGTTGTCTCAGACCTGTTGGTAGAGCTCCTGTGTATTACATGGCTGTCTGACGTCCCACCTGGTTCCTGATCCCTGGCTTGTTCCTGACTCTGATGTTCTCCTTGTTCCTGATTCCGGCTAGTCTGACTACTCGCTTTGGCTCCTGACTAGGCTCGTCTGACTATTCGCTTTGGCTCCTGACTCGGCTCGTCTTACTACCAGCTCTGGTTTTGATTCCTGGCTTGTTATTTGTTTTGTGGACTTTTTATTATTTTTTGTTATTTATAAAGGTGTGATTATTTTTGCACTTCTTGTCTGTCTTATTCCTGGCACCCTGACAATGAAAAAAAAACAATCTTTTCCACTCCCCCTGTATCATGTGACAGCCATCAGTTGATCACAAATGCATAGACGTATATTCTGGGAATTCTTGCTCAGTAGGAGCTGGTGACTCAAAAAGTGTAAATATAAAAAATATAAATTATGCTTACCTGCTAATTTAATTTCCTTCTGTATGAGGAGAGTCCACAGCACCATTCCTTACTGTTGGGAAATACTGAACCTGGCCACCAGGAGGAGGTAAAGATACCCCAGCCAAATGCTCAAATACTCCCCCTACTTCCCTCATATCCCAGTCATTCTTCCAAGGGAACAAGGAAACAGTAGGAGAAATATCAGAGTATAAATGGTGCCGGAAGAAAATAACTAATTTTGGTCCGCCCATCGGAGTATACGGACAGGGGCCGTAGACTCTCCTCATACAGAAGGAAATTAAATTATCAGGTAAGCATAATATATATTTCACTTCTTAATATGAGGAGAGTCCACTGCATTATTCCTTACTGTTGGGAAAACTATACCCAAACTCTAGAGGATACTGAATGATAACGGGAGGGGTAAAGAAAAGGTGGACCCTAATCTGAGGGCACCACAGCCTGCAAAACCTATCTCCGAAAAGCTGCTTCAGCCGAAACAAAAACATCAAATTTGTAGTATGTAAGGAGGACCAGGTAGCCACCTTACAAATCTGATCCATAGAGGCCTCATTCTTAAAGGCCCAAGAGGAAGCCACCGCTCTAGTGGAATGAGCCGTAATCCTTTGAGGAGGTCTAAGTCCCACTGACTCGTAAGCTAGGTATATAACACTCCTCAAATAAAAAGATAAGGAAGTTGAAGAGGCCTTCAGACCCTTACACTTCCCAGAGTAGATAACAAACAAGGACACATTTTGTCTAAAATCCTTATTAGCTTTAAGATAAAACTTTAAAGCTCGAACAACATCCAGATTATGAAGCAAACGTTCTTTCGAAGAAGAAGGATTAGAACACAAGGAAGAAACCACAATCTCCTGATTGATGTTACAATCAGACACCCCCTTAGGAAGAAAACCCATGCGGGTACATAGAACAGCCTTAGCCGTGTGGAACACCAGATAAGGAGGCTCACATTGCAAGGCCGCCATTTCAGAAACTCTGCGTGCCGACACAATAGAAAAAGAACCTTCCAGGACAATAATTTAATGTCAAGTGAATGCATAGGCTCACACAGAGCCCGTTGCAAAAACTTAAGAACCAGATTCAAACTCCAAGGAGGAGCGTTAGATTGAAACACAAGTCTGATCCTGATCAGAGCTTTAATGAAGGATTGCACGTCAGGGAGCTCAGTGAGTCTCTTGTGCAGCAAAACCGAAAGGGCCGAAATCTGTCCCCTCAGGGAACTGGCAGAAAGGCCCTTCTCCAGACCTTCCTGGAGAAATGAAAGAATCCTGGTAGCCTTGACCTTATGCCAGGCGAAACCACGCTCTTCACACCAGAACAAGTAAGCTCTCCACACCTTATGGTAGATGCAACGAGTAACCGGCTTACGAGCCTGAATGAGAGTGTCAATAACCCTCTCAGAGAAACCTCTCTTGGCTAAGACTAAGCGTTCAATCTCCACGCAGTCAGCTTCAGAGAATCTAGATTTTGATGAACAAAAGGGCCCTGTTCCAGCAGATAACAAGGTAACCTCCATGGAGGAGATGAGGACATCCCCACTAGGTCCGCGAACCACATCCTTCGCGGCCACAATGGTGCAATTAGCATCACTGATGCTTGCTCCTGCTTGATGCGGGCCACTACACGAGGGAGAAGTGGTAACAGCGGAAAAATGTAAATTAGATTGAACCTCCAAGGCACTGCTAATGCATCTATTAACTCCGCCTGAGGATCCCTGGACCGCAACCCATATCCGGGAAGCATGAAATTGAGCCGGGACGCCATGAGATCTCCGACCTCCCCCATCTGTTGAAAATCTCTGCAAACACCTCGGGATGGAGAGACCATTCCCCCGGATGAAAGGATTGTCTGCTGAGGAAATCCACTTCCGAGTTGTCCACACCCGGAATGTGGATTGCTGACAGCGAGCAGTGGTGGGTCTCCGCCCACTCCAGAATCCAAGTTACTTCCCTTATTGCTAGGGAGCTCCTCGTTCCTCCGTGATGGTTGATGTAAGCCACCGAGGTTATGTTGTCTGATTGGAATCTGATAAACTGTGACAAACTCAGAAGAGGCCAAGCCTTCAGAGCATTGAAGATCGCTCTAAGTTCCAAAATGTTGATCGGGAGGAGAGATTTCTCTTGAGTCCACAGGCCCTGTGCCCTCCTGACACCCCAAACAGCTCCCCCTCCTGATAGACTTGCGTCCGTAGTCACAATCTCCCAGGATGGTCTCAAGAAGGATGTTCCTTGGGACAGATAATCTGGACAGAGCCACCAAGAGAGCAATTCTATCGACCAGTTGTCCAGAGAAATCTGTTGAGACAGATCCGAATGATCGCCGTTCCACTGCCTCAGCATGCACAGCTGAAGTGGTCTGAGATGGAACCTGGCAAAAGGAATGATGTCCATGCTGGACACCATGTGACCAATCACCTCCATACACCGAGCCACAGAGGGCCTTAAAGAGGTCTGGAGGGCAAGACAAGCAGAAGTTAGCTTGCAACGTCTCTGGTCTGTAAGGAATATCCTCATGGATATGGAGTCTATTATAGTACCCAGGAATACCACCCTGGTACTGGGAATGAGATAACACTTTTCTAAGTTTATCTTCCATCCATGAGATTGAAGAAGAAATAGGCGATCTTCCGAATGGTCCTCTGACAGACGACAGGATGGTGCTTGAACCAGAATATTGTCCAAGTATGGCGCTACTGCTATACCTCTGGTTCTGGCCACTGCAAGCCGGGCCCTCAGAACCTTCATAAAAACTCTTGGAGCAGTAGCTAGACCAAACGGAAGAGCAATAAACTGGAAGTGCTGGTCCAGGAACACAAACCTTGTGTATTGGAACGTGAAGGTAAGCATCCTTCAGATCTATCGTGGTCATGAACTGTCCTTCCTGAACCAAGGGAAGGATGGACCTTATTGTCTTCATCTTGAACGAGGGAACAGATAGGAATTTGTTTAAGCACATTAGGTCCAGAATCGGGTGGAAGGTTCCCTCCTTCTTCGGGACCACAAAAAGGTTTGAGTAGTATCCCAGACCTCTTTCTGCAAGAGGTACTGGTACAATGACTCCCAGGGAGGAAAGATCCCTCACGCACCCCAGAAAGGCTTCTCATTTTTTCCGACCCTGAAGATAGGTTTGACAAGAGCAATACGCCCCTAGGTAGATGAGACTAGAAACCTATCCTGTATCCCTGAGCGATGACCTCCAGGACCCACGGGTCTTGCACGTCCCCAAACCAAGGGTCCAAAAAAAGTGATAGTCTGCCCCCTACCAAATCCATAGCCGGATCGGGGGCCGCCCCTTCATGCCGACTTTGTCTCGGCAGGCTTCTTGTTTTGCTTGGACTTATTCCAGGACTGAGCCAGCTTCCAAGTCCCCTTGGATTGCTCTGGCTTTGTGGAGGGCTGCTGACGTTGGGATTTAACCGAATGAAAGGAGCGAAAATTAGGACCTTGTCCTTTAGGTTTGTTCTTCTTATCCTGCTGTAAAAAGGCACCTTTGCCTCCCGTAACTGTGGAGATAATTTAGTCCAGGACTGGACCAAATAGAATCTTTCCCTTAAATGGGAGTGAAAGAAGTTTTGACTTCGAAGTCATGTCTGCCGACCATGACTTCAGCCAGAGTGCCTGATGGGCTTGAGCATAAAAATCTGGTGTCTTAGCATTCAGGCGAACTGCCGTTTGTAACTGCTCAGTAAAGTCTGGCGGTAAAAGGGCTCCTCCAGATGGAGGATTAGGAGTGCTACGGGAAGCTGCATGTGTATTAGGAGATGACTGTAGGGTGCACACCTCGCAGGACGGAGACTCTTCAGAGATGGACGGCTTAGTGGTACTAAACATATTAACTTTCATTGACATGATTACATTATCAAGGCATGTGGAACATAATTGAGCAGGCGGGTATACCACGGCCTCCTCACAATATAGACAGGTATTAGACTTGGGTAAAGAGGGAGTACCCTCTAACGCATCAGAATCCTCCATAACTTGCGTTTATAAAGCAGATTATAGAATGAAAAGAGAAAACGGCACCTTTACACCTCCAATGGCTGGGGCACTCCCCAACTCCTATGACCCAGGCTAAACAGAGAAACCGCTTCTTCTCCGGTAAACCGCATGGTCAGGAAAAAAGGAAATCAGTGTGACCACACCCGGTCACATGGTGCGCAATGCAGGACCGCCCCTGCTATAGGAAAAAGCACGCCAAGCCTTGCAGGCTGCGCAGCTTACAAAAATAAAAGTGAAATCTGTACGTTCCAACATCTGCCTGAGCCTCATCTCACACATGTCGCAGCATAATCATAATAAAATAAATTATGTGATTAATCCCCCCTTTTCAATAATCCCCCTCTGAAGATATTAACCCTTGATTCCATACAGATAAAGGGAGCCACACTGTAACCCTGTATTCTTTATCATAGGAGTATAAAAAAAAAATTAAACAATCTTACCAGAATCTATGCGGTGGAACAGAAATACAGCTCTCAAGTTTGACAGTCTTGTAGCATAGCTCCTGACATGGACTTGAGTGATGGAAGCAGGCAGTGAAACTCGTCAACACTGATTGCTTAGGAGCTGTTAATACGAGTCTGGATGGATTCACAGAAAGACTCTACCAGCATCTCCAGACTCTAACATTCATCAATGCTCGACCTGAGAGGCTAACAAGACTACTTAAAACTCCATTCCCATTCCTCCTTAAGGAACTACTCCGTATCTTCCGACACTTTTCTGCCAACCTCCTGTGACGAAAGGCAACGAATGACTAGGATATGAGGGAAGTAGGGGGAGTATTTGAGCCTTTGGCTGGGGGTGTCTTTGCCTCCTCCTGGTGCCCAGTTTCAGCATTTTCCAATAGTAAGGAATTATGCCGTGGACTCAATTAGTTAATGGAAACAAACTGGAAAGTTGTTTAAAATTGCATGCTCTATGAAAGTTTAATTTTGACTTGAGTGTCCCTTTAAGCTAACAGGAAAACGTTTACTGACACTATGTTGTTTTGATGCAGGCTCAGTTTATACACCCAACAAAGGATGAAGAACAGAAATGTCATTTTTTGTGATCCTGTAACTACAAATTGTGATCTTATCCTGCTTTTTCTATAGGAATGTATCAGGTTGGATATAGACAATATTCTTAAAGCTCTACTCTTAGTTACTGCAAGTTATATTCAGATGTTTATACAGGATTGTTTTTCCTTGGATACTATATATAATCACAGCACATTGAACAGCTATAAAATTATATATCAGATAAACAACATGACATGCCAGTTGTTCATAAAGTATACAGTGTTCTAGTGTGTGAAAAATCAAACCAACTTTCTTACATATTTCTTACGTACACAAAAAAACGATACACAAGATAAAAGGTCTAACTTACGTATCTTCATAGTTTTATGAGGTTTGTGATTACTATATTTTTTTTTTTTTTTTTTTTTTAAAGTTTTTTATTGAGGTTGTTCAAAGATACAGCTCCAATTAGATGTTCAATAGCAAAAACAACATATACATTGAGTTGCACGATTATGATTTGCAAATACAAACAAAGGGTTACTATAATAAATAGAAAGCAACCTAACATCATCACACAGAAAGCTACTGAACACTAGTAATGGACCTCATTTTATGGTTTTAACAAATATACTGTATGTGCGCCCCAAAACCTCAAAAGGCCACTTATGGGCCCATGTAAATATGAGTAACTCAATAATGGGGACCCTAATGATAGATACGGTCACTTTTGGACCTTAAAACTTGGTGATTAAAGTTTGATATGTGGAGTGGTCGCATATGGACCAAAAAGTTAGTAAGTCTTTACACTTAAGTGTTACAAAAAGTAAAAATAGGTCAGGCACCTAGTGTTATGGGCATGGGCAAAATCCATTTTAAAAAGCAACAGGAACACTCCTAAGCCACCATTTTGAGCACAGCTCTAGTGTCCATGTAGCACAAAGGCGTAGAAGGGGTAAGAATGGCATGTGGGCTATAGGGGGCCGAAGGTAATTTATGTAGGAATATATACCGGTGTCCACTTATATATTGTGGAATCATCTAGTTGATATAAATAAATACCATGGTACAGGGGCATCTTCAAGTTGAACAATAACAGCAAGATATATAAAGGCAAAACCTAGCAGGGTATGAGCATCAAGACCTTGGGCTACTCATACATATATAATACTCTAAACATAACATGCACAAATATCTACACAGGTGATCTCCAATAGTAAAATATACAAAGGCTAGGCCTAGCATGATTTAAGTAACTGAACTCTGGGCTATTCATGCAGATATGGTCCTGTAAACATGGTATATAGAAATAAGGGTACAAACAATCTCTTATAATAAACTATATAAAAGCAAGACCTAGCACAGCTGGAAGTTCTAAATGATAATTCAACATGCATACTTATAAACTATGAAACAGTTTAACAGACCTATAAATGAACAAGCCTATATAACAAGGAAGGGAGAATAGGTTTCCCCCAAGAATCAGGCAAAAACGCCATCATTAATAGAGAGTAACTCTCTGGGGAATGTTATGTGAAGTCAAAGTGAAATAGGTCCCAATGTGGATTCAAATAAAGTTTTCTTATAAAGTCACTGTAAGGGCTAGTACCTGCCATGTAGCCATCTGAGCAAGATATGTGTAACCCAGGCTCGACTATTATCTGGTTTTCCATGAAAAGAGCAGCCTACCCAATACCTTGTCGCCAATCTCTGAGGGCTCTCGTAGGAAGAATGTCTCGGTCAGTTAAATTACCTTTCTTTATAATCGGCAAACAGTGGTTCTCTTGATGCCTTGGGATAGAAGAGGGAAGTTCCTCCGATTGAGGTGCATTATTTGTTTTTCTGGGCAGTGTTGTAGTTAGGCCCTTCCCTGTTCCTGCGGCCATGCCGGGCTGGAGTTGCTTATCGAGCCGCCCTATGCCAATTACCGGTACTTCTGCGGGCATTTGGCTAGTCTCATCTAACAGATCAGCCATCTTCACATAAAGAGGCCGTCTCGTCACTCCGACCCCTGGAGGTGCGGCAGAGCGTTCTGCTTGTTCCGGCACTGCCGTTATCCGCCTAGTCTCCTGCGGGTTCTCGGGTGCTGTGTATACTTCAGTAGTCAGAGCCTTTTCCAGCACGTTCTCTGCAGTACTCTCTACGGTGTCGAAGGTTACCACTCCGCTGTCCGTGGGAGATGTGTCTGACCTCTGGCATGTAGGAGTGTTGTTCCAGGCATTTTTTATACTTTTAGATAGGCTCAAAAAATGGTCTTGTAGTATGCGTTGCATGTCCTGTGCAGTAATGGCATCTCTAGGCGCCTTCATATTACCGTGTAATTGTAGATGCAATTTGCAGTAGTAGCAGTAATTAGTACTGCTCGTAACCCCAGTCACCTAGGGGGGGGAATATGCGGTAGCCCCGGCTCCACGAGCTGCCAGACACCAGATGAATGCAGCAGCCGCGTGGCCTAACTGCAGAGCATAGGCAGAGATGTGAATCCAAAGAATTTCCCCCAGGATTATCAATTTCTTGAATCCTATAGCAGTCTGCTGGTCTCCAGTCATAGAATGATATACTTTCTCTATAGAAAACAATAAAATATTGCATAAAACCCTATGATAGAACCAGGAGCTCCCACAAGACACGTCCTGCCGCTACAGCTGTAGGCTCCGCCCCTCTGATTACTATATTTTAATTCCTTTTATAGGAAAACATATCGCAAACAACTTAACTCATGAGCAGTCAAATTCTGCTGCAAATTCTTGTTGCTATGCCCCACAAAACCCCCTTTTCATTACATCTGCCTTGGCATGGAAGGTGAAATCTCAATGTGGATGTTTCAAACATAAATGATAACAATTTAGAGCCCAGAGCAGCTTTTTAATCACCTTGTAGACAGAATATTGTCATTTCTAAGGGAATTCCCTGCTACCTAAAGGGGCATAAGACTCTTTATTTCAAAAAGAAAATCCCCACTTTTATGTTAGTACTGGCATATGTCAATGATGAGTGCTGTCTTTAAGTGACATTAGGGACAATTATATAACTATCATATACAGATGAGAGGGACATGAGATCCTTTATGTGCTTATGGCAAGAGAAAATAGTTAAGCTCCTGGCACCCTGACAAAAGCCTTCCATTACAAAAGTGATGGAAAATTATAGAAGCGTGTGACCATTCATCCAAAGAAGAGAAAATCCCATTCCTTCAAATGAATAGTCTCAATCTTCTATAAGTAAATCAGAGGAGAGAGAGCAATTCTGTGATAGCCCACATCCACTTAACAGAAATTCTCCCTGGTAACCATGCAAAAGAGTTGTTACCTACATTGTAGGGGACAAGTGACTCCTCATTCAAAAGAGTTGTTACCTACATCGTAGGGGACAAGTGACTCCCCATTCAAAAGAGTAGTTACCTACATTGTAGGGGAAAAGTGACTCCCCATTCAAAAGAGTTGTTACCTACATCCTAGGGGACAAGTGACTCCTTATTCAAAAGAGTTGTTACCTACATCGTAGGGGACAAGTAACTCATTCAAAAAAGTTGTTACCTGCATCCTGGGGGACAAGTGACTCCTCGTTCAAAAGAGTTGTCACCTACATCCTAGGAGGACTCTTCATTAATATATGATTTGTTGCTTCCTCGGTGGAGATAAGGAACATTGGCTGAGGGTAATGGCGCTATGTAAGGACATCACTGTGCAGAAACAGTTGTGGGAATATTAATATTGAGAAAGAAACTCTGCCCATGCCCACCTCTTCATTCTTCCACCAGAGAGCAAGTAGGCTGGAACATATAGGGCACAAAAGGTATTAGTCCTTCCCACAAAGGAGGAAAAATGTTTTTGTTGTCCTCCAAACTCAGAGTTTAAAGGAACATTGCAGTTAAAAAGGTTACGTCGTGAATGCAGAAGAGAAACATGTTAAAAGATATCTGCACTTCATAACAGTCAATACAAGTGGTTTAACTATAAATGAAAACTAGTGAGAGATATATGTTTATCAACACATACCTAGGTACCAATTGCTCATTGGTTGAAAAGGACAACTCCCACAACTGTATTCATGGAATTGACACACTAGGAACAGTTTAGTTTGATTATATCTTAGTAGCAGAAAGGAGAGAAAAAAACTCCCTACTCCTAAGACCCACTCTGCAATAGCTTTTGGCGAAACTGGCTACATATATGAAATAGGACAACAATTATGCATTGGGAATACACATAGAAGAAGAATGTAAAAATAAGTGATAACCAGGTAACCTCATATTGCCTTATGCTTCCTTCAATATTTTCTATATCTCTTTTATGCATTCCTATAAAGATGTAATTATGAACTTATGGAGCAAGTTAAAAAACCTCAAATATGTTAACATTCCAAAATGGTACATGTCAGGAGTGTGATGTAAATTTTGAAATTAACATCTTTATTTAGTAACAACAGGTTGACATTTTTACTTTCAAAAATATCTTTTATTCAAGAGTTACTCTGGTGATTCTTTGGTGTATGTTTAAAGACAATTTTTAACACTTTACTATGTGAGGCTCTTTAGTATATGAGCAGGTCGTCTATGGTCACTGGGAGCATTGTTATTAGCAGTATAATGCTATTGAGTGTCCTTTCATCATTTTTGTTTTTACTAAGATACACCTATCAAAATATTGTCTACTTTATAAGGAAACCAATTAAATGACAATTATAGTCATGCTCTAATTAATTAATAGTGATCATATAATGCTGTGTGTTTAACCCTCGCAAAGGGATAAAAAAATATAGACGTACCACTTGAGACCCGCAGAGCACCGCTGGTCAAGAGCACTAGTTACACAGTCATGCGACTTCCACTCCGGGTCCCGAAAAGTACATCTACTATGTGTTTAAACCCTTTGCAGAGGATAAACACATATAATTAAAGGGTTACAAGTCTTAAAATTACATGTTCTAATGAATAACAGCATGTTGTTAAATATATTGGCCCTTTAAGGAGCCTTGGTTATAAAATCTGCTCCATTGTAAGATACATGCAGTACATATTAGATTATAAAATAATTCTTTATATGTGTGGGTGCACATTGATTTATTCTATTTTTCCTTATAATTAATTTTTTATTTTTTAAATAAACTTATCTGTCAGTGGATGGTACCGTCAATAAAAAGCTGTACTGCCCCCCCCCCCATTGAAACCAAGTAGAGTGATTTAGTAGGACGGTGCCACACTAAAATAAAGAGTGAGTCGCTGAATCCGCTTATTTTGGTGTGAGGAGTTGAGCATGTACACACACACAGCTCGTCTAATACATATCAGAGCAGCTGAAGATGAGACGAAATGGTTTGCAAGGCTAAGCGACTCCATGGTCCTAAATGCAAAATAAAATCCAGAATAGATCTTCCTCCAGATTAACACGTTTGGCAGTTTGTTTGAAACATACATAAGCTCATTTCATATACCAATATAGACATTTTGTTATGTAGCTGTCTTTGCAAACATGGTTCCATTAAAGAAGCACAGAAGATTTGTTTCATTATAGGCTGCTAAGCTCACATTCTGCTTTTTCAAACAAAGATACCAAGAGAATGAAGAAAAATGTATAATAGGAGTAAATTAGAAAGTTGTTTAAAATTGCATGCTCTATCTGAATCATTAAAGAAAAAAAAATGTGGGTTTCATATTACTTTAACCCCTTAAGGACCACAGCACTTTTCCATTTTCTGACCGTTTGGGACCAAGGCTATTTTTACATTTCTGCTGTGTTTGTGTTTAGCTGTAATTTTCCACTTACTCATTTACTGTACCCACACATATTATATGTTGTTTTTCTCGCCATTAAATGGACTTTCTAAAGATACCATTATTTTCATCATATCTTAAAATTTACTATTAAAAAAATTATAAAATATGAGGAAAAAATGGAAAAAACTTTGAACCCCCAAAATCTGTTACACATCTACAACCACCAAAAAACACCCATGCTAAATAGTTTCTAAATTTTGTCCTGAGTTTAGAAATACCTAATGTTTACATGTTTTTTTTGCTTTTTTTGCAAGTTGTAGGGCAATAAATAAAAGTAGCACTTTGCTATTTCCAAACCACTTTTTTTCAAAATTAGCGCTAGTTACATTGGGACACTGATATCTGTCAGGAATCCCTGAATATCCCTTGACATGTATATATTTTTTTTAGAAGACAACCCAAAGTATTGATCTAGGCCCATTTTGGTATATTTCATGACACCATTTCACTGCCAAATGCGATCAAATAAAAAAAATTGTTCACATTTTCACAATTTTTTCCACAAACTTTAGGTTTCTCACTGAAATTATTTACAAACAGCTTGTGCAATTATGGCACAAATGGTTGTAAATACTTCTCTGGGATCCCCTTTGTTCAGAAATAGCAGACATATATGACTTTGTCATTGCTTTTTGGTAATTAGAAGGCCACTAAATGCCGCTGCGCACCACACGTATATTATGCCCGGCAGTGAAGGGGTTAATTAGGGAGCTTGCAGGGTTAATTTTAGCTTTAATGTAGTGTAGTAGACAACCCAAAGTATTGATCTAGGCCCATTTTGGTATATTTCATGCAACCATTTCACCGCCAAATGTGATCAAATAAAAAAAATCGTTCACTTTTTCACAAATTTTAGGTTTCTCACTGAAATTATTTACAAACAGCTTGTGCAATAATGGCACAAATGGTTGTAAATGCTTCTCTGGGACCCCCTTTGTTCAGAAATAGCAGACATATATGGCTTTGGCATTGCTTTTTGGTAATTAGAAGGCCGCTAAATGCCCCTGCGCATCACACGTGTATTATGTCTAGCAGTGAAGGGGTTAATTAGGTAGCTTGTAGGAGCTTGCAGGGTTAATTTTAGCTTAAGTGTAGAGATCAGCCTCCCACCTGACACATCACACCCTCTGATCCTTCCCGCACTCCACAATTGTCCCCGCCATATTTTTTTAAATTTGAGTGACATTTAGAACAAAAATGCTTGTTGTATTCAGTAAAACATGATTTCTTATTAGCATAGAAATATGTATGGAAAGTGTCTGATAGCTTGACTACTGTTTTATAACTGTATGATTGCTCCAAAACAGTGTCTGATAGCTTGACTTGAATTTGTCAACTGTGTGATAGCTTGACTTCAGTTAAAAACACAGATAAAGTAGTGTGCCCTGAGTACAACACCAAACTCCCAAATCTACCTAAGTATACCCTAATGTAGGTAAATAGTAACAAGAAAAAAACAGTAAGTTAGGAGTGCCAAGGCTAAAGGTGTGTTGGAGGCAAAATTAATAAAGGGGTAATCCCTTCAAACAATAAAAAATATATATTATATATATATATATATATATATATATATATATATATATATACAAATTATTAAAAAATGCTCGTACTGAACAGGATAAAAGAAGCTATGCCAATTTAATAAGGTTGAGATATGTCAGAACAATCATAGCAAAAAAGCTATACTTAAAAAATAAAACATATATATATATATATATAAAAATCGGATGTCTCCGATATACACAAATAAAACCTAAATGTTGCCACCACAAAACGAGGGGGGAGACAAAAGGCCAGTTAAGCCACTAGATATGAAAAGTCCCAAAATTCATAAACATCCAGGTAGTATAATATATTGCCATTCAGTCCCAGATACAGTGGGGCAAAAAAAGTATTTAGTCAGCCACCAATTGTGCAAGTTCTCCCACTTAAGAAGATGAGAGAGGCCTGTAATTTTCATCATAGGTATACCTCAACTATGAGAGACAAAATGTGGAAACAAATCCAGACAATCACATTGTCTGATTTGGAAAGAATTTATTTGCATATTATGGTGGAAAATAAGTATTTGGTCACCTACAAACAAGCAAGATTTCTGGCTCTCACAGACCTGTATCTTCTTCTTTAAGAGGCTCTTCTGTCCTCCACTCATTACCTGTATTAATGGCACCTGTTTGAACTTGTTATCAGTATAAAAGACACCTGTCAACAATCTCAAACAGTCACACTCCAAACTCCACTATGGTTAAGACCAAAGAGCTGTCGAAGAACACCAGAAAGAAAATTGTAGACCTGCACCAGGCTGGGAAGACTGAATCTGCAATAGGCAAGCAGCTTGGTGTGAAGAAATCAACTGTGGGAGCAATAATTAGAAAATGGAAGACATACAAGACCACTGATAATCTCCCTCGATCTGGGGTTCCACGCAAGATCTCACCCCATGGGGTCAAAATGATCACAAGAACGGTGAGCAAACATCCCAGAACCACACCTGCAGTGAATGACCTGCAGAGAGCTGGGACCAACATAACAAAGGCTACCATCAGTAACACACTACGCCGCCAGAGTCTCAGATCCTGCAGTGCCAGACGTGTCCCCCTGCTTAAGCCAGTACATGTCCGAGCCCGTCTGAAGTATGCTAGAGAGCATTTGGATGATCCAGAGGCGGATTGGGAGAATGTCATATGGTCAGATGAAACCAAAGTAGAACTGCTTGGTAGAAACATAACTCGTCGTGTTTGGAGGAGAGAGAATGCTGAGTTGCAACCAAAGAACACCATACCTACTGTGAAGCATGGGGGTGGCAACATGATGCTTTGGGGCTGTTTCTCTGCAAAGGGAACAGGACGACTGATCCGTGTACATGAAAGAATGAATGGGGCCATGTATCATGAGATTTTGAGTGCAAACCTCCTTCCATCAGCAAGGGCATTGAAGATGAAACGTGGCTGGGTCTTTCAGCATGACAATGATCCCAAACACACCGCCCGGGCAATGAAGGAGTGGCTTTGTAAGAAGCATTTCAAGGTCCTGGAGTGGCCTAGCCAGTCTCCAGATCTCAACCCCATACAAAACCTTTGGAGGGAGTTGTGTTGCCCAGCGACAGCCCCAAAACATCACTGCTCTAGAGGAGATCTGCATACAGGAATGGGCCAACATACCAGCAATAGTGTGTGACAATCTTGTGAAGACTTACAGAAAATGTTTGACCTCTGTCATTGCCAACAAAGGATATATAACAAAGTATTGAGATGAACTTTTGATATTGACCAAATACTTATTTTCCACCATAATGTGCAAATAAATTCTTTCCAAATCAGACAATATGATTGTCTGGATTTGTTTCCACATTTTGTCTCTCCCAGTTGAGGTATACCTATGATGAAAATGACAGGCCTCTCTCATCTTCTTAAGTGGGAGAACTTGCACAATTGGTGGCTGACTAAATACTTTTTTGCCCCACTGTATATGGATTTCTATTACCTTAATCCGTCAGGGTAAAGTCCCAATGTAACACACTCACAAGACCTTTCACTTCCGTGGAGATACGAGTGTGTAACCGTTAAGGCCACGTGTGCGGGAGCTGTCCTGATGCTGCAATCCTATTGGTTAGAACGGTGTTCACAGCCAAAGTGATTTCCCAGCTGATTTAAACTTTATTCTTACTGTAATGAAGTAACGTATATGCTCTTAAGTGCACTTAGCACGCAGGATACCTTGTGATATTTGTAAAGATTTCTTTTGACAGAGGGTCTATTTGGCCAGCCGTGCCACAGTCTGTGTCAATGGTAAAAGAGCAGAGTGTAGATGCGGTCACAGGCTCCAGGTGTCTGCACTGATCCGTCAGTCTCTTGGCTTACAATGTGCCTGTATCAGGGTTCCAGCACACCGCAACACTCTCTATATTAGAGACGTTAAATCCTCATATAGTGTGAATAATAAGTACTGCAACTTAGTAGAACATCAACGCGTTTCTCCCTTAGTAAAGGCTTTTTCAAGATCTTGAAAAAGCCCTTACTAACGTCTCTAATATAGAGAGTGTTGCGGTGTGCTAGAACCCTGATACAGGCACATTGTAAGCCAAGAGACTGACGGATCAGTACAGACACCTGGAGCCTATGACCGCATCTACACACTGCTGTTTTACCATTGACACGGACTGTGGCACGGTCGGCCAAATAGACCCTCTGTCAAAAGAAATCTTTACAAATATCACAAGGTATCCTGCGTGCTAAGTGCACTTAAGAGCGGATACGTCACTTCATTACAGTAAGAATAAAGTTTAAATCAGCTGGGAAATCACTTTGGCTGTGAACACGGTTCTAACCAATAGGATTGCAGCATCAGGACAGCTCCCACACACGTGACCTTAACGGTTACACACTCGTATCTCCACGGAAGTGAAAGGTCTTGTGAGTCTGTTACATCGGGACTTTACCCTGACGGATTAAGGTAATAGAAATCCATATATCTGGGACTGTCTGGCAATATATTATACTACCTGGATGTTTATGAATTTTGGGACTTTTCATATCTAGTGGCTTAACTGGCCTTTTCGCTCCCCCCTCGTTTTGTGGTGGCAACATTTAGGTTTTATTTGTGTATATCGGAGACGTCCGATTTTTATATATATATATGTTTTATTTTTAAGTATAGCTTTTTTGCTATGATTGTTCTGACATATCTCAACCTTATTAAATTGGCATAGCTTCTTTTATCCTGTTCAGTACGAGCATTGTTTTAATAATTTGTATTTATATATATATAATATATATTTTTTATTGTTTGAAGGGATTACCCCTTTATTAATTTTGTCTCCAACACACCTTTAGCCTTGGCACTCCTAACTTACTGTTTTTTTCTTGATAGCTTGACTTGAATTTGGCAACTGTGTGATAGCTTGACTTGAATTTGGCAACTGTCTGAAAGCTTGACTTGAATTTGGCAACTGTCTGATAGCTTGACTTGAATTTGGCAACTGATAGCTTGACTTGAATTTGTCAACTGTCTTTTAGCTTGACTTGAATTTGGCAATGTCTGTTAGCTTGACTTGAATTCGGCAACTGTCTGATAGCTTGACTTGAATTTGGCAACTGTCTGATAGCTTGACTTGAATTTGGCAACTGTCTGATAGCTTGACTTGAATTTGTCAACTGTCTGATAGCTTGACTTGAATTTGTCAACTGTCTGATAGCTTGACTTGAATTTGGCAACTGTCTGATAGCTTGTCTCCAGTAGTACAATAGGGGAAGGGCACACATTTGTGTGTTTGCCTCCAGTAATGTAAAGTGATGTCACTGGCTCTCAAACCAAGAATGGGCAGCAACCACACATACATGTGGCATACTGCAATATTCGCGTCAGTAGCATGCTCGAAAAAAGTTATACATCCTAATACAGCGGTGTCTAACAAAGGTGCCATATGACTACTAGTGTGTGTGTGTATATATATATATAGGCTTACCAGAAGTCCCACTTTTACTGGGATTGTCCCGGTTTGTAGGTGCTGTCCCAGTGTCCCACCCAGTTGTTCATTCTGTCCCAGTAGGGTTGCCACCTCCAGGTTTCAAATCATGTGTCCGGGTTTCAGACCACCTGAAACCCGGACACATTATTCAAAATGACTGGACTGTGGCTCTCCAGCATAGCTGGATGCTGGTACTTTGTTACATACAGCCCTGCTTAGCTTAACGTTCGTGTCCTTCAAAGTTTACATTTAGTAATACCGGCTGAGTGAGCAGCGTAGGGTTTTTTTAATTTTGTAGTACTACTTGGTTTATTTTTCTAAGAATTTAACACCCCCCGACCCCTGGTGACATTGCCGGTGATACACCTTTAGGGGAATCATATGGGTATGACCAGGAAGTGCAGACAGGCAGGATTTGTGGCCTGGATCTTGCTTTACTTCATGCAGGATAGCATTTTGGCTATAATCTTCCTGCATTATGGTATAGAGTAGCCTCTTAAACAGATTTAGCAGGTACGTGTTTCTTTTTTACTTTCATTCAATGTTGTATTTATGCCTTATCAGTATTTGGCTCTGTTCCTTAATTAGACACATAAAACACATATTACACTGCAGATATTAAATTGTGATGTATACGCTTGTCACTATATTATGAAATTGATAATTATGCTTGATGTTTGGCATTATTTAGAATCTGAGATTTAGATGACTGATTTATTTGCTCATGTTGTGTATGGGTTGCCATGACAACGTAATGGTGCCTTTTTCACTAGGGGGTGGTGTTATGGTCTATTTAAACTGTGTGATTCACTTGTTTGACTGAGGAAGGGTAGAGTATCCACAAAACATTACACACATAAAAGCTACTACTTTAAAAGGACCGGTAATTGCCACGCCCCCTTGACCACGCTCCTGACCACACCCCCACTGGCACCGCACCAGGTGGTCCCAGTTTCACCTCTAAAAATTATGGTAAGCCTATATATATATATATATATATATATATATAAACCAAGTTTAGCTGGAGTCAGTATTGTGGCTTTCACGGTGTCACAGCCTTCCTGGCAATCTGTTGTATTAACCTGCAGAATCAGCCACGTTGAGAAGATTCCCTAAACCAGCCACTCGTGCTTGATTACACGTAACACATATTAGAGCACCAATTCCTATGCAAACGTATAAAGTTAGCAGAACCGGGAGATTTTGCCATAAAAGAGCAGAGCGGTATATACCGGTAGGTTTGTATCTCTCGTACGTACATTCATATCTCGGCTGGTCCATTCTTATATGGCATTCTCATCTTTCCCAATCCTCTAGGGGGCAGCACCGCATTCTCGTACGAATCCCGTTGTCTGAGTGCTGTGCATCGCTTCAGTCTTACTTTCGCTTCAGCATAATACTCTATGGGAGGTGTAGTCTTTTTACAGCACTAGATAGTGGCGAGGTGGTAATAGACGGAAACTACAAAACCCATAATCCCTTGTGTCTACAGAGCTGGACTCTTAACCTTTCATCAGCCAGCTGGGTTCTGAAGTTAAATTATATGAAATAGAACAATTAACCGGAGGGCAGAGGCAGCGTGTTGCACTGAAGCTGATGTTACACGAACGTGGTTACTAGTCTGCTACTGTAATACTGTTCTAGTGATAGCAAAAGGGCCTTAACGCCTCATTGTCTTGTAGTACTTCCTAATTCTAGTATAGGGCTGTCCCAGTTGGTGCAGGAGAGGTTTTGTGTACCTGATGCCCAGGTCATACTCTGCACTTGTTATTAGGCTGCACGCCCTCTGTATTCAAAACTTAGGTTTTAGTTGTGTAACAGTAGCTGCTAATTTATATATGTGAATTTAAATTGCACAGAGTTTATAAAGTAATTACATATATACTGCTGCTATAACTTATGCAATTGGTTGCAGGATTATATAACCATAAAGTAACAGACCCAGTGCTGCTGTAGTTATAATCTCAGGGGTCTTTATCATGAGTGTGTGGACTCGAGTTGGTGTGTTGGGGTCGGCTATCTATTGTATTCATAGGAAGAGGACTGCTCTGGCCGATGTGAAAAAGGATTTTATCCAGTTTGGTGAAGGACCAGAGTATGAACTGAAGCTGGTGCAGGTCATATTCCGACATGGTGCCCGGACCCCACTCAAACCCATACCCCATAAAGAACAGGTGAGAGGGTGGTAAGGCATCAACTAATGGTAGATCAAGGAGCACTCTGCTGCATGGGTGGCTATAGACAATAACATGTTCTGGTGCATAAAACATTGACAGCAAAACCAATGTTCCTTTCATAATTAGACAGAGCAAACTATTTTAATCCAATCTCCAATTTACTGATATTATTAAATTTGTTTCATTATCTTGGAATTCTTTGTTGCAGGAACAGCATTGCTCTACTGTAAACTAGCTGAGCACATCGGGTGAGCCAATTACAAGAGGCATATATGTGCAGCAGCCACCAATCACCAGCTAGCACCGGGTCCCAGTAGTGCATTGCTGCTCCTGAGCCTACCTAGGTATGCTTTTTAACAAAGGATTTCAAGAGAACAAAATTAATTATAAAGGGACATTAAACACATTTCAATCACCTTCCTCTAATTATGAGTGCCGC
Source organism: Bombina bombina (assembly GCF_027579735.1). Taxonomy (NCBI): domain Eukaryota; kingdom Metazoa; phylum Chordata; class Amphibia; order Anura; family Bombinatoridae; genus Bombina; species Bombina bombina. Next base: position 79,943,739 of record NC_069501.1, read on the forward strand.
CATTTTGGAACCTAGGTTTCACTACAAGCATCAAAATGAGGTTTGCTGTACAAGTGCACAAAGATCAGCAGTGAAAGCTAGATTTTATCATCACGGCTCCCATGAGTAGAGGGAGGCTGGGAATAACTGCAATACTTATACTTATATAAAACCAGGCTATGAGTGGAGCACAATTTTACGCTTCCACTTGAGTGTCAATTGCGCTAGAATTAAGATTTTTTTTTGCGTTTGTTGGGTTGTGCTCGTATTATGAGTTGAAAGTAAACTATCTTTCTAGCGCTAACCTGACAAGCACAAAAATCCGAAGTTAGAATATCAGGTTCACGTATGTATTCCCTCATACGTGAACAATGAGATTGTTTATACTTTTTTTTGGAGAAAAAAGTGTGTGGGGGGAACCTAACCCCTTATTCTCGCACAAACCTGATTGCATATTCTCATTTGTGCTAACCGGTCATGAAAATACGAATATTTCATATTCCAATGTTCTTAACATATTTATTCATCAATACAGATTTCTATATCTGATGACATTTTGGTAACATATCTCTCTATCTATAAAATTATATATAGGAATATCTATTTACAAATACATAGAACATATTCTGCTATGTGCAGAACATTGGAATGGAAAATATTTACACTAAATACATAGCCTTTATTAAAAATGAATATTTCATAAATATGCTTTTATATGTTTTAATTTACTTAAAGGGACATTATACACTAGATTTTCTTTGCATAAATGTTTTGTAGATTTTTTTTTTTTTTAGTATAGTTTT